>NC_080551.1:15910000-16523333 GCF_028640845.1 Ahaetulla prasina
CACGACATAAACTGACAGATTTGTTCCATGACTTGTTCACGGAACAAATTTGGAAGGAGCACTTTGGACCTTGAGTACATTTAAGCAAGGCACCTCTCTGCTGTTCATTACAGCAGCCCTTCTTTCACCAGGCATCTATGACAGCTTGAAAAATGTGGTGTTGCTCTATACAGGGTCAGTTCATTAATGTATATTTTAAAGCAACCCACATTTTTTCCGCAGATTCCTACAAAACTTCAAAAACAAAAGTTGCTTTAACAAAGAGCAGAAGGGTGTTGTGCCTGCAAGCTATCCAAAGCACTTACTCTAAATTATTTTGAAAGCATAGGGAGCCCTAATAAAGACCTCAATTTTCAGTAATTATCTAGTTTAGTTATATTAATGCAATCTTCCAATTTTAGGATCGCCTTTTTAAAAAAAAAACATGCAATAAATCACACGCATGGTATAGTTGTAAAATAAAAGCAATTGGCTGTTAAGTCAGTTCAGGAATCTACCTTTCCTTAACAAAAACCTTCTTTTAACATTGACCATAGTCTGTGGGTCTCCTACATTTGAAAGAAATAATAGCATTTCTATAAGTGTTTTCCGCTGCAGTTACAACCCCACACAAATCAAAAACAAGTGCTTGCTCCCAGATAAACATACACAGGATGGCACTCATGTTCCACAAACTTAACAGTGAAATTGTATTGCAGGCTTGTTTGTCTTGAATCTCTGTATTTTATTGTGAAGTCTTCAAGTTCAGAGAAACAAGCAAACAGAAAGAATGTGAATGATCAACTCACGCATTTCAAAATATATCATATGCCATTGTTGATGTCAAAGTATTCATTGGGGGAAAAAAAGTATATTTGCTTAGTAAGTCATTAAACCAATAGTAGCGGATGCAAAGAGTAACTAGGAAGGAGGAAAAATGCTTTCTCTTTTTTTATCCATGGTGATTGGGTGTTGGGGAACAGGTTGAGATTACTGTAAAAATGTATATTGGTTCACCAAAACTTCTTTTGCATATAAATAGCTGTGTAAGCATCACAGCCCCAACTTTAACAGGGCACTCCATGCGAATGACAATGTTGCCTATTTAAAGCAACACATAGATTTGAAACCAGAAATATTTCTGTTGGGTATACTACCAGAACAGTATAATAATGGGAATACATATTTAATTTTACATGTCTTAACAGTAGCAAGAATTGCGCTTGGACAACAATGGAAAATGAAGAGAAGTGTTATAAAAAAAATAGAATGTGCAGAGATGGATAGACTGACATTTAAAAGAAAAGAAAAGGAAGAAACAGAATACTAACAGAAACAGAGGTTAGAAACTAAAACAATTAAAAAGATAATTTAACAATAATTTTTTTCTATATTGAAAATTTTGCAAGATGGATAAACTAAATATATTATCACTTTATGGTTAATATGGACATGTCCGTTATGTTTATGATTATTGTTGAATCTCTACTTAAAATTAACTGTGCTCGGGCAACACACTGTTCAGATAGATATGGAAGTTTTTATGTTTATTAAAAAATGTATCAATAAAACATATATTCAAAAAAAACACCATTGCCTATTCATGTCCTATGCCTCAAATTAATTTCTAGTCTAGAATTGCCTGCATCCTGGTTCTGCCAACCTCTGACATTGCCAAATGTGCTTCTGGACTCTTCATAAAACTGTATGCGCTCTTTTTCAAGCCAATAATACTTGTCTTGTATGAAGGTCTTCACGTGTACCAGTTTAGAGGGCTGTGCACTGCTGTGGACTCAGAATCCAAAGGCCATTTTGAGATTTGAGGGAGTGCAGCTAATAGTGGCACCTATCTGCAACTCCTTAAACCGAGTGCGTTTTGTTGTGGTCCATCAGCAGCCTACGGAGCTGGCAATGGAGGCTGAAGTGGGGCCAGGGCCATCGGGAAGTGAGGTGCAGACTCCAGAGCTGGGCATGGGCGAGGTGGGGGGCAGGGATTTTTGCTACCGGTTCTCCGAACCACCCACCGCCACCGCTACCGGATCAGCTGATCCTGTCCGAACTGGGATCATTTCACCTCCGGTTTAGCCTTACCTTTGACTGGACATTCCAGCAGAATATTTGTCCCCGTTCTGGCTAGGATTGTACCTCCAACAGAGACCGACAGATTCCGAAGGTGAAAACTGGCAATATTTTTTTCAGATGACAGTATAGCTGGAGCTTCTGCAAAGGAGAATCAGCGGGGAGAGAAATTAGTCCCAGAATTCTGCCTTCTTGTCACACCCACGAAGAGACCCTCAGGATGGAATTAAGTGGTGTCAGAGATAGGAATTGCTCTATTTTTGCTTGTTTTCATCACCTGCATGTTTTTCCCGCTCAAATTATGGTAACTATCGAACTTCAGAAAGGAATGTTTACAGACCTTTGGGGGAAAATGTTGCATGCAAATCCCCTCACATGTCATCTAAATGCGAAAATGAGTGTTTAAAAACCATCTCCAAGAGTTATTTTCCCAATGACTACTACTAATAATTTCTCTATAGTTCTGCAAGTTAGTATTTCACAGAAATCAAAAACACCAAACCAATTCATTATCACCGAACAGAGGCCAAGAGGGTCTATGTCTTATTGAGAGATGATTGATTATCAATACAATAGTGGCCAAAATTGTGGAAACCTTTTGGGAAAAGTGTATTTTCTAAAACTAGCTAATAACACCACTTTTTTTTGGAGTAGTACCCTAAAATTATATATCAATGGAAAGATAATTTAATCAAGAATGTAATGGAATAACTTTTATGAAGGATTTGCTATTAGAATAGCAGTTACAGTATAAACAAGAAAAGTGAAACACGTAGAAAAAATAAGATATACAAAAATTATCACCACGTCAGTTAATATTTAGTTGGGTGACTTTTAGCATGAATTATGGCCTGACAATGTCTTCCCATGGAGTGAAGCAAGTCTTTTATTTCTGCAGCTGTTATCATGTGAAACCAAGATTGAATGATGGCTTCTATTAACTGGGTTTTATTGCTGGGTCGCTTCTGACTAACAGGTTTCTTTAGTCGGCTCCATAGATTTTCAACTGGGTTAAGGTCTGGGCTATTCCCAGGACATTCCAGCAGTGGAATATAAGTATCTTGAAACTCCCTCCCAAAAGTGATGTTACTAGCTATCAAACTTCAAAAATACACTTTTCCCAAAAGGTTTTCACAATTTTGGCCACTATTGTAGCTAATTTGCAAATTGTAGCCCCGAATAATTACCTGCATAAAACAGTGCCATGTCTTGAAAAAGTTCATTGTCCGCTGTGCAACGATACACCCCCATTTCTTTCTCAGTAGGGTTCAAAATCTGGACTTTGCCGTCGGCTTGGAAAGTCACCCTGCAAAACGTTTAAAAGATAAGATTCAATCAATAGAAGTGAATACCGTCAGTCCTTGACTTACAACCACAACTGAGCCCAACTTTTCTGTGGTTAAGTGAGACATTTATGAACTTACTTGCCACAGTTGTTTAAGTGAATCACTGCAGTTGATAACTTAGTAACCTGGTTGTTAAGTGAATCTGGCTTCCTTTTGGCTTTGCTGGTCAGAAGTTTGCAAAAGGGGACCGTTGTGACCCTGGGACACAACGGTCATAAATATGAACCAGTTGCCAAGCACCTGGATTTTGATCACGTGATCATGGAGATACTGGAAAGGCCATAATGGCGAAAAACGGTCATGAGTCCCCTTTTTCAGTGCCCTTGTAACTTCCAACAGTCACTAAATGAACTAAGGCAAGGACAACCTATACTGTTCTTCACAAAATGACTGAGAAACTAAAAGTCTATAGAGATTTCTCAGTCAACCAGGTCACGGTCGTCCCAAAGGTGCTTTTTTTAGGAGGCAATTGGACTTCCTTGTTTTTTTTCTTTGAAGACGTTTCATTTCTCATCCAAGAAGCTTCTTCAGCTCTGACAGGATAGTGGGGAATGCAAGAATTTATATTCCTTGCAGACAGCTGGTCATTTACACCCCTCTAAAAGAAGGGGCGTCAAACTCAAGGCCCGGGGGCCAAATCTGGCCCACGGGGTATTTAGATCTGGCCTGTGGGGCTGCCCTGGAAGCAATGAAGAACCGACCCACAGTGCCTCTGCCAATGAAAATGGAGCTCGGGAGGGCCGCACTTGGCTCCCCTGAGCTCCATTTTCACTGGCAGAGGGCTGCAGGAGGCTGTTGCAGCTGAAACGGAGCTTGGGAGCCCATTTTCCCTGGTAGAGCGCTCGGGCCGCCACAGGCGCCCCCGATACGAGTGATATTGTGCTGGCCATTCCCACCCTGGCCATGTCCACCCTGCCCTCCCCCCAAGGTCAAACACAACTCTGATGTGGCCCTCCATGAAATCGAGTTTGACACCCCTTGCTCTGTAAGGATGCATATGACCAGCTGTCTGCAAGGAATATAAATCCTTCCATTCGCCACTATTCTGTCAGAGCTGAAGAAGCACCTTGGATGAGAAGCAAAACGTCTTCAAAAGAAAAAAATAAAAAACAAGAAAGTCCAGTTGCCTCCTGAAAAAGCACCTTTGGGTGTCTGAACAACTGTAATGAATAGAGTAGACCAGTGGTGGGTTTCCAATTTTTTTACTACGGGTTCTGTGGGTGTGGCTTAGTGGGCGTGGCATGGCTTGGTGGGTGTGGCATGGCTTGGTGGGCATGGCAGGGGAAGAATATTACAAAATCCCCATTTCCTCCTGATCAGCTGGGACTTGGGAGGCAGAGAATAGATGGGGGCAGGACCAATCAGAATTTTTACTACCGGTTCTCTGAACTATTCAAAATTTCTGCTACCGGTCCTTCAGAACTAGTCAGAACCTGCTGAAACCCACCTCTGGAGTAGACCCTTCTGTCTCCACATCACTCTCGTGGTTGTCCTGGATCATCATGAAAAGTTACACAAGACCCAACACACACCCTTTGTTATGGGATTTGCTCCTAAAACAAGAGGCATACTCGTTGTGTTCATTCAGGAAAAGTTTGCCTGAGATTCAGCATGAATCTACACGTCTTGATCGTTGCTTTGATGTTGTGTGTCCTCTGGCCTTACTGCAGGTTTGTTCAGTGTGCCACCTGGCCAGGTTTTCAGAAAACAGCTCTGCATCACAGGCTCCTGATCTTGCCAAAAACCTAGCTTGCCTTAGACTTTTTTTTATTTTGGCACCGATTCTTTATCTGCCCTTTTGGTTTTTAATTGTGCAATTGCGGTGGCTCAGTGGCTAAGATGCTGAGCTTGTCGATCAAAAGGTCGGCAGTTCAGCGGTTCAAATCCCTAGTACCGCTTAACGGGGTGAGCTCCCGTTACTTGTCCCAGCTTCTGCCAACCTAGCAGTTCGAAAGCACGTAAAAAAAATGCAAGTAGAAAAATAGGGATCACCTTTGGTGGAAAGGTAACAGCGTTCCGTGTGCCTTTGGCGTTGAGTCATGCTGGCCACATGACCACAGAGACGTCTTCGGACAGCACTGGCTCTTCAGCTTTGAAACAGAGATGAGCACTGCCCCCTAGAGTCAGGAACGTCTAACACATATGTGCGAGGGGAACCTTTACCTTTACCTTTTTACATGTAGTCTAACCTGGCAGAAGGATTGAGGTTTCTGCAGACTTTCAAAGTCAGTTATTATCCTATTGTTAGTCTCAACTTTGATGTCTGGTGGTGACATGGATTTCTCTATGTTCTGTTGTTTTGGCGAGAAGGCTGAAAAAGCTTGTGAGTGACTTCTTTGAAAATGCTATCTTGGTTTCCCAATCTATGCTGTACCACTGGAATTTCTTAGCGATTTACCCATCCAAGCACCTTTGAAATCAGCCAATGTCAGCTTAGAGACTCCTATATATAGACAAAGGATTCCCAACAGTGAGTGCTAAATAAATAATACGTCAAATTAATCAATCCCACAGTAATTGGGAGTTAGCTTTCCAAGTGAGGAGGCACTTGCTTGATACTTGCTTGTAAGACCGATGTAGCTTATTTCATATGTTCATCAACGGTCAAGTGTAAATATAAGCCCTTAGTATCTTTATGTGCCTTATCTTAAAATATACCCTTATGCCTTTTAAACCAGCCAGAAAACACTGCATGCCACATATTTGGCAGACCAGCAATTACTAGAAACATTTGGGAATGCTGCAATAAAGTCAGCTTGACCTGTTTAATATTCAGTGTCCAAAAAATATTTGTCTTTGATTTATAAGTGAGGCATGGGTGGTATTCAGTTGAAATATGGATTTAGGGGAGGGCTAAAAGAAAGCCAGAAAGACAATTTCATAATAAGAAGAGAAGGGGAAAAAATGGTAAAGGAATCCCTACAAATTTTATTCTGCTAGTCATTGCCACTGTAGGGGGTAGTGCTCATTTCTGTTTCAAGGCCACTGACCCACCGCTGTCTGAAGACATATCCAAAGTCATGTGGCCATCATGACCTCACAGAGGGCTGTTACCTTCCCTACCAAAGTGGTACCTCTTTATTTACTCGCATTTGCATGCTTTCAAACTGCTAGGCTGGCAGGAGCCGGGGTGAAGACGGGAGCTCACCCTTTCATGTAGTGCTTGGGACTCGAACCTGAGTTGCTGGCTTTTCAGCTGACAGGTCCAGCAGTCTTAACCACTGAGCCACCGTGCTACCTCAATAAAAGGAGAAGTAAGGGGAAAATCAATTCTGCCCCGGGGTGAAATTCAAAATTTTTCCCTACCGGTTCTGTGGGTGTGACTTGGTGGGCGTGGCAGGGGAAGGATATTGCAAAATCCCCATTCCCACCCCACTCTGAGGCCAGTCAGAGGTGGCATTTGCCAGTTCTCCGAACTATTCGAAATTTCTGCTACCGATTCTCCAGAACCTGTTTGAACCTGCTGGAGTTCACCTCTGTTCTGCCCATAACTAAGCACCCTGAACAAGAAAAAAATCGATCCAAGACATAATACAGGAGTTTAAGATGGCTCCTAAAATTGCTTGAAGCTTAAAGGCAAAATTCAAAGCTTACAATTTAAGAAGGATTTTCACAAAGATCCTGTTATGTCTACAATATAATCGCATATTATGTGATATAATAAAAATCATTTAGGCGAGCGCAGAATACGCTGAAACATTTAATGTTACTTACTTCTCAACAGGCTTCAATGGCATTCCATCTTTGGTCCAAGTATATTTAAAATTGCTCACTCCGGCAGTTGTACAGAACAAATTTATTGTGCTGACATTCTTGGTTAAAAGAAAAGTACCCTCAGTTTGCAAGGTTACATTTTCATTCGAATAAACTTCTGGCCTTTCCTGCGGCTTGACAATAATGGTTCCTTTTGAGTTTCTCGCTACTGGGGTGCCTACAGTTTTTGTGCTGAGATTATCCGTCACTCTTTGGGATTTGTCAAATTTCCTGGCAGGGAACTTCTCGTTTTCAGATTCTTTCTGCTTTTCCCGAGCGGACTGAGACGGTTTCGCTAACTCGGCAATCAGTTGATAGACAAACCGAGAAGCCAAATCATTGCTGATTTCCCCAGCTTCAATAAGGTGGCTCAAATTCTTTATCAGCCCATCAAAATGGTCCGTATCCATACTGTAAGCGTTCGGTAAAGCCACGGTGTTGAGTCGCCGAGTGGGGAATTCGTGAGCGTTGTGTCCTTCTTCTGAAGTTTTCAGCTGTTCTGAGGCAGGCTGGTCGTTCACTTGTTCGTCGCGCAGATATTGTTGACTTTTCTGGCTCCACCACAACTGCCACATCTGACTGATCTGGTGCCATTTCGCTCCAAAGCTGTTGGATTCGTTGTGGTCTGTGGTCTCCCCTGCCTCTTTTCTGCTGGTGGCAGGTTCCAGTAGCCTGTTGCTTGTGCCAATGAGCTTAAGAACAAAGATCTCCTGGGCAGATCCTGCCACACACTTATACACGCCAATATCCGAAGCCTCAAGGTTACTGATCTTGAGAGACCCTGATTTGGTGACGCCAAAACGTTTAGAAATCTGGAGTGGCTGCCCATCTTTTTCCCACTGGATAAGCGTCTTCTGGAATCTCCGAACGGGGCACCTGATGATGACAGATGTTTTGGGAAGTAAATAAGCTCGGCTCCCAACAGTGAAATTAATGCGTTTCTCTTGCCTTGTCTGAATATAGACTTTATGGATACCGAGTATCTGTGGCTTGTCAAAAAGTCTGGATTTCTTTTCTTCTTTTAGATCTGAAATTGCAAAGGTATACTGAGAAAAAGGTCTATGTATTCATCTTTTTTTTTTTTTTTTGCATTTCCCCCGTGTCATTTATTCTTCCTTCAAGGCTGGAAACTCAGTTTACCTATGATCTGACCTAGGCTTTCTTAGAAAGTAAACAGCACAAACTTAGTCCTGGCAAACCTCTTTAATTCATACAACTGTAAATTACTGTCATTTACAGTCCGCAAGGCTTGATAAACAGTCTTTCAGAGGAAGGTTATCAACACCCACCTATCTCGTGTGGAATGCTGCCAAAGAGCTAATTTCCAGAAGCAGGGCAAGGCCAAACTTGGCACAGAGTCACAAACAGAATTTTCAACTCTTGAACTGGCCAGATGAACTAATTGCTTCCTGCAAAAGCTTACATCCTGTTCCCTTATATATTATGTCTTATGGGAGGGGCCAATCATCTCCAAGCCTTACTCCCAAGTCGACACTGTTTCCTTAATTGTTCCTGTCTCCTGGCAGCTCTGCGCATGCACACACTTGGGAAGAGGCTCACACTGTTCTTCTGCCTCGCTGATGTCAGACTCCGGAGGCAGCAAAGAACTACCAGATGGCCTTGGCCCCCTCTCTGCCTCCGACTCAGAGCCATTGTCCGAGCCTTCCCCAGCCTCCTCAATGTCTGAATCTGCTGCTAGCTCTGCTGGCCGCTGGCAGACCACAACAACCTAGAAGTGTTTCAGATCGACTTTTATCGGGGTGGATTCTAGAGAGATGAGCTTGGGAGGCTAATATTCTAATCTCAATAGAATTGAATTTATTGGGAAGGTCAATCAGACTTTAAAGTGAGCAATGCACCAGTGAAGCGCTACTTTAGCAAGTTAGCTAGAAAGAATCCTAATGCAGGTAGTTCTTGACTTGCGACCACAATTGAGCCCAAAATTGCTGTTCAGCGAGTCGCTGCAGCTGATAAGTTAGTAACCCAGCTGTGGAGCGAATCTGCCTTCCCCATTGGCTTTGCTTGTCCTTGGGACACAGCAATGCTCATAAATATGAACCCGTTGCCAAGCAGCTGGATTTTTGATCACATGATCATGGGGATGCTGCAGAGGTCACAACTGTGAAAAAGGCTCACATTCTTTTTCAGCGCCATTGTTAACTTTGAACTTTAAACTTTTTTTTTTAACTTTAAATGAACACAACAGTAAGTTGTGGATTACCTGTACAATTACACCAACTTCTACAAGCGAAGAGAGAAAGAGGGTTGCATACAGGAACATGATGAAATGTGCATTTTCTTAATAACTGTCTTTGTGAAAATTAGGATACTATGAACAAGTGTTCTAGACCAGCCTCACTTACTATATGTGGGTAGAGCACACTCAGTTGTGAGCTGCACCCTACAACTGGAGCTTAAACCCGCCAATGATAGCTGAAACCTGATTCTGTTCATTGTGTGACTTGGCTGTAGGCAATGTTTAATATAAACCATCTAGAAACTGATCTTACATGACAGATTCTTTAGGCCTCCTTCCCTTTTCAAAACATGTCTCTGAACCATCAGAATAAATATTCTTTTTTTTGTTGTTGCTTTTTTGGATTACCAATATATTCCTCATAACATACAACAGAGTTTCTTTTAATATCACTCTCCACCAAACAATCTGCTGATTGGACACGCTGCCATACAAATATCCATAATTAAATAAAAATTCAGATATATATGCAGCTCAGAAATATTTCATGAAATACTCAGCCAAGGACATTCCTGTAAGTCCATGGAGCTTCATTTAAAATATTTTTTTTGAACCTCAGGATCTTGGCATGTTCACCAGGCAATAAAGTCTCAAAAATAAGTTTTGTGTTATGAACATATCAATAATTATTTCAACTCTTCTTTCGTTGGATGGATTGTTTTTAATACAATGTTGAGGAATGAAGCTAAGCACCCAGCAATAGTCATTAAAACCAAATAAATGCTTCCATTGGGACTCTGTTTCCTGCCAAACTAATATTGCAACATATTCTTATGGTCGATGTTCAGATTTTCAAACTATTGATAGCAAACACTTCCTCTTATATTTGAATCGGATCTTCTGCCTGATAAAAAGCTGATAAATAGCTGATAAATTTGTCTTACCATTTAAATTCTACAATTTGCTATAAGCTCAAACCCTGTTTGAAATTAATCAATCAAAATCAATCAATCAGAATAGAGCTGGAAGGGACCTTGGAGGTCTTCTAGTCCAATCCCTTGCTCAAGCAGGAGACACTATATCATTTGGACGATCGGCTGTCCTTAGAGAATCATTTGACAGCCGTCGCCAGGGGAGCATTCTATCAGGTCCATCTGATTCGCCAGTTGCGCCCCTTCCTTGACCGTGACGCCTTGCGCACAGTCACTCACGCCCTCGTCACTTCCCGCCTGGACTATTGCAATGCTCTCTACATGGGGCTCCCCTTGAAGAGCACCCGGAGGCTCCAGTTAGTCCAGAATGCGGCCGCGCGGGTGATAGAGGGAGCACCGCGTTGCTCCCATATAACACCTATCCTGCGCGGCCTGCACTGGCTACCGGTAATCTTTCGGGTGCAATTCAAGGTCTTGGTTACCACCTTTAAAGTGCTCCATGGCTTAGGACCGGGATACCTTCGAGACCGCCTTCTGCCGCCGATTGCCTCCCAACGACCGGTGCGCTCCCACAGAGTGGGCCTCCTCAGGGTGCCGTCGACCAAACAATGTAGGTTGGCGGCCCCCAGGGGGAGGGACTTCTCTGTGGCGGCACCAGCTCTGTGGAACGAGCTTCCTCCAGGATTACGACAACTACCGGACCTTCAGACGTGAACTGAAGACTCTATTGTTTCAGCGTGCGGGACTAGCCTAAGATAAAAGGTTTTAGCACATTTTAATGGGGTTTTTATAGGTTTTTACTGTTTTAGTGACCAGGCCATGATAATATTTAGTTTTAACTGGGTTTTAATGTTTATTTATTATACTGTTTTAATATGCCTGTGAACCGCCCTGAGTCCTACGGGAGATGGTGCGGTATATAAGTTTGATTAATAATTAAATAATAAATAAATAAATAAATTTCGGACAAATGGCTGTCCAGTCTCTTCTTAAAAACCTCCAGTGATGAAGCTCCCATAATATCTGAAGGTAAGCTGGTTCCACTGGTTGATTGTCCCCACTGTAAGGAATTTTAATTCCAGGTTGCTTCTCTCTTTGATTAGTTTCCATCCATTGTTTCTTGTCTTGCCTTCTGGTGCTTTGGAAAATAAGCTGACCCCCTCTTCTCTGGGGCAGCCCTTCTTTGGGACATGACTGCTATCATGTCAGCCCTAGTCCTTCTTTTCTCTAGACTAGCCATAGCCAGTTCCTGCATTATATAAACACACACATAGACCGGATTTTCTCAACCAAGTAGACAGCTTTTTATATTCCAGTTCACACCGACACTTTAATGGAGAATAGATATGCTTCTCCTTTCCATATGCACAGATTCAAAATATAGAGGGTGCACGAATAATATGTATGATGTGAGAAAGAAGTCAAGAGTCAGCAATTCTCAGGCCAGATATGTCAGCTATCGCATTTCCCCTAAAATAAGAGCCTGTCTTATATTTTTTTGACCCACGAAATAAGCACTTGGCCTTATTTTTGGGGAGGTCTTATTATTTTGGGGCACGTGGAGCAAGATGGGGCCTCTCTTGCCGTCTTATCTGATTTCCAGCTCTGTCTCCCTAACCCTAACCAGAGGAAATGGCGGGGACTGGCTGTGCGTGCATTTAAATATTTTCGGGGAGGGTTTATTTTCGGGGGAGGCTTATTTTAGCACACGTGCTCCAAATCCTGACTGGGCTTCTTATCAGGGGATGTCTTATTTTCGGGGAAACAGGATACATCAACAACCACTCAACTTCATGGTCATGAAGCACAGGGGCAAAGAGTGTGTTGAAAAGTTGGCAAGGTGGAAGAAGCGATGGCTTTAAACAAACATGGATACAAGAAGGAACCGCACCCTCGGGCTGAGAGAAGGCAAACTAACATAGAATGTGGCTTCGTTCCAGACTGCAATAAAAGTCCTTCTCTAATTGTTCTTTGTCATATATCTGAGAGGCTTCAGCCAAGTATAGAGCTGCGGTGGCACAGTGGTTAGAATGCAGTATTGCATGACAAACAGCTGCCAGCAGTTTGGCGGTTCAGATCTCATCAGCTCAAGGTTGACTCAGCTTTCTATTCTTCTGAGGTCAGTAAAAGGAGGACCCAGATTGTTGGGGGCACTATGCAAGAGCCGAGGTGGTGCAGTGGTTAGAGTGCAGTACTGCAGGCTACTTCAGCTGACTGCTAGCTGCAGTTCAGCAGTTCAAATCTCACCAGGCTCAAAGTTGACTCAGCCTTCCATCCTTCTGAGGTGGGTAAAATGAGGACCCAGATTGTTGGGGGCAATAGGCTGACCCTGTAAACTGCTTAGAGAGAGGGTTGTGAAGCAGTGGTGAAATCCATTTTTTTTTACTACCGGTTCTGTGGGTGTGGCTTGGTGGGGTGGCAGGGGAAGGATACTGCAAAATCTCCATTCTCACCCTACTCTGGAGCCAGCCAGAGGTGGCATTCGCCAGTTCTCCGAACTACTCAAGATTTCTGCTGCCAATTCTCTGAACTGCTCAAAATTTCCACTACTGGTTCTCCAGAACCTGTCAGAACCTGCTGGATTTTACCCCTGCTGTAAAGCACTGTAAAGCAGTATATAAGTCTAAGTGCAATTGATATGCTGACTCTGTAAACCGCTTAGAGAAGACTGTAAAGCACTGTGAAGCGCTATATAAGTCTAAGTGCTATTGCTACTCCTAGGTAGAAGCCTAGTAGCCAATTTAAACTACATGAAGTTAGGGAATTGAAATCTATTGTTGATCCTGATATGTATCATACAGGTACTAGAGTCAGTCAAAAACATAGTAAAAGTCTTATTACATCACAACAGCCGATTCCAACAGTAGCAATAGCAATAGCACTTAGATTTCTATGTTATTTATATACAGAGTCAGCCTCTTGCCCCCAGCAATCAGCCAGCAGTCAGTAGAAGTAGCCTGCAGTAATGCATTCTAACCACTACGCTACCTCTGCTCTTAGTAGCTCACAACAGTATAACAATAGAGGATATGGAGGTGTTTCAGAAGGATAACCTCTCTTTTCTTCGCCTTTTCTATTTTCCTGGGGTGAGGACATGGCTTATCATCCTCAGAGTCTGGTTTTTCATTCTTCAGCTGTGCAAACAGACATGGAATCCTTAAGAACTGCAGTCAGCTTCTAGCAGGGTAAAGAAACCTGACAGTGAGGCTATGCACACCTTTTCGTTATGGCTTCAGATGACTCTATTCCTGCTGAAACTAATTATCTTTGTACCACTCACCAGCTAAATTCACTGGAGGCTATCCAAGGTCCTGATTGATCCTTACAAGAATCCATAGTGATTACTGTATATTATGATGAGCTGACCTGGTCTAAACATCATTTGTCATGCTTTGATTTATTTTTAATTGATGTACTAGGGTTGCTTTAATGTCAACTAGCCAATAGCCTATTTTTCGACTGGTTACAAAATGGGGATAAGAAAAATGTCCTCTGATAGGCTAAACTAATTATTATGGGATGAACAACACGGTTGGCTGTTAAATGCCGATTGCTACTGCATCTTTGCAGTCAAAACACGGTGACTTCAATGTTTATGCCAATATCTTTATTTTATCTAAACCTAGAGTTCTCGTTCTCTTCATGCAATCAGAAGAGGGAGTCAAGCTATTCTCCAAAGCACCTGAGGGCAGGACAAGAAGCAATGGGTGGAAACTCATCAAGGAGAGAAGCAACTTAGAACTAAGGAGAAATTTCCTGACAGAACCATTAGTGGAACAACTTGCCTCCAGAAACTGGAAATGCTCCAACACTGGAAGATTTTAAGAAGACGTTGGATAACCATATGTCTGAGGTGGTGTAGGGTTTCCTCCTTAAGCAGGGGGTTGGACTAGAAGACCTCCAAGATCCCTTCCAACTCTGTTATCCTACTATTTAAGACTACAATTGAGCCAAAAAATTTCTGTTGCTAAGTGAAATGTTTGTTAAGTGAATTTTGCCCCATTTTACCTTTGTCATGCCACAATTTGTTAAGCAAATCACTGCAGGTTGTTAAGTTAGTAACACGGGGTTAGTTTCCCCATTGACTTTGCTTATAAGAAGGTCACAAAAGGAGATCACATGACCCCGGGGACATTACAACGGTCATAAGTATGAGTCAGTTGCCAATTTTGATTAAGTGACCATAGGGATGATGCTGCAACGGTCATGTGAAAAAAGGGCTGCTACGTCACTTTTCTCAGTGCCGTCGTAACTTTGAACTAAATGTCACTAAATGAACTGTCGTAAGTCGAGGACTGCCTGTATTAAAGGCCGATCAGAATTGTTAGAGATCTTGGCAAGGCGCATGCAGAGAAGACAATAAGGGCAGGGATGAAGAACATCAGCTCCGAAAGAGCTCATGGATTCCAACAAGCGTAACCGAATAAGTGATCCCTAACGGTTAACGTCAAAGGAAGAGCAAACCGAGAAGCAGAAATAATGGTAAGTTTCACGCACAGAGGACACTCCAACCTCTCCTGCGCAGTCTGCACTGGCTCCCGGTGGTCTTCCGGGTCCAATTCAAGGTGCTTGTTATCACCTTTAAAGCGCTCCATGGCTTAGGATCAGGGTATCTACGGGACCGCCTATTGCCACCAGTAGCCTCCCACCGACCAGTGCGCTCTCACAGAGAGGGCCTCCTTCGGATACTGTCAGCCAAACAATGTCGGCTGGCGACCTCCAGGGGGAGGGCCTTCTCTGTGGGGGCTCCTGCCCTCTGGAATGAGCTGCCTCCGGGGCTTCGTCAACTCCCCGACCTCTGGACCTTCTGCCACGAGCTGACGACGTTGTTGCTTCGACGTGCAGGACTAGCTTAAACGTAGTTTTAAATTGGGATTTTATACTAGGGTTTTTAAATGGGTTTTTTAATCGTATTTAAAATTTTTAGGCCATATATTGAATTAGTTTTTTATACTGTTTTTAATCTGTATTATGGTTTTTACTGGCTGTGAACCGCCCTGAGTCCTTCGGGAGAAAGGCGGTATACAAATGTAATAAATAAAATAAATAAAACCCTTCCCTTGAACAAGCTCCATGCGTTGCGCAAAACTAAAAGGTATCTTATACCAGGAATGGCCTTCAGATCCTTTAGCAACGGATTCGCTGCCCCATTGCTGGGTGGGTGTGGCCATGGTGGGCGTGGCCTAGTCAGCCACCTGTATTACAGCGGTGTGGGGGGCATTTTTCACCCTCCCCAGGCTCTGGAGGCTTTCCTTGAACCTCCAGTAGGATGAAAACTGCTTCCCCAGGGATCTGGAGGCCAGAAACAAGCCCACTTCTGGACTTTCGGTACTTCTGGTAGGCCCATTTTTTGCCTTCCCCAGGCTCCGGAGGCTTTCCTCAAACCTCTGGGAAGGTGAAAGCTGCTTCCCTGGGGTCCAGAGGCCCTCCAGAGGCTGGAAACAAGCCTGTTTCTGGACTTCTGGAACTTCCGGGAGGCCCGTTTTTCACCCTTCGCGCAGCCCCTGCACTTACCAGGAATGATGAATGGGCCATGTGGAGACTCCTGGTTAGTTTTTCACCTTTTGTACTGCTTTAAGCAAAATGTTAAGAAAGCGGTTTTGCGGAAAGCAGTACAAAAGATGGAAAGCTATCCCACAGCAGAGGAACAATAGTTGCGGCGGAAAAACCAATACCAGCTCTACAAATAAAAAAGTCTTCAATGGTTTGTAGAAATTGTGGATCGTTGATGGAGGCCTCCTACTTTGCTGTTTCTGTTTTTTCACAAATGAAGGGCATTTTGCAATCCTGGGATAATAGGGGATATGCCATGGATTCTTAACGGGAAGGTCTGGTACGGGGGTTACATCTTGGGGTAAATGGAATGTTTTTGAAGAGCTGGGGACTTTTTCCCTTCGCAAACGTGGTCAAAGAACATCACTTACCTCGGCAGGCATTCCTGTGGCAAGGCCTGACAAGCTGGGATGCTGGAAAGCCGCTGCACAGAGATCCATTTAATGCCAGATGTTGGCCTCTGGCCGTCTGCTTTTGGCAGGTGGCTTTCCTTCTTTGTGTGCCAACCCCGCAGCTTACAGAGCACTGCAGAAGGAAGGATGTGAATCAAAGGGTGCCAACTTTAAATAAAAAACGTGGTAGACCCCCACCTCGTTCTCAGAGGGCTCTGCTTTCATTGGATTGCCTTAGTGGGCACTGGATCAGGAATGAGGGGGGAGTGGCAGAGAAGGGGAAGGGGAAGGAAGGATGGGGAGAGGGAGGGAGGGAGGGAGGGAGGGAAGAAGGAAGGAAGGAAGGAAGGAAGGAAGGAAGGAAGGAAGGAAGGAAAGAAGGAAGGAAGGAAGGAAGGAAAGTCAGACGGGAAGGGAAGGGGAGAGAGGGAAAAGGGAAGGGGAGAGAGGGAGGGAGGACAGGGTAAGGGAAAAGGAAAGGGGAAGGGAGGGAGGGAGGGAAGAAGGAAGGAAGAAAGGAAAGAAAGACAGGGCAAGGGGAAGGAGACAGGGGAAGGGAAAAGGAAAAGGAAAGGGGAGGGAGGAAGGAAGGAAAGATAGACAGGGAAGGGGAGAGGAGACGGAAAAGGAAAGAGGAAGGGAGGGACGGAGCGACGGAGGGAGGGAAGAAGGAAGGAAGGAAAGAAAGAAAGACAGGGAAGGAGAGGGAGGGGGGAAGGGAAAAGGAAAGGGGAAGGGAAATGGGGAGGAAGGGAGGGAGAGGAGGGGGAAAGGAAAGAGGAGGAGGAAAAGGAAGGAGGGAATTGAGAAAGTAAGGGGGAAAAGGGAGAGGGGAGGGATAAATAATTGTTTTAAAACACTTATTTTAATCTACCCACCCTAGACCACGGTCCCACCACCAGCTGAGGTGGGCAGTCTATTTTTGCACAGGCTCTGGAACTGGGCAATCTCGGTTCAGGGCACTTCTCATGACCGAGTTTCAGAAAGCTTCCGTCCATCAACAGCTGCTGGCAGGTCACCTTGCGATTCTGGGTGCCACCCCCACAAGTCTGGGAGCACTAAAGGGGAAGAAAGGGAGCCATCAGTACCTCAGACCCGGGCCTGCTTTTCCTTGTACAGATGAGACAGCCTGGAGCTCACGCCCAGAGCATTGCCATCGTTTTCTTTAGGCCAGGTGCTTTTCAAAGTAAAAAAAAAAACCCTCTGATGATCACACAGCTCAGCTGGGCATGGGGTGGGGCGGGGATTTTTGCTACTAGTTCTCCGAACCACCCACCACCATCGCTACCAGATTGGGCAATCCGGTCCGAACTGGGAGCATTTCACCCTGACTCAATTCCATTGCTCATGGGAAGCAACTTTACGAGTGATTGTATGAACCAGACTCAATAGTTATGACTTTCAGTCCCAAGTATTGGCAGGAGGGACAATCCAGACTAACGTTGCACGATCAACGGCTTCTCATTAATCTAACTCAACTGGAGGGGGTCTTCCAACCTTTGTGGTTGGCATGACCATCTTACCTCTTGCCATTCTTCAACATGCCAAAGTGGGGGGCAGTCAAGCTGGTTGCATGCTTGTAAAGAATGAGGCTTCGGTTCTTTGCAGCTCTCGAGTCCCTCAACAGACCCTCCAGGTTGCTGACAATACACTTCTCTTGTCTGGATGCCAACACCGCAAGTGGCAGTACATTGTCTCCAAGGTCCTACTTGCCATCTGTTCCAAGATATGATGACGTCAGAGCCCTAAGCAAGCCACACCATCAAGTACAAGTAGAATGTTTTGTGAAATGATCCCCCCCCAGCCCAGCCCACCGTGAGCAAAACAGTTGGGAACTCTTATTTTAACCAAACGTTATGCACCACGCAGGATATCTTCCACCAATAAACTTCCATTGTTAATCTACAAAGGCATTAGCCACGTCCTACCTACCTTGGGGGACAAAGCCTTGTGTTGCACACATGGCTCATTGGCGGAGGTCTCTTCGAACTGTCACACAGGCTATCATTGACGGTTTGCTTTGTCTCTTCATGCAAGCAGACAGCAATGGCTTCTTGAGTCCCTAGGTTTATGAAAGAAATGAACAAGCTCAGATCTTTTATAACAGAGGAGTATAGGAAAAATATTTCAATATATACATTCTTCAGTCATAATTTATGTGAAGGTTTGTACTTCCATTGATACCCGCTCCAATTGCTTACTGGTTATTTGATGCACAATTCTATTGTTCATCTACTCTTAATTTAGACTCCCAAAACACTCAGGCAGATTTTGCGGAGAAATGGAGGTAGTGACAGATTTTATTTTCCTGGGCTCCAAGATCACCACAGATGGGGACTGCAGCCCAGAAATTAAAAGACGCTTGCTCCTGGGGAGGAAAGCTATGGCAAATCTAGACAGCTTACTAAAAGCAGAGACATCAGCCTGCCAACAAAAGTGTGTATAGTCAAGGCTCTGGTTTTCCCAGTTGCAATGGATGGCTGTGAAAGTTGGACCATAAGAAAGGCTGAGCACCAAAGAATTGAGGCCTTTGAACTCTGGTGCTGGAGAAGACTCCTGCGAGTCCCTTGGACTGCAAGGCGATCAAACCGGTCAGTCCTAGAGGAGGTCAACCCTGACTGCTCTATTCTAGAGGAAAAAAATGGGTACGGCAGACATGATAGCAGTATTCCAGTATTTGAGGGTCTGCCGCAAAGTGGAGGGGGATCAACCTATTTTCCAAAGCACCAGAAGGCAGGACAAGAAACAATGGATGGAAACTAATCAAGGAGAGAAGCAACCTGGAATTAAGGAGAAACTTTCTAACCGTGAGAACAATTAATCAGTAGAACAGCTTGCTGTCTGAAGCTGTGTTTTCTCCATCACTGGAGGCTTTAGGAAGAGACTGGACAGTCCCCTGTCTCAAATAGTATAGGCAGAGGTGGGCTTCAAAAATGCCCAGTTGCTGGGTGGGCGTGGCCATAGTGGGCGTGCCCTAGTCAGCCTCCTGCACTAAGGCATTTTTGCCCTCCCTGGGCTCCGGAGGCTTTTCTTGAGCCTCCAAGAGGGCAAAAACAGCCTCCCCAGCCTCCGGCCCTCTGGAGGCTGAAAACAGCCCTCTTTCCGGCCTTCCCGAACTTCCGATAGGCCCGTTTTTCGCCCACCCTGTGCCTCCGCTTGCGGCCTGCACTTAACCTGCATCCATAACAGGCTGCATGGAGACTCCTGGGAAGGGCAGGGCAGGATGGGCGGGGCCAGCCAGGGGTGAGATTTACGGGATCTCCGAACTGCACAGAATCTTAGCTAGAGGTTCTCCCAAACCCCTGCGAACCCCCAGCAGCCCCACCCCTGAGTATAGGATTTCCTGCAAAAACAGGGGGGTTGTACTAGAAGGTCCTTTCCAGTTCTTATTCTGATTTGAATACCCTTGATTTCTAATAAAACGATACTTTTCTCAAACAAACAGAGCCAAGGGTCATTTCTGCTTAGAGGTGTTTAAGTGGCAGCAGGTCTGACCGAAAGCTCTTACGGTCTTCCTATTGGACACTCTCATTTTCTGCTTTTGCTTGTCCCCGGAGAGGAAGAAGGACCGTTTTAAGTGATGGATCAGCTGCTGAAAAGAAGGGCACCGCCCTAAATGGCAACGCTCAAATCCCCAAATGCAGAACACCGTCACGCTTCATCTCTCCGCGTTGCAAATCCGTCTAGCAAGCGTTGGGCTGCGTCCGTTTTATGGAGTGCAAAGAAGCCTCGGAAGACTCATGCATATACGAGACTGTAAAACAAAGAAATAAACCCCCCCCTCCACTCCCACCGTCCTGGACTAAATGAAATAGAGTGAAAGTCACTCCGTAAATGAGCTTTCACTGGTATTAAGACGGTGTTGGAGAAACAACACATAATGCGCTATGCAAGATTGAAAACGGTCACAGTTCAAGGAACCTGTTTCCTTCCTTTCAAATGCATTTCCCCCTTGCGATTTTACAAGGGGCTGCAAATCTGATCGCGAGACAGCTTCATATTTCTCCATTTGTTAAAAGATTTTCAAGATTTCAACCACCTTTGTCCTTTCCTAATAAAAACTGAGGAGCCTCATTATTGGTAAAAGTGCGGTACGCTGAAAACCTCAAATTTCATTCCAAGCCTGTTTGTTTTCACCTGCAGGACGGCTAGACAATTATTGCCATAAATATCTCTTCTCCTCATTCATCAGGAAGGGTTTTCTCAACACTCATCATCATTCCTAAAGGGGCCCAGTTTTTTCATTTTTAGCTGACTCTATGGAAATTGCGGGAGTGGCAAACCTCTCCTCTGGAAGGTAACAGCGTAAAGTTGATGACTTCCACGAATTAGTTACAAACCAAGTAAGGGATTTTGATCCCTGGATATGAGTGATAGGTGACTTTTATACGACCATCTCAAGCGGTTCCATCTGTCTCCAATCATTCAAAATCACATTACATCATCACTGGATAGTATCCATGGCACACAAAGGAAAAAAAAACACCTCAAGGTGTGATGTGAGGAAATGATTTGGCAGGAACACCTTGCTTTTCAAGGGACGTGGTAGCTCAGTGGCTAAGACGCTGAGCTTGTCAGTCGAAAGGTCGGCAGTTCAGCGGTTTGAATCCCTAGTGCCACGTAACGAGGTAAGCTCCCATTACTTGTCTCAGCTTCTGTCAACCTAGCAGTTCGAAAGCACATTAAAAATGCAAGTAGAAAAATAGGGACCACCTTTGGTGAGAAAGTAAATTCCCCTCGCCCATATGTGCTAGTCAATCCCAACTCTAGGGGGTGGTTCTCACCTTCGTTTCAAAGCCAATGAGCCAGCGCTGTCTGAAGATGTCTCCGTGGTCATGTGGCCAGCATGACTCAATGCCAAAGGCGCACGGAACGCTGTTCCCTTCCCACCAAAGGCAGCCCCTATTTTTCTACTTGCATTTTTTATGTGCTTTCGAACTGCTAGGTTGGCAGAAGCTGGGACAAGTAATGGGAGCTTACCCTGTTACATGGCACTAGGGATTCAAACTGCTGAACTGCCGACCTTTCGATCGACAAGCTCGGTTTCTTAGCCACTATTAGCCATCCCTATTCAATACTTAGGTATATTTAAAAGTCTGTACAACATTATATTAAAAAAGAAAATTTCAGCCATCCAATCTCTTGCAGCCGCTCCTAAAATCTGCATTATTACCATTCTGATGGCAGCTATGAGCGCGAAAACACACAAAATATAAACCTGTAATACCTCCAAGGCAGGTAGCTGAGCAGGGAGTGAAGCCGATGTATTCCCAGTCATAAAAAACATTACCAGCCTCTTCGGAGGGTGGGAAAGGTAAGGTGTACGGGACCGGATCTGCATCGCAGGGTTCCAGGTGGCAACTCCGCTCGGTCAATGGTTTGGGTTCTTCACACTCCTCATCAGGCAGCTCCACCTCAGCCTGAGTAAACGTAAGATAAATGCGGCACTTGACATCACGCATCTGAGTACCGTGACCGCAAGAGGCACTGCAAGGGGACCAAGGCTCGGGGATAAACCTGCAACAAAACCACATCATAACATCCTTGGGTGTCTATGCGTAGGAGGAGATTGAGTCAACCAAACACCATCCAATTTCTTGCCCCTTTTTCTTGAGTTTTCTCTTCCTTTAAATTTAGCCTCCAGTCCTGATCATTCCCCCAAAGGTGTCTTTTTCCACAAGGCAACTTGACTCCTCCTTCCTCTTCCTTTTCCCTTCACTCTCCTTCTCCTTCCCCTCCCTCTCCTTCTCCCTCTCCTTCTCCTTCCCCTCCTTCTCCCTCTCCTTCTCCTTCTCCTTCCCCTCCTTTTCCCTCTCCTTCTCCCTCTCCTTCCCTCCCTCTCCTTCTCCTTCTCTCCTTCTCCTTCCCTCCTTCTCCCTCTCCCTCTTCTCCTCCCTCTCCTTTCCTCCTTCTCCTCCCTCTCCTTCTCCTCCTTCTCCTCCTTCTCCTTCTCCTCCTTCTCCTTCTCCTTTCTCTTCCCTTCTCCTTCCTCTCCCTCTCCTTCTCCCTCTCCTTCTCCTTCTCCTCCTCCTCCTCCTCCTTCTCCTTCTCCTTCCCCTTCCTTCTCCATCTCCTTCTCCTTCTCCTCCCCTTCCCCTCCCTCTCCTTTCCCTTCCCTTCCCCTTCCCACTTGTTGGTTTTTTCCCCCTTTGAAAATGTTGTGTTTCTCATCCAAGAAACTTCTTCAGTTCTTTTTTCTGGATTGAGAAGGAAAACATTTTCAAAGGAATAAAAAGAAAGTCCAGTTGCCTTTTGGGAAAAGCCCCTTGAAGTCTAGGACTTCAGCTCCAGTCTCTTCATGCAGCATGAAGAGACATTTCACCTTCTGTTACCCCTCTCATTCCTGTTCACCCTTCCTGGCTAACCTAGAGAGGTAAGTTTAACCCTAACAAACACAGGGCTGTCCCAAAGGTGCTTCCCTCCCTTTTTTTTTTCAATAGGCAACTGGACTTTCTGGCTTTTTTAAAAAGACGTTTTGCTTCTCATCCAAGAAACTGTAGAAGCTTCTTGGATGAGAAGCGAAACGTCTTCAAAGAAAAACCAGAAAGTCCAGTTGCCTCTTTAAAAAAAAGCACCTTTGGGACAACCATCAACAGGATGACTGAGAATCTCCATAAACACGGGGCTCTTTGGAGTTAAAACTAACCCGACATCTACTGTACATTGTTGAAACTTAAAAGGTTGTCGCCTTGCTCTCTTTTTTTTTTCCTCTTCCTTTAAATTTCTGAGAAGGCTTTGACAAAATCTCTGAGAAAGCTTTGACAAAATTCTGATTATATTTCAAAAGAGCTGGACGTTATCGTGGCTAAACTCAATTAACCCATTAATATATATATATAGGGTTGTTATCTCCCAATGGCCGGGAAGACATCCAAAATATGCAGATAATTGTAAGTTCAGATAAATGGAAAAGCTATTTACAAGAGGGCTCCATCCATCATTCCTTTCAGTGGCATTTTCATAAGAGGTTCTTCAAATAAATGGAAGTCACGTGGCAATAACTGCTTGGCAATTTCTGCACCTAGGTGCAGAAGAATGTTTGGAGGGCAGAGGAAGAACTTATTGTTGCCCTCAATACTCGGCACACACAATGAAAGGTCCATGTAGTCACTTTTGATGCAATCTAAAAACCAATCATGGGCTGAAGGCATCTGATACAGCAATCTTGCTAAAGTTAGAAAGTATAATTTAAGAGAATATTTGAATTTCTAGTATTCTACTACACATATGTTATTATCTACTACACGTATTATCTACCACACATATTATCATTCATTGATAGCTAACATCTGGTGAACATCTTCAGATGTGAATCTACAGATGTGAATCTATGAAAGAAAACCTGCCTAGCAACCTGTCAGGGTTCCGATGGATGCCCTAATTAAATCATGAGTCTCGAGCCAAGCTTCAAAAGAAATCCAGTTATTTATTAGGAGGTTCATGTTGGCATGTTCCCAAGTGAAGCCAACTCTGACCCTACATAATTTACGCTCCAATTATGATCCTCTTTCCCCCCCCCTCCCCCCAGGGTGTGTCATCAATCACATTCGCCAACGGAGCAATTTCGTGGGTTGTAGAGATCACTCCCCTCGGCTGCTCTAGGTAACTCTGGGATACAGCCTTGAGAGAGATATGCATGGAATGTGCATCTCTCTTTGGCTGCTGTGCCGTTTCACCGCTTTCCCATCCCCCTGACCTATAGCAACTCAAGAGCAGGCCAGGGATGGCCTGCTTGTTTAGGTGTTTTAAGTCTCATGGAAGACTTAATACAACAAATAAAGAACCAGTTTTGGGAGAAGCAGTGGAAGACAAAAGGAATGGCTTGTAAACCTCTGATACTATCTACCCATGTAGCATATCTGTCTCCCTGCAAAGTGTGAAAGCTTATCCTTGAGTGGCTCAGACTGCTAAGACAGTCTGTTATTAACAGCAGCTGCTTGCAATTACTGCAAGTTCAAGTCCCACCAGGCCCAAGGTTGACTCAGCCTTCCATCCTTTATAAGGTAGGTAAAATGAGGACCCAGATTGTTGGGGGGCAATAAGTTGACTTTGTATACAATATACAAATGGATGAAGACTATTGCTTGACATAGTGTAAGCCGCCCTGAGTTTTCGGAGAAGGGCAAGATATAAATGCAAAAAGAAAAAAAATCCTTCTTCAGTTAGTCAATGGCAAGGATTTCCATTGGCCTGCATCACATTTTGAGCAGTATATATATATTTCTCTACCTAACCATCCTAAGATCTAATGCTCTTTACATTTTCTTAACTACAAGATGATGTCTCTGATCAATGCACACATTCATTTCAAAACAGCTGCACGAACGTTTTGTAGAACCTGTAATTTACAGTCAAAATCAGACTCACTATTAACAAGCTCAGACAAATCATGTTTCATCAGCGGTCTAATGGGCTGTGCTAACATATGACACCGTACAGCAATAGAACTTAGACTTATATACCACTTTATACTGCTTTATTATAGCCCTCTCTAAGTGGTTTACAGAGTCAGCGTATTGCCCTTCATTCCTACGACCTCAGAAAAATGGAAGGCTGAGTCGACCTTGAACCAGGCCATAATCGAACTGCTGGCAGTAGGAATGCAGTTAGCCTGCTATATTGCATTCCAACCACTGCACCATCGTGGCTTTTGGTATCATAGACAAGGGGTCACTGGGTACCCAAGAAGACTTGGAATGTCCTTTTCAAAGATCACACAGAAAAGAGAGAATGTCCAGCATCATTTTAGGTGAAGGGACAAGCCCCGACTTGGATAGTAATTGAGGCATTTAATTCAATTTATTTTTAATGCTTATTTATTGTAAACTATCCAGAACTTTTCGTTACAGCATGCAAATACTGTTAAAAATGCATAACTAAAAAAAGGATGAGAAGACTTAAAAGGGTTTCGCTTAACTCAACCAAGAATAAGATTCTCTTGGCTTTTTGTCATCAAGAGTGTACCGCAATGCCTTAACCAACACAAATATTTGACAAAGCTTGAATTAAAAAAAATAAATAAAGATGCATTGACAGCAGTTCAGAATTCACTCCATACACAGGCTGGTTAAGTGCTGAAGCGGATCCAAAAATAATGTATGATGAATTATTTTGCAGCTTTGCATTTTTATTTTTTTTTGTTTCAAAATCCGAACCACAGAACAAACTCTTGTACAAAGAAACATGAACAAACTTTTTTCCTTGACCTAGTGGGCCAGGACTATAATCGAAACTGAGTTTTTTCTCTTGCATACTTTAGTGTCTTGGATCTTGTAAGTGCAAATGTTAGGTGTTTTTTTTTTAAATTAAACATATTTTGCCACCGGCTAAATCATGGGATTTTTTTTTCTGTTGGGATCTGCTACAAAATTCAAGACTTCTTAACGTGGAGCTTTGGCAAATCAAAATTAAGATACAAGAGCATTCCCTTCCAGTATTCATCACCATTGACACAAGCTAATAAGTGAATTGTGAGATCCTGCCCAGGGGTGAAATCTACTTACCTTCCTTACCGGTTCGGACGTGCACGCACTGCGCACACCCTCTGCGCATGTGCAAAACCTTTCTGCATATGCGCAGAGGATACAAAACACATTACTTTCTGATTAAAACCGACAGTTGGGTGGGTGGGCGGAGCCTCGTACTGCAATTGCTACTGGTTCTCCGAACTACTAGCTAAGACCGTTACCGGATCGTGCGATCCAGTCCGAACTGGGAGCATTTCACCCCTGATCGTGCCGTACCAAAACAAAGCAAAGGAAAGCCCAACTCCTCTGATGATACTTTTTTGCTAGTTCTCATCCCATTTCATTAAAGGAGACTTCTGGTGAAATTTCAAAAGAAGTTTCATTCATTTATGAGATCATCCATATCTACAGCAGGGATGTCGAAGTCAATTCCATTGAGGGCCACATCAGGCTTGTGTTTGACCTGGGGAGGGTGGGTGGTGGTGTCAGAGGGGCACAGCTAGGCTCGATGTCACTCATGTTGGGGGTGGCAGTGGTAGCTTGAGTGCTCTGCTCTGCCAGCAAAAACGGGCTCCCGAGCTCCATTTTAAGCTGCGACAACCTCCTGCAATCCTCTGCCAGTGAAAACAAAGCTTGGGAGGAGCTCCTGAGCTACGGTTTCACAGAGGCACCACAGGCTGGGGTCCTTTGCTGTTTCCAGGATGGCACCGTGGGCCAGAACTAAGCACCCTGTAGCCAGATCCGGGCGCCGGGCCTTGAGTTTGACACCCCTCATCTACAGTATAGAGCGTCATCACTGGAAACTTTCAAAAAGTGACTGGACTGCCATCTGTCAGAAATGCTGTAGGATCTGCTTGGCTGGAGGGTTGGACTAGATGACCTACAAGGTCCCTTCCAACTCCGTTAATCTGTTAATATAGAAAGAATGATGGCAGTGTGTGTATCGCCAATAATAGTTCTCCAAAGGTGCCTTTCCAACTAGATGTTATGGAATTAGTAGAAGCCAGTGAGAGACAATGACCTCGCTGATAGCTGAAACCATCTTTCATTACAACTTCTTTCTCACAAATACAGTCCTTGTTAAGAAGTAATGAATGGAAGCTTCTCAAGGAGTGATCCAACTCAGAACTAAAGAGAAACTTCCTGACAGTGATAATGATCTATCAGTGGAATGGCTTGCTTCCAGAAGCTGTGGGTGTTCCATCCCTGAAAGTTTTTAAGAAGGGATAGGGCAGCCATTTGTCTGGAATGGTATAGGGCAGGGGTCTCCAACCTTGGTAACTTTAAGACTTGTGGACTTCAACTCCCAGAGTTCCTTAGCCAGCCTTGGTAGCTGAGGAACTCTGGGAGTTGAAGTCCACAAGTGTTAAAGTTGCCAAGGTTGGAGACCCCTGGTTTAGGGTCTCCTGTTTGAACAGAAGTTGGGTTGGACTAGGAAGAAGACCTCCACGGTCCCTTCCATGTGTGTAAATCATCTCTTCAATGGCCATCCACTTCCTTGGCTTCCAATACTTTCATTAAAACCTGTGGGAAGATATGATGATGGAACCCACTGCAACTTCATCACCAAAAAGGCTTTAAGAGTTGTAAACTTAATCTTGCGTAGCTTCTTCTCCAGAAACACTACACTACTAACCAGAGCATATAAAACATTTGCTAGACCAATTCTCAAATACAGCTCGCCTGTCTAGAACCCACACCTCATTTCGGACATTAATACAATTGAACATGTCCAGAAATATTTTACAAGAAGAGTTCTCCACTCCTCTGATCACAACAAAATACCTTATGCCACCAGACTTGAAATCCTGGGTTTAGAAAATTTAGAACTCCGCCGCCTTCGGCATGACCTGAGTATAACTCATAAAATCATCTGCTACAATGTCCTTCCTGTTGAGGACTACTTCAGTTTCAATCGCAACAACACACGAGCACACAATAGATTTAAACTTAATGTGAACCCCTCCAATCTTGATTGTAGAAAATATGACTTCAGTAACAGAGTTGCTAATGCCTGGAATGCACTACCCTGACTCCGTGGTCTCATCCCAAAATCCCCAAAACTTTAACCAAAGATTATCTACTATTGACCTCACCCCATTCCTCAGAGGTCTGTAAGGGGCGTGCATAAGAGCACCAGCGTGCCTATCATTCCTGACTTAACGTTCCCTTTGATTGTATCCAATTTGTATGGTTATTTCATGCTTATACTTATATATACTGTTGTGTTTGACAAATAAATTAAATTAAATAATTAAATAATTAAATAATTAAATAATTAAATAAATAAATAAATAAATAAATAAATAAATAAAACATCAGGCCTATTTGGACTGGGGATATGGCATCTGAAGAGGTTTCAAAGCAATGGAGGATGGGGAAGTGTAACAGATGTTCAATGTCCATCACTTCCAAGAAGTTAGCTAGCTCATGACCATGACCAAGAGAGTAAAAAACCAGATTTATTTCACAGGGGAAGAAAAAGGTGGGTGGTGTTTTTTTTAAAAAACTAGAATATTATATATCTGGATATACCACAGCATTAATTTAATATTAATTGAAACTCAGGACTCGCTTCTAGTCATGGATAAGGGGAACAGGAGACAGAGCCTGAGGATGTTTTCTAGCTAACCTCAATGAATCTTCATTACTGGGTGTAGGCATTAGCCCAGGTATGTGACCATTCTACCACACATATTATCACTCATTGGTAGCAAACATCTGGTGAAAATCTTCAGACGTGAATCTACAGATGTGAATCTATGAATGAAAACATTTGAACCGGCTAAATGAAATCTGGAAACCCTATCACTTCCTCTTCCTTCTCTTCATCACAAGTCCATCAGCTCCTACCCTTGGCCTCTTTCAAGATGCAGCCAAGATCTCTATTTATTTAAGTTTATTAAAAGGAGAAAAAAAAAGGATGCCTGGAATCCCTTTTTTATAAAAGATTATTGAAAAGCCTGCTGTAAATAAAGAAGGCTCAAGAGAGAAAAGTTTACAATAATGATGGGTTTCAACTATCATCACATTCTACTAGTACGAACCAGAAAGGTTAAACCTCCATTTTCCTTGGCTTAGCTTTACAAACAGTCTTCAAGACAAGGGGAGGGGGATTCGCTATTTTTCTAATTTAAATAATTTTTAAAAGACTTTAAAACACCCATTATATGAAATTCAGGACACACGCGTGGGCACATATACTAATCTCCAGGGGCCGTAGGGTTTCACTTTTAATATATTATCTTGGCATATCTTTTCTTTGTGAGTTTTCCAAAATTGCTTGCATTTATACGGTTCTAAAGCTATGACTGATAAAACCACAGGCAATTCGGATGAAAAGCTATGAAGCAGAAACTAGCTTTGATGCCCTGGAAACTGAACAATTCCCTGTCTTTTCATCATTAAACCGCTGATCCTTTTCCAGAAAAGATACGTTATTGAATCCAATCCCAGAAGAGGATTCAGTGTGGATCTTGAGATGTTGCAGATCAATTGCAAAACAAGGGAAGTTAGATGCAAGGAAGTGCAGGAGGAAAGCTCAGCCTGCTTTAGGACATGACTTCAATTATGTGAAGGATCTGAATGAGAGAATGCTTAAGTATCTCCAAACCAAGAAGAACTTTCATAAAAAACATCAAACAGCTTTTAAATTTAGGAAGCCTCTCTTAATATTTAGAGAAAGACAGCTTTCTGGCAATTCCCATACAGTATGTTGGTTTGAATCTTACCTTCATATATCTATTCCCTACAATCAATCCCTAGATATGTAGTTCCGGTACTTGATTGACTTAAGCCAGAGGTAGAACAACTCTAGCCCTTTGATGACTTGTTGACTTCAACTGAGCCTCTGTGGCTCAGACTGGTAAGACAGTCTGTTATTAACACAGCTGCCTGCAATTACTGCAGGTTCTAGTCCCACCAGGCCCAAGGTTGACTCAGCCCTCCATCCTTTATAAGGTAGGTAAAATGAGGACCCAGATTGTTGGGGGCAATAAGTTGACTTTGTATATAAATATACAAATAGGATGAAGACTATTGCTAACATAGTGTAAGCCGCCCTGAGTCTTTGGAGAAGGGCGGGATATAAATGCAAACAAAAAACAAAAAAAACCTCCCAGAATTCCTGAGCCAGCCAAAAAATTGCTGGCTCAAGAATTCCGGGAGTTGAAGTCCACAAGTCATCAAGGGGCCATAGGTCCCCTGCCTCTGACTTAAGCAAAACATCTAGCAATAAATTTATCAAAGGATGTTAGACCTAAACGCAGTTAATGAAGTTCTGAATCCATTCTTTCCAGAGGAGAGAGAGAGGGAGAGAATGAATGAATGAATGAATGAGTGAGTGAGTGAGTGAGTGAGTGAGTGGGTGGATGGATGAATGGTTTGGATCACCAGAGATTTCCATATAGGCATCACTATCATTCTTGTCTGCTCTTCCCTCTCCATGCAAAGTTCACCTCTTAATCTTTCAAGAGCTATTCTGGAACACAAGTCACCCATGCACAATGCTTTCTGGCACGTAAATTCTTGGGAAGCCACTGTGACACTTTTGAAACGAATAATTCAAACACTTTGTGGCTGCCATGTTTTTGTTTGCCTTAATTAACAAATTCTGCCGGGAAGAATCTGAGACTTGAACTGCCAGGCCAGACCCACCCCAAGAACATTCCAAATGCCAGATGATTAGCAGGAAATAGCAAACTTTACCAACAGTCAGGAAAATGCATCAGGGGTTTAGTTTCCATATCAGAAAAAAAAAAAGAAAAAGAAAAAGAAAGCAAACTCACGTGGGTTCTTCAGACACGGTCCTGGTCTCTTCCATTTCATGGGCTTGCTTGAACCAAGGCACTCTGGCTTCAACAGGGCTTTTCTCTGGAAGAGGAAATGCATGCATGTTGATCAACGCTCAGATAGTACAAAGATGATGCAAGGGGCAAAAGGTTAGTGTTGACCCTTGCAATGTCTACAAAAAAGAAGAGGTGTAAAAGAATGAGGTTGTATCAATCAATGATTGAATGGAATGGAATGGAATGGAATGGAATGGAATGGACTAGACTAGACTAGACTAGAAGAGAACAGAATAGAATTCTTTACTGGCCAAGTGTGATTGGACACACAAGGAATTTGTCTTGGTGCATACGCTCTCGGAGTACATAAAATAAAAGATACATTCGTCAAGAATCATAAGGTACAACACTTAATGATAGTCATAGGGAAACAGTCAATATAAATCTTAAGGATACCAGCAACAAGTTTACAGTCATAGAGTCATAAGTGGGAGGAGATGGGTGACAGGAACGATGAGAAGATTAATAGTAGTGCAGATTTAGTAAATAGTTTGACAGTGTTGAGGGAATTATTTGTTTAGCAGAGTGATGGCATTTGGGGAAAAAGTGTTCTTGTGTCTAGTTGTTCTGGTGTGCTGTGCTCTATAGTGTTGTTTTGAGGGTAGGAGTTAAAACAGCTTATATCCAGGATGTGAGGGGTCTGTAAGTATTTTCACAGCCCTCTTTTTGACTCGTGCAGTATACAGGTTCTCAATAGAAGGCAGGTTGGTAGCCATTGTTTTTTCTGCAGTTCTAATTATCCTCTGAAGTCTGTGTCTGTCTTGTTGGGTTGCAGAACCAAACCAGACAGTTATGGAGGTACAGATGACAGACTCAATAGTTCCTCTGTAGAATTGGATCAGCAGCATGTTGCATGCACGCTGGTCAACCCTCAGACAGTACGAAGATGATGCAAGGCTGGCGTTGACCCTTGCAACATCTACAGAAAGAAAAGGTGTAAAAGGATGAGGTTGTATCAGTCAGTGACTTAAGAGGAAAGCTCCTCATTTCAAAGGCCATCATCATAAAGAGGACACAATTCCTTGATCAGATTGGAGTTGGAGTTAACTGTAGTAGTGACAATCTATTATGGAGTTTTGATTTCTCTTTACCTATTCTGTGGGGGCTCCCACACTCTGGAACGAGCTTCCCCCGGGTTTACGTCAAATACCTGACCTTCAGACATTCCGTCGCGAACTGAAGACACATCTTTTCATTCGCGCGGGGCTGGCTTGAACTGAATTTTATTAATTTTAAATTTTTATTAATTAATTTTAAATGGGGTTTTAGTTTAGTATAGTATATTTTAACCTATCAGGCTAATTTTAAAATAAGTTTTTTAATCTGCATTTTAAATTGTATATTGTATTATCTGTTTTATTTTTGCCTGTACACCGCCCTGAGTCCTTCGGGAGAAGGGCGGTATAAAAATCAAATAAATAAATAAATAAATAAATTCGCAGTTGTATACATTTGATACAGTCAATCAGTGTCATTAAATAATGTCAATCCAAGTTACCTTTGGGTTTATAACAAGGGACTGGCACGAGACACTCTTCCTTTATGTGGAGTTTTAGTTGAGGATTGCAACCCCCGGTATGTTGTCCACGATGATCAATACACAGAACCACTCGGTAGCGTAACCCTCGGCCGCAGGTCACAGTGCACTGTAGAAAGGGACAAATCAATCAAAAAGTAAGGTGGCTGAAAAATGTCACAGGTTTGCTATGCTGCCCTTTGTACCATCCATGGTGTCCGGCACTCTTAAATCTGGTCGTCAGAATTCCACCCCTCGCTCATTTTTCTGATCAAGAAATTACAATCTTCCTTCTGCAAGACTTAACTTGCTCAACTGCTGTCAAGATTGCCAGATTCCCAGCAACAGCTGCTAGGAGCAAAGGATCAGGGCCATACATTAAGTTGCCGTTCGGAAAGTTTAGTCTACACACAATCAACTAAAGTTCAGTACTAAATTGATACCAGATAAGGATCAACAGAGTTGAAGGGGACGTAGACTTGGACCATTTGTGGTAATGTAAGAATTCTAGGCTGATGATGCACTCAACTCCACCACCATCACCCAGGTCTGCCTGCTCTTCTCCTACAACAGCTGGGTATTTTAAAATGGTTTTAAAAGATTTGCGCTCACATTTGCTAACCGGTAGGGAATGTAAGTGAATACCACCCCTGCTTCTCTACAAGGAAGTTTTCACATAACGTGCCATCAATTATCCCAACCATTGGGCACATCTGAAAGTTTTGGGTCTTTTGCCTCAAAGAAATTTACATGCTCTGCTTCCTTACCTGTGACCATTCCAGAGCTATCCATTTAGGGCAATCATACAGGTTGCACGCTTGCAGGACTCTGGGCTTAGGAGCATACATACATTTCCACTCATCTACTTGCAATATCTCTCCATGCATGGTCTCTTCCACGCAGACAAAACTTCTCCTCTGAATTCCTCCTCCACACGAAACTGAGCAAGTGGTCCAAGGATTGTGCTCCCAGCTGTTTGAATGAAATAACCGAATCCCAAGAAGAAGAGTAAATTGAATTTCTATCTGGTTTTCAGATGCAAGTGATAATGAAAATACCGTATTTTTCAGAGTATAAGATGCACCGGAGTATAAGATGCGCCTTAGTTTTTGGGGAGGAAAATAAGAAAAAAACTGATTGGCAGGTGGAATGGCCTCCCAGAATACCCCCAATCAGCTGTTCCTAGAGGTGAATTTTAGCAACAGGTTCCTTGGTTGTGAGCTCTGTGCCTTGTTATTTATTTATTTTTTTGCTTTTTTTTCTACCTCTGAAACTTCTGAAACTCTGTTTCAGAAAAAACTTTTTTTCTGCCTCTGAAAGCTTCTGAAACAGCTTCAGAAAAAAAGTCTCTGAAGCTCTGTTTGGGGGCTTCTTTTCTGAAGCTTCTTTTCTGATGTTTTTTTCAGCCTCTGAAACCTCCCTTTGAGAAGCTGGGCGGGGCTACATTCGGAGTATAAGACACCCCCAGATTTTTACCCTCTTTTTTTGGGGAAAAAGGTGCATCTTATATGGTAGTAAACTGCTTTCTCCCTTGGCCATTGAGCCTGAACCACGTGCAAAATATTTCCGTTTTAACTGATTGCAAATCTAAAGGGGCTAAAACAGGCTATTTTGATGATTCTGGACACAGAGCTTAAAAAAAAACACCTTATTTTTAAATTTTAGGCATTTCCCTGATAGTCTAAACAGTCTCTTCTGGAGACAAAATACTTAATTTTCAATTCAGATTAGAGCCTTTTGAACACACAACGATTGTGTTAAAAAGCGTACATCTTTAAGACTTAAAACCTTGGGTTGGAAGGCTTGCTACTGAAGCCTAACAGCATAATTCAGTTTTATGTGAACATTTTATACAGGGAGTAATCAACAACTCCATAATGGAGGCCCAAATTTCCGTCATAAGTCATGACAGTCATAAGTCAAGCCACCCAGGTGACTGGATCTAAATTCATTACTTTTTTGGTGATGATTGTTCAGTGAACACTCTGGTCATTCAAGGAATCAATATAGGAAGAAGAAAAGAAAAACAATAGGACAGGAATGGTAAGCACGTTTGTGCGCTTATGCACGCCCCTTATGGCCCTCTTAGGAATGGGGTGAGGTCAATAGTAGAAAGTTTTTGGTTAAAGCTTTTAGGATTATGGGAAGAGACCACAGAGTCAGGTAAAGTATTCCAAGCACTGATGATTCTGTTACAGAAATCATATTTTCTGCAATCTAGATTAAAGCGGTTGACATTAAGTTTAAATCTATTGGTTGCTCTTGTATTATTGCAATTAAAGCTGAAGTAGTCTTTAACAGGAAGGACATTACAATAGATGATTCTATGAGTTAAACTTAGATCTTGTCGAAGGCGACGGAGTTCCAAGTTTTCTAAGCCTAGGATTTCAAGTCTGGTGGGATAAGGTATTTTGTTGTTTTCAGAGGAATGGAGAACTTTTCTTGTAAAATATTTCTGGACACGTTCGATTGTATTGATGTCAGAGATGTGGTGAGGGTTCCAAAAAGGCGAGCTGTATTCTAGAATTGGTCTAGCAAATGTTTTATATGCTCTGGTTAGTAGTGTAGTATTTTTGGAAAAGAAGCTACGCAAGATTAGGTTTACAACTCTTAGAGCCTTTTTTGCTATGTATTTGCAGTGGGCTTTGGCACTTAGATCATTTGACATGAACACTCCAAGATCTTTAATGGGATGGGGGTCATCTGTAAGGTAATGTCCATCTAGTATGTACTTAGTGTTTGGGTTCTTTTTTCCTATATGTAAGACTGAGCATTTGCTGGTTGAGATTTGGAGTTGCCAAGTTTTAGACCAAGCGGTTAGATGATCAAGGTCTTTTTGAATGATAGAAGTATTGTCTGTGGTGTTAAATAGTTTGACACTTATATTCCTAAGGCTGTTTTTTTGGGTTTTTTTGCCCATTGTATAGCTCAGACAGGATCCAACCAGGGCTGCTGTTCAGCAGTTTCTGGAGAACCGATAGTGGAAATTTTGAGAAGTTTGGAGAACCGGCAAATACCACCTCTGGCTGGCCCCAGAGTGGGGAGGGAATGTATATTTTGCAGTATCCTTCCCCCAGGAGTGAATGGGGATTTTGCAGTATCTTTCCCCTGTCACGCCCACCAAGCCACACCCACAGAACCGGTAATAAAAAAATTTGAATTCCACCACTGGATTCCACCCCAAAAACTTTTCATGGGAAGTCACAGAAATAATAGCAATAGCACTTTAGACTTATATACCACTTTATAGTGCTTTTCAGCCTATGTAAGCGATTTACAGAGTCAGCATATTGCCTCCCAACAATCTGGATCCTCATTTTACCAACCTCGGAAAGATGGAAGGCTGAGTTAACCTTGAGCTAGTCAGGATCAAACTCCTGGCAGTGGGCAGAGTCAGCCAGCAATACTGCATTCTAACCACTACGCCACCACTACGCCACCACACTATGCCACCACAGCTCAGTTTAATAAGAAGTCTAACCCAGGAGACGTGGAACACAAAAAAACCTATAAATCCACAAGGTACATTCAAATAATGGCTCCCAACGATGCTAAAGGCAGGACGAGAATGTTCCCTGTCTGAAATGATTCATATAACTCTCTCCCCTTGGAATAAATTAATCACATCATTCTCAAACCGAACATGAAACCTGCAGCACGTTAGAGTGTTGACATTTCAACCAAGCTTCCATGATCAAAACCAGACAACGCGTGAGAGCTTAGAGCTAATGGTTTCACCATCACCCCTGATAAATATGCTCATCTGCTGTTATCGTTTGGTTAGCTCAGCTGTGGTGGGAATGATTGATGAGATATAAAAAAATGACCCAAAGGCTCGTTTTTAAAGTGTTCCACTACGAATGTCGCTTCGCATTAGAGTAGAACATTCCTAATGAACTCAGCAGAAACCCTGGGGCAGAGCTGCAGGTTGCAAGAACCCATAAAAGGTAAAGGTTCCCCTTGCACATATGTGCTAGTTGTTCCCGACTCTAGGAGGCAGTGCTCATCTCCGTTTCAAAGCTGAAGAGCCAGCGCTGTCCAAAGACGTCTCCGTGATCATGTGGCCGGCATGACTCAACGCCAAATGTGCATGGAACGCTGTTACCTTCCCACCAAAGGTGGTCCCTATTTTTCTACTTGCATTTTTCACGTGCTTTCGAACTGCTAGGTTGGCAGAAGCTGGGACAAGTCATGGGAGCTCACCCGTTACGCGGCACTTGGGATTTGAACCGCTGAACTGCCAACCTCTTGACTGACAAGCTCAGCTTCTTAGCCACTCAGCCATCACGGGGACCACTAAAAAACGGGGACCACTAAAAAAGACAACTCCTTCTGAGCAAGCTCTCCTATTTTAACGTATATGAAATCCTGGGTTTGGTTGTGCATTATCCCTTAACCTTGGTCCACATATCTTTTCTTGGAAAAGATAAATGGTTTTGTGGAGTGGAGAATGTGTATTGATTTATCCTCTGGGTATACTTTCAATCAAAAATTTATCTCCTTCCTCCCCCTCAATGTAAGCAAATGAAAGAACAATGAACCAATGGAACAGCTTGCCTCATGGAATTGTGACTGCACCATCGCTGAAGGTTTTCAAGAAAGGATTGGACAACCGTTAGTCTGGGATGATATAAATTCTCCTGCCTTGAGCAGGGGGTTGGACTAGAAGACCTCTAAGGTCCCTTCCAGCCCTAAGATTCTTTTTGATTCCATGATCCCAACGGAGCTCAGGCATGAAGCTTGAGCTACGGAACAAAGCCAGAGAAATCTGCAAAAACTAGCACGTCCATTTGACACCAGGATTAAGATATATTTATTCCTTTCAGCTTGCAATTCCAGTTTCTGCTATTTCTAATCCTGTTTCTGTTTTGAGGTTTCCTTTGTTTTGTCTTTGCTCTAAGGGGTAATTGGTTCTGAAGCTGTAGTTTTACACTGATGGGTTTGGTCTCCGCAAGGCAGCCTTGTAATCTTTTTTCCTTTTTTTTTTGGTGCAAACGAACGCACAAGTATTTACGATGCCAGGGTACACGATACTAATATAGCATATGAGAAGAGACAGGGATAAAGGTTTATATTCAGAAACATACTGGTCTCCCAGATTAGTTTCAAGCTTGGAGACAATGCTCAGAAGTTGTTCTCAAAATGTCCAGTTCAATTTTAAATTCCCAGCTTGCTATTCTAATGACACTGCAGCTGGGGTGAAATGCTCCCAGTTTGGACCGGATCGTGTGATCCGGTAGCGATGGGGGCGGGTAGTTCGGAGAACCGGTAGCAAAAATCCCTGCCCGCTCCACCGCCCACACCTCGCTGTTCCTCTTCTCTGTTCCTGAAGCTCTCGGTGGTGATATAGCTGCAAACGGCCTTAAATGACTGCCGTGGCGCTGCAGGCGGCTAGTAGACCAGTGCCTCTATTTTTAAAGAAGGTAGACCGGTGCCTCCCAAAAAAAGGCAATTAGTAGACCGGTGCCTCTATTTTTTAAAGAAGGTAGACCGGTGCCTCCCAAAAAAAGGCAATTAGTAGACCGGTGCCTCTATTTTTTAAAGAAGGTAGACCGGTACGCTCCCAAGTTTTGTATACTTTATTATTTTTATTATTTATTCTTATTGGCCATGCCCATTCAGTCACCTGACCACCAAGCCACGCCCACCAATTAAGCCACGCCCACAGAACTGGTAGGGAAAATTTTTAGATTTCACCCCTGCACTGCAGGATATTAAAAGAGCAGGTGGCACCCTCTCCTTTAAGATAGGACCATCTGTATCAGTGAGAATGGGTGAAAATTGAACCTGCAATTGGGAACATGACAGGAGTCGGTATTAATGGTTCCTGCCTGGGAACGTGCAAATAGTAGTCGACAGATTATTATTATTATTATGGTGAATAATACATAGCTTTTCAGTAGCACGTTCATAACCAAAGAGTAGCGATCTTAGTATGTCTGCAGTCACATAGACAAGAAACATTTCAGACGTTTTAAATCACGACGAGGAAGTAAAGAAAATTTACCTGTCAATGCAGTGATTAGATTTGAATAGGCCGTAATGCAGTGTGTGGATGTGTGTACAGTGCAAGGTTTCGACATCGGCATTCCTTGATTCCACCAGTTAAAAAAAATAAAAATACAAGCCCGAACCCCAATTCCTGGGAGGATATTTCAGGGATGGCAAAGGGAGCTCTTGGAAAAAGTCCCTTTGTGTTTTCAGAGGCTGGACAGGTCAAGGGGTCTGGTTAGCACGCCAGAAAGTTTTTAAACTGTAAAATCTTTTGGAATGGCTTTAAAGGAGTATGTGTGTATACAGCATGTGTAAGGATGTAGAACTGGGAAGGGACATGTAGCGTGGGAATTTTTTTCTTCCCCCTCGAAGATTTCTCCATCTGTTTAAACATTCCGGCGATGCATTTGCAGCCTGAGTTATGGCTGAGGTCATTCTAGACCCTCTGCATACGCTGGCCTCCACCTCTTATCCCAAGCCCCTCATTCGGCTAATGAAGTCTGCATCTCGCTGGACTCGATCAGAAAGGAAGCTCCCATCTGGTTCTACCATTTGTCAGCACTTAGAACTGAAAGGGAGGAGAGGGTGCAGCCGACTCTAAGCCAACTCCTTTGTCTTCCGTTTTGGCTCGATCCCTGGAAATTCTACCTGCCAGGTAGGAATTCTGCAATACAACAACTGAAGGTGTCAGAGAACCTGGGAGGCACCTACTGTGACTTCGTAAGCAGTGAACAAATGAAATCAAGTCAAGGAGAAATGGGTTCCTGCAATCTGATTTAAGTATGAGCCAGCCGTGTGCAGCAGCTGCCAAAAAAGCCAATGCAGTTCTAGGCTGCATAAACAGAGGGATAGAATCAAGATCACGTGAAATGTTAATACCACTTTATAAGGCCTTGGTTAGGCCACACTTGGAATACTGCATTCAGTTTGGGTCGCCACGATGTAAAAAAAAATGTTGAGACTCTAGAAAGAGTGCAGAGAAGAGCAACAAAGATGATTAGGGGACTGGAGGCTAAAACATATGAAGAAAGGTTGCAGGAACTGGGGATGCCCAGTTTGATGAAAAGAAGGACTAGGGGTGACATGATAACAGTGTTCCAGTATCTCAGGGACTGCCACAAAGAAGAGGGAGTCAAGCTATTCTCCAAAGCACCCGAGGGCAGGACAAGAAGCAATGGGTGGAAACTAATCAAGGAGAGAAGCAACTTAGAACTAAGGAGAAATTTCCTGACAGTTAGAATAATGAATCAGTGGGACAACTTGCCTCCGGAAGTTGTGAATGCTCCAACACTGAAAGTTTTTAAGAAGATGTTGGATAACTATTTGTCTGAAGTGGTGTAGAGTTTCCTGCCTGGGCAGGGGGTTGGGCTAGAAGACCTCCAAGGTTCCTTCTAACTCTGTTGTTCTATTCTAACTTTGAAGGAGTGGCGATTTTTTTTTAGCCATGGGGAAATCATGAAGTCATTACTCCTGATCTAACTTCTTCCCTCCTTCACTTACTGTTGAGTAAAAGTAAATAGAAATAAGGATTCTATTTCATTCTAATTTTTACAAACCTTCTGTGCCACGGTTATTATGCAACAGTTTAAAAAAAATAGGGGGGAACTCCCCCCCAGATCACAAAATTGACAATGAGATAGCCATTGACAATGCAATATGTTATCTTTTTCCAAAGGTAGAAATCTATCAATTATCCCCAGCTTTTATCCCACTGAAATTTTACCAAATTCAGGATTCGGTTTAGATCATTCGTTCATTAATACCCTTGGGGAGTTGTCTTTATTTAGCCGACGTCCACATTGTACTCAACAATTACTATCTTAGGCGTATCTGGCTAATGGAATACCTGCACTTAAGTAGGCAAGTGGATTAATGTATTGAAATGCCCCTGTACTCTAGGGTGACTTTATCTCAACAACCAAATGTCATAGATGGTCAAATTCAGACATTACCATCTATGGCAACAATAAATTTCTTGTCTTCGTCTTGAGTAAGCAGGAGATTGTACATATGAAATTATAAACTAAGTGCGCTGCAGTAAGGCTATCAATGGAATGCTTAATAACGTGTATCTTCTGAGCGTCATACATACCGGGGAAGTGGCTGGAAATGATCATAGGGCATGATTTCCTTAAATCCATCACTGTGAATAAAGCAGAGGCATTTTACAAAGTTATTTGCCAGATGCTGGATGACAATTTTCCATGTGATACATTCCTTTATAAACAAAACATGCACCAAACGTAGGAGAACAACTCAGTGCTATGGTGGGTTCTGTTCTCCTCTTGGCTGTCCTACCTTAATTGTTGAATTTAGTTTTCCCAAGGAGATAAGTAAGGAAACCCGTTCGCTAAAAAAGAGAAATATAATTCTGGGATTTTTTTTGGTAAAAAACATGAAATTACTGCAGCAGTCATTTTCCTAGTCCCCGAGAAGAGTTGGAGTAGGTGGGTGGGTGGATGGGGGAAAGGTCTAAAAGCTGATGTTACTTTAGAGATTATGGCATCCACAATTCACTCACTCTGCCTGTATAGAACACATCTATACACATCTGTTGTTAGCTGGGATTGTAATTTCTCTGCTGGAAATTACAATAGAGAAAAACATATATCCAGAATCCTCGATATTAATCATCTGAAGTTAGGGTCTTCATTGCCTCTAATACAAGGAGCTGCTTCCTGAACACCATTGTGAATGTTGTGCCTCGCTCGCCCCCCTCTCCGCAGCCGGGCCCCTCTCATCTCCTGCTATGTCAGCCAGAGACTGATAGTGCAGAAGAATGTCCTGGCATGCCTCCAGCCCCCCAGCCCTGGCACCATGCCTGGACAAACCGAACAAACAAACCTCCCCCTGATAGCATGTGCGCCTGAAGCCAACCACGAGCTGGAATTGCCGGCAGCTGGGGACGAAACGATGCAGTGGATAGATAGATCCACGCTTCCGGAGAATGGAGAGGCGATGTCAGCAAAAGGAAGGGAGGGGCAGGCCTGAATAAGTGCTGAGTCATGGAGCCACACCCCATGGCCTATAAAGGATCTGCTTTCTGGCATTCTTTGAGTCAGGCAAAGTCTAATTTGGATTGCTGAAGTCACATCCTGGTCTCCTGCCTGCTCTGAGAACTCTGACAGAACTTTGGCAAAGCTGCAGAGGCTTTGCGGCCACGCTTGATATGGACTTCCCTAACCCGGCCGTCAGAGGAGGAGTGGGACACGACAGTGAAGCCTTTTGATGTTTTCAATCCCTCCTCAGAAATCAGGTTTTCCACAGATATTTCTGTCATTCCAAAATTCTAGCGGAATGAAATAGGCTTCCAGGTGAAAGATACATGATAAGCCAAAGGGTCCCCCTGGGGAGGGGGGGAGGGGAGGTTAAGTGATTGATTTTAACCCCCTGTGTTACTCTCATTCCAGGACACGCTTTTCTGATGAGGGGGGTGGGGCGGCCTGTCAGACCTGGAAGCCATCTTTTTCATTTGGGCCTTCAAGCCTGCCACATCTTCTTCTGTGGGAAAATGGGAGGGGGGATTGCATAGAGTATGGGTGATATGTAGTCAAAACAACATTCCTCTCTCAGAGAGTCAAGGACACATTGCCCTGGCACCGGTAGGGTCCCACATGACTGGGAGGTTTCTCCAGTTTGGACGGTGGATGATTGGACCATGTGATGGATATGTGGATGCTGGGCAGGGACTTGAACTTTCACTTGGGTGGGGAAAACCTGGAAACTTTCAGATTCGGGTTTTCCTAGATGTGACAATATGACATCTTCAAGAAAAAGGAACTTTGAGGAAACTCAAGCCTCGGAGTCTTCTTTTGTTGGGGGTGTTACTTGGAACCCTGATTCCAAGGATCTGCTTGGAAACATTCTTTGCAAAAGAGTCTTTAACTGAAATGCAATTGCCAATTCTTTTCCTGTTCCCCTTCCTGCTTCTTGATTTTCTGTTTTTAGCCTCCAAGGGCTGACCCTCGTTTTTTTCGTTCCCTTTTAGGGTCCTTGTATATGGGTGGAACTACGTAAATTAATACCGCTCCTTCGGGGATTAGTGTGCTATCTGGAATTGTGAATGTAACAAGCTTCAGAGTCTTCTTGAGGCACAGTAAGGAACTGCGATATGCAAAAACTTTGTTCCGGAAGGGCCAGGGATGAAAATGGCAAAACCCAGCCCTCTGCCCTGGTGTGATTAGGAAAACAGCAGGCTCTGTCTCTGCTTCTCCATGGATTCCATCTCAAACATTCTGGCCCATCTCCAGCAATTGAGCCCAGAGGACTTCAACTGAAGTAGTCCCACAAGTCTTGGAGGTTGGGCATTCCAACCCTCAGACTTGAGTCTGGTCCGAATAACTACGAGAAGAAGTAATAGGAAACGAAGAAGAACATTCACCCCTCACACACACACCCAAGAATTTTAGCACCTTCATCTCTAGAATTCTCAATATTTAATGGCAAGTCCTCGTATTACACACTTCCTCACCCTTTAATAAAACTCTCATGAAGCTCCAGAAAGTTTAACTGTTCGAAGAGCTGCCTGCCTGCCTGTCTCTCTTGTGAAAGGAGAAGGCAAATATATGTGTCCCAGGATAATGCTGCAGGATCTGAGTTTGTCACTGGGACCCAAGTTTCATTCTTCTTCCAAGCTTTCAGGCACATACTGGAGACCATCCTCAGGGTCAGGCAACTTCACTCTCTCCAGAATGTGTGCCTTGGGCTGTTCTATAAGAAGAACAAACTTTTGGTCCCAATGACCAATCCAGAAAATTTGCGTAACAATTTATTCCCTGAATTCCAGCGCTGGAATTTGAAACCCACTAATGACCTATACTATTTCAGAATTAGGCTCTTAAGAGCAAAAAAAATAAAATAAAAATAAAATTGATTGGCAAATCTAAACACGATCAGTACAGTTTGTGAGATCCTTGGTGCTCCCTGAGCTTGGTTGTTTTCTTCCTGGTATTTCATGATCAAACTAGATAACATCATCAGTGTTGCACTAGCATTGATGATGCTTCCTACTTGCATGACGAAACATCTGCAAGAAAACAGCCAAGCTCAGAGAGCACCAAGGAGCCCACAGATCTTTCCTGAGCTGCAAATATTTTCTTTTATCAGTATTATCAACTTGTGCTGTTGGCTGCATGTTCAGCTCATCTTGGAGTGTGTAAAGCAGTGTTTCTCAACCTCAGACGCTTGAAGATGGGTAGCGGGAGAATTCTGGAAGTCTATATAGCTCAAAGGAGACACAAGATGTCCTTTGCGAGGATAGACCTGCCAGAAGGATCTGGGAACCTCTGTGTAGCCAAGCTTTAGAGATCTCACAACCAAATGATTTTATTCCACTGGGATTAGAAGAAAAGGATAATTTAGTTGTAGGAAATAAAACCCACCCTTGAAGCATTTCTCTTTTATTTATTGGATAGATCAGCGACATTGCCAGCTGGCATTTAAGGGTTTTGGGCTAGATATTGAATGTTATTTTAAGATGCTCTTGCAGAGCCAGGAAACAGCACCAGACAGTCCAACGGCCAGCAGCCTTAAATGTCATTGTGCAACTCAATATGCAACCTGCAGCTGCTTTAGGAACTTGGCAAAAGCCAGATGTGGTACAAGGGCCTTGCCTTGCACAGAACTGGAGTCCGTTTCCCTTAAAATAGATTGACGCTTTCAGAGGCTGATTGTTGTGACCCAGGTTCCTGGACCTGGACTCCTGGACTCGGATGATTCAGAAAGTGAGGGAGAAGACCTGGCAAGCCCTGTTTCTCTTGAGCCCTCTCCCTCCCTGGCACCCACTCAAAGGGAGGAGGAGGGGCCAGCAAGGCCTGATTCTCTCGAGCCTTCTTCTGATTTGGCAACGCCCCAAGAACAGTTTTGGAGTGATGCAAGGCTGTGCAGACGTGATCGGCGCGTGCCGCAGAAGCAGCGTTGGGATAAAGCCAAGGAATGATGGTCATGCAGTGACATCTGCAGAGACTATAAATAGGAGGCGGGACTTCCTGGTTTTTTGTCTTGGACAAAGCAATGAATTTGCGCGGGCAAACTGTATCAATGGAGGGAAGAATATATTCGTGAGTAATTCTGGCCTTATCTATAATTTCCTCGTTATCTCCAGAAACTTGGCAGGCCCGTGGGTAGACGTGGCCAGGACATTTATCTATGTAAATAAAGCAGAAGAGGAGGCCTTTGACTGACTCTTTCTTGGGAGTATTGGGGGAGGGAAACAGAACACTGATCCAAAAAGGAAAGGAAGTCATGTGATCGCTTGTGGCCTCCAGTAGGTCAAGCATTCCCAATGAGCAAGCTGGGAAAAAATCAGAATGCCTTGAAGAAGGACAAGTAATGGATGATGGTGAAGAGTTTTAGCATCTTGGATTCATTCGTTGTTCTCTGGACTCTGAAGGTGGAAGAATGAGGGCCGGGAGGATATCTCCTTGGTAATGACGTCTCTTTCCTCAACAACATCCATGGAGGTCATAATGTACCAGAATCCTCAGGCATTGCCCACAGTTCAGGAGATGGTGACCTCGAAACATTTTTCCACCCCATCATTTCTCCTCCGAAACCAAGATCATATCATGTTGGAGCCTCATTCTGATAAGACACCATCCCCTCTGAATGTCGTTTTTAATGATCCTCCCTGCATCTCCCCGTTTGAGAAGCCAGGATTTTATCTTGCAGTTCTATGGGAAGAATCTTCACCTCAGACCAGTTGGTGTTTAGGTTTAGAGCAACCCCACAGAAACAGATTTAAAACGTCACTCAAGAATAGGAGTATGCAGATACAAGAACACCAAGGTGTCAATTCATTTCTATATTTTTTTAAAAATGTAAGAGTATAAAGAGTGGAGTGGAGTGGAGTGGGGAGGAGAGGAGAGGAGAGGGAGAGGCAGAAGGAGAGGGAGAAAGAGAAAGAGGAGGAGAAGGAGAAGGAAAGGAAAAAGAAGAGGCGGAAGGAGAGAGAGAAGGAGAAAGAGAAGGAGGAGGAGGAGGAAAAAGGAGAGGCAGAGGGAAAGGAAGAAAGAGGAGGAGAGGCAGAGGAAAAACAAAAGGCAGAGGCAGAAGGAGAGGGAGAGGGAGAAAGAGAAGGAGAGGGAGAAGGAGAAAGAGATGGAGCGGAAAAAGGAGAGGAACAGAGAGGGAAAGGTGAGGAGACTAATGTAGGGTAGCATAGCATGACGTAGCATAGAGTAGCATACTGTAATGTAGAGTAGCGTAGAGTAGAGATATACTTCCTACATATATTGAGAGCTCAGCCCATCACTGCCTTTGTGAGTAATGGGCACCCGGCTAGTTATAAATAAAAAGGAATTAGCAAGGACTTGGAAACTAAAATGCCAACCACCCATATTTATACCTTGGCATACAAACCTTGAAGGGCAGGGATCCATGTTGCATTCTTTCAGCTTTGGTTTGGGTTTCTTGTTTTCAGGATAATAATGGCAATACTGATCTGGTACCACCCGCTTGGAACGGATATCTACGCATTCTGCGGAGTTCAGCTGATAACCTAGAATGGGGTGAGAATGGGCCACATCTGAGGATCAGATCGGCCTAATTATTCAGTCACCCATTTCTCCTTGCAATGCCTCACGCCTCCTCCATTTGTCTTTTTCACTAGCCATGCCTTACGACACCGGCGAACCGAGTGGCATACCACCCACAACCACGTAATACATTTGCACAGCCATGTGATCACAGCAGCTGCTTCCCTTTTTGGTTATACACTCCCTTCCCGTCAACAAGGCACATTCCCACCTGCTCTGATTCCCCCATGATTACAATGGAGCCATCAGAATGTGCCTCAACCCCTTTGTAACAGGGGTGAAATTCAGCAGGTTCTGACAGGTCCTGGAGAACCGGTAGCGGAACTTTTGAGCGGTTTGGAGAACCGGCAAATACCACCTCTGGCTGGCCCCAGAGTGGTGTGGGAATGGAGATTTTGCAATATCCTTCCCCTGCCAAGCCCACCAAGCCACACCCACAGAACCAGTAGGGGGGGGGAAATTGGATTTCACCCCTGCTTTGTAACCCTCTCAGTGATGGAACCTGGTGCTTTGGGGAGACACAATTCTGTCAGCTGAAACTGACAAGATTCAACCTGGAAATAAGGAGAAATTTTCTGACTGTGAGCACAGAAGTTGCCTTCAGAAGTTGTGGGAGCTTCATCACTGGAAGCTTTCAAGAAGAGACTGGACTAACATCTGTCAGAAATGGTGTAGGGTCTCCTGCTTGAGCAGGGGGTTGGACTAGATGATCTACAAGGTCCCTTCCAACTCTGTTAATCTGTTATCTATTATCTGAGTTCATCTCATTTCAAAGTCTATCTACCTTAAAGAAACAGGCACATCATTTTCCTGAACTTCCTCTCTGTGGCTTGGAGGCTGAATCTCTGGGCAGCTCCTAAATAAAACCTACTGCAAGCTTCAATCCTAATAATGCAGAACTTGCAAAAAGGAAGGAAGGAAGGAAGGGAGGGAGGGAGGGAGGGAGGGAGGAAGGAAGGAAGGAAGGAAGGAAGGAAGGAAGGAAGGAAGGAAGGAAGGAAGGAAGGAAGGAAGGAAGGAAGGAAGATGGGAGGGAGAGAAGGAAGGGAGGGAGGGAGGGAGGGAAGGAAGGAAGGAAGGAAGGGGGGGGGATGTCCAGAAGCAGAAATTTTGAATTTCTCTTTGAACCTCTTCCATAGCATGCTGTCTAAAATTTGCACGCAGCTTACCATGCTATATATACTGAGGTAGCTCACAGAAATGTATCATTGGCAGATTTTCCTGTGGCTTCAGGCAACACCAAAAGTAATTAAAACTGGAAGCCGCAATCTCTCTTACTCAAGAGGAGAGCCAAACCCACCACTCGGCCCAGCCCTGCAAAACCACAAATATTTTTAGCCTGGCTCCTCCATGCTCAGCAACAGGAGGTGAAGACAAAGAAAACACAACTCTCCAGAAAGCTGCCCGGGTGTAAGGGATCTACAATTAAGGAGGCAGAGGAAGGAAGAGAAGCTCATTTGTAAGGAAGGGCAGGCTTCTTTGTCAGGTAACTGTAACAGAGTTGGAAGGGACCTTGGAGGTCATCTAGTCCAACCCCCTGCTCACGCAGACCTACGCTAGGGATTCAAACCGCCGAACTGCCGACCTTTCTGATCAACAAACTCAGCGTCTTAGCCACTTAGCCAGGCTAAAGGTGATGTGTCTGTGTGTGTTGGTTTTTAAGCAAGCAAACAAAAAGGACACCCCCCCCCAAAAAAAAACCTTGCAATGTGAAGACTAGCAAGCCAACATTGGCCAAGGTGAAAAAGCCTGCAGGGTTACAAATAAAAGATTTCTAATGAAGCATCTTTCCTCATCTATCAAGTATCATCACGCAGAAGAATGCAAAACCCGGGAAGAAAAATTGAGCATCGTAATAATTTTAACGCCCTGCACCAAATCCGTTGAACAAGTAAAAAAAAAAAGACGTCCCAACGCTAAAAGGTAAAATGCCTGAACATTTCAACCCTTGATTTAAACCCAGCTGCATTTTATGGGACGCACATGGCTTGGCGAAATCCCTTCGGGCTTCATGGAGGAGAACCGAAGGCAGTTTTGAACAAATAATCCGCCGAATGACGGATGGCTGTTCGTTTACGCCTCCCCCTCTTGGTTTTCTTTTGAAAACGATTGTCTCCAGAAAATATTCCAGTCATTTATAAGCCAGCAAAAGAAGCCAAATGGGAGTTGACAATGGCTAAACAACCTTATGTCGGAAGCATTTAAAAAAACAGAGCAACCTTTCTAAAACACACTATTAAGATTAATATCCAGCCGATATTTTTGGCTCATTTCTTACTTAAAGAGAGGGAACGGAGGAAAAAGAAAAAAAACAGAGGAAGAAATGCATTCTTTTACAAGCCCAAGAGTCTTTGCGTCTACATTTTGGCTTTCGAAGCCGACACTACAATTTGGCTTGCACTTTGCGTAGGTGTATGTGTATAGACAGTCCTCGACTTACGACCGCAACTGAGACTGAAATTTCCTGTTGCTAAGCAAGACAGTTGTTAAATGAATCTTGCCCCGTTTTGCAAACTCTGCAGCCGCTAAGTGAATCGCAGCAGTTGTTAAGTTTGCGATGCCGTCGTTAAGTGAATCTGGGTTTCCCCGTTGACTTTGCTTGTCAGACGGTCGCAAAAGGGGGAATCACATGACTCTGGGACGCTGCAGCTGTCATAAATATGAGTCGGTTGCCAAGCGTCTGAATTTGGGGCGCCTGACTGCCATGGTCGTGTGAAAAATGGTCAGCTGTCATTAAACGTATGCCAGTTACCGTGTGATTATGTGATTTTTTAAAAAAATTATGTAAATTGTGCAGATGCTGCGATGGTCATAAGTGTGAAGACTGGTCGTGAGTCACTTTTTCAGTGCTGTTATAACTCTGGTTTCTCTTTGAAGAGGTTTCGCTTCTCATCCAAGAAGCTTCTTCCGCTCTGATTTTTCTTTGAAGACGTTTCCCTTCTCATCCAAGAAGCTTCCTCAGCTCTGAATGGGTGGTAAATCCTTCCATTCCCCATCATCCAATCAGAGCTGAAGAAGCTTCTTAGATGAGAAGTGAAATGTCTTCAAAGAAAAACAAGGAAGTCCAGTTGCCTATCGAAAAAGGATACTTGGGGATAGACTTCCCCAATTCTTCCTCAAATGTCTTTTCAATAGGCAGGACCCGGTGTTTGACAGCTGTTGTCCTGAAAAGATTACTAGCATACGTGTCATGCCTTAACTAGTGCAAATGTGAGACTTCTGCTCACCATTTTAAATGCAGACAGGGAAGAGTTACAACACTGCACCAATTTATTGCATCACCCACAAATCTCATCCTGAAAGCTACCATATTTTTCAAAGTACAAGTTTTTGGGGAGGAAACTAAGAAAACAGCTGATTGGCAGGTGGATCGGCCTCCCGGAATACCCCAATCAGCTGTTCCCAGAGGTGAATTTTAGCAACAGGTTCCTTGGTTGTGAGCTCTGTGCCTTGCTTTTTTTTCTGCCTCTGAAAGCCTCCAAAACAGCTTCAGAAAAAAAGCCTCTGAAGCTCTGTTTAGGGGCTTCTTTTCTGAAGCTCTGTTTGGAGGCTTCTTTTCTGAAGCTCTGTTTGGAGGCTTCTTTTCTGAAGCTCTGTTTGGGGGCTTTTTTTCTGAGAAGCTTCATTTTTGATGCTTTTTTCAGTCTCTGAAACCTCCATTTGAGAAGCTGGGCAGGGCTACATTCGGAGTATAAGACGCACCCAGATTTTCACCCTCTTTTTTTTTGTGGGGGGCGGGAAAGGTGCGTCTTATACTCTGAAAAATACAGTACATATCTATCGCTTCACATCCACAGCTGTACATGCTCCCAAAGCCGCATGCATTACTCACCTCCTCCGCATGTCACCGTACAAGGGAAGAATTCTGTCTGTCGCCACTGGTGACTTATGGGTTGATAGAAGAAGAACTGAACCATGCTCTCTTTGGCAGCAGTATATCTGGCCTAAAGAGAGTCCCATGATAACACATTGGAAAAAGGCATGTCGGCAATCCTTGGCCTGCCGTGGTTTAATTCATGCACCCAAATGCAATGCCGAAAGCCACATGACAACAGGCAAGGACCAAAAAGACCTCATGGGCAACCTGACCTTTGAGCCTGATCATTGAGCGACTCATAAGAGCCGTGGTGGCGCAGTGGTTAGAATGCGGTACTGCAGGGCTAACTCACTGGGATCTATGATAATTTGCCATGGCTAACTTGCCATGATCAACTCACTACAGCCAACTCGTAGTGTTGGACCATTCACCACAGCAATTCATTGCAGGACAAGAGTTACACTGAAATTGAAAAAAAACGCAAACGATGGAATAGAATCATTAAAGAAAGGGTGCAAAAGGAGGGACGGAATAAAATGTGAATTTTTTTTATTTGAATTTATATCCCGCCCTTCTCCGAAGACTCAGGGCGGCTTACAATGAGTTAAGCAATAGTCTTCATCCATTTGTATATTATATACAAAGTCAACTTTTATTGCCCCCAACAATCTGGGACCTCATTTTACCTACCTTATAAAGGATGGAAGGCTGAGTCAACCTTGGGCCTGGTGGGACTTGAACTTGCAGTAATTGCAAGCAGCTGCTGTTAATAACAGACTGTCTTACCAGTCTGAGCCACAGAGGCCCAGAGGCCCATTATTTCAATTTGAAATAATGACATAGAATTGTTCAATTGTCTGGCAGTGAGTTGGCCATGGTTGGCTATGGCAAGCTGTCCCATTCCGAGCTCATTACTCACTCCAGGAGTTTGATCCTGACGGGCTCGAGGTTGACTCAGCCTTCCATCCTTCCGAGGTGGGTAAAGTGAGGAGCCAGATTATTGGGGGCAAGAGGCTGACTCTGTAAGCTGCTTAGAAAGGGCTGTAAAAGCACTATGAAATGGTAGAGAAGGCTAAATGCTATTGCTATAGATACAAATTCAGTTGAGTGCATTCTAGCACTTTCTAAAGAGGTCAGAATGAAGGGCAAGAGGACGAGGCACTACCAAGTCCACAGACAGATAAGATGAATAGAGTAATAGAGTTGGAAGGGACCTTGGAGGTCTTCTAGTCCAACCTCCTGCTTAGGCAGGAAACTCTATAGCATTTCAAACAAATGGTTGAACCTTTGTTTGGCCTCTGGTGGCTCAGCAGACTAAGTCACATTAACACAACTGCTTGCAATTACTGCAGGTTCTAGTCCCACCAGGCCCAAGGTTGACTCAGCCTTCCATCTTTTATAAGGTAGGTAAAATGAGGACCCAGATTGTTGGGGGCAATAAGTTGACTTTGTATATAATATACAAATGGATGAAGACTATTGCTTGACATAGTGTAAGCCGCCCTGAGTCTTCGGAGAAGGGCGGGATATAAATTCCAAAAAAAACAACAACCCTTGGCTAAGAAACTAATTTGAGAAAATATTTCCTTCCTAGAACTGGAGACAGGCTCCTCCTTAGTTCACAAGAAAAAGTGGGAAGGACATTCAGAACTTGCGAGATTCTTTTACAGTAAAAACAGTTCTGACTTGTAGGATGTTGGTGTCTTAGTCTGGCCTGCTTTGGAACACTTTCCTTTTCCTGCTGAAGTTGTTATTTGTTGAACAAAACATTTTCAAAATTATTTATTCATCACATTTACAGACCACCCATCTCCTTCACAAGAGGGACTTTTGGACAGCGGACAATAAAATATCAAAGCATAAAAAAAACACACAATTTTTTTGTTTTGTTTACATTTATATCCCGCCCTTCTCCGAAGACTCAGGGTGGCTTACAGTGTATAAGGCAATAGTCTCATTCTATCTGTATATTTTTTTACAAAGTCAACTTATTGCCCCCCCAACAATCTGGGTCCTCATTTTACCTTCCTTATAAAGGATGGAAGGCTGAGTCAACCTTGGGCCTGGTGGGACTAGAACCTGCAGTAATTGCAGGCAGCTGTGTTTAATAACAGGCTTCTTACAGCCTGAGCTATCCCGGCCCCTTCACCCAAATGAAGGTGAATATACGTCTTTTGGGATAACGTTGCAGGATCCAATCTGGGTCGATCACCGGGACCAGAGTTTTTGTTTCGAAGCACAAGTCTGAAAGCTCGGAAGACAAAACCTCTGGTCCCAGTGTAAAAGGTAAAGGTTCCCCTCACACGTGCGCTAGTCGTTCCCAACTCTAGGGGGCAATGCTCATCTTTGTTTCAAAGCCGAAGAGTCAACACTGTCCGACGATGTCTCCGCGGTCGTGTGGCCGGCATGACTGAACGCCAAAGGCGCACAGAACGCTCTTCCCTTCCAAACAAAGGTGGTCCCTATTTTTTCTACTTGCATTTTTTACGTGCTAGGTTGGCAGAAGCTAGGACAAGTAACGGGAGTGAGTAACGGGAGCTCACCCCATTATGCGGCAGCACTAGGGATTCAAACCGCTGAACTGCCGACCTTTCGATCGACAAGATCCCAGTGATCAACCCATAAAAAGCAGTATGCAAAATTTAAAAGAAGCAAGGGATGTTAAAAATTAATTTAAAAACGGCGAAGGACGTTCAGGATGCTAGCCAGCTCCATGGGTGCACGCGCACACCAAGCAAGGGGAGCAAAGCCGTGTTTTTATGTCTATGGAAAGCCAGAGGATTTGCCTCATTTCTGATGGGGGAGCATTCCACAAGGTGGGGGCAACAACAAGGGAAGGCTGTCTTCCTGGACCCCACAATCTGGAATTCTTCGGCTGATGGGGTACGCAACATATCTTCCCTGCCTGACTGGGTGGGACGGGGTGAAGATACAGGAATTCCCAGACAAAACTTTGACACAGCACAAAGTGTCTTACCTTGACAATGAAATCGGCTCCAAGAGGCCCTGGGATTTTTATCGTTTCTCTCTCTGGGCCCTTCTGAAATTCAACTGTCGTGTTCTCAATGATATACATTCCAGGGGCATTGAAACTGTGTTCTCCAGTATCTCCCTGTAGTGTCTTTGATTCAATCACTGAAAAGCATAAGTGGTGGGGGGAATACAAATGATCCTTTAGCAGATTATGATGAATTTATGCCACTGGTTTACTGAAAGCACATGCTGCACCAAATGTTGTAAATATAAAACACAGGTTGCCGTATGCACTATTTATATCAATATATCAATATATACAATCCCATTTTTTCATGCTTTCCATTTATAGATGTCCAGACGATTCCCAGTATAACAAAATTTAAAAAAAAACAAAACCCTAATTTATCACTGGTATACAGTTAAGGAGAAATTCCTGTTGCTTTGCACGGCCTCACAGTATTTTTTTAAAAAAAGTTAAGCATTTCATGGCATCGTTTTAAAATAATACCAAGAGAATTCCAGGAACGCACAAACACAGAGATTCTCTGGAAAAAGCAGTCCAGAAGAAACATCCAAATCTTTTCGATCCAGACAAGTCTTCCAAGTAAGAAATCTGCCCTTGTACATACCTGTATTTTTTGGAGTATAAGACGCACCTTAGTTTTTGGGGAGGAAAATGGGGGGGGGGAATTCTGCCTATCAGGTATTTATCTGGCTAGTCCTGGCACATTAGTTTGCTCTCTGGTTTTGAGGTTGGGGCTGATTGGGGCTGTGCTTCGAAAGCACAGCTGATTGTCGGAGGGAGAAGCAATTAGAAAAGCAGGCAAAAAAAAAAGTCTTGGAATGTGCAGAAATGGATAAACTTACAAAGGAGATACAAGAAAAAGAGGAAACAGAATATTATATAGTATGGGAGAACTGGTACGAATGGCTAGAGGAGAGATAAAAAGCAAGGAAAGATCAAATAAGGAAGATACAGGAGTAGAAATGTAACAACAAATAAGAGGAAACAGAAGAAATGTAGTTTGTAGAAATGAAATTGGATACACTGTTTTTTATATGTATATATGTAAATAAATTAATATTAGACTTGTATGTATAAAGGATACATTGAAATAAGGGAGAAAAAATGGACAAGTAAGAAATGTTTAACCGTTGTGAAATTGTTGGAAAGAAACTATTGTTTTAAGATTCTTTTTTGTTTTTTGAAAAATGTTTAATAAAAATTATTTTTTAAAAAAAGAAAAGAAAAGCAGGCAAAGCACGGAAGATCGCTTCACTCACGTTGGGGCTGAAAAACAGGTTCAAAAGCACAGCTGATCCTCAGAGAGAGCTCCAGTGACTAAAGCAGGCAAAGCGCAGAAGGCGTAAGGGAAAGGCAGCAGCTGTTCCAGGTAGCCATTTTGGGCACTGCACGGGGTTACATTCGGAGTATAAGACTCTCTTAGGTGGGGAAAAATGTGTCTTATACTCAGAAAAATACGGTAATACTCACAAATGCAAACTCTATTTTAGGAGGCAACCCTCAAGCACCCTTGAAGTTAGTCTTTCTGAATGGATCACATTTTTGTATTCAATATATTTCCCCCTCCCCTGTTCTTTAGAGAGTTTTTTTTTAAGACAAAGCTGGGCAAATCCATTATTCAATACAGGCTGGGAATCATAAATAGGAGGCCAGAGGCACCAATATCACACAAGACCGTTAAATTGCCTTTTTCATCACAAACACACTGGTGCATGAAAAGGCAGCAATCGCCTGTAAGTGTATTTATTGCTCTTAGTTCTGCCAGGCTGACACACACGCTATTGATGTGGTCGGAAAAGCAGAAAGAAGATTCCATCAGCTGCTTAGATGTGGGAGAGGGGATCGATTAGACATCTCTCCGAGCAATGTGCCAAAAAGAACGAAATAGCAACTTCATCTTGGTCTGCTTGCATATCTGGACAACATCAGCATTATCACCCAGATCACAATGCCCATCCCCCACTATACTAAAATTGAGGCTCTTCAACATTGCAATCCAGTGTTGACACATTCTGCAGGTTTGGGGTTTTCTTTGGAAAAGTGATCATTGGCAGGCAACTGTGTAATGTTGGCATTTATTTCAGTAGTCATTCTCAAACCTTGGCAAACTTTTAAGATGCGTAGACTTCAACTTCAGCTGGCTGGGGATATTCTGGGTGTTGAAGTCCACACACCTTAAAGTTGTCAAGGTTGAGAAAGACTATTTCACAGTTACACAGCCTATGAACAATGAGAGGCACAATTTAAGACTTAGAGGAAGCAGCCATAATCTGTTTCTCCTCCATCGGTTCCTAAGGGAAACCATCTGTCTTCTAAGATAGATATACTGCCTGAACTTAATATTCTTCTTGTGTGTTTCTTCATAGACCAAAATTATATTTATCCTGAGCTAATGCACCAGAGACAAATTCTTTGTGTGTCCAATCACACTTAGTCAATAAAGAATATTCTCTCCTCTCCTCTCCTCTCCCCTCCCCTCCCCTCCCCTCCCTTCCCCCCCCCCATGGACTGCCATCTGTCAGAAATAGAGTAGGATCTCCTGCTTGGGCAGGGGATTGGACTGTTATTCTGTTATTCTGTTATTAGTTCTATCATTAAATGATTTATATTGATATGATTTATATTGATATATTGATCATCAATTGTGTTGTAAATGTTGTACCTTGATGAACGTATCTTTTCTTTTATGTACACTGAGAGCATATGCACCAAGACAAATTCCTTGTGTGTCCAATCACACTTGGCCAATAAAATTCTATTCTATTCTATTCTATTCTATTTAGTCTGTATTTTGTCATTTTTATTCACATCATGAGATTACTGATTACTTACTGAATACTTTGATGATACAAGATTCATTGTGCCCATGGCATTCCCCTCATTGATTACACTAGCATCCTCTGTCTTCCATTATCTTTTCTCTGACAAGACCATGCTGGCTTTTGTTAAAGGTTACATTCTAATCCAAGTGCACACAGATCATCTAATAATGGTATAGGTTCTGCTACTTGAGCAGGGGGTTGGACTAGAAGACCTCCAAGGTCCCTTCCAACTCTGCTATTCTATTCTATTCTATTCTATTCTATTCTATTCTATTCTATTCTATTCTATTCTATTCTAGACTATCCTATCCTATCCTATCCTATCCTAGCCTAGCCTAGCCTAGCCTAGCCTAGCCTAGCCTATTCCTTAGCTGCACTGATTGGTTATGTGCCATCAAGTTAGTGTCAACTTTTAGCAACCTCATAGATAGATTTTTTCCCCCTGTAATGATCTGTTCCCATCTTGATCTTTCAGATCTTCCAACTGGGCATTATCGTCATCACTTTAACATATTTATGGAGCAGAGGAATGGACTCCTGGACATCCTCTACCTCTCTTTCCTTCCATATTTTCCCAGCATTAGAACCTTCTCCAGAGACTTCATCTACAGAAGAAAAGCTATTTATGCCCATCCTCCCCGCCAACAATAAAATACTTTAGGAATCTCATCTCGAAATACACTATGAGAATATGACCTCCTTGGCAGTGGTAATTTTTTTTTTTTACTACCAGTTCTGTGGGCATGGCTTGGTGGCCGTGGTGTGGCCTGGTGGGCATGGCAGGGGAAGGACACTGCAAAATCTCCATTTCCATCACACTCCAGGTGAAGGATATTGCAAAATCTCCATTCCCACCCCACTCTGGGGCCAGCCAGAGGTGGCATTTGTCAGTTCTCTGAACTACTCAAAATTTCCGCTACCAGTTCTCCAGAACCTGTCAGAACCTGCTGGATTTCACCCCTGCTCCTTCACCAAGTCAAAGGTCTACCTGACTTCTGCTTTGATGCAACTAATGCCAACAGCCCTAACAACTTCGGTGTACTTCAGCTATTGAATTTGCTCATCGGGCTGAATAATTCAGCACCCATCAAAGCATACCAGAATCTTACTTTTGCAAAACCTTGCAAATATTCCAGTAATCAGTCATCTCAGCTTTACAAATTACCTCCAGGCGGCATATTCCCTGGATGTTAAAAAGCAGGAAATAATGCAAGGGCACAGGGAGAACCCAAGTATCTTTCTCTTGATAAAAGATGCCAGTCCAAATTTATTCTTGGTCTAATTCCAATCAAAACAATGGTGTTGGAAAAGAGGGATAGAATTGGTTCTCTCTGTCTAGACAGAAGTATATTCAAACTCATTTGTTGTAAAGGAAGTCATTTGTCAGATGTCCCTTAAAAAACAACAGGCATCATTTAAACAACACTTAAAATCCTTGGGATCTTTCAGAGGTAAAGAGATCTGGTAATACGTAAACGATAACCACAACAGATGCTTTTAGCAAGAGCAAGAGCACTTAGACTTATATACCGCTTCACAGGGCTTTACAGCCCTCTCTAAGCGGTTTACAGAGTCAGCATCCTGGCCCCCCCAACAATCTGGGTCCTCATTTCACCGACCTCGGAAGGATGGAAGGCTGAGTCAACCTTGAGCCGGTGAGAATTGAACTGTCAACTGCAGACAGCCAGCAGTCAGCAGAATTAGCCTGCAGTACTACATTCGAACCACTGTGTCACCACGGCGGGTGGGCGTGGCTTAGTGGAGGGATTATGTGACTGGGTGGGCGTGGCTATGTAACCATGTGACTGGGGGATTAAAAGACAGAAACTCACTAACCATGTCCTGCTGGAGCAGAATTGGACTAGATGACCTCCAGATCCCTTCCAGCCCTGGACTATCCTCTGAAGCTGTGTCCCGTGCCAGGTTTGTAGTCCTTCCTTCCTCTCCTTTTTCCTCCCTTCCTTCCTCCCTCCCTCTTTCTTTCTTTCTTTCTTTCTCTTTCTTTTTCTTTCTCTCTCTCTCTCTCTCTCTCTCTCAAATGAACCCACCGCCCCCCACCCCATTTTTTGCCTTGCAGGCTTCAGCTTTTTTTAACCTTTTAAAAAATGCTTTTAAAAGTAAAAAAAAAAGGCTCTGACGATCACATGGCTCAGCTGGGCATGGGGGGGTGGGGGAAACAGGGATTTTTGCTACTGGTTCTCCGAACCATCCGCTGCCATTGCTACTGGATCGGCCGATCCGGTCTGAACCGGGAGCATTTCACACCTGCACCAGCAGCCCCAGAGTTTACCTACAAGACCAGTTCCTCTCTACTCTCGCTTGTTCTGTCTGTCAGTACCAATTTCTCTGAGGAATGAGCATCAAGCACTGGGCTGTGAGTAATATATGTACAGCTATTTCTTCAAAAGGAAAGTCATATTTTACAAATCCACTTGTGGCCATCTGGAAATAACAGTAAAGTGCCTTTCCAAGCATATTCCTCCAGAAGGGATGGCTTGGAAATGTCTTTTGAACCTTATACCCCGCAAAGTCATCTAAGTTACAACTCGAACATAACAAGACCTTCGTTTCCCGTTGGTGAACATTTAACTACTAACCCAGCCAAGTGAAATCCTAGCTAACTCGGATTAAACGATGGACCCGTCAGTTTTAGGAGAACACCTGATGATATCCACAACGGGGATCCTTATCGCAAGACTACACTGGGGTGTGATCTATTTTACTGCTGACTTACGTGGGGGACCAAAATCAAAAGCAGTAGCTAGATCAGTGCCAGAAATCATGAATGCAATATGTGTTTTCAAGAAAGGTGCCAGGCTTGGATTTCATTGGTAACAAGCTGCCATAGATCTAATATATTGAGCATAAATAGCTGCTAGTGAAACGCTGGGGCCAGAACGCTCCAAAAATATTTCTGCAAACCAGAGGAAACGGGGTCACAGTAGCAGATGCATTTTAATGGAAACTACTGCAAAAGGACATGGTGGCTCAGTGGCTAAGATGCTGAGCTTGTGGATCGAAAGGCTGGCTGTTCAGTGGTTCGAATCCCTAGTGCGCGTAAGGGGGTGAGCTCCCGTTACTTGTCCCAGCTTCTGCCAACCGAGCAGTTCGAAAGCACATTAAAAAATGCAAGTAGAAAAATAGAGGCCACCTTTGGTGGGAAGGTAACAGCATTCAGTGCGCCTTTGGCATTGAGTCATGCCAGCCACATGACCACGGAGACGTCTTCGGACAGTGCTGGATCTTCAGCTTTGAAACGGAGATGAGCACTGCCCCCCTAGAGTTGGGAACATGTAGCACAAATGTGCAAGGGGAACCTTTACCTTTTGTTAACGCAAAATGATGTATGCTGTAGCAAAAACAAAGAAATAATCCTAAAGTTTTTTAAACTACAGTGGGATCTGAACTGATCCAGGGAGTCCTCGACTTATGAATGGTTGCTTAGCCATTCAAAATTCTGACAGGCCCCATCAAAAGTTACTTATAACTTGGTTCCAAAGTTATGATATCTCTCCGGTCACATGACTACATTTGGGGCAACTGGCTGGCATTTAGAGCTGTTTGTGGCATCCCAGGGTCAGGTGACCGTAATTTATGACAATTCTTTTTCCAGAAAAAAAAAGTGTTTACATCTGGTTTCCTGGGAAAAAAAAAGGCCCCAATGCAATGAGTTTGCTTAAGCACTTTGGCATTCACTTAACAAACCACCACCTAAAACTGTGATGGTGAACTTATGGCACATGTAGCCATATCAGTGGGCACACGAGCTCAGCTCCAGCGCTCGGCCAGCTGCTTAGGGAAACAGCCTCTCTATGAGTCTGGGAAGGGCAAAAACAGCCTTCCTCACCCCCTTAGAGGCCCCCCAGAGGCCAGAACTGGCCGTGATAGCTCAGGCTGTAAGAAGAAGCCTGTTATTAGAACACAGCAGCCTGCAATTACTGCAGGTTCAAGCCCGGCCCGAGGTTGACTCAGCCTTCCATCCTTTATAAGGTAGGTAAAATGAGGACCCAGATTGTTGTGGGGGCAATAAGTTGACTTTGTAAATATACAAATAGAATGAGACTATTGCCTTATACACTGTAAGCCGCCCTGAGTCTTCGGAGAAGGGCGGGATATAAATGTAAATAAAAAAATAAAATTAAAAAAAAAATTTAAAAAAAATTTCCCAACTTCCGCTTGGACAGAAAGTTTTTTTGCTGTCCCCAGCCTCCAGAGCCTCTCTAGGAGTCTCTGGAGGCTGGGGAAAGCAAAAAAGTCACTTCCTGTTCAACTGGAAGTTGGGGAACGGGCCGTTTCTGGCCTCCAGAGGCTATTTTCACCCTCCCCAAACTCATAGGAAGGCTCTGGAGCCAGGTGAGAGAGAAAAACGGGCTTACCAGGCCATCGCGTGCCAGGAGCGGGGGAGGCGGGGTCACATGTGCATGGTCGGGGCGTATAGAATTATGGGTGTGGGTACGCGCACGTGTGCGATCCCCACCCCATCTTGGCACGCGACGGCAAAAAGGTTAGCCATCACTGACCTAAAAGGTCATAACGTCCGGTCTGGTTACGTGATGACTTGCTTTATGACTGGCATATTTGGGGACCATAATTGTCAGGCTAAACTATAGTTCTAAATCAGGGACTACCTTGAATTATTAAAGCAGGAAAAGGTCTTGGACCAAAGAGAAATGCATCAAGCCATCTTTTCAATGCTTTTTTTTTAAAAAAGGGGGCCTCTGTGGCTCAGACTGCTAATGCAGTCTGTTATTAACAGCAGCTGCCTGCAATTACTGCAGGTTCAAGCCCCACCAGGCCCAAGGTTGACTCAGCCTTCCATCCTTTATAAGGTAGGTAAAATGAGGACCCAGATTGTTGGGGGCAATAAAAGTTGACTTTGTATATAAATATACAAATAGAATGAAGACTATTGCTAACATAGTGTAAGCTGCCCTGAGTCTTCGGAGAAGGGTGGGATATAAATGCAAATTTAAAAAAAAAAGGTGTTAGGATGAAGGAGACAAAGAGAGCTGAAATAAATGTTAATTTAGAAAGCTTTTCTAGAAACACAGATTGCCACCAGTGGCCCTTACTGGCTAGAACTGGCACTTCAAAGGGGTAGCTGAGTTTCTCTTATGTCATGTGTTAAGCTGTTAGGGGAACTCGGAACAGTGTTTTTTGCCAGAAAACCAGCCTGTTAGAATTCATAAATTTTTCCACTCTTGCATTATTCCCCAAGAAGAAACAGAAGGTTTTTAAAAAAAAAAAAGAAAAAAAAAGAAAAAAACCCTCTCCATCTCCAAATCCTCAAACTATGTACCATATTTCCTTTTTAATATTTATAAAGAAAATTAGAGAATTCACTGGCAGGACTAACCACTTAAAATGCAAGCTTCTGTCATTCAAAAAAAGGGGGGAAAGAAGAAATTTAGTATCTTTCAGTTTGCTTCCAACTAGACTTCTTGTAAGTTCATGAACTTGGTTATCTAGCATGAGCCACTTGTGAAAATATTAGCTTCTGGTTGTGTTGCTTCTACGGCGGGAGGATTATTTTCAGGGAACGCTGGCTTACTTTGGATTCAATATCCTTAATACTTTTGGAAAGCCTACAAATATCTTCTAACAGCCCTCTCCTTAGCTTCTAATCCATTTACCCATCCCCTGAAACTATTTAAATATTAAAGAAAGGGAATATGAGAAGAAAAATAAATCCTTTTGCACTGGTAGCAAAATCCATTTTCAACTGAGTTGGGACCAAGCTTGCAATCGTCACCATTCCCATGTCTGTACACAAAATAATCACAAGTGGATCCGGTTAATCAAGGAGGACAAATACTGCATTGAATTTGTTGTCAAGGAGAATGTCTTACCAACTGGAATTACATCTCACTCAGGGGATGATCTTCCAATTTTTTCCCTACCAGTTCTGCGGGTGTGGCTTGGGTAGGCGTGGCACGAGAAGGATATTGCAAACTCTCCATTTCCACCCTACTCTGGGGCCAGCCAGAGCTGGTATTTGCCGGTTCTTCAAACTACTCAAAATTTCTGGTTCTCCAGAACCTGTCAGAACCTGCTGAATAGCACCCCTGATCTCACTAGACTATGATAAAATAAGTCGTATAGCAATAGCACTTAGACTTATATACTGCTTCACAATGCTTTACAGCCCTCTCTAAGGGGTTTATAGAGTCAGCCTCTTGCCTCCAACAATCTGGCTCCTCATTTTAGCCACCTCGGAAGGATGGAAGGCAGAGTCAACCTTGAGCTGGTCAGGATCGAACTGCTGGCGGTAGGCAAAGTTAGCTTGCAATACTGCATTCTAACCACTGCGCACCATGGATGGATGGATGGATGGATGGATGGAAGGAAGGAAGGAAGGAAGGAAGGAAGGAAGGAAGGAAGGAAAGAAAATAGCAATAGCACTTAGACTTATATACCACTTCACAGTGCTTTTACAGCTCTCTCTAAGCAATTTTACAGAGCCAGCCTTTTGCCCCCAACAATCTGGGTTCTCATTTTACCCACCTTGGAAGGATGGAAGGCTGAGTCAATCTTGAATTGGTCAGGATCGAACCCCAAGTACTCAGCAGAATTAGCCTGTAATCTTTCATTCTAACCACTGTCCCACCACCACTGTTCTGTATAGTTTATGTTGTGGGAACCAAGCCATCTTCTTAAGCAAGCTATGATTCTTCTGTTCCTCCCAATACATTATATGAACACCTAAATTGTGCTTGATAATCCTGGTTAAACCCAGCCATTCCCCCTCCCCTCTTTTTTTAATCAAAAAGACAGGAGAACATGCTACAAAACTGCTTTCAGTAATAAACATAACTTATACCCAAATAGAGAATTAATTATTGCACATAGATAGATAAAGAAGTCAGATCTTCAGGTACACTTAAACTTCAAAACCTCTGAGTATTAAAACATGAATAGGATTGATTTCATTCAAGAACACTCTGCTCATAGTGAACATTGTAAGCCTTTCAGAGTCACCCTGTGGTTGAGATGGGCATCAAATCAAATCAAATCAATCAACCAATAAATAAATAAATCCATACCAAGTTGTGCTGGTCCTTTCATAGTAATTCTTGCACTGCGACTTCCATGTGGAACAGCAATTATGGTTTCCTCCCCTAAAAAAATTAAACGCAGTGATTCAAATAAATTATTTTACAAGAGAATTATCACATTCAATGTCTAGACTTCTTTTTTAAAGGTACGCTCACAAAATACGATTCAGCAAATGTTCATTTTTGTTTTAAAAACACGGATGCTATTTCAACACATTATCCTAAATCAAATTTCTAAAGGAGGCTGCTATTATGTTACACGTGGATGTGTAAATCCATCCATTGGATACTTATTTTCTATACACCCTCATAAGATGTTAGTCATTAAAGTCTTAATGCTCGGACTATATATTCAATTACTACACTGAATTAAAACAGGAACAAGTTATTCTGTGCAGAATGCTTCCAGGTAAAAACAATTAATGACCGCTTGCCTAGATTTTGTCCACAATTTTAACTCCTATAGGTAGACATGAATCAACTACCTAAATCCTAAAAACTTGCAATTTGCTAAAGGTTTTTTTTTTAAAAAAACAACCACTCAAATTAGGGGACTGGAGGCTAAAACATGAAGAACAGTTGCAGGAACTGGGTATGTCTAGTTTAACGAAAAGAAGGACTAGGGGAGACAGGATAGCAGACTTCCAATATCTCAGGGGCTGCCACAAAGAAGAGGGAGTTGGGCTGTTCTCCAAAGCACCTGAGGGTAGAACAAGAAGCAATGGGTGGAAACTGATCAAAGAAAGAAGCGACTTAGAACTAAGGAGAAATTTCCTGACAGTTAGAACAATTAATAAGTGGAACGACTTGCCTGCAGAAGTTGTGAATGCTCCAACACTGGAAATTTTTAAGAAAATGTTGGATAACCATCTGACTGAGATGGTGTAGGGTTTCCTGCCTGGGCAGGGGGTTGGACTAGAAGGCCTCCAAGGTCCCTTCCAACTCTGTTGTTATGTTATGTTAAATTAGAGCTCTGAATCTGTCAACTTAAACCTCTTTCTAAACTTTTTCATTTATTTAGGTACAGAAACATTTTATGTTGCCTACATCTGGCTTTGCAGCTGTAGTGACAGGTATAGCCTATATTTCAATGTACTCTTGCAGGATCCACAGGGAAGCCCTTAAGTTCAGTGGCCATTTATAATGCTGCCTGCAGGGCTGCTGTTTTAAAAAAATGTGACCAGAAGTTCAAAAGCCATCTTGGGGTGCCACGTGTCCCCCATGCCCTTGTTCAAGCCGGCCTTAGCGATCGTTTTACCTCCCCTTGAACTTGCAAGTATAATTTAAAAATGTTTTATTTGATCAGCAACAATATTAATTTTACATTTAGTCAAAAAATAGGAAAGAGAAAGAAAGAAAGAAAGAAAGAAAGAAAGAAAGAAAGAAAGGAGATAGAATGAATGAAAGAAAGAAAGAAAGAAAGAAAAGAAAGAAAGAAGAGAGATAGAATGAAAGAAAGAAAGAAAGAAAGAAAGGAGATAGAATGAATGAAAAAAAGAAAGAAAGAAAAAAAGAAAAAAAAGAAAGAAGAGAGATAGAATGAAAGAAAGAAAGAAAGAAAGAAAGAGAGAAAGAAAGAAAGAAAGGAAGGAAGGAAGGAAGGAAGGAAGAAGGAAAGAAAAGAAAGAAAGAAATGCCTTTCTTTTGGAGAGGAGATCAATCTGGGAGGGAAAAAATCAATCTCCAGGAAAATTCCTGGTTTTTATCTGTGACCTTCATGGGCCTTTCCAAAAGCTGCTACCTTCTAATACAAATAAAACTAATAGAATTAATCATAGTTATTACATTCAATCAACTTATATATTTCTAATAAAGATAAACATTTATGTTAAGTTGCAATCTGTCATTATTCAATTATTCCATGCTTTCTCTTGTTATTGCTTTTATTTTATTATATAAAAGTGTATACACTAATATTCCCCCGTCTCTTATTTCTATCTCTGATTCTAACTTTTAATAATGTCACCCTTTATTAAAAGACATTTTCTTTCTATCCTTAGTTTTATTTGTATTAGATTGTATGACACCCAGGTGCCACACTGTTTCAAGCATTGATATGTTTGTTAAAAAATAAAAAAATTAAAAACTTTTTTTAAAAAAAGCCACTACCAAATTGCATTGGTTTTTTTGTGTTGTTTTTTTTTGTCGAAATGAAAATTGTTAAGCAAGTGAACCTTCGGATCAAATCACATTTATTTTATAATCCTGGATAAGAGTGAACGTATTATTAGTCTTATTGAGACAAAAACTGACTAACATAAAGAATTCACTGCCGATAGAGAGCGGTGACAAAGATGGCTTTAAAGAACTTGAAGGGGGGGGAAAAAGGCAGATTCTCAGGAAAAAAACCACCTGCCTTAACCTCTCAAGCTGAGAGATTTTGCACTTTCATTTCTGAAGAAAAATGCCAAAAAGATGAGGTATATAATTCACAAATAGGAAAACATCTAGCCCAGCGGTCTCCAACCTTGGCAACTTCAAGACTTGTGGACTTCAACTCCCAGAATTCCTCAGCCAGCAAAGCTTTGTTGGCTGAGCAATTCTGGGAGTTGAAGTCCACAAGTCTTAAAGTTGCCAAGGTTGGAGACCCCTGATCTAGTGCACTCTACCTGGATAAAGGATATTTTGGCAAATGGCTTCAAGAGACCTCTGGTTTAGCCAAGCCTCAAGTCTTAGCCAGCTCTTCGTATGCTCACAAGACAGCCCTGAGCACTGCCTCTGTAGAATATTCCGGATATTTTTCATGGAGGGGGACATTAATAAGCTCATTGGGCTCTCAGCGTGAACCCCAATCTGCCACCAAGTCTGCAGGTTTAAAAGACCTACCAACAGCAGTCACTGAAACAAAAACTCTTGTATTCTTACACAGCAGCATACAGGCGGTTGCTAAGCCATACAATTCTATTCAATCAGTCAGTAAGAAATATGTTGTTTTTAGAAATGGGGGAAAGGTGAAAAAGTAACTGTTCAGTTCTTATGTCTATGAATAGTCAGCTTTGCTTGGTGGTAGTAGTAGATTTTGAGTGCTGGAGCCAAAGGGGAAAATCTCCTCCTCTCCCTCCCCCTTCTTCCTCCTTCCCTCCCACTCCTTCTCCTTCTCCCTCCGCCTCCTCTTCCCTCCCCCCTCCTCCTCATCACATCCACGATGGTATGTTTCCGCTAATGCAGATGAATACAGAGGTGGGTTTCAGCAGGTTCTGACCAGTTCTGGAGAACCAGTAGCGGAAATTTTGAGTAGTTCGGAGAACCGGTAAATACCACCTCTGGCTGGCCCCATCTATTATCTGTCTCCCAAGTCCCAGCTGATCGGGAGGAAATGGGGATTTTGCAGTATCCTTCCCCTGGAGTGGGGAAGGAATGGAGATTTTATAGTATCCTTCCCCTGTCATACCTACCAAGCCACGCCCACCGAGCCACACCTACAGAACCGGTAGTAAAAAAATTTGAAGCCCACCACTGGATGAATATAAATATAATATAATAATAATAATATTTCTCTGATTAAGGGAAGCATACCATTTAGGATGCAGAAAGTAATATTTCTGCCCTATTGTTGTGTCTTGCCCGCCCTCAGAGCAGCCGGGGCCTTCTTATCTGCTCCCGAACACGGAGGAATGTATGCCTCCCGGCCCCAGTCCTGGCTCCATGCCCAGACAAACTGCAGAAGAAGGAGCACCTCCCGGCCCCAGCCCTGACTCCATGCCCAGGCAAACGGAGCAGCTAGACCCCTCCCCCTCCTCCACAGCATGTGAGCCTGAGGAGGGTTTATTACCAACAGCTGATTGGAGTGACCCTCTCATCAGAAGATTGGATAGGCAGAGGCAACAGAAGGAAGGGAGGGGCAGGCCTTAATGAGTGCTGAGTCATGGAGCCACACCCCATGGCCTATATAAAGGATCTGCTTTCTGGCAGTCTCTGAGTCAGGCAAAGTCGAACTTATCTTGCTGAAGTCACTTACTGGTCTCCTGCCTGCTCTGAGGACTTTGCTAGGACTTTGGGCAGAGCTGCAGAGGCAAGCCTGATTCGGATTTCCCTGACCCGGCCGTCAGCGGAGGAGTGGGACACGACACCTATTTTGCAATAGTCAGGATGCATTTGGAAAACTATAACCAGTACTCTATATTTTCAAAGACGCATTAGCATTAACCAGATGTCAACAGGAGGTCAGCAGGACAGTGGAGTAGACCAGAAATCAGGTTCTGTAAGAAATAATATAGTTTGCTCAGGGAAGAGAATTGCTGATATTCAATTTCCTTTCAAACATTTGAAAGATCATAATGTAGGAAATGAAATGACAAGACTCCTGTAAGGATAGGGACCAAAAATAATCAGTGGAAAGAGCAGGAAAGCATGTATGTTTGGTTATTAGGAGACACCCAAGTGGGGCAGGACTTCAGGCAGTGTAGGAAACAACCTGAAGACACAGGAGACTCTCTCTCATCAAATCATGTTAGCTTAGCTACTCACAAGCTAGACACAAGAACAGTTTTTCCCCGAATACCATCACTCTGCTAAATAAATAATTCCCTCAACACTGTCAAACTAGTCACTAAGTCTGCATTACTATTACTATTAATCTTCTCATCATTCCTATCACCCATCTCCTTCCACTTATGACTGCATGATTGTAACTTTGTTGCTTGTATCCTCACGATTTACTGTAAATTGATATTTATTGTTTCCTAGTATGATTTGACTGTTTATTTGTACCCTATGACTATCATTGAGTGTTGTACCTTATGATTCTTGACGAATGTATCTTGTTTTTTATGTACACTGAAAGCTTATGCACCAAAGACAAATTCCTTCTGTATCCAATCACAGTGTGTCCAATAAACAATTCGATTCTATCTATTCTATTCAGAGGAACTCTATACCACAATACACATTGCAGAGTCGCATCAGGTAAGACAAGCCTCATGGAAGACATAGAGCTGTCAGGACCACGGACAGCGCAAAGCAGATACGACAAGCCGGAGTATCCAGATACAACAAGCAGTATTCCCCTTACAAGAACTGTTCAGGAACAGGCCTGTAGGAGAGAGCAAAGCTTTAAGGAAGCCTATATGGTCTGGTATTTAAATTGCTCCACCCCATAAGATGCATTTTGTGGGTTTCCTAAAGCATCTATCAGTATTTAGCCTGGGAAAGAAGAGGAAAGATGGGAGGTAGGAGGTACAAGATTGCAGTACAAGTCTTCCTTGCGATGAACCCAAAGGCATAACCATTTTGGAAACAGATGTCGGCTAGGAATTCTGAAGATACAAGCTTCTTGCACTGGTGGCTCCCATAACTTCCAAAACAATATATCTTGGAGCAAAGTGTAGTGCTAACAACATTACTGGTACTTTCCATTTTTGATGGTAAATCTGTGGGAATGTATCCATTTCTTTTATCTTAAAAATATGCATTTAAATACATATATTCTAGGTTACGAAATGCATATTTTAAGGTGAAAGAAATGGATACATGCTTACAGATTTATCGTATATATGTGTTGTGGTCCGCCAGCAGCCTGCGGAGCTGGCAACGGAGTCGGACAGCGATGAGGCTGAGGTGAGGCCAGGGCCATCGGGGAGTGAGGTGCAGACTCCAGAGCCTCCAGAGACTGATAGTAGTGAGGCAGAGGAACAGGAGGAGCCTGCTCCTAATGGACGCATGAGAAGAGCTGCCAGAAGGCCAGAGCAGCTCAAGCAAAAAGGACAACTCGGGAGTAGGGCCAAGAGATGATTGGCCCCTCCCATAAGGCTTAAAACAGACCAGCAACGGTGTTCGGGCTTTGCCAGAAAACAACATTGGTAGCTTTGTCTTCTTGCATTTATTTTTGTATCTATGACTTCTGAACGTTTGCCAAGAAAGGCCTTTGGCAGTTTGCCTAATTGGACCAAGGTTTGCAATAGGACTGAGGAATTTGTGTTGGGAGGAATTTGTTTTAATTTAGTTGAAGTACGCTGGGAATGAAGTAATTCTCAGCTGTTCGACTAAAGTTTGTTTGTTTTTTCACAGACTGAGTTTCCTACTACTTACTTGGGCCTGGGTTACAACAATATGAAATTAAAGTAGACGAATCCCATGGAGAGATAGGTGGCAAATAAATTTAACAAATATACATATCTCTCTCTCTCTCTCTCTCTCTGTGTGTATGTTTGTTGAGTACATACAAAAACTGGGTATGCTCTGAAAGAGGTAATTTGCAGTTAAAATCTCTGCAAGTATTAAGAGAGGAAGGGAAAAATTATACTTGGTTTCAATATGAGCAATTACATGCTAGATGGAAGGGAGATCAAAAAATTGGTATAGAGCAGAACGAGGGAAATTTGGTAAAGCAAATTAGAAATCAGACTCAGGAGCATATAAAGAGATTGTATAATGTGTTACTTGAAATAGATTCTGAAAGGGACTTGGTAAAGGACTGTATGATAAAGTGGGCACAAAATTTTCAGGAGCCAATATTATTGGAAACGTGGGAAAGAATTTGGGTTAGAAATGTTAAATTCATGAGCACAGAATCTGAGGAAAATTTTTATAAAATGTTTTATAGATGGCATCTAGATCCTAAAAATTATCGTGTATGTATCCAGAAATGCAAGCAAAATGTTGGAGATGTAATTGTGATGACGCTACATATTTTCACATTTGGTGGACTTGTAAGGACATAAAGGCCTTTTGGATAAAAATTTGGTGGATTTTACAAAATGTTCTGAAAAGAAGATAAAGTTCCTGCCGCAATTTTTCTTGTTGGGAATTATTACGGATTGTACAGTAATTGAGACTAAATTGATTTTAAATCTAATAACTGCAGCAAGATTACTAATAGGACAATATTGGAAGAAAAAGAAGTACCAACAATACAAGAATGGATATTGAAAGTTGCCAATTTGGCTGAGATGGCGAAGATATCAGCCTTTTGAAAGACAATACAAGAAAGATACTTAAAGGAATGGAAAAAATGGATTGACTATATTCAACGTAGATATCAGACTAAGAGTTATCAGACTGTTTTTGAATGATTATGATGTATTATTTTTGATTGCTTTTGTGGGAAGTTAGGAATTGATGATTCTAGGGGTATAATTAAGTTGGGACGAAAACTTTTTAGCATATGTTTGTTTTACTTTTAACTATACCTTGTGCTCGTTCCGGGAAGTCGGGGAGGGGTTGCGAAGGAGGGGAGGAGGGGAAAGGGGAAAAAAATTTGTAAAACTTTTTGAATAAAAAAAAAAAAACAAAACAAAAAACTGGGTATGCTTTGTAAAGCACCAACATATGCTGTACATAGCATATGTGTTGGAAAAAACTATGTGATTTCTCATGCAGTGGTTTAAGAAAATATAAACTGATGCTGAATTATTATGGATTGTACCTATAGGTAAATATGCCTAGACTGCTAAACCCTGCCTTTTCAATCATTTATCTTAATTAGAAATTAAGTGGAAATCTTCCAGAATTGCCATTCCTGCATAGGTTATTTGTCAGTAGTAACCAGGAGATCAAGCCAGTTCTAAGGTTAGGCTAGTTCTGGTTTTGACTTGAGGAGACATTTGGTCCAATTTGCCGTTTAATACCAGACTGATCTTATTCAAACAGATTCAATGTCCTGAATTGGATCTGAACCATTATTTAAAAGTTCAGCTGGAATGGTTTGAGCCTTTGATATTACTACAGCCACTTACAGCAAATTTAGCAATGGTACTGTGTAGCTCACCTCTCTAAGGGACGTGGTGGCTCAGTGGCTAAGATGCTGAGCTTGTTGATTGAAAAATCAGCAGTTCAGCGGTTCGAATCCCTAGCGCCGCATAACAGGGTGAGCTCCCGTTACTTGTCCCAGCTTCTGCCAACCTACCAGTTCGAAAGCACATAAAAAATGCAAGTAGAAAAATAGGGACCACCTTTGGTGGGAAGGTAACAGTGTTCCGTCTGCCTTTGGCATTTAGTCAAGCTGGCCACATGACCACGGAGACGTCTTCGGACAGCGCTGGCTCTTTGGCTTTGAAATGGAGATGAGCACCGCCCCCTAGAGTCGGGAATGACTAGCACATAAGTGCGAGGGGAACCTTTACCTTTACCTTAGCTCACTTCTCTATTGTAGGGACTTACAACAGAAAGCGCTATGGTTTTTCTAACATGCAAGCAAGACCTTGAAGTTATTCTTCTAGCTTCAAGCTTTACAACACGGACCTCTTCACAGAGTTGTACAGAGGGCTAGAAGCGTGTGCCAAGGAACAAAAGAATGAGAGAGAATTATCTTTGTTTCCTGCTTACAACTATGCTTAGTGCCAGTATTATGGAGAGGGAGGTATTTAATGCCACATACTGCCTGCCACAAAAAAATTAAAATATATTCTTTTCCTCCACTGCAAAGTCTAAAGGGACTAAAAGCATGTCACAATTCATAAGCCCAGATACACTTTATGGAAGCTTGCTGCAGCCTCAAAGAATTAACAGTTCATACATTCCAAAGTCAAGGGAAATGAAGTCATTAAATCCTAAAAGTAGCACCAGGGAGCTCAGGAAATAGAAAAGGACATACGGGTCATTAGACAGATAGGATCCATTCTAGTCTGGTGCCATTATCTTTCAACAGAAAGGAATACCGCAGACCTTGTTTCATATTTCCATCTAACCATATTGCCAAACATCTCCTCAATTTAAGAGAAGCAGTCAAGCGGGACCCCTAAAAGGTAAAAAGTATGGAACAAAAAAAGAAAAGAAAAGAAAAGAAATCCTGACTGTCTTTGCTGAAATAAAGCAGTGTTGTTCCCACGTTTAACTAAATGAGATTGTTGGATACAAGAGACCCAGAGCATCCTTCTATTATAGAATAGAATAGAATAGAATAGAATAGAATAGAATAGAATAGAATAGAATAGAATAGAATAGAATAGAATAGAATAGAATAGAATAGAATAGAATAGAAGAAGGGAAGAGAAGAATAGAATAGAATAGAATAGAACAGAACAGAACAGAACAGAACAGAATAGAACAGAACAGAATAGAATAGAATAGAATAGAATTATTTATTGGCCAAGTGTGATTGGACACACAAGGAATTTGTCTTGGTGCACATGCTCTCAGTGTACATAAAAGAAAAGATACATTCAAATTTCTGCTACCGGTTCTCCAGAACCTGCTGAATTTCACCCCTGGTGCTCGGGCTTCATACATTGACAATTAAAGTTACATTGATACTTGCTGTAGAATGTGTAACTCCGTAGCATCAGAGCATGTTAATATAAAGCAACTGGCAGTTGGAACAGAGGAGGAGGGGGAGTAGAATGTCCCAGCCCGCAGGCCAGATGAGTCACGCGCTGGCCACGCCCACGTCTGGTTTAGCGAAGGAGTAGCAGCAGAGCGTGTTAATTTAAGGCAACTGGCAGTTGGGACAGAGTTCCTTTCAGGTGGGGAGGGGGAGTAGAACATCTAACTCCTTAGCATCAGAGCATGTGAATATAATACTGTATGTGAAGTAATAATGATCTGATGGTCATTTCAAAAAATCCTTTCTTAGCGAGCACCTAGAAGCCAAGAGGAACATACGTGGCAAATTTCAGGTTTGCAGGCTTTACGATTCTGGAGATTTTGTGATGAGTGAGTGGTATTTGGCTTTTATATATATATATATAGATTATGAAGCTTCTTGCACTAGAACAGGCAGAGAAAAGTCCCAATTAACCCATGCATTCTAGGCAAGACTTTGTAAAGCTTCTCTGTTCTGTTTGTTTCAAGAGCACAAGAAGGTTTCCACCCCGAACGTAGTTTGCCAGTCATTAAAATGGGAAAAAGAAGAGGAGAAAAAGGCACCAATTATTAAGAGAAGTGGCATTGATCTCGAGGGGGGTACCATACATAAAGGGGAGGTCCTTGGTGCTCTCTGAACTTGGTTGTCTTCTGGCAGACTTTTCTTCACCCAAACTAAGTAACATCATCACTGCTAGAAGAGAGTGAGGTTGGGGGAATGGAGGAAAGGAGGAGGATTGTGCGATCCTTGGTGTTCTCTGAGCTTGATTGCTTTCTTGTAGACGTTTCATTACCCAACTAGGTAACATTATCAGTGCTAGAAATGAAGTGGGGTCTATGGACTGGAAGAAAGGAGGGAAGAGGAGGAAGAGTGGGGGTGGGCTGTGGGGTCCTTGGTGTTCTCTGAGCTTGATTGTTTTCTTGTAGATTTTTCATTACCCAGACTAGGTAATATTATCAGTGCTAGAAAGGGAGTGGGGTCCATGGACTGGAAGAGAGGAGGAGGAGGAGGAGGAGGAGGAGGAGGAGGAGGAGAAGGACTGTGGGATCTTTAGTGTTCTCTAAACTTGGTAGCTTTCTTGCAAACATTTCATTACCAACTAGGTAACATTATCAATGGTAGAAAGGGAGTGGGGTCTATGGACTGGAAGGGAGGAGGAGGAGGAGGAGGAGGAGGAGGAGGAGGAGGAGGAGGAGGAGGAGGAGGAGGAGGAGGACGACGACTGTGGGATCTTTAGTGTTCTCTAAACTTGGTAGCTTTCTTGCAAACATTTCATTACCCAACTAGATAACATTATCAATGCTAGAAAGGGAGTGGGGTCTATGGACTGGAAGAGAGGAGGAGGAGGAGGAGGAGGAAGACTGTTTGATCCTTAGTGTGCTCTGAACTTGGTGGTTTTCTTGCAAACATTTCATTACCCAGCTAGGTAACATTATCAGTGCTAGAAAAGGAGTGGGGTCTATGGACTAGAAGAAAGAAGGGAAGAAGAGGAAGAATGGGGAAGGGGGCTGTGGGATCCTTGGTGCTCTCTGAACTTGGTGGTTTTCTTGCAAACATTTCATTACCCAAACTAGATGCCGTTATCAGCGCACTTCATTACCTAGTTTGGTAATGAAAGGTTCGCAAGGAAACCATCAAGCTCAGAGAGCACCAAGGATCTCTCATTTCAGCCCTGAGCTTACAGATATTCTCCTTTATTGGTAATACATAAAAGAGCTAAGCTATTTTACTTGCCCAGAGGTATGGCTGGATCTTGCATGCAGTATACTTGCAACCTCTTTCCTCGATGTCCTTGAGTGGATGCTCTCTAATCAAGTGTGTATTGCCAAGTAGTCTTATTGACCAGAAGCTGTTTCCCTGACTCTCCCTTCTCATAACGTCCACCTTGCTTTAACAACCTCTAACATATACAAAAACTGTATCTTTTAAAACTACACACTGCAACAAGCCAGTGACAAAATGGGAAATTAAGACTATTGACTTAGGCACACTGATAAGTGATAAATTACAGAATCATATATTTACACCCACGGGGGAGCGGGGAGAGAAATACCATGATTTGGGCAAGATTTTCCAAGCCACACAGCAGTTGGAATGATGAGAAAAACATGCAATGGTGACTTTGATCCAAAGAACATCAAATCTAGAGGGAATCTGAAATGTATTCTTTGTCCAGAAATTCGGGGAGGGGTGGTGGTGATCAGACCCCACAATAAAGCCAAGTCTTTCTCAAACTCAGTTTGAAGCCTCCATTAGTGGCAATGATTCAACCTCTTTTGAACGCCACCTCTCTCTTGGATACAAAGAAAAAAATTGAACCTTATCTTCTTGATGAGTTCTCTCTCCAGCCAGATTCCTGATAACTTTCAAATTGCAGGCAGGATCCCAATTTTTTGAAGCTTTATTTCGGAAAGTAGCTGCCCGCTTTCTGATCTTCCCCACAATGTAGAACTGGAGATATTATTTTATTTTTTGCCCTCCAAACAATTCAACTATTGAACCACAGAAGTTCAGCCAGGAAAAATATCTAGATTTAGCAGATGAATTTGTCTATTTTGGTATTTAACTCTCCTTCAAAGGCCCCAGTTTCCTATGAATTTTATCTTTCTTTCACAAGGAGTGGGAAAACAGAACAGAATGGAAGGAGATTACGACTGAAATACACTTTTCTGAAAGTGACCGATTCATCATTTGCCCAACGTAAGGAAGAACGAAAAAACAAATATTTCTTTTTGGCTACGAATGATCACTACCATCAAGTTATTTTTCATTGTTCTATGTGTGCCAGCATTCTCTTTTTAAAAATATCCTCCAGTTAAATATTTGAATAAGGGTGGTGGTCCAGGGGAAATAGATCTAATTTATGAATTTATGGATGAGTCAAGAAAAGAATAAAATAGAATAGAATAACAGAGTTGGAAGGGACCTTGGAGGTCTTCTAGTCCACCCCCCTGCTTAGGCAGGAAACCCTACACCACTTCAGACAAATGGTCTAATCTCTTCTTAAAAACTTCCAGTGTTGGAGCATTTACAGCTTCTGGAGGCAAGTTGTTCCACTGGTTAATTGTTCTAACTGTCAGGAAATTTCTCCTTAGTTCTAAGTTGCTTCTCTCCTTGATTAGTTTGTACCCATTGCTTCTTGTCCTGACCTCAGGTGCTTTGGAGAATAGCTTGACTCCCTCTTCTTTGTGGCAACCCCTGAGATATTGGACCACTGCTATCATGTCTCCCCTAGTCCTTCTTTTCATTAAACTAGACATACCCAGTTCCTGCAACCATTTTTCATATGCTTTAGCCTCTCTTTAAGTTTGGTCCTTTGACTTGGAACTATAAACCACAAAGCCAACAAAATTATTAAAAAATAGAAATCACTTATTTCTGTTTATCTACACAGAAACATATACAGAGAGAAATATATAAACACATACAAAATAAGAATCATAACAATTATTTTGTGGGTGCATTGTTGTTGTTGTTTGTGCCTTCAAGTTAGTCTGGACTCCTTGCGATTCCCTGGATAAATCCCTGTAGGTTTGTTCGTTTGTTTGTTTTTGGTAAGCTTCTTCACAATTGGTCTTCACAATTTGGTAAGCTTCTTCACAATTGGGAAACTATTGGGTTCTTCCTAGGGCTAAGTGAGTGTGACTGGCCCAAGATCACCAACTGGCTTTGCACCTAAGACGGAACTAGAATTCCTTAATCTCCTGGTTTCTTCTGATGCCATAAACACCACATCAAATTGGTTCTCGTTTTTGGTGTAGCGATTAAGAGCGATTAGAAGAAAATCACTTTGAAAAACTTGCTAAAAAACTTTAGTCCAGAGAGTCGACGCCGACACAAAGGCATCCTCCCCACCCCACCCCTGCTCCCAAGATGGTGTTTACTCAATTGAACGTCTCTCTTAACACTCGTCTTTCAGAGCCTTGCATAATTCTCCCGAGAGTCAGCATTACATAATAGAACAGCAACTTAACACGAGCCTTTCCCAAAACAAACTCCAAATAATTCTAGAGTCACTTAAATTGGCGCAATCCACAGTTAACAGCCCCGTTGGTGATAATAACGTAGGACAATTATTGAGGGTAAACATCACATATTGGAGTTGCTGGAGACTTACTTTTTTCTGAGGAAAGGTGTGTCTTGGTTTGGCCTCTCACCAGTCGGCAGGTAGAACCATCCCCTGAGCAAACGCTGCAGTTGTCTTCTTTGGCGTGACTCCCAAGCTGTCGATCGCAACCTACGGCCTGCCAAGAACAACACTGGAGTCAGCAGGACGAAACTGACACAGGCCACTTAGTTTTCTACAGCGAAAACATCACATTCTCTTTTTCTAAGTTGCCTTCGGTTGCCCCTCCCTCTCTGCCAAAGCACCATTTGGCTTCACTTCAGATGCAGATTAACAGAATTGGAAGGGACCTTGTAGGTCATCTAGTCCAAACCACCCCCCACCCCCCGCCCAAGCAGACCCTACACCATTTCTGACAAATGGCAGCCCAGTCTCTTCTTGAAAGCTTCCAGCGATGAAGCTCCCACAACTTCCAAAGGCAAGCAGTTTCAATGGTTGATTGTTCTCACTGTCAGAAAATGTATCTGTTGGGTCTTGCCCGCCCTCAGAGCAGCCGGGGCCTTCTTACCTGCTCCCCAACACTGAGGAATGTATGCCTTCCGGCCCAAGTCCTGGCTCCATGCCCCCACAAACTGCAGAAGAAGGAGCATCTCCCTGCCCCAGCCCTGACTCCATGCCCAGGCAAACGGAGCAGCTAGACCCCTCCCCCTCATCCACAGCAGGTGAGCCTGAGGAGGGTTTACTCCCAAGAACAGCTGATTGGAGTGACCCTCGCATCAGAAGATTGGAGAGGCGGAGGCAACAGAGGGAAGGGAGGGGCAGGCCTTAATGAGTGCTGAGTCATGGAGCCACACCCCATGGCCTATATAAAGGATCTGCTTTCTGGCAGTCTCTGAGTCAGGCAAAAGTCAAACTTATCTTGCTGAAGTCACTTACTGGTCTCCTGCCTGCTCTGAGGACTTTGCTAGGACTTTGGGCAGAGCTGCAGAGGCAAGCCTGATTCGGATTTCCCGGACCCAGCCGTCAGCGGAGGAGTGGGACACGACAGTATCCTTATTTCTAGGTTGAATCTCTCCTTGTTTCAGTTTCCATCCATTATTCCTTGTCTGGCCTCCAGGTGCTTTAGAAAATAGGTTGACCCCCCTTCTTCTCTGTGGCAGCCCCTCAAATATTGGAAGATGGCTATCATGTCTCCCCTGGTCCTTCTCTTCACTAGACTAGACATACCCAGTTTCTGCAACCATTCTTCGTATGTGTTAGCCTCCAGTCCCCTAATCATCTTGGTTGCTCTTCTCTGCACTCTTTCTAGAGTCTCAACATCTTTTTTATAGTGTGGTGACCAAAACTGGATGCAGTATTCTAGGTTTGGTCTTACTAAGGCTTTACAGAGTGGTGTTAGTACCTCAATCTTGATTGTATCCCTCTGTTAATGCAATTTCGGATTGCGTTGGCTTTTTTGGCTGCCACTGCACACTGTTGACTCATATTTAATTGGTTGTCCACCAAGACTCCAAGATCTCTCTCACAGTTACTGCTATTAACCCTGGTTTCACCAGTCTATATGTTTACTTTTGGTTTTTCTTGCCTAAGTTTAGGACTTTACTTTTCTCTACATTGAATTTCATTTTGTTAGATAGGGCCTAGTGTTTAAGTCTGTCAAGATCCATCTGCTTCGTAACATTTCAGAAGGAAAAGTGCTTTAAAGTAATTATTCCTGAATGGATTTCAGTTTTTAGGCCATGACAATTAAATTCTTCTGGTGTCCCTGCCTAATAAAATGTTTAAAATGTCTGTGTTGGTCAGAGAAATGCTATTGTGTCTCCCAGCACTTAAAAATCTCCATCACTATGAGGTTAAAGACATTACTTTTCATTGCATCCAAAACAAGAAAGCCTAAGCTTTGGGGAATTATTCATTTCTAGATTTCTCTGCAACCAAGGGCCAAGATATTGGATCCTATCAGTCACAGCAATATGACTCTCAATGGCAATATTGCCGATTTGAGATCCTTATAAGTATCTCTGTACAGTTCCCAACTAACAAAATTCAATTTAAGCAGCTTATTGTGTGTGTTTCATTTCATACTCAGCTTCTCAACCTTTTTCCCTGCTCTAAGTTTCTAAGTCTATCTCAATTAAAAAACATGAGCTGCCTTTGGGGGACGGGAGAGAAACAATGCTTAGAATAAGCCCACAAAGATCAAGTGGATGATTTAAGTCACTATTCAGGTTCTCTCCCATTGATTCAGTGTATCTACCAATCTGTAATCTGATTCTATCTTAATCCAACCCAATGGTTTTATTCAATAAAACGTTTATAACATCTAGCCTTCATTCCTTTCTTCTTACACGCAACGCGGAGAAAATTAAATTAGAAGGAAAATGTTATTTGAGAGAAAAGGACCCTTAACCTTAAAGTAATTTCATCCTACTTCTGTATCAGCTTGTCAGTCTACAACTTCCAAAAAAAAAAAAAAAGGTAGTGCATACTTTTAATAAACAGTTCTGCTTTTTCTTCAATGGAAATATTTTCCATTGCAGGATAAGCATTTATTCATGTTATCGCTTTTAAGTTGCCAATTCATTTTCATAAACTTTTTCCTCCGATATCCATGTATTTGCACTGTAATTTGCCTAGAAAGCTACATCACAACATTTGTAAACGTATCGCAGCATAGCCTGTGTGAATTCCAGTAGTTACATTAAAATGTAAACTAAGCATTTCCCCCATGCCCAGAGAGAACAAAGGATGTTACAGAGTCTACCAGTTAATTGCCTCTGTGTGTGTACACAAACTTTCTCCTTACATTAGGGACTTCTAATCCAGCCCTCTGCTCAAGCAGGAGACCCTATACCATTTCAGACAATGGCTGTCCAGTCTTTTCTTAAAAGCCTCCAGTGATGGAACACCCACAACTTCTGAAGGCAAAGCTCTTCCACTGGTTAATTGTTGTCACAGTTAGGAAGTTTCTCCTTAATTCTAGGTTGCTTCTTTCCTTGATTATTTTCCACCCATTGTTTCTTGTCTTGTTTTCAGGTGCTTTGAAAAATAAGTTGACTACCTCTTCTTTATGGCAGACCCTCAAATATTTATTTATTTATTTATTTATTTATTTATTTATTTATTTATTTATTTATTTATTTATTTTGTCACAACGATATATGTAACTATCATACAGAAAGGTTATATAGTATATAAAGGTATAGAAGAAAAGAAAAACAATAGGACAGGAACGGTAGGCACGTTTGTGCGCTTATGCACGCCCCTTATGGTCCTCTTAGGAATGGGGTGAGGTCAATAGTAGAAAGTTTTTGGATAAAACTTTTAGGATTATGGGAAGAGACCACAGAGTCAGGTAAAGTATTCCAAGCACTAATGATTCTGTTACAGAAGTCATATTTTCTGCAATCTAGATTAAAGCGGTTGACATTAAGTTTAAATCTATTGGTTGCTCTTGTATTATTGCAATTAAAGCTGAAGTAGTCTTTGACAGGAAGGACATTACAATAGATGATTCTATGAGTTAAAGGAGACCCCAGCTTAGTCGAAAATTACAGACCAATCTCTCTATGCTGCGTCACCTGCAAAGTCATGGAATCAATCATCAACCAATACATTACCTCACACTTAGAAGCAAACAACCTACTCTCCAATAAACAATTTGGTTTCAGGAAAAAATTATCATGCAACTTACAACTTCTCCACTGTAAAAACATATGGACTACAAATCTTGATCAAGGCAAAACAATAGATGCAATCTACATAGACTTCTGCAAAGCTTTTGACTCAGTAGTACACGATAAACTTCTCCTAAAACTAAAATCCTACGGCATTTCAGGACCCTTCACAAATGGATATCTGCTTTTCTGTCTAACAGACAACAAGTGGTCAAAATTGGCAATGCTCTATCAAATCCTGTTCCTGTCAAGAGTGGCGTTCCTCAAGGCAGCGTCTTTGGACCAACACTCTTCATACTATACATTAATGATCTCTGTGACCACATCTCAAGTAATTGTGTTCTCTTTGCTGATGATGTCAAACTATTTAACACCACTGATAATACATCTATCACTCAAAAAGACCTTGATCATCTAACCGCTTGGTCTAAAATATTGGAAGACTGCAATCATGTCACCTCTAGTCCTTCTTTTCATTAAATTTGTAAAGGTAAAGGTTCCCCGTGCACATATTTGCTAGTTGTTCCCGACTCTAGGAGGCGGTGCTCATCTCCGTTTCAAAGCCGAAGAGCCATTGCTGTCTGAACACTTCTCCGTGGTCATGTGGCCAGCATGACTAAACACCAAAGGTGCATGGAATGCTGCTACCTTCCCACCAAAGGTGGCCCCTATTTTTCTACTTGCATTTTTTATGTGCCTTCGAACTGCTTGGTCGGCAGAAGCTGGGACAAGTAACAGGAGCTCACCCCGTTACACGGCATTAGAGATTTGAACCACTGAACTTCCGACTTTTTGATCAACAAGCTCAGCGTCTTAGCCACTGAGCCACTGTGTCACTTAGAGAAACTTGCAAATTTATAGACATACCCAATTCCAGCAACCATTCTTCATATATTTCAGTCTCCAGGTCCTTCATCATTTTAGCTGCTCTTCTCTGCACTCGGTCCAAAGTCTCAACATCTTTTTTTTTTTAATAAGTTGGTACCAAAACTGGATGCAGTATTCCAGGTGTGGACTTACTAAGGTTTTATAAAGCGGTACTAATACTTCACCTTAATTTCAATACCTTGATTTGATGCAATTGAGCTAAAAGTCTTGAATTCTTCTGAAAACAACTGCAGTTCAGTAAAAATAATTCATGATTACTTTTGAAAAGCTGTTCCTTGAACATGGGATGCATTTAATTTATTAGGAATGCAGAGTTTCAAGCACATAGAGAGTTGAGCAGGATAACTGTCTGGCAAAGGCCTCACTCAGCTTCACACTTCAGCTCAGCCAGCTATAAAGGATCCAAGATTTTAACAATCAAGGCATTCGTTCGGCTCAACGCACCTCATATTGTTGGCTATTTACTGAGCAAAGGGATCAACTATAAATATTATAGGCAGATTGGGAAAACATCTGCAACCTTTTAGGACATATCCAGAAATAATTATAAGTAGCTTTTTTTCCCTTTATTTTTTTCTTAAAAAATAACCCTCTAGGATTATTGCCTCAAATGAAATAAGTGATAATAAATTTAAAGAAAAGGGATTAATGGAAGAATTGGGACTGTGTCAAACTGTTAAAATGAACCATCACAGCATCGCTGTAAAAACTGACCAAAATGTTGTAAGGGTCAGATTATAGTAAGTGTTCCAAACAATAAGGGTTGGGTTATGTGTATCTATGTTTGTGGGTTTGTGTTTTGGAGAGAGACAGAAAAAAAGAAAGAAAGATGATATGTGTATCGGAAAAGCTGTGAAGTTTTTACTTATAACAGATTTTTTTTTAAATTAGTCTTTTGCAAAACAGTTCATCAAGAATCATAAGGTGCAACACTTAATGATAGTCATAGGGTACAAATAAGCAATCAGAAAACAATCAATATCAATATAAATCATAAGGATACAAGCAACTAAGTTACAGTCATACAGTCATAAGGGGAAGGAGATGGGTGATGGGAACGATGAGAAGGTTAATAGTAGTGCAGACTTAGCAAAGAGTTTGACAGTGTTGAGGGAATTATTTGTTTAGCAGAGTGATGGTGTTTGGGAAAAAATTGTTCTTGTGTCTAGTTGTTCTGGTGTGCAGTGCTCTATAGCGTCGTTTTGAGGGTAGGAGCTGAAACAGTTTATGTCCAGGATGTGAGGGGGTCTGTAAATATTTTCACAGCCCTCTTTTTGACTCGTGCAGTATACAGGTCCTCAAAGAAAGGCAAAGAAAGGGCCTCTGATGGCTCAACAGGCTAATGCAGCCTGTTATTAACAGCAGCTGCTTGCAATTACTGCAGGTTCAAGTCCCACCAGGCCCAAGGTTGACTCAGCCTTCTATCCTTATAAGGTAGGTAAAATGAGGACCCAGATTGTTGGGGGCAATAAGTTGACTTTGTATATAATATACAAATGGATGAAGACTATTGCTTGACATAGTGTAAGCCACCCTGAGTCTTCGGAGAAGGGCGGGATATAAATGCAAATAAAAAAAAAAAGCTGGTAGCAATTGTTTTTTCTATGTGTCCAATCACACTTGGCCAATAAAGAATTCTATTCTATTCTATTCTATTCTATTCTATTCTATTCTATTCTATTCTATTCATTCTCCTAATTGTCCCAACAATCATTTACAAATGATGATGGGAACTAACTCCTGGTGTAGAAAGGGTTGGCAATTATTTTTCTAGTCTTCTTTCTGATCTTTAACTCTTGGTGTCCCTCAACACTGGCCGTGTGAATGAGATCCTTAGATTGAAATTCAACAATCACTTTGCGGTGGGTACTCCAACATCATAGATTTTTAACAGATTGGACAACCATTGTTTGAAATGGTCTAGGGTTTCCTGCCTGAGCAGGGGGTTGGACTAGAAGACCTCCAAGGACCCTTCCAACTCTGTTCTTCTGTTGGATTGTGCATTCCGAATCACTCCACAGTACATATAGAAGCAGATCTGAAGATACCTAACCTTACCTCTCACCACAAAGATTATACTAAAAGTTAAATTTCCACCCATTCATTCTTTGGGAAATAGAGTATTTAAAAAAAAACAAAAAACAAACCAACAGCTTTAAAATTATGAGAGAGATTGAAAACTAGGGTTACTGAATAACCCACAATATGACAAACAAGGAGAGGTGAAGACTAAAAGAGTCTTGATATATTAGAAGCGGTCATAGAACTTCATAAATATTTCTCAAAATGTAAATTCAGAAATCAGCAAAAAAAAAAAAAAGTCTGCACAGCTGTTTCTATAGTTCTCCTTCCCATTTGGATTCAGCCAACAAATTAGATTTAAATGAAAACCGTGAACACAGGATGTTTCATTTCGATATGTGAAGGTTAATGCAAAACTGGCCACATTCAAAAATGTTCATTTCTTAAGCAGATGGTAGGACTTAAATATCAACAAAAGGAAAAGATGGAGGGGAAAGAGGAGAAGACTTTAAAAAAAAAAGGCCAAGTCAAGACAGTAAACATAACGCTATCTAACACACTGATCGTGCCGAGCAAAGTATCTTCTTGAGGAACTATTTTTAGTCTTGGCTTATCCCAAGAAGCTACATACTGAGTGTAACGAGAGACACTTCCGCAATTCACCTAATTCCGGTCATTCTCACAGAATCCCAGCCAGAGGGATGGGAAAAATAGTCTAATATGACTACCGGTGGCAGGAGAAGATCAAGTACTAAGATTATGCACTTTTCTTTGTGACACGCAACCGGTGCTGGGATTCAAGTAATTTAACAACTGGTTCTCTGCCCTAATGGTTTCTTCCAACAATTAGTTTGCCAAACTGCTCAGAAAGGTAACAACCGGTTCTCCCGAACTGGCTGAATCCCACCACTGCACGCAACCCTGTGAAGACTTGGGAGTGATTTTAAGGCAACTTTCACAGAGGAGATAGTGAGGCCTACTTTCGGAGCTTTATGTATGCCTTAAGCCTGTAGAGATTCTCAGCAGGGGTGGGCTTCAAAAATTTTAGCAAGGGGTTCTCTGCCTGGTTGCTGGGTAGGCGTGGCCATGGTGGGCCTCCTGCACTATGGCGGTGGGGGGCGTTTTTGCCCTCCCCGGGCTCTGGAGGCTCCAGAGGCCCCCTGGAGGCAGGAAACACGCAGAGGCTTGGGGAGGGCGAAAAAGGGGCCTACCGGAAGTTTGGGAAGGCCAGAAAGGGGCCCATTTCCGACCTTCCCAAACTTCCGGTAGGCCTGTTTTTCACCCTCCCTGAGCCTCCGCACATGCCCTGCACTTACCTGCATCCAAAACAGGGCGCATGGAGACTCCTGGGAGGGGAGAGGGGAGCAGGGCCAGCCAGGAATGGGATTTGGAGGTTCTCCAAACTGCACAGAATCTTCTCCCAAACCCCTGAGAACCCCCAGCAGCCCACCTCTGATTCTCAGTCATCCAGGTCATGGCTTTTTTTCAGGAGGCAACTAGACTTTCTTGTTTTTTTTCTTTTCTTTTGAAGACATTTTGCTTCTCATCGAAGAAGCTTCTCCAGCTTTGACTGGATGGTGGGAAATGGAAGGGTTTATATTCCTTGCAGAAAGCTGGTCCATCTGCATCCTTTTAGAAGGTCATTGAAGCCCTTGGAGGTTTATCTGTGTCCTCAGGGTCACCTGAGTGGTGCTCCTGGTTCCTGTAGGCTGCAATTTTTCCTCTGGAAATCCATTCCTACTCCCTCCCCCAAATGGAGAGCTGAAGAAGCTTCTTGGATGAAAAGCAAAACGTATTCAAAAGGAAAAAAAAAACCAAGAAAGTCCAGTTGCCTCCTGAAAAAGCACCTTTGGGACTTATGCCCTATCTTTCTATCTCCTTTCTATAAGTACTTGATCACTAAAGAAGTATCAGGGGATCTAGTAAATATTTCCTCAGATTGCTTTCAAAGCTGTAAACAAAAGAAGACACTTGAATTATGTCCAGCTGGGGAAAGGCCAGTCAGCTTCATGCCTTCAGCTGAAATTCCTCCCTTGCCTGAAGATAGTTGGAATAGTCACCCGAATAACTTCATAGCCCCAAAGCAAGGTCACAAATGGGGAAGAGAGAGTTTCAAGTATGCAATGCCATGAAAGAGTCACATTTTCCCGCTGCGTCGCCATCTAAATTGCCCTGCTTCTGCCAAACCAGAAGCAAGCACACTCCGTCCTGCTCTGCTCAAGGACACTGGAGTAGCGTCTCTTCATGATTAAAGGTAAAGGTTCCCCTCGCACATACGTGCTAGTCGTTGCTGACTCTAGGGGGCGGTGCTCATCTCCGTTTCAAAGCCGAAGAGCCAGCGCTGTCCGAAGACGTCTCCGTGGTCATGTGGCCGGCATGACTAAATGCCAAAGGCGCACGGAACGCTGTTACCTTCCCACCAAAGGTGGTCCCTATTTTTTCTACTTGCATTTTTTACATGCTTTTGAAACTGCTAGGTTGGCAGAAGCTGGGACAAGTCATGGGAGCTCACCTCATTACACGGCAGCACTAGGGATGTGAACCGCTGAGCTGCCGACCTTTCGATCGACAAGCTCAACATCCTAGCCCCTGAGCCATCGTGTCCCTTCTCTTCATGATTATGATCCATTATAAGCTGCCTTAGGTGGTTTTGTGACCAAAAGTGGGATGCCAGGTGTTTAAACCCAAAACACTTGAGTGACCATATGGTTATATTTAGTATATTTGCGAGCCACCGTTTTTTTAATGGGGGCAGGCAGGATTTTAAATGTAACTCTGGGGATTTCTTTTCACACTAGCAAAAGCACAAGAATGAAACAACTGGAAATTTGTCCTCTTATCATATAGTTTCTTAGTCATCGTCATCATCATCTTTTAACGACCCTATAACCCCTTGCGGGGTGGAGTCAGGGCAACTGAATGGAGCTAGCACAATGTTTTAATGGCCAGATGCCCTTCCTGTCACCAATGTGGAGTTTTGTTCAGCAGATATATTCTCATTGTGCCCAGAGAGAGAAATATCTGCCTCTACCTAGGATCGAACTCACAACCTCCCGATGGGAGTGGCCAATCATCTTCTGGCCTTACTCCCGAGTCATCCTTTTTGCTTCAGCTGCTCTTGCCTTCTGGAAGCTCTTCTCATGCGTGCACTAGGAACAGGCTCCTCCTGTTCCTCTGCCTCTCTGCTGTCTACCTCTGGAGGCTCCGGAGCCTGCACATCACTCCCAGATGGCCCTGGCCCCATCTCTGCCTCCGACGCAGAGCCCTTGTCCAGGCCTTCCCCTGACTCCAGGACTGACCCATTGTCTTCCCCAGCCTCCTCACTGTCCGACTCCACTGCCAGGTCCACAAGCTGCTGGCGGACTACAACAAAAACATTGGAGCTCCTTGGACTTCCATTAATTCAACTTTGCACATTTGACCATGGAAGAGTAAGGCAGAAATTGCAGGTGAAAGATGTTGATACGGCAATCCTTCTTAACCTGTTTGACTTTAAAACAAATAAAATAAGGTTCTGGTTGATCAATTGCTTGATCCGGTTGTTGGGTGAGTTGGCATATAATCTCTGCTTCAGGGTAAAAAGAAATGGTTTCACTCCCTTGCTCACAGGACAATTTCCCAAAACCTAGAGCAGTGATGGTGAACTGAGTGCCAAAAATGGAGTGCGCCTCTGGGTTCACAACCCGGAAGAGCAGCTGCCCAGGGCACTTGCACGCATCCAAAAATGAACTTCCGGTTTCAGCTACTGAACTTCCGGTTTCAGCCAGCTGCTTTTCCGGGTTTCTGGCACACATACGCACACAACGATCAGCTGGTCGGCACACGTGCTCACCAGAGGTGGGTTTCAGCAGGTTCTGACCAGTTCTGGAGAACCGGTAGCGGAAATTTTGAGTAGTTCGGAGAACCGGTAGTAAAAATTCTGACTGGCCTCCCAAGTCCCAGATGATTGGGAAAGATGGGGATTTTGCAGTAACCTTCCCCTGGGTTAGGGACGGAATGGAGATTTTACAGCATCCTTCCCTGGCCATGCCTACCAAGCCACACCCACAGAACCGGTAGTAAAGATTTCTGAAACCCGCCACTGATGCTCACGCAGGAAAATGGAAGACCAGCTCTTCTAGTTTCCGGCACTGCTGCATGCAAAAAGGCCAACTGATTGTCGCATGCATGCGCGCCAGAAACCCGGAAGTGGAACAGGCGCCACCGCACGTGCCAGGCGACATGGTTCCATATGGCACTTCGGGCACACATACCATAGGTTCACCATCAGGGTCCTAGAACCTTTTAATATGAAAACTCTGAATACTTTACCCTGTAATAAGAATCGGGCAAAGGTATGATTAAGTGGCCTGCCCAGTCTGGATCTCCTATTCTCCAGGGGCTTCCAAAATAACTTTCCCAGAAACCTGTTACCTCCTTTCCCGTTGTTGTTTTTTTTTAAAACCCTCAGTAGCAAGTTCAGCCTCTCAAGAAGTCATTTTGCCCAATCTGTTCCCTCTGATAAGGACCTAGGTTGCTTGGAATAGATGTGTGAAGTGAGAGTCAAATAACGCAGTGGGGGGGGGGGAAAGGGTATGGTGGCGAATGCCCAAAAAATTATGCAGGATGCCTCTTCCCAAAAAAGAGAGGAATTCTGTAAGAAGCAGGATGCAGAGCTGGAAGGAAAACGAGTGATGCATATTACGTCTATTGAAGATCCACAGTTTAAAGAAAACAGATGGAAGGGAAATTGGTCCTTGCACGAAGCAACTGGATAGATGAGTATGTGGTTTGCCAAAGTTTCAGAGACAAGCAACAAGTAAGCAGAGCATCTTCGGAAGAAGCATGTAAATTAACAGAATAACAGGATTTGGAAGGGAGTTTGGAGGCCTTCTAGTCCAATCCGCTGCTCAGGCAGGAAACCCATTTCAGATAATGGCTGTCCAATCTCTACTTTAAAATTTCCAGTGTTGGAGCATTTACAACTTCTGGAGGCAAGATGTTCCACTGATTAATTGTTCTCACTGTCAGGAAATTCCTCCTTAGTTCCAGATTGCTTCTCTCCTTGATTAGTTTCCACCCATTGCTTCTTGTCCTGCCCTCAGGTGCTTTGGAAAATAGCTTGACTCCCTCTTCTTTGTAGCAGCCGCTGAGATATTGGAAGACTGCTATCATGTCTCCCCTAGTCCTTCTTTTCATTAAACTAGACATACCCAATTCCAGCAACAGTTCCTTATATGTTTTAGCCTCCAGTCCCCTAAACATCTTTGTTGCTCTTCTCCGTACTCTTTCTAGAATCTCCATATCTTTTTTATATTGTGGCGACCAAAACTGGATGCAGCATTCTCAGTGTGGTCTTAGCAAGGCATTATAAAGTGGTATGAACATTTTTTGTGATCTTGATTCTATCCTTTCGTTAATGCAGCCTAGGACAGTGTTGGGGTTGTTGGGGGTTTTTTTGGGTAGTCTGCAGCACAGTTCCTGAGCAGAAGAGCAAAATCGCCCATAGCCAGTGGTGGGATTCAGCCAGTTCGCATCACTTCGGGACAACCAGTTGTTAACTTTCTGAGCAGTTTGGCAAACTGGTTGTTGGAAGAAATCATTAGGGCAGAGAACCGGTTGTTAAATTACTTGAATCCCACCACTGAAGGGAAGGGAAGGGAAGGGAAGGGAAGGGAAGGGAAGGGAAGGAAAGGAAAGGAAAGGAAAGAGGGAGGGGAAGAAAAGGAAGGGAAGGGAAGGGAAAGGAAGAAGGAAAGGGAAGCAGTGGTGGGATTCAGCCAGTTCGCACCACTTTGGGATAACCAGTTGTTAACTTTCTGAGCAGTTTGGCAAACTGGTTGTTGGAAGAAATCATTAGGGCAGAGAACCGGTTGTTAAATTACCCGAACCCTACCACTGCCCATAGCAGTCATACGGCATATTTATTTAGATGAATTAATTTGAAAACCTTTGCCAAGGCTTAGCGATTAGTGCTAAGAAGGTGTCAGAAGTCAAGAGAACTGAATTTACAAGTTATGTAACTTTGGCAGATCTCTCTGTTTTGCCCACTTTCATGCCGGGGCAGCTGTTGGTCACCCTGTAAATCTGGCTGCTGTTGTTTGGGTTCGCTTTGTTTTGACTCATTCATTTGATTCCTTCTGTTTTTGTTATTCAGGAAAGTGGATCATCTAGACGGTTGAATGCCTCTTTCTAAACCAGGAAAAAGTAAATATGTCAGATTCTAGGAAAGCAGCCAAATGCCACTTTTTTAATTACTATTGGTAGCAGGGCTGCATTTCCTGAAGTTTGAAATGCATTAGTTAGGCTCCCTTTAAAAAAAAATAATCATAAAAGCAGCATTGTAAGTTGGCATCATTAAATCACCATAAGTCGGTTTTAAGTCTCAGTTCGTACGTACTCTCTATAGACAACTCTCTGTGTAACCTAGTTGCTCTGCTATAAGGTAAAGGTAAAGGTTCCCCTTGCACATACATGCTAGTCGTTGCCGACTCTAGGGGGCGGTGCTCATCTCCGTTTCAAAGCCAAAGAGCCAGTGCTGTCAGAAGATGTCTCCGTGGTCATGTGGCCAACATGACTCAACGCCAAAGGCACACAGAACGCTGTTCCCTTCCCACCAAAGGTGGTCCCTATTTTTTCTACTTGCATTTTTACATGCTTTCGAAACTGCTAGGTTGGCAGAAGCTGGGACAAGTAACGGGAGCTCACCCCGTTACACGGCAGCACTAGGGATTCGAACCGCTGAGCTGCCGACCTTTCGATCGACAAGCTCAACGTCCTAGCCCCTGAGCCACCACGTCCCTTGCTCTGCTATAGTGATCCTATTTACAACCAGAAACTAGATGTGATCCCCCAATTCAGACTCATTCTGTGGCCCAAAGTCCTAGAAAATGAAGGAAAGGATATTTTTCCATACCTTTATAAATATATATTTAAAAAATCTTTATAAATCTCTATTGTATAAGTACAAGAGTGGAGTCCTTGGTGCCTTTCTGATTGTTTTCTTGCAAACATTTCCTTACCCACCTAGGTAACATCATCTGTGCCAGAAGGGAGTGGGATTTGCTCTGTTTATATACAACTGGCTTGCCCCGGTAGGGTTGGTGAGAGCGTTCTTGGTGGCTCCTTGATTACCGTATTTTTCGGAGTATAAGACGCACCTTTTTTCCCCAAAAAAGAGGGTGAAAATCTGGGTGCTTCTTATACTCCGAATGTAGCCCCGCCCAGTTTCTCAAAGGAGGTTTCAGAGGCTGAAAAAAGCATCAGAAACGAAGCTTCAGAAAAGAAGCCCCCAAACAGAGCTTGAGAAAAGAAGCCTCCAAACAGAACTTCAGAAAAGAAGCCCCCAAACAGCTTCAGAAAAAAAGCCTCCAAACAGAGCTTCAGAGGCTTTTTTTCTGAAGCTGTTACAGAAGCTTTCAGAGACAGAAAAAAGGCAAAAAAAAGCAAGGCACAGAGCTCACAACCAAGGAACCTGTTGCTAAAATGCACTTCTGGGAACAGCTGATTGGGGGCATTCCAGGAGGCCGATCCACCTGCCAATCAGCTTTTTTCTTATTTTCCTCCCTAAAAACTAAGGTGCATCTTATACTCTGGTGTGTCTTATACTCCGAAAAACACGGTAGGCTATTGTTTACTATGATGACCTGGGACAAGGTGTGAAGGCCACACAGCCAGCTGAGAATACAAACTCCCCTTTAATGCTCCAAATTTCCATTGCTTGCCCTCTCTCAGTCATCCTGCCCTTGTTTCTCCCAATTCTGAGGGGCCCTGGGCTGTCTCAGCCTGCTCCTCCCCACATTCCTCCAAAGCCAATGAAGCAGCCCCCTAGATCTCTATCAGCTCCACCTCTGACTTGTCGACTCCACAGATTCAGTTTACTGTTTAATTGTTTGTCTAAGTTGATAGTGGGGTATTGTTTACTGCTCGATTGTTGGTCTGGTATAAGTCAACCCTGAGCTATAAATACCGTAATTTTCAGAGTAGAAAAGCATCTTAGTTTTGGGGGAGGAAAGTAAGAAAAAAAATCTACCTCTGCCTTCCAGCATCCATTGGTATTCATCTGGCTAGCGTCCTGTCAGTGTGTGAGAGAGTTGAGGGCTGTTTGGAAACTCAAACAATATTTGCTGTGTGAGCAACAAGGAAAGAGACAGCAAGGAGCTTCGGCGTGGCTTAGGTCTGCAGCTCTGAATCTGTGCTGAACTAGTCTAAACTAGTCTGCTGCTCAAAACTGAAACTGAAACTCCTCTGCTTGTGTTTTCCTTTTGAAAACCTGCTTTTGGTATTGTATATTTACTACATGTGTTATATTATATATAAAGAGAAGTTATTGAATCCTGCTGAATCAGTTACTAGTGTGTGCTTTCTGGATGTGATTGCTGCTGCAAACTCTGAGTCCTTGCAGCAAATAGCAAATTCAGCGCATTATTGCAGCCTGGAGCAGCTGATTGGCGGGTTGATTGGCCTCCCAGAATACTGTTCCAGGTTGCAGGGATTGCCACAAACCATTGCTGCCTCTGTGCCTCGCATTTTTGCCTACATTTGATGTATAAGACGCACCCAAAATTTTACCCTCTTTTAGTGGGGGGAAAAGTGCATCTTATACTCAGAAAAAATATGGGTATATTTTTCTATTGGATCTCTGTACTGTACAAACGAGGTTTTAAATAACAATTTCCAGTAAAACAAGTCCTAAAAGTTATTGCTAAACTCTAAAAGTCTCCAAAAAAACACACACAAAAAAAAACCTTACAAACATACATACACACACACACAGCTGAAATACTAGAGACTGATGCTCAGACAACATTAAATATTTTACCCCCGCCCTTTTGGGGAAAATACTAAAAAATATAGCAATAAATATTAATGACGCAGAACTTGTCAATTCCAGGTACAGATTCCCTCCCCTACATGATAGAAGAAAAATGGCAGAGAGAGGGCCATTTTCTTAGGTGCGGTGTGTTTGTTTTTAACCAAGGTGGCTACGTGCTGGAGTAATTGTAGGTAGGAATGAAAACGCCATTAAAATCACATAAAACCCAGGGCAGTGCACCGTAAAGTTGTCGTAATCCCAATGCTCTACTTTTTGCCAAATGTCTCACTTTTTCCCTGAGTGTACACCTACTCTTCTCATCAACCATGTCAAAAGGTTTCTTGAATTGCTCACGTTCAAGCGTTTAATAGAATGGTTAGTAGCTACGTTGCCAAAAAGAAGGCTTAATTGCAAAACCATGCTAGGTAAAATTATTCCTGTATTTTTTTTTTAAAGTCATATTAGTTAAGGGGCACCTTTGAGGTTGGGAAACTCAAACTGAAGCTTTTTTTTTTAACCTTCCTCCCCATTTTTTTAAATCTATAGGTGTGGATAAAATTTTATATTTTGTGTTTCAAAATTGGTTGAATGCTGGCAAAGTGTTAGTAAATCCAGGCTGGGATATCTCTGTAATCCAAGGATCCAGCTAAATTGCTAAATGGATTGCTTGTCTTCAGATATACAGTAGCTCTGGGTGTAAATGAAATTACAATTTCCATTTATCTTAAAACTTCTCATATTTTTCGTAGTGTGTCCTAGGACAACTGTTTTTCTTCTTCTGTCCTCTTAGCATCCTCGTTTCTCCCGAGTACAGTTTCAACTCATCCTTACAGAGCCAGATTAACAGAGTTGATCAGGGACCTTAAAGGTCATCTAGTCCAACCCCCTGCTCAAGCAGGAGACCCTACACCATTTCTGACAGATAGCCATCCAGTCTCTTCTTGAAAGCCTTCAGTGATGAAGCTCCCACAACTTCCGAAGGCAACTTCTGTTCCATTGGTTGACTGCTCTCACTTGCAGAAACTTTCTCCTTATTTCTAGGTTGAATTGCTCCTTGTTCAGTTTCCATCCATTATTCCTTGTCTGGCCTTCAGGTGCTTTGGAAAATTGACCCCCTCCTCTTTGTGGAAGCCCCTCAAATATTGGAAGATTGCTATCCTGTCTCCCCTGGTCCTTCTCTTCACTAGACTAGCCATGCCCAGATCCTGCAACCGTTCTTCATATGTTTTCATCTCCAGTCCCCTAATCATCTTGGTTGCTCTTCTCTGCACTTTTTCTGGAGTCTCAACGTCTTTATCATGTGGTAACCAAAACTGGATGCAGTATTCTACACAGCTTTGCTGGCTGAGGGACTCTGGGAGTTGAAATCCACAAGTCTTAAAGGGACCAAGGTTGGAGACCCCTGCTCTACAGCGATCCTCCTTAAAGCTTTTCAGAATGTATTTAGTATGAGCACTTTAGTCTGGTAGGACTCCATCAGCTCATTGTGTCATTTCTGGTTCCTGTGCCCGACAGTCCTTGAGCAAATGGTGAGGAATATAATTGCCCATACTTCTTCAAAACCATTGCTATCTGCTAGATATCAGTCTTGGCTACAAGAGATTTGGTTGGCACAAAACATCAGCCTAAAGGGATTGCTTTGTATGGTGTGCTGCAATATAGCGGCTCACAAAAGAAAAACGTAGCTTATTTTTCACCAACAAATCATAACTGGAAATCCAAAATCCCCACTTTGTTTTTTAAATGTAGATGATCTTTAGGTCTGAAGCCAGAATCCTGGATTACTCCTAGCTGGTTTTTTTATTCTTCATCCATTTCTTCTGCGGATTAGCTGAAGAAATCCAGAGAATATGTCAAGAACAGCGTAGGCTTGCTTTGGATTTGCTACACAAACTCTTACCTTGCCATAAGGTGAAGCGAAAATATAAGCCAGCATGGTAGAAAGTTACTTCTTATATCCCGAGAGGTGACAACAAAAGATTTTAGCAGAAGACCAAACAGGCTTAGGAGAAAATTGTATGACCTTGGACCAAAGGCTAATTTAGCCCTATTTTGATACATATATATACATACATACATACATACATACATACATACATACATACATATATATATATATAAAATAGAATAGAATAGAATAGAATAGAATAGAATAGAATAGAATAGAATAGAATAGAATAGAATTTTTTATTGGCCAAGTGTGATTGGACACACAAGGAATTTGTCTTGGTGCAAATTATATATATATATATATTGCTCTCCCTTCCTTCTCCGCTGTGGGAGCTATTGAAGCCTCCATAAATTTTAACTCTATCGTTGACATGTTCCTCAGAAATTATGGCGAGAAACTTGAATTATCTTCAATCAGCGGATGCCTATTGCTGCTCATTCATCAGCTCTATGAAAACACTTATTTTTAGAGTCAAGTGTAAGCTCAGGGGCCTCTCCCAGGAGGAATTCCATCCAGAAAGAAATGAAACAGGGTACACTTTAACACCTTCATTTTTCCATTAAGTCTCTGGTTAAATAGGTCATTGAGCGAGCTGACTAGTCTCTCATAGTCTCCAAAGGGCCTTTGCAGATTTTACTGTGCAAATGTTGCAGCTATCAATTCTCCAGCCTGACTGGGAGGAGGGGAAATATTTGCACTAACTAAGCAGAAGAACTAGATGTTAGTTTTGATACCCAACATCTAACATATTATGAGGTTATTTTGAGGGGAGGGAGGGAAGGAAGGAAGGAAGGAAGGAGGCAGGGAGAGAGGGAGGGAGGGAATAAAAGAGTTGCTGTCACATTAATGTTTATTTGCATTAGAGGGGATACCGCTAGTTGTCTTGAAGAGTTCTTGACAAAGGTGTTTCTGTCAGAGAATTCATGACTGGCAGAGACATGGTAACAAGGTCAGCCAATGAATAGGCATAGCAACTATGTCAGCCAATGTGGACTGTTTGGAAACTGAAACTGGAAGGAGCCTGGGCATGGCTCCATATTCTGAGTCTGTGCAGAAGCTGCAAACTAGTCTGCAACTCTGAACCGAAACTGTTCTCTCCTCTGCCTGTGTTTTGCTACCACGTTGGAAGAACCACTCTTGGTATTGTACATATTACTTCATGTGTTATTATGTCTACAAAGAGAAATAAATGAATCCCGCTGAATCAGTTACCTATGTGTGCTTTCTGGATTTGATTACTGTTGCAAACTCTTGACAGTTTCCCCAACAGCTAAAAGCCAAGAAATTCAAATATGTTCCCACTGAACACCAGGATGGCTAGAAATAGATCAGTCTAAATATTTGCATTCTTGCAATTCACAAAAGAATGTCAAAAGTAGTATTCTGTCTCATGAATACTCATAACAATAAATAACCTCTTTTTTTAAGCAGGAGCCAAGGTTGCTCTGCATATCTGTGAGTATGCGTGGGTAACAAAAGTTCAACAAATTATGAAGTTTTTCCTATCCTAACTTTGGGATAAATACAAAAGTGAAGATTCCTACTATATTCTTGTCAAAAAAGAAGAAGAAGAAGAAGAAGCCAAGATAGGGGCTTCCACTCAGTAATGGGTTTTAATTTCGGCCGCTACTGGTTTGCTCGTGGGTGCGGGCATGCTTGTTTGATGCTTCTAGACATGTGCAGAAACTTCTGTGCATGCACAGAGATGTCTGGGCAGGTGGGCGGAGTCTCCTGCTACCACCAATTTGCCTGAACCGGGGCGAACCGGTAGCAAACCAACACTGCTTCCACTGTTTGATTTGTGTCCTGGTTGCCATCTTATTTATTTATTTATTTATTTATTTATTTATTTATTTATTTATTTATTTATTTATTTATTTATTTATTTATTTATTTATTTATTCAATTTATATACCGCCCTTCTCCCGAAGGACTCAGGGCGGTTTACAGCCAAATAAAAAACAAAGTTACAAAAATTAAAAAACATTTTAAAATCTAAATTCAATAAGGCCAAAATAAATAAAACAATGATAAAACCATAATAAAATCCACATTTAAAATACATTAGGCCAGCCCTGCATGATGGAACAAGAAGGTCTTTAACTCGCGGAGATCGGGGAGTTGGCGGAGTTGGGGAGGTCGGGGAGTTGGCGTATCCCCAGAGGCAGCTTGTTCCAGAGGGAGGAGCCCCCACAGAGAAGGCCTTCCTCCTGGGTGTCGCCAGTTGACATTTTTTGGCTGGCGGTACCCTGAGGAGGCCCTCCCTATGGGAGCGCACAGGTCGCTGGGAGGCTATTGGTGGCAGCAGGCGGTCCTGTAAGTAACCCGGTCCTCTGCCATGGAACGCTTTAAAGATGGTAACCAACACCTTGAATTGCACCCGGAAGACCACCATTTTAGCTAACTACCTTCACAGATACCACTGAAAACCGAGTTGCAAAAAAAAAGCCGTACCTGACATATTCCACTGATGCACATATCCAAGGACTTGGCATTGCAGCGGGTGCCATCCAGAACTTTGGGAGCAAGTTCGACGATCAACGGTCTCCCCAAAGCTTGACATTTCAAAGCACAGGGAGAGCTGGAGTCATCGAAGATGGGGATCCATTCATAAAAGTGTCCATGGTACTTGACATCATTGTAGGCCGAGCATTGCTGGGCACGGAAGTCACCAGAGTCTGCAGGGCAGTCCTGGAAAAACAAAAAAACAATGAGGAGATTTTATTATTATTTTCTTCTAGTAAAAAATGACTATTTCCTCTACCCCACTGTCATGAAACCCCACTTTCATTTTGAAGGCTATAGCCAGTGGTGAAATCCAATTTTTTTTTACTACCGGTTCTGTGGGTGTGGCTTCATGGACGTGGTGGGCATGGCTTGGTGGGCATAGCAGGGGAAGGATACTGCAAAATCTCCATTCCCACCCCACTCTGAGGCCAGCCAGAGGTGGCATTTGCCGGTTCTCTGAACTACTCAAAATTTCTGCTACCAATTCTCCTAACTCATGGGTGAAATGCTCCTGGTTCTGACCAGATCTGGTGATCCATTAGTGCCTGTGATCAGTGGTTCGGCAATCCGTAGCTTTGCTCCGCCCAACCACCCAGGTGTTGTTACTTCCTGGTTTTACCAAGGAAGTAATGTGTTTTTTGCGCATATCTGCTTGCGCAGCGTGTGTGCTTCCGAACCAGTAAAGAAGATAAGTAGATTTCACCCCTTTCCAAACTACTCAAAATTTCTGCTACCGGTTCTCCAGAACCTGTCAGAACCTGTTGGATTTCACCCCTGGCTACAGCCATTTCTTGATGACATGTCTCATGTAACTCAATTTGTCTTACTTCTAAGTCAACATTAGACCGACTGTGGCTGTAAATTGGCGCATGTGAGATTAACTGCCTGGCCATTTTTTAAAGCCATAGAAAAAGGAGGCAACAAAAGACTTCTAATTTTACCAGCAACATTTTGACCCCCACTGAACAGACATTTGGACCAGTGTATTCCAGAAGAAAGTTCCCGCAAAGCTAAGGGGAGAATAGACCTCTTTAATACAGCTTATCAACTTCACCTTCAACAATAATTTCCTCCACAATTGTCTTCCTTCCTCACGCAACTAGCCAGCTCTCCCTCAGTTGGAGAATGGCCAAAAGCCAAAAGCAGCAGCCAACCAGAAGCCAACCTCTTCCTTGCCTTGTGAGTTTTTCACAAGCACATAGGCCACTCTGCAGAAGCACAGAAAGCCATCTCTCAGAAAAACTAAAAAGCACTGAGGGAACAAATGGTGACAAAGCATATTGATACCGTGTCAGCTTTGGAAGCCATATTAGGCCAGAAGCTTCCGTGCTGCCACTTTTTCATGTGTGGGAAAGTAGGAGGGGGGGATTTAGTAGAGGGGTTGTCTTTAGACATAATAGTATTCTCAAGAAAAGCCTCTGGAGCCTGGGGAGGGCAAAAATGCCCCTCCCCAATGTGGTGCCGGAAGCCAACTAGGCCACGCCCACCATGGCCATGCCCACCCAGCAACCAGGCAGAGAACCCCTTGATAAAATTTTTGAAGCCCACCCCTGGCCTTCTCTAAGCGGTTTACAGAGTCAATAATCTTGGTCCTCATTTAACCCACCTTGGAAGGATGGAAGTCTGAGTCAACCTTGAGCCTGGTGAGATTTGAACTGCCACATTGCAGGCAGCAGAAGTCGCCTGCAGTACTGCACTCTAACCACTGCGCCAACCGTGCCTCATGATAACAATCTCAGATCCATACTAATAACAGGGAATACAAACAAATGAGTGTGGTGCTTCTATGTAAAAGATAAAGGTAAAGGTTCCCCTTGCACATACGTGCTAGTCGTTCCCAACTCTAGGGGGCGGTGCTCATCTCCGTTTCTAAGCCGAAGAGTCAGCGCTGTCCGAAGACGTCTCTGTGGTCATGTGGCCGGCATGACTAAACACCAAAGATGCACGGAACGCTGTTACCTCCCTACCAAAAGTGATCCCTATTTTTTTACTTGCATTTTTTACGCTTCTATGCATGGCCATGTTTTCTCTAGATAGACAGAGATACAGATGTACATGGATATGCGCACACAAACAATTAATTGCTCATATGTATAGGCTGCCAAGACCCGAAAAGTACACATGGAAGCCAAATCATATTGGCGAGAACACAGCTGGCTTCCTCACACAGAAAAACATGCAATTTATGTGGAAATGGTCTAAACAAGTTTCACACACCCGCCACCTATCCAATGAATAGGACCCATAAGGATTATCTTAAATGCTTCCATGTGCAAAGCACAGCAGCAGAATGGAAACACAAAACATGGAAGCTCAAGGAAGACTAAAAAATGTCACAATTTACAAGGAACAGCTTGCGCAAATTGTTGTCCTGGGAGACAGATAAAAATATCTCCAGCAGATAGTAGTTTCTATTTTCAAACTAAGCAGGTGAACAGCAAAGGTTAGGTCAATTTTTTATTATGGTCTCAAACCCAAACAAGAAATATATTCATAAGTGATCTGTCAGCACCTATAAAACAGTCTGGCTTACAAAACTGGTAAAGCAAAATTAAAGCACACTTATAAAATAGATTGATAGGGGCAAGTGAGTGGAATAAAAAGAGAAGCCGTCTTAAGATTAGGCTATGAATGAGATAATATGTAAAGTTCCATAAAATACCCCTAAGTGGCAGGAATTTGAGCTGTCAAATTTTGACCGATCTTAACATGCTGCTTGGCAAAATCCAACCATGCACACTGTAATAAATGGTAGTTTATTAGATGGTGGAGCTGAGGTGGCGCAGTGGTTAGAGTACAGTACTGCAGGCTACTTCTGCTGCCTGCCGGCTGCCTGCAATTTGAGAGTTCAAATCTCACCAGGCTCAAGGTTGACTCAGCCTTCCATCCTTCCGAGGTCGGCAAAATGAGGACCCAGATTGTTGGGGGCAAGAGGCTGACTCTGTAAACCGCTTAGAGAGGGCTGTAAAGCACTGTGAAGCGGTATATAACTCTAAGTGCTATTGCTAGTTTGTCTAAATGTAGCAAAGCCCAATTAAAGAAGAAAAGGAGGAGAAACTAATTTTGCAGACACACCGAACCCAGCTTAATAGCTGAGGTCAAGGGAAGCATTCAGGCTGAAACAATTGTGCAATTTTGACTTAAATCACACTTACAAATAAATATACAGAATTGACTGTGCACTGCCATAACTTGGTTCGAGTGAGGTGACAAGTCATATGCATTTTTTAAAAAATAATTTTTATTAAACAGATTTAAAAAAAAAAAGAACTATTAACACTTTCTTCTTTTCAACAGTTCCGCGTCGGTGATCAATACTTATACATGTGCATTTTTAAGTGTACATTCAGCAATGCAAAATGAAATTGAGCAAGGCAGATCTTATTTAAGAAAGAGGAAGCCGTTGCAAATTATAGCGAATATTCAAGATATTTCCCACCATGTGTTGGACTTAAGTCACCCGTGGGTGTGTTCCTCAGATTAATGACAGAAATTTGCTCTGTTATGTGGCTCGCACATCATAAAACTCCTCCAAGGAAGGGTGGAGAAAATTGGAACAACTTAAAGTATTAGGGGGGGAAAAACTAACAAGCCTCTTGTTGTCGTGCTGAAGTTAATTGTGACTTCCTGAATGCAAAGAGAGCAGAGGTAGTCCTCATTTAGCAACCACAATTGGGACAGGCAACTCCGTTGTTAAGTGAACTAGTTGTTAAATGAAGCCATGACTGTATTTATGTTCTTACTTCCACTTTCCTTTCCTTTATAGACTTGCAGTGGTGTTCAATGCAAAGGCTGGTTGTAAAGTTACTTTTTCATTACTGTCATATTTAGGGAGCACTTTAATAATAATAATAATAATAATATTTTTATTTATAAACCGCCCTTCTCCCGAAGGACTCAGGGCGGTGTACAGCCACAAATAAAATACAGAAAGAAAACAACAATACAAAACTAAAAACAACCCTTAAAAAACCTATTTAATTTGGCTACTTATAGATAAAAATATTCCCTCTAAAATTTACTAAGAAATTTAAAAACCCATAAATCAATTTAAAATATAAAATTTAAGCGAGTCCAGCAAGACGAAATAAGTAGGTTTTAAGTTCGCGGCGGAAGGTCCTAAGGTCAGGTATTTGTCGGAGTCCAGGGGGAAGCTCGTTCCATAGGGTAGGAGCCCCCACAGAGAAGGCCCTCCCCCTGGGGGCCACCAGCCGACATTGCTTGGCTGACGGCACCCTGAGGAGCCCCTTTAAGAGCTTTAAGAGCTCCCTAAATAAAACAGTCATTAAATGAGAATGACCAGTTTACAGCTGCATCATGGGAAAATCAGTTGGTTGAAACTTTCCTAAGGCAGGACAATTAGTTACTGTTCTGACCTAGGCTTTCTTAGAAAGCATAAAGCACAATCTTAGTCCCGGCAAACCTCTTTTATTCATACTGCTGTGAATTATTGTCATTCCCAGTCCGAAAAGCTTCTCAAAACAATCTTTCAGAGGAGTGTTTACGAACACCCACCTTATCTCCCTTAGAATGCTGCCAGAGAACTAATTGCCATACACAGGGCAAGGCCAAACTTAGCACAGAGTCAAACAGAACTTTCTCAAAGCTTTTTTATCTTATGGGAGGGACCAATCATCTCCAAGCCTTATTCCCAAATCGACCCTATTTTCTTAATTGTTCCCGTCTCCTGGCAGCTCTGCGCATGTGCACACTGGGAACAGGCTCCCGCTGTCCTTCTGCCTTGCTGATGTCAGACTCCGGAGGCAGCAAAGAACTACCAGATGGCTTTGGCTCCCTCTCTGCCTCCAACTCAGAGCCCTCGTCAGAGTTTTCCCCAGACTCCAGGACTGGCCCATGTTCCTCCCCAACCTCCTCACTGTCCAAATCTGCTGCCAGCTCTGCTGGCCGCTGGCGGGCCACAACAGCTACAGGGCAAATAATAACAAATAAAACTTCTGCAACTTGGTTATGAAACCCATATTTTCTTGTTCTTTTAACTTTACCTTTGGAAGCCTTCCAATGACTCCTTGCACTATTCTATCACTTTAGTTGCTGTATCTGGTCTTCTGTCTAGTTTCCTGAATTGCTTGGATAAATTCATGGTTTGCAGGCTTAACCTCCTGCAGGGATAGTGCAATCATTTTTTTCCCTTCAAGCTTCAATCGATCACACATTCCTGATTCTGACTTCAGATTCCTTCTTTGGCACGGGCCCTGATTCTAAACCCTCTGATTCTGTGCACATTTTGGCTTTTAGACCTTTCCATGGAAACATGCCGCAACAAAGGATGTGAACAGCCGACAGCAAAACATATCCGCAAGTAAGAAAATTGGGGGAAAGATGCGAGAGACGATCCACAGAGCCTCTAGGAAACAATTTTGCGGCGGATGACAAGATACTGCAGCCAGTTTATTTTACGAAACGCACTTACAAAAAGCACGGAGATCGTTGCCAGATCTTTGACAAAAACAAAGAGAAACTTTCTGGAGTAAAATACTCACTACAGATCTTACACAATGGGAAAAAGTAACCCAAACCAATTACACTGATAAAACAGAACCAAGAAAATATTAGAATACATGTTTATGGGTCATGAAAGTTAGAATACATTAAAAAAAATTGTGCAAACAGTTGCTCATCAAAAGAAATGAGAAACCACAGTTTCCATCCTTGGCACGCTTATCTAATTCTTTCCCCTTCAAAGTGCCTGTTACGAGATGCTACTTGGACGCCAGGAGCAATGGACCTGGACCAGTGGTGGTGTCGTGTCCCACTCCTCCTCTGACGGCCGGGTTGGAGAAGTCCGTATCAAGCGTGCCTCTGCAGCTTTGCCAAAGTTCTATCAGAGTTCTCAGGGCAGGCAGGAGACCAGGATGTGACTTCAGCAATCCAAGTTAGACTTTGCCTGACTCAAAGAATGCCAGAAAGCAGATCTTTTATATAGGCCATGGGGTGTGGCTCCATGACTCAGCACTTATCCAGGCCTGCCCCTCCCTTCCTTTTGCTGACGTCGCCTCTCCACTCTCCGGAAGCGTGGGTCCCTCCAGCCTCCAGCTGTCGGCAATTCCAGCTCGTGACTGGCTTCACCCTCCCCAGGCTCACATGCTGTGGGGGAGGGGCCCAGCTGCTCCGTTTGTCCGGGCATGGTGCCGGGCCTGGGGCTGGAGGCATGCCAGGACATTCTTCTGTACTATCAGTGTCTGGCAGGAGATGAGAGGGGCCTGGCTGCGGAGAGGGAGGCGAGCGAGGCACAACAGATGGGTTTCAAAAATTTTTACTACTGGTTCTGTGGGTATGGCTTGGTAGGCGTGGCATGGATTGGTGGGCATGGCAGGGGAAGGATACTGTAAAATCCCCATTTCCTCCCGATCAGCTGGGATGGGGGCAGGGCCAGTCAGAGGTGGTATTTGCCGGTTCTCCAAACTACTCAAAATTTCTGCTACCAGTTCTCCAGAACCAGTCAGAACCAGCTGAATACCACCTCTGAATCCTTCCATCTTCCAATTTTTTAAGAAAAGATTGGACATTTGTTTGCCCAGGATGGCATAAGGATTCCTGCCTTAGGCACGGGGTGGGACTAGAACAGGGGTCTGCAAACTTGGCTGTTTTAAGACTTGTGGACTTCAACTTTGCTGGCTGAGGAACTCTGGAAGTTGAAGTCCACAAGTCTTAAAACAGCCAAGTTTGCAGACCCTTGGACTAGAACATCTCCAAGGTCTCTTTCAACCTATGTCCAGTGGTGGGATTCAGCCAGTTCGCACCACTTCGGGAGAACCGGTTGTTAACTTTCTGAGCAGTTTGGTAAACTGGTTGCTGGAAGAAATCATTAGGGCAGAGAACCGGTTGTTAAATTACTTGAATCCCACCACTGCCTATGTCTCTATGTACAGTCATCCAATTCAAGTCTATGTAGGTTTCTCAGTTTGAATCAATCCATTTCAAATCTCCCTCCAATTTAAAATTAATACTTCGCTACTAACTCAACATCTGAACAGCTGTATTTTTCCCATACCTTTTACATTTAACTTCTGAACATTTAATCTCACTGTTAGGGAGAAAAATAAATATTCTGGGCTCTGATCCTCCCCGTTTCTCCCCTTCCTTTAGTTTAACAAAAGAAGGCAAGTTGCCAGAACTTTAAAGCTGTTTGATCTGAGAAAGCAAAGAACGGTCAAACAGAATTAGAGATCAGACTTACATTATTGCTGCAGGTTTTATATCGGATATTTCTGCCTTGACAGTTTCTGAAAGACAAGAAAAATAAGACTCGAGTGAAGTTATTATAAGGAAATCTCACTGAAAGACAAGGCTGCAAAATTATTATATTTGCTGCACACACACACACACACACACACACACACACACACACACACTATACATATCTCATGTTCAATTGTGTTTAGAGGATGATGGGTTAACATAACAGCCTCATGAAGGAAATTACATTTTCTCCTAATAGAACAGAACAGAACAGAACAGAACAGAACAGAATAGAATAGATTTTTTTATTGGCCAAGTGTGATTGGACACACAAGGAATTTGTCTTTGGTGCATATGCTCTCAGTGTACATAAAAGAAAAGATACGTTCGTCAAGAATCGTAAGGGTACAACACTTAATGATAGTCATAGGCAGTGGTGGGATTCAAGTAATTTAACAACCGGTTCTCTGCCCTAATGATTTCTTCCAACAAACAGTTTGCCAAAGAACATTTGAAGATAAGATTTTCATCAATAGAATAGAATAGAATAGAATAGATTTTTTTTTATTGGCCAAGTGTGATTGGACACACAAGGAATTTGTCTTGGTGCATATGCTCTCAGTGTACATAAAAGAAAAGATACGTTCATCAAGGTACAACATTTACAACACAATTGATGATCAATATATCAATATAAATCATAAGGATTGCCAGCAACAAAGTTACAGTCATACAGTCATAAGTGGGAGGAGATGGGTGATGGGAACGATGAGAAGATTAATAGTAGTGCAGATTTAGTAAATAGTCTGACAGTGTTGAGGGAATTATTTGTTTAGCAGAGTGATGGCCTTCGGGAAAAAACTGTTCTTGTGTCTAGTTGTTCTGGTGTGCAGTGCTCTATAGCGTCGTTTTGAGGGTAGGAGTTGAAACAGTTTATGTCCAGGATGTGAGGGGTCTGTAAATATTTTCACAGCCCTCTTTTTGACTCGTGCAGTATACAGGTCCTCAATGGAAGGCAGGTTGCTAGCAATTATTTTTTCTGCAGTTCTAATTATCCTCTGAAGTCTGCGTCTTTCTTGTTGGGTTGCAGAACCGAACCAGACAGTTAGTTATAGAGGTGCAAATGACAGACTCAATAATTCCTCTGTAATAATTTTACAGCTGTGGAACATCTCAAACTAAAGTGAATTCTGAAACACTATAGACAAAATTGTATAGGGCTTGCCAGCGCTAGCCTGCTAAATAATAGAGAGAATTATTTATGAGCAAATATTCAACCTATACAATGCAGAGATCAAGGCTCTCTGCCAGCAAGATAGGAAACCCAAATGGACAATGGATTGGGAGCCTGTGAACACAAAAGAAAAAGAGCAGGAAAAAAGGGTTGAATCACTCTAGACCTCTTCCACTGAATGTACCACTGAATGCAACAAAGATGATTAGGGGACTGGAAGCTCAAATAAATAAAGAATGGCTATTGGAATTGGGTATGCCTAGTTTAATAAAAAGAAGGACTAGGGGGGTGACATGGCAGCAGTGTTCCAATATCTAAGAGATGGCCACAAAGAAGAGGGAGTCGGGCTGTTCTCCAAAGCACCTGAGGGCAGGACAAGAAGCAATGGGTGGAAACTAATCAAAGAGAGAAGCAATTTAGAACTAAGGAGAAATTTCCTGACAGTGAGAACAATCAATCAGTGGAACAACTTGCCTGCAGAAGTTATGAATGCTCCAACACTGGAAATTTGTAAGAAAATGTTGGATAGCCATTTGTCTGAAGTGGTGTAGGGTTTCCTGCCTCGGCAGGGGGTTGGACTAGAAGACCTCCAAGCTCCCTTCCGACTCTGTTATTCTGTTAATTTACATGCTTCTTCCGAAGATGCTCTGCTTACTTGTTGCTTGTCTCTGAAACTTTGGCAAACCGCATACTCATCTATCCAGTTGCTTCGTGCAAGGACCATTTCCCTTCCATCTGTTTTCTTTACACTGTGGATCTTCAGTAGGCTTACTATGCGCCACTAGTTTTCTTTCCAGCTCTGCATCCTGCTTCTTACAGAATTCCTCTCTTTTTTGGGAAGGTTTAGGACCGGGTTACTTACGGGACCGCCTACTGCCACCAGTTTGCCTCCCACCAACCCGTGCGCTCTCACAGAGAGGGACTCCTTAGGGTGCCGTCAGCCAAGCAATGTCGGCTGGCGGCTCCCAGGGGAAGGGCCTTCTCTGTGGGGGTTCCTACCCTATGGAACGAGCTTCCCCCTGGACTTCGCCAACTTCCGGACCTTAGGACCTTTCGCCGCGAGCTTAAGACCTATTTATTTATCTGTGCAGGACTGGCATAGAACTTTTAGTTGTTTTTAGGGTTTTAAATTTTTAATTAGCTTTTTGGGATTTTAAATGTATTTTTAAATTTTGGCTAATTTAAATAAGTTTTTTAACTAGTGTTTTACTTTACTGTGTGCATTTGATTGTTATTTTTATCCTGCCTGTTCACCGCCCTGAATCCTTCGGGAGAAGGGCGGTATACAAATTAAATTATTATAATTATTATAATTATTATAATTATAATTATAATAATTATAATAATAATAATAATAATTATTATTATTATTAGGTCCCTTCCAACTCTGTTGTACCTTCTGCAAACCCAATGATCCACCTACCTATAGGTAGATTTCCACATTAAGCCCTTGGTATCCAACTTGGATAACCTACTAAAAGTAAAGTAGGCTACTTTGGAAATCTACTTGGTACGTGGTGACCTCGTGGCTAAGACTCTGAGCTTGTCGATCAAAAGGTCGGCAGTTCAGCAGTTCGAATCCCTAGTGCCGCGTAACTGGGTGAGCTCCCATTACTTGTCCCAGCTTCTGCCAAACCTAGCAGTTCAAAAGCAGGTAAAAAATGCAAGTAGAAAAATAGGGACCACTTTTGGTGGGAAGGTAACAACGTTCCGTGCTCCTTTGGCGTTGAGTCAAGCTGGCCACATGACCACGGAGACGTCTTCGGACAGCGCTGGCTCTTCGGCTTTGAAACGGAGATGAGCACCGCCCCCTAGAGTTGGGAACGACTAGCAAGGGAAACCTTTACCTTATCCTACTTTGACATTTTAAAAGCTCTTATTTGCTTGTATTGAACTTCTTTCCTTGAGGACATGTATTTAATACAAACAGCCCACATTTCCAGGGCTGGGAGATTCCTGCATCCAGCTTTGTGACCTTCAGTTAGAGTGACCAACCTGCCATTTAAACACCTCCGGAGTGAATAGGAAGCACCTCCTCCACAGGTCCGTGAGCAATCACTCCATGCTCCCCAGGCATCCCAGCCGCTTTCTTTATCTTCGTTTGGCTGGGTGATTCTTGAAGTCTGGAAGCACAAGAGAAAGAGAAGCAATTCAGGAATCCAGAAAAACCTGAGCATTTTGAACATCCTATTAGTTGGTTTTTCGTGGCACGGTGATCAACTTCCACAGGCAGGCAGGGCGCCTAAACAGTCACAGAGCTTGCAAGACGGAGTGGGAGATGGATACCGCTTTTCCTAGGGTATGACTTTTTCTTGTTGAATCTAGCAAAAATCATATTATAAGTAACTGCATTCTCTTTGCTGATGATGTTAAACTATTTAACACTACCGACAAGGCAATTACCCTTCAAAAAGACCTTGACTTTGTGTTGGAATGGTCAAAAAATTGGCAATTCCAAATCTCAACCAACAAATGCTCTGTCTTACAAATTGGCAAAAAGAATCAGAACACAAAATACAAGCTAAGTGGACATGACCTTGTAGATGACCGTCACTCTGTCGAGGACCTTGGAGTACACATATCAAATGATCTAAGTGCCAAAGCCCACTGTAACAACATCGCCAAAAAGGCAATTAAGGGTTGTAAACCTAATCTTGCATAGCTTCTTTCTCAGGTAATATTACACTACTAACCAGAGCATACAAAACATTTGCTAGACCAATTCTCGAATACAGCTCATCTGTCTGGAACCCACACTGTATATCGGACATTAATAGAATTGAGAGAATCCAGAGATATTTCACGAGAAGAGTCCTCCACTTCTCTGCTCACAACAAAATACCTTATGCCACCAGACTTGAAATTCTGGGTTTAGAAAATTTAGAACTATGCCGCCTTCGGTATGACCTGAGCATAGCTCATAAAATCATCTGCTACAATGTCCTAGCTGACAATGACTACTTCAGCTTCAACCACAATAATACATGGGCACACAATAGATACAAATTTAAAGTGAACCGCTCCAAACTCAATTGCAGAAAATATGTTCAAAATATGTCGGCAGTTCAGCGGTTCGAATCCCTGGTGCCGCGTAACTGGATGAGTTCCTGTTACTTGTCCCAGCTTCTGCCAACCTAGTAGTTTGAAAGCATGTAAAAAATGCAAGTACAAAAATAGGGACCACCTTTGGTGGGAAGGTAACAGCGTTCCATGCGCCTTTGGCGTTGAGTCATGCCGGCCACATGACCACGGAGACGTCTTCGGACAGCGCTGGCTCTTCAGCTTTGAAACAAAGATGAGCAGCGCCCCCCAGAGTCAGGAACGACTAGCATGTATGTGCAAGGGAAACTTTTACCTTTTACCTTATATTCACTTGTTTATTTAATATAATTAATCAATAAGTTGTGGTCCAATTAATGGTCTTCTTTTTCTCATCAACTGCATATACTCATCTTTTAACAATATTTTTTTAATTCGAGGAGTGGTATCCTTTGCCTTAATGTGAAAGAACACTGGGCTCCCGATATCAACAACCAGAAAAACATGGGCCTAAACCAACAAAAACATTTTTAAAAGCTAATTACAGAGTAATTCCCCCAGCAGTCTCTTAACAAAATATTGCTCCTCTCTATACTTGTTAAAGCTGATTATTGATTTAATTCCTAACTGTGAGCCCAATTCAAATTAAGCTATGCTCTTTGCTGATTTCACCCATTCCCTTTCTCTTTATTTGAATTTGGCTTCACAGTACAGTCAAATATAATGCACAGATTTGATGAAAGCTGACAGCTAGTAAATCAAATATTATTTTTCTAGTAAACGATAGGCCAGCTCAAACTACTTTAAACTCCTTTTCCCATGGGATGAATTATTTGAACTGGCTGGAGTTTAAGTCAACAGTGTGGAAACTGATTTAGTCAAATGGTTATGAAGAAAGATGTGACAGCACAAACGAGAACTTTGATCATCCTCTATGGCAAATTAGATTTTTGGGAACTGGAAGTCCTTCAGAACAATTGGCTCTTATCTACTGGAAAAAAAAAATGCCATAGCAGGAGAACAACTCCTGTTGGAGGAGGCTGAGATAAGATTGTGTTCTGCAATTCTCACTACACTAAGAGTAAAGAAGGCTCGCTGAAACTATTGGAACCCTTAAGTAAACACTCTTAGGACTGTGTTGGCCAAAGGCCATGTTGGCAGAAGGGTTAGAGGTGAAAACCGTACCCCCTGGTTCCTGCAAAGATAAATATGCTCTATATAGGGCTAAGAATTAAGGAAGAAAGGGTCAGGTAGAATGGGAGGTATAGCCAGTGGTGGGAATTCAATTTTTTTTACTATCGGTTCCGTGGGTGTGGCTTGGTGGGCGTGGTGCGGCTTGGTGGGTGTGGTTTGGTGAGCGTGGCAGGGGAAGGATCCTGCAAAATCCCCATTCTCTCCCCACCCCTGGGGGAAGGATATTGCAAAATCCCCATTCCCACCCCACTCTGGGCCAGCCAGAGGTGATATTATAAATATGTTTACACTTGTATCTGTCATAAAATACATGCTTGATGAAATAAATAAATAAATAAAATAAAATATAAAATAAAATAAAATAAAATAAAATAAAATAAAATAAAATAAAATAAAATAAAATAAAATAAAATAAAATAAAATAAAATAAAATAAAATAAAAATATTTGTCGGTTTTCCAAACCACTCAAAATTTTTGCTACCGGTTCTCCAGAACCTGTCAGAACCTGCTGGATTTCACCCCTGGATATAACCCTTCCCTGTCCTTGTCCCACACCTCTGAATTACAAGACAGGATAAAAAAAAATTATAGTTGCAGAGATAGATTCCATTTGAACCTAAATTGTGGAGTTTAATCTAGTACTTGTGTCTCAATCTGGGCTGCAAACATCTGGATGACTACTTGTCAAGCCTTCCGAGGAAGACCAAACTTGAAAATTAAAGACACACAAGCTAGTACTATTTTTATTTATGAGGTTATAGTAACAGATTTTTTGCACCTCAGGTTATAGTAAGTCTGATTTTTTTTGACCATAGCAGCCTTCTCCAATCTGGTGCCTTCCAAATCTGTTGGGAATACAACATCTCATTTCCTTGCCAACATGGAAAACGAGAATTCCATTGGATGGTACAGTATTGGGATTAGTCCCTCTTTGAGGGAGATGGGTGATTCAGAAATGTGATAGATAGATAGATAGATAGATAGATAGATAGACAGACAGACAGACAGACAGACAGACAGACAGACAGACAGACAGACAGACAGACAGACAGATAGATAGATGGAGAGAGAGAGAGAGAGAGAGAAAAAAAAAGAAAAAGAAAGAAAGAAGGATAAATTGATGATGATGGATGGATGGAAGGATGGACGGACAGACAGACAGATAGATATAGATAGAAAGAAGATGAATGGATGGATGGATGGATGGATAGATGATGATGGATGGATGGATGAATGGATAAATAGATGATGATGGATGGATGGATGGATGGATGGACAGACAGACAAAGACAGATAGAAAGAAGATGGATGGATGGATGGATGGATGGATGGATAGATGGATAGATAGATAGATAGATAGATAGATAGATAGATAGATAGATAGATGGATGGATGATAAGTAGGGAGGTAGGGAGAAAGCGAGAGAGATGATTGAAAGATAGATAAAATGAGATTGGCCACCTCAACATCAGAGTAAATGTATTATTATTGCAATTGTTAATATATAACTATAACAAAATAAATTCAGTATCGTTGATAGATAAGCATGCTGTTCTTTACAAAGAACAAAAATTTGCCTTGAGAAATCAACAACCTATTTTTTTTTCCAAGACAAAGAGAGAGAAAAATGCAAGCAAGGTTACACAAAGAATCGTTTTCCAATTTGGATCCACTTAAACCGAACTGAATGATTAGTGCAAAAAGCTTCAGGGGCAGGAACAAAGAAGAGGCTGTAAAAGTTTAATTATAATACAACTGTCAAGGGGCTCTTTTTTTCCTATATCTGACATCTGTTAAATGAGTTGTCCAAAATTCTAAGAAGTTGCATAAAATAACAGATTGGTGTTGTTTGTTTTAAAATCAGCGGCTAATTTATCGTAATTTGTTATGAAATTTTCCAGGAATTCAGCAGTTGTATCTAGCTGTATTAAAAGTAACCCTCCTTCTCTTGGCCATGATTAATACATACATACATACATACATACATACTACCCATGTACCTTTTCCAGAGAAGTAATATTGTATAGCCAAAGAGATTAAAGGCATGAGATAAGGAAAATAAAAAGAAATACTATATAGATAAAAGTATTTGACATCCATTCCATTTACTATATTATACGATATGTAGGGGGCACGATGGCTCAGTGGTTAAGGACACTGACAGCTCAGGTTCGAAACCTGAGTGAAGGGGTGAGCTCCTGTTACTTGCTCCAGCTCCTGTCCACCATATAGTTCGAAAGCATGCAAATGCAAGTAGATAAATAGGTACCACCTCGGTGGGAAGGTAACTGAATTCCATGAGCCTTTGGCATATAGTCATGCTGGTCATAGGACCACGAAAATGTCTTTGGACAACTCGAGCTCCCTTAGCCAAGAAATGGAGATGAGTACTGTACTGTCCCTAGAGTCGGGTATGACTAGAGAGGGAAACTTTTACCCTGCTAGCAAGATGGGTGGTCTCTAAATTTGATAATTAAATACGGAACAGAACAGAACAGAATAGAATAGAATAGAACAGAATAGAATTTTTTATTGGCCAAGTGTGATTGGACACACAAGGAATTTGTCTTTGGTGCATATGCTCTCAGTGTATATAAAAGAAAAGATACATTCGTCAAGAATCATAAGATACAACACTTAATGATAGTCATAGGGTACAAATAAGCAATCAGGAAACAATCAATTACAGTATAAATCGTAAGGATACAAGCAACAAAGTTACAGTCATACAGTCATAAGTGGGAGGAGATGGGTGATGGGAACGATGAGAAGATTAATAGTAGTGCAGACTTAGTGAATAGTTTGATAGTGTTATTTGTTAATTATTTGTTTAGCAGAGTGATGGCATTCAGGAAAAAACTGTTCTTGTGTCTAGTTGTTCTGATGTGCAGTGCTCTATAGTGTCTTTTTGAGAGTAGGAGTTGAAACAGTTTATGTCCAGGATGCAAGGGGTCTATAGATATTTTCACAGCCCTCTTTTTGACTCGTGCAGTATACAGGTCCTCAACGGAAGGCAGGTTGGTAGCCATTGTTTTTTCTGCAGTTCTAATTATCCTCTGAAGTCTGTGTCTGTCTTGTTGGGTTGCAGAGCCAAACCAGACAGTTATTCTCTGTAACGTTCTACCCTTGTAAAACCATCCTTTTTTTTAACCCATGTCCATATATGCCTTCATACTTTCTCTTTGGCTCTTAAACGTCTTACCAATGTACTTTTCACATGATTTAATTGACACTTCTGCTTCCTGATTTTTTTCCCCCAGCCATCGTCTTCCACTCAACCCATTCACTCTTCTGTCATAATCTTGTTTTGCAATTTGATCCTCTTTCTCTAATTGGCCAATATAATCTCCTCAATTATGTTGGGAAGGGAGGGAGGGAGGGAGGGAGGGAGAATTGAATGGAAGAAAGAATTAAAAAGAGGGAGAGAGGGAGGAAGGAAGGAAGGAAGAAAGAAAGAAGGAAAGGAATGACAGAAGGAGGAAGGATTGAATGGAAGGAAGGAAAGAACAGAAAGGAGGAGACAGGGAGGAAGGGACAGTAAGAGGGAGGGAGGGTATGTTGGTGTATAAAACAAATCAATGCTGAGAAGTAGTTCTTTTTTCATGGTTTCCATTGTTCTTTCTTTTTTCTATTGTTCTTGAATCTCAGATACTCTTTCAGTCCTGGGCCGTAGGATCTTCTCTTCTCTTTTCTTTTGCCAACAATGCTAAGGCGTCGTGGGGCATCGTCTCCATCCCTATACAAAAAGGGTTGGATTTGGGTTACGTCTTGCTTAACCAGCCAGTGGGAAATGGGAGCCTGCCAAGTATCTTGGCCTCTTGCCTGGCACCATGTTTCTGATGGGAACTTCAGAAGCCAAGAGAAGCATGGCTCTGTTTTTGTTTCACTGACATCTCGAATCTCCGTGATTCTCCCAAAAAAAAAATCAAGTCGGTCTCATTCTTGGTGAGAAATCACATATAGAGCAATTCATTTCTTTCTTCTTTTTAAATTGCTGAATCGACTATGAACTCTACTCTTCGGCTGTCACGTAACAGTTTAATCGACAGTCATGAAATCTCAGCCCAAATGGAGCAACACAACATTAGCTAAAGCAAAGAAACAAACAAGCTAAAATAAGTGGAACGGGAGAAAAAATTAATTGCTGGCCTCATCGAGGATCAAAGAATCGCTGGATATCAACTTGGGAATCAAATCCTGGTTGTCTTTTTTTTTAAAAAAAATTCAGTGCCTGAAAGGTTCTGCTTGGTTTTGCTTTTCTGGTTGAAATTCATCTTGAGTAATAAAAGGCAAGTTATGAGATGGACACACCTTCCTTTCCCGAATTTTTATATTTTTGGAACTCACTACTACAGAAAAGGGGGATGTGGTGGCTCAGTGGCTAAGATGCGGAGCTTGTCAACCAGAAAGGCCGAAAGTTCTGGTGGGTGGGAAGGTAACAGCGTTCCGTGCACCTTTGGCGTTTAGACATGCTGGCCACATGACCACGGAGACGTTTTCGGACAGCGCTGGCTCTTTGGCTTTGAAACAGAAATGAGCACCGCCCCCTAGAGTCGGGAACGACTAGCATGCATTTTTTAAGTGCTTTCAAACTGCTAGGTTGGCAGAAGCTGGGACAAGTAACCAGAGCTCACTCCGTTACGCGGCACTAGGGATTCAAACCACTGAACTGCCGACCTTTCAATCGACAAGCTCAGCGTCTTAGCGACTGAAGCCACCGTGTCCCTCTACTTATATCACTAGCACTTTTGAAAAGATGTTGATTTTAAAAGCAATTACTTTCCTTTGGGGAAAGTATTTTTCCAATACATTGTCATGCTTGAAAACCCTGGATAGGATTATAAGAACGTCAACACAAAGAGTTTCCCACAAAAATGTAAGGCAGGACGGCCCTTTAAATTTGCCCAGGGTCATTTCAAAAAGAGTTTAAGCGCCAGTTCCACAGGTTATCACAATGCAACCTTTTGCTTTTCGTCTGGAAAAGGCTGCTTGAGCGAGAAATCCAGCATCCGAACTCCTTCGGAAGACGGGCAGTATTGCTGCAGAGGCCAACAGCAAAATTCCACACAACGAATCAAGGAAGAGTCAAGGAAAAAATGTTGTCCAGGGTTGTGTGCCAGGGAAATGATTGCATGCCAGTCCGAGAGACTATTTCAGACCCAATTCAAGAACAAGCAGCGAAGCCAAAAACCATGCCAAATCATTGTTCCAGTGGCTTGTGTCATTAAGCTAGAGGAATGTTGCTCTTTTAGAATTCAGCGTGGAAAATAACATGTGGAAGGTAAGCACAACTCACTCGATTGGCCTTGAGCATATCACAGGATGGTCCATCCCAAGGGAATCAGTTGCTTCCAGAATCAAATATAGGTGGTCCTCGACTTACGTCCGCAACTGAATCCCCCCCCCTTTTTGTTGCTAAGTGAGAAATTTGTTCAGTGAGTTTTGCCACGTTTTACGGCTTTTCTGGCCATGGTTGATGAATGAATCCCTGCAGTTTGTTAAGTTAGCGACACGGTTGTTAATTGAATCTGGCTGCCCCCATTGACTTTGCTTGTCAGAGGGTCGCAAAAGGGGACACTGCAATGGACGTAAAAGTGAATCAGTTGCCAAGCGTCTGGATTTTGATCACGTGACCATGGGGATTGCTGCAATGGTCCAAAGTGTGAAAAATGACCATAAGTCTTTTTTTTCCAATGCCGTTGTAACTTTGAATGGTCACTAAATGAACTGTTGTAAGTCGAGGACTACCTGTAATTGTCTCCCTGTAAGAAGGCATCATTGGAAGACCTACTCTTCTCAAAGGATCAATGAATGCACCCCAAGTTACTATTGGTAAAGGTAAAGGTTGCCCTTGCACATATGTGCTAGTCGTTCCCGACTCTAGGGGGCGGTGCTCATCTCCGTTTCAAAGCGGAAGAGCCAGCGCTGTCCGAAGACGTCTCTGTGGTCATGTGGCCGGCATGACTCAACGCCAAAGGTGCACGGAACGCTGTTACCTTCCCACCAAAGATGGTTCCTATTTTTCTACTTGCATTTTTTACATGCTTTCAAACTACTAGGTTGGCAGAAGCTGGGACAAGTAACGGGAACTCATCCCGTTACGCGGTACCAGGGATTCGAACCGCTGAACTGCCGACATATTTTGAACATATGTTCTGCAATCGAGTTTGGAGCGGTTCACTTTAAGTTTGTATCTATTGTGTGCTCGTGTATTATTGTGGTTGAAGCTGAAGTAGTCATTGACAGGTAGGACATTGTAGCAGATGATTTTATGAGCTATTCTCCAGAACCTGTCAGAACCCACTGGATTTCACCTCTGATGGAAACTGATCAAGGAGTGATTCAACTTTAACCATGCTGTCTAGAGAATTCTGGGAATCGAAGTCCACATTTTTTTTTTATTTGCATTTATATCCCGCCCTTCTCCCAAGACTCAGGGCAACTTACACTATGTCAAGCAATAGTCTTCATCCATTTGTATATTATATACAAAGTCAACTTATTGCCCCCAACAATCTGGGTCCTCATTTTACCTACCTTATAAAGGATGGAAGGCTGAGTCAACCTTGGGCCTGATGGGGGTTGAACCTGAAGTAATTGCAAGCAGCTGCTGTTAATAACATACTGTCTTACCAGTCTGAGCCACAGAGGCCCTAAAATGATTAGGGGACTGGAGGCTAAAACATACGATGAACAGTTGCAGGAACTAGACATGGCTAGTCTAGTAAAGAGAAGAACCAAGGGAGACATGACAGCAGTCTTCCAATATCTGAGGGGCTGCCACAGAGAGGAGGGGGTCAACTTCAAGCTATTTTCCAAAGCACCCAAAGGCCAGACAAGGAATAATGGATGGAAGCTGATCAAGGAGAGATTCAACCTAGAAGTAAGGAGGAAATTTCTCACATTGAGAGCAATCAACCAGTGGAATAGAAGTTGCCTTCAGACGTGGTGGGAGCAGTGGTGGGTTGCTACCAGTTCGCCCCAGATCAGACAAACCGGTAGCAGGGGCGGCGGGACGCTCCGCCCACCCACCCAGATGCTTCTCTGCATGAGTGAGCGCCCACGAGCGAACCAGTAGCGACGACTTTTGAAACCCACTACTAGGTGTGAGCTTCATCACTGGAAGCTTTCAAGAAGAGATTGGACTGCAGATTGGGATTAATAAATTTATATGGCAGGGTAAAAAGGCAAGGGTTAAAATGAAAATAATACAGGACTCACGGGAAAAAGGTGGCTTAAAAATGCCTAACTTTAAACTATATTATGAAGCAGTAGCCCTTTCAGTAATAAGTGACTGGTTTAATTTAACGGAGGAAAGAATTTTGAATATAGAAGGTTATGACTTGTTATATGGATGGCATGCATACTTATTTTATGAAAAAAAAGTGGATAGGGCTTTTAAGAATCATGTGTTGAGAAGTGCTCTTTATGGTCTGGAAAAATATTCTTATAACTTAGATTACAAGATTCCTATATGGGCGAGCCCTAGACATGCAATAGAGAATATAAATATAGAACAGAAACAGGAAATGATTACTTATAAAGAACTTTTGTATGCTGAAGGAGGTAGATTGCAATTAAAATCATTACAGGTATTAAATGAAGAAGGGAGGAATTATACTTGGTTTCAATATGGGCAAATAAGTGCTAGATGGAAAGAAGATCAAAAAATTGCTATAATGCAAAGGGAGGAAAATTTAATAAAGCAAATTAGAAATCAGACCCAGGAGCATATAAAGAGATTGTATAATGTGTTGCTTGAAATAGATTCGGAAAAGGATTTGGTAAAGGACTGTATGATAAAATGGGCACAGAATATTCAGGAACCAATAATGTTGGAAACATGGGAGAAAATCTGGGTTAGATGGCACTTAGATCCCAAAAAATTATCATGTATGTATCCTGATATCCAAGCGAAATGTTGGAGGTGTGATTGTGATGACGCTACATATTTTCATATTTGGTGGACTTGCAAGAAAATTAAGGCCTTTTGGATAAGAATTTGGTGGATTATTCAAAATGTACTGAAGAAGAAGATAAAGTTCCTGCCACAATTTTTCCTTTTGGGAATTATAACGGATTGTACAGGGATTGAGACTAAACTGATTCTGAATTTAATAACAGCAGCAAGACTGTTGATTGGACAATACTGGAAGAAAGAAGAGGTACCTACAATAGAAGAATGGATACTGAAAGTCATTAATTTGGCTGAGATGGCTAAAATCTCAGCTTTTTTAAAAGACAATATGCAGGAAAGATATTTAATTGAATGGAAAAAATGGATTGATTATATACAAAACAGATATCAGATTAAGAAATATCAGATTGCCTTTGAATAATTAGAAAGTTATTTTATTTAATGGGGAGGGGTTGGGAGATGAAAAGCTTTGGATGAGGTTAATTGGATTGGAAGGGAAAATTTTATTTTATGTTTGGTTTATGTATAACAATACCTTGTGATTGACCCGGGAAGCCGGGGGGGGGGGGAAGGGAGGGGGGAAGGGGTTTTTTTGGGAGGGAGGGGGGAAAAAGGGGTGAAAATGTCTTTGTTTTTTAAAAAACTTTTTCAATAATAATAAAAAAAAGAGATTGGACTGCCCTCTGTCAGAAATGGTGTAGGATCTCCTGCATGGGCAGGGGGTTGGACTAGAAGACCTCCAAGGTCCCTTCCAACTCCATTAACCTTTATCTGTATCTCATTGTAAAGCTGCAGAAGTTGAGAAACCATGTTTTAGAGAGGAAGCAGTGAAGGACTATTTGCACAACTGCTTCACCGGTCTGGCTGTGCGTGGTTATGAGCATCGACAAAATGCATATTTCTTGACTCACATCACGGAGGGAAAAGAAAAAATGCAGCAACAGGCCAAGGTTCCAGCCATCTATTTTAGGATTGGCAAGCCCTTATCTGAATAGAGCTTTAATGGTTATTCTCATTCAGTTTTAATAAATATACAGTGAAATTTCAAATGATTTCATCCTCAAGACAGCGGAGGCCTTCTACTAGCTTCTCAGACACCCTCTGGATTTTGTCTTGTCTTTTTCAAGTTCTCCCTAACAAATGTTATGCCATCTCTTAGGTTTCTGCCACACCATCCCTGCAAAAGAACGTTCCCATTTTATCCTAGAATTCAAGAGTAGACTCCATCTTTAGGCTACCTGGATATTAAAATTAAAAGCAATGTTAGAAAAGCCAGTGGTAGTTACCATTGCAGGTTAGAAAGCAGGAGAGGGCGAGTGCTAATCTCGCTTTAGGCATGAAAGTTGACTGAGTGACTTTGAGCTAATTTGTCAGATGAAAAAGATCAGGAACAGTTAAGGTGATTTATTGTTCACGCCCATCCACACGAATCTAAAGATCAGCATTATTTTGGTGCTAGATAACAGGATTCACGAGTGAGGAGAGCAACAAAGATGATTAGGGGACTAATAAACGTATAAAGGATGGTTTTTTTTTTTATTATTTACATTTATATCCCGCCCTTCTCCGAAGACTCAGGGCGGCTTACAGTGTGTAAGGCAATAGTCTCATTCTATTTGTATATTTACAAAGTCAACTTATTGCCCCCCCAACAATCTGGGTCCTCATTTTACCTACCTTATAAAGGATGGAAGGCTGAGTCAACCTCGGGCCGGGCTTGAACCTGCAGTAATTGCAGGCTGCTGTGTTCTAATAACAGGCTTCTAACAGACTGAGCTATTACGGTTGCTAAAATTGGGCGTGTCTAGAGACGACTTCCGGTATCCGGCGGCAACGGACATCTGGAGGTGCCTCTCCTGCCTCCAGTGTCCGAATCCGGCCGCCTCCGAGGCCCTTAGGGGCCAGGTGTTCCGAAAAGGACACCTGCCGCACGGACGGCTCGCCAGGGGTCTCCCAGCCGACATACAGGACTGGGGGGACCGATGCTGGCGCGTCCTAGGCTCGGAGGGGTTCGGAGGCCTCAGGCCGCGGCCATTATTTTGGTCGGCGCCTGGGCCGCTGTGCCCGTGACACCGGCGCTTTGGATTTATAATTGCAGCAGCCTGGTGGCGAACAGGGAACGGAGAAGAATTGAGGAAGGGAGAAGGGAAGGAGATATCGGCAAATGTGAGTGGAGTGCTCCGGAGTGCGGGGGGGTTTCTCTCCCCTGCGACTGGAAGGAGCACGAATCACTTTGGAGAGAGGAGAACTTAAAATAACAAGATTTCCGGTTTTGTGGAGCTCTGGAGAGAAGAGGTGATGGAGAAATTTAGGAGGGAGGGTTTGAGGCCCCCCCTCCCTCTGGGGAACAATGGTGGCGCCCAGCTTCCGCCTTATGGATTGATTATATACAAAACAGATATCAGATTAAGAAATATCAGATTGCCTTTGAATAATTAGAAAGTTATTTTATTTAATGGGGAGGGGGTTGGGAGATGAAAAGCTTTGGATGAGGATAATTGGATTGGAAGGGAAAATTTTATTCTATGTTTGGTTTATGTATAACAATACCTTGTGATTGACCCGGGAAGCCAGGGGGGGAAGGGAGGGAGGAAGGGGTTTTTTTGGGAGGGAGGGGGGAAAAAGGGGTGAAAATGTCTTTGTTTTTTTAAAAACTTTTTCAATAATAAAAAAAAAAAGAGATTGGACTGCCCTCTGTCAGAAATGCCCTCTGTCAGAAAAACAGGGCCTCTGGTGGCGCAACAGGCTAATGCAGCCTATTATTAACAGCAACTGCTTGCAATATTGCAGGTTCAAGTCCCACCAGGTCCAAGGTTGACTCAGCCTTCCATCCTTTATAAGGTAGGTAAAATGAGGACCCAGATTGTTGGGGGGCAATAAGTTGACTTTGTATATAGTATACAAATGGATGAAGACTATTGCTTGACATAGTGTAAGCCGCCTTGAGTCTTCGGAGAAGGGCGGGATATAAATGTAAAAAAAAAATAAAAAATGGTGTAGGATCTCCTGCATGGGCAGGGGGTTGGACTAGAAGACCTCCAAGGTCCCTTCCAACTCCATTAACCTTTATCTGTATCTCATTGTAAAGCTGCAGAAGTTGAGAAACCATGTTTTAGAGAGGAAGCAGTGAAGGACTATTTGCACAACTGCTTCACCGGTCTGGCTGTGCGTGGTTATGAGCATCGACAAAATGCATATTTCTTGACTCACATCACGGAGGGAAAAGAAAAAATGCAGCAACAGGCCAAGGTTCCAGCCATCTATTTTAGGATTGGCAAGCCCTTATCTGAATAGAGCTTTAATGGTTATTCTCGTTCAGTTTTAATAAATATACAGTGAAATTTCAAATGATTTCATCCTCAAGACAGCGGAGGCCTTCTACTAGCTTCTCAGACACCCTCTGGATTTTGTCTTGTCTTTTTCAAGTTCTCCCTAACAAATGTTATGCCATCTCTTAGGTTTCTGCCACACCATCCCTGCAAAAGAACGTTCCCATTTTATCCTAGAATTCAAGAGTAGACTCCATCTTTAGGCTACCTGGATATTAAAATTAAAAGCAATGTTAGAAAAGCCAGTGGTAGTTACCATTGCAGGTTAGAAAGCAGGAGAGGGCGAGTGCTAATCTCGCTTTAGGCATGAAAGTTGACTGAGTGACTTTGAGCTAATTTGTCAGATGAAAAAGATCAGGAACAGTTAAGGTGATTTATTGTTCACGCCCATCCACACGAATCTAAAGATCAGCATTATTTTGGTGCTAGATAACAGGATTCACGAGTGAGGAGAGCAACAAAGATGATTAGGGGACTAATAAACGTATAAAGGATGGTTGTTTTTTTTTTATTATTTACATTTATACCCCGCCCTTTTCCGAAGACTCAGGGTGGCTTACAGTGTATAAGGCAATAGTCTCATTCTATTTGTATATTTTTACAAAGTCAACTTATTGCCCCCCCAACAATCTGGGTCCTCATTTTACCTACCTTATAAAGGATGGAAGGCTGAGTCAACCTCGGGCCGGGCTTGAACCTGCAGTAATTGCAGGCTGCTGTGTTCTAATAACAGGCTTCTAACAGCCTGAGCTATTACGGTTGCTAAAATTGGGCGTGTCTAGTTTAACGAATTTAAGATATGCTAATGCAGTGGTTTACTTTTACTACTGGTTTACTTACCTTTACTACCGGTTCGCAATGGGAGCACACGCACTTCTGCATATGCACAGAAGCCCCTTGATGACGTCAGGGCGGAGCGTCCTGCCGGTTTTACTACTGGTTCTATAGAACCGGACAGAACCGGGAGCAACCCACCACTGTACTGATAACACAGTTCTGCTTGCCAGTAAGCATGAAGACCTTCAGTTCCTCATCAACAGAGCCACAAAAATATCCAAAAAATACAGCTTGAAGCTTAACACCTCAAAAACCAACATCCTGGTCGTCAGTAAACAACTCATTAATTCACCACCAATAATTTCGGAAGGAATACCATTAGAAAAAGTTGAAAAGATCACGTACTTCGGTTCTGATTTACATGAAAACTGGAACATGTCCACTGAAGTAAAGACAAGAATAGAGAAAGCTTGAAAAAGCATTCTTCAAAATGAAAAAGGTTTTCTGCAGTCACGACATAAGCCTGAAAATCAGGCTTGTCAGATGCTACATCTTTTCTATCCTGCTCTATGGAGTGGAGAGTTGGTCCCTGACAAAAAGCCACTTGAAGTGACTGGAAGCATTTGAAATGTGGATTTACAGGTGGCTGTTACATATATGTTGGATTGACAAAACCAGAAATGAGGAGGTGATAAGCCTCATGGGAAAGCCAAGGGAAGTTATCAAAACCATAAAAAAGTGAAAGTTAGAATATTTCTGTTGTGTCTGTGCCCCCCCCCCCGAGCTGGGCCCCCTGCCAGAAAGTGACTCGGAAAGTGAGGGGGAAGGACCATCAGGACTTAACTCGGGAGCACCGGCTTTCCTGGCTCAGCTCCAGGAGCCAGAGGCAGGCCAGGTGGAGGAGATAACGAGGCCTCCATCCCCTGACTCTTTCCTCCCCCCAGGCCACACCTCCAGACCCAGCTGATGGCAATCAGGCCTGGCTGGACCCTAGGTTTCATAGGCAGGAGAGGCGGGAACAACAGAAGCAGGGGTGAGGCAGGCCTAGGAAGTGCTGAGTCATGGAGCCACACCCCACAGGATATAAAAGCAGCGAGGGCTGCTATGCCTCTTCGTAGCAGGCAAATCAACTGCTTAACTAGAGCTGAAGTACTGTTTGTTCCTGGGTGACTCATCGGCATCAAGGGAGATAACAGAGTCACTTGGCAGGCGCTCGCTAGTTTGCTGCCAGAGCTGATAGTGCTGGCTAATTAAGCCATCGCTCGGACGGAGGCGAGGGGGGACAGAACAATTTCAGACATGTGACGCGACATCCAGAAAAATATGGCATCCTTCACTTAATCCTCCAAGGAAAGATTGAAGGCAAATGAGGTCCAGGCAAAAGAAGAACATCATGGCTTCAAAATCTAAGGGACTGGACAAAACTCAACAGCACTTTTTTGTGTGGATATTGATACCGTGTTTCCCTGAAAATAAGACCCTGTCTTATATTTTTTTTGAACCCCGAAATAAGCGCTTGGCCTTATTTTCAGGGAAGTCTTATTATTTTGGGGCGCATGGAGCAAGATGGGGCTCTTCTTGCCGTCTTACAGGATTTCCAGCTCTGCATTTAAATATTTTCGGGAAGGGCTTATTTTCTGGCGGAGGCTTATTTTAGCGCATGCGCTCAAAAGCCCGATTGGGCTTATTATCAGGGGATGTCTTATTTTGGGGGAAACAGGGTAAAAATAGGATCGCCAACATGATCACCAACATCCGATGATGGATATGGCACAAGAAGAATTAATGAAAAGAAGGACTAGAGGCAACATGATAGCAGTATTCCGATATCTCAGGGGCTGCCACAAAGAAGAGGGAGTCAAACTATTCTCCAAAGCACCTGAGGGTAGAACAAGAACACAGGGCCTCTGTGGCTCAGACTGGTAAGACAGTCTGTTATTAACAGCAGCTGCTTGTAATTACTGCAGGTTCAAGTCCCACCAGGCCCAAGGTTGACTCAGCCTTCCATCCTTTATAAGGTAGGTAAAATGAGGACCCAGATTGTTGGGGGCAATAAGTTGACTTTGTATATAATATACAAATGGATGAAGACTATTGCTTGACATAGTGTAAGCCGCCCTGAGTCTTCGGAGAAGGGCGGGATATAAATGCAAATTTTTTTAAAAAAAGAAGCAATGGATTGAAACTAATCAAGGAGTGGAGCAACCTAGAACTAAGGAAAAAATTCCTGATAGAACAATTAGTCAGTGGAACAACTTGCTTTTAGAAGTTGTGGGTGCTCCAATGCTGGAAGTTTTTAAGAAGAGACTGGACAACCATTTGTCTGAAATGCTATAAGATTTCCTGCCCGAGTACAGGGGGTTGGACTGGAAGACCTCCAAGGTCCCTTTTCCAACTCCTGATATTCTGTTATAAAACAAGAGCAAAAGAATTCCTTTATTCACCTACTCCGGCTTTTTTCCCCCAACTAGATATAGTATTTCTAAGTTTATACTTTGCAAAGCTATCTTAATGCAGTCTGCAAATACGTCACTCACTTCCAAGAACTCTGTATATAAAGTCTGGTAGTCAGTTGACCTAATGTTGTTTCTTAAAATAATGTTTTCGTTTACACAGACGTGTTGTTATTCCTAAAGCTCTCCACTTCAAGTACCCCAAGAAGTGAAAGTCATTTCAAGAAAACATTTTGCTGGCAAAGAAAGGAAACTGCTTTAATTGGGTAACCGGAGCTGCTGGTACGTAGCCATGGAAGGACACAGCATTAATAAATATGCGCAAAATACTTGAACAAAAGGCAACAAAATATATGCAGTTAGAAGAAACAGTGAAAATAATTGTTATGGTTTAATGAGCTTAAGCATTCTTTTCTACTTACCCTTTGACCCCGCTATTCATTTGGGATAAGCATATTTGCGAGCTAAGTGAATTTTTTTTTACACCATTTCTTCTGAGGATATTAAAAACGCTTCCTATTTTCATGCATTATATTTTAAAACCCACAGACTGTGAAGGAAATGGCATAGAATAAATACAAAGCAATACTCTCATTTGCATCTACTATGGAACCTAGGAATTAATACTTCCATCCAGTGATCCTTACATAGAATTCACATCAACTACTCACTCTTGGGCTTGTGAATATGAATATTAGCATCTTTCCCAAACTTGGTATGATTACAAGAAGAAGTGCACAAAAGGGCCTACCGCTCCTGTCCTATTGTTCTTCTTTCATTATATGTGCTTGTATATAATCTTGTGACAAAAATAAATAAAGAAGAAGAAGAAGACGACGAAAACCCTATCAAACCATGGTACCAAATGGGGAAAAAAGATCAAGAAAAAGGAAGATACTGCGAACAGAATATATATATAAATCTCTCCCTCTCCCTCCCTCCCTCCCTCTCTCTCTCTCTCTCTCCCTCTCTCTCTCTCTCTCTCTCTCTCTCTGTGTGTGTGTGTGTGTGTGTTCCAGCATAACTCTGGAATGCCTTGAGAAATTTCAACCAAACTTGATACACAGATGACTTACTCTCTGGAAAGAAATACTGTTGGGGAGACACCCCTAACACTCCTCGGGGGGGAGGGGTGGTTCTGTTAAGATACAGCCTGTTGTGCCTTAAAATGGCTTCTACTGTGCAGCGCAGTGGAGTTGGCATGGTAACGGCTTCACATACTCCACAAGGGGGCTCCCTCTGGTAAGGGGGAAAATCCAACATTAGAAATGACATTTGGTCTGGACACTTTCAACAAGGCTTTGATTATTCTTGACCATGGATCAGCTAGCAAAACAACAAAGCGATATCATTTTACTTGACGCTTCTGGGGGCACAGGGAAAACATTTTTAACTAATTTAATTCTCGCCGAAATCAGAGCTCAGGATGAAGTTACTCTTCCTGCCTAATACAGGATTGGGATAAATAAATACCCGGGCAACGCCAGGTTATCAGTTAGTAATATCTAAAGGTGCCCATGTCAAAGAGATATGTCTACTAAATACGGCCAAAAGAAGCGATTTTAAAAAATCATACTTTTTTTTAGGAGAAAGGGAATGCAAGATTTCCCCCCCCCCCCACAAATAGGATATCAAGAGCTTGAGAGTTTAACATTGATATGTGTCACCTAGAACAGTGGTCACCAACTGGTGGTCCATGGACCACAGGTGGTCCGTGAGAAAAGTTTGGTGGTCTGCAGAAAAATTATTTGCATTTTTTTAATATTGCACTAAATCAGGGGTCCTCAAACTACGGCCCCTGGGCCGGATACATGCAATGAATGTTTGTGTTGCTGCAGAAAGTCTCCCCTTTCGGGGTCTTTTTGTGTAGGTTGGGGGGGGGGCAGAAATTGCTAGTTCGAGTATGCTTCAGCCTCCTGTTGCGGGGCTTTGGGTGAAGGCTGGAGAGAAGCACCGCTGGTGGCAAAGAGCCGGAAGGCCTTGTTCCAGTGGGACTGCATCATGGTTTGGAACTGTCTGACCATCTAAACCTGCTGAGCCTCCAGATGCTGGCATCTGGCCTTGCACTCCCGCAAGTCTTCCCTCTGCTTGGAAAGCCTATGCTCCTAGTCCTCAGTGAGGTGCTTCTGCTGAGCCTCCTTCTCGGTCAGATCCAATTTGAACTGAGCTGTTTTGCCAACTCTTTCTCGTGGTGGCTGCTTAGCTCCAACAACTGATTCCTGTTGGGGCCCTAAGGAGCCCGGCCGGGCAGGGGAGGAGTAGCTGGGAGGGGAGGGGTGAGTAGAAGCCGGTGAGGCGCCCCTCGATGTGAGTGACATCAAGTTGGCCACACCCATCCAGTCACATGACCACCTAGCCAAGCCCACCCAGCCGATCATTAGGCAGATCATATTAGCGGACCGCGGGATTTAAAATTATGAATTTAGTGGTCGCTGAGGTCCGAAAGGTTGGGGACCCCTGACGTAGCAGATTCATTTATTACTATCTAAAACAGGTAGTTGTGAAAAGAGCAATCGCTGTTGGTCTTAAAGAGGAGATAAATACATCATCACAGCGGTGGTACCCATCTTATGGAAAATTCTCCTCTCAGAAGTGTAGATGGACTCAACCCTGTTGGGTATTTTTTGTACGTAGGTTAAAGCCATTTTGTTTCGGTTTGCGTTTGGTTCTTACTTCCCTAATTTAATTTACTGGGTGTTTATCGTGTTTATTTGATTATTGATCAATCTGTTTAAACGCTTTGCGCTGGGTTTCTGCATCTTGTCTTTGAGTTTGCTGTATCCCAGCCCAGAATCTAAGAGGAATGGGATGGCCTCTAAATATTGTAAAATAAAGAAATAAATGAACGGTGCTCGGAGCCAAGGGCAAAATGCAAATACTGCTGAAACGACTGGAAACAGTGACTGCAGTGTGATAAAATTTAATTTAGATGTAAGTGGAAAATTGCCAAGAAGGTAAAATGCTAAACCGATACCGTTGAAGGAAGAGCCGCAGTGAGGATCTGGGCTAATGTTTCAGAGAGATGGGGGAAAAAAATCTTTTGAGTACTTACTTTCCAATTGCTAAGGGATTTAGCTATTATAAAAATATAAAGGAGAAGCAAAATAGGACATTGGATTAGAAGAAAACTGTCTGTCTGTTTGTTTGTTTTAGTAACCAACCAGAATAACCTAAAACAAAAAAAGAGAAAAGAAAAGTATAAAGACAGTCAGTTTCGTTTAGTGGTTAAGGCACCAGGATAAACACCAGGAGACTGTGAGTTCTAGTCCCACCTTTAGGCATGAAAGCCAGAAGGATGACTTGGGGGCCAATCAATCTCTCGCAGCTGAACTCCGCCTCACAGAGTTGCTGTGATGGGGAAAATAGGAAGAGGAAGGATTATTAGGTATATTGGCTGCCTTGAGAAGGAAGGAAAGAAAGAAGGGAGGGAGGGAGGATTGAATGGAAGGAATGAAGGAATAGAAAGATGGAGGGAGAAAGAGAGAGAGGATTGAATGGAAGGAAGGAAGAGAGAGAGAGAGAGAAGGAGGAAGGAAGGAAGGAAGGAAGGAAGGAAGGAAGGAAGGAAGGAAGGAAGGCAGGAGGGAGGGAGGGTTGAATGGAAGGAATAGAAAGAGGGTGGAAGGGAGGATTGAATGGAAGGAAGGAATAGAAAGAGGGAGGGGGGAACAGAGGGAGGAGGATTGAATGGAAGGAAGGAATAGAAAGAGGGAAGGAAGGAAGAAGGAAGGAATAGAAAGAGGAAGGGAGGGAGGAAGGAAGCAATAGAAAGCAGGAGGGAGGGAGGGAGAGAGAATTGAATAGAAGGAAGGAAGGAATAGAAAGAGGAAGGGAGGGAGGAAGGAAGCAATAGAAAGCAGGAGGGAGGAGGGGAGAGAGAATTGAATAGAAGGAAGGAAGGAATAGAAAGAGGGAGGGAGGGAGGAAGCAACAGAAAGCAGGAAGGAGGAAGGGAGAGAGAATTGAATAGAAGGAAGGAAGGAATAGAAAGAGGGAGGGAGGAAGGAAGCAATAGAAAGCAGGAAGGAGGAAGGGAGAGAGAATTGAATAGAAGGAAGGAAGGAATAGAAAGAGGGAGGGAGGGAGGAATAGAAAGCAGGAAGGAGGGAGGGAGGGAGGGAGGAAGGAAGGAAACCACAACCCAAATTATTTCTTTAAATAAATATACAGCTTCCTTCTAAGAAAATAAGATCATGATGTGAGGGGAGGCAGAGAAAGACAGTCACCCTCATACACAGAGGAAAGACAAATGAACACATGGCCAAAGCTTCTGAGAAAGATAAGTAATTGTACCTATTACAACAAGGACTCCACTGTCTGCCCTATGAAGCTCCAAATCAGTAAGCGATGTAGCACACAGATACACCCAACCGCACAGTAAGAAAAGACTCTGCGCCGGTGATGTTTTGAACATTTCATCCGCAAGCAAATTGTCCGTCCCCGTCTTTCCTTCTCTTGCAGGCCTACCATTGAAATGCCAATCCTATTAAACGATAGCTCCGAATCTATCCACAGCGTACGGCATTCCAGACGTTCGTACCAGCTGGGAACAGACCCCTGGGCCATCTTTGCCCGATCCCTTCGTCACTTTTCAGCTCGGAGCAGGCAGCCATCCAAAAAAATGTGGAGCAAAAGTGTGAAAAACAGATGTCACAACTAATGGTGTCTTTTCCCCCACCCCCACCCTCCAAATGGTAAGAAATACAGAAAATGTATACTCAACGCTCAATACTTCTTTTTAAAACCGTGAACCGTTGTTGTCCAGAAAATATACGTTAACTATTAATTAACTATTAATTCAGCAAAGCAGTGAACCTAGGTCGTCACTCGGCTCTCCATCCTACAACGTGGTATCCATCCACTTCGGCACAGATTTTTCAAATTAAGCAAACACCAGGGCGGGCGTTCGCAATATTTTCGGGGGGAAGCTTGGAAAACAGCTTGATGGCTTTCAACTTGTATTTTTAGCTGCCTTGCTGTTAACGGGAGAGACACCAACTAGAGCTATCTATTTGGCAGACATCAACTTGCTCCCATGTTTCGTTGGCAGCTTTCACAGTCTTCTACTGTGTTTCATGGAAAAAAGAAAAAAAAAAGGGAGGCCCAGGGCATCCAATCATCTAAGGTGATGAATAACCTCAAATGTCAGCAAGTTCCAGCAAAGAGGCAGCAAAAAAAAACCCCAAAAACGGAGTCTTAATTGTAACGCACAGTTGTGTATTTATCCTCTCAATGCAAAAATCAGTGGAGTTTCTGCTCTTCGTTCTAAGCTATACACCAGTGGTGAGTTTCAATTTTTTTTACTACCAGTTTTGTGGGTGTGGCTTGGTGGGTGTGGCTTGGCAGGCATGGCAGGGGAAGGATACTGTAAAATCTCCATTCCCTCCCCACTCCAGGGGAAGGATACTGTAAAATCTCCATTCCCTCCCCACTCCAGGGGAAGGGTACTGCAAAATCCCCATTTCCTCCCGATCAGCTGGGATTTGGGAGGCAGAGAATAGATTGGAGCAGGGCCAGTCAGAGTATTTACCGGTTCTCCGAACTACTCAAAATTTCTACTAGTTCTCCAGAACTGGTCAGAACCTGCTGAAACCCACCTCTGCTATACACATGGGGTGAAAAACAGCCATCCTGTAAAATCATCTCTTACTTCACCGAGGCTTTGCTCTGTTCTCCAAAAAGATGCTTCTTCCTTAGTTTGATTCATGGGTTGAAATACCTCCTTCAAAGTCAACACTCTCAGATCTTTTGTCCAGAGGATCATTGGTTGCCCTCTCCCCGCCTTGGAAGAGCTTTATAGCTCCCACTGCCTTAAGAAAGCTCAATGATCAAGCTTAATGATCCATCTCATCCTGGGCACCTTTTTTTTTTTGAACTATTACCATCTGGCAGATGGTACAGGACAATAAAAATGAGTAGTTATGATCGGCCTCTCCTCTCCCCTTCTCTCCCTCAGGCTTGCCCCACAGAAGCCTCTCCTATCTTATCCCCTTCTCTCCCTTTTAGGTGGGGAGGGGGAGTAGAACGTCTAACTCCTTAGCATCAGAGCATGTTAATAATAATATAAGAAATACTAACGATATGATGGTCATTTCGAAAAATCCTTTCTTAGCAAGCACCTAGAAGCCAAGAAGATACGTGCCAGATTTCAAGTTTATAGACTTTACGGTTCTGGATATTTCATGATGATGCGCAGGTGGTATTTCACTTTGATATATATAGATGTGCCCTAACCATGAGAACATATAGATAGTCCTTGACTTACAACCACAATTGAGCCCAAAATTTCTGTTGCTAATTGAGACATTGGCTAAGTGAGTTTTGCCCCATTTTACAACCTTTCTTGCCTCCGCTGTTAAGTGAATCACTGCAGTTGTTAAGTTAGTGGCACGGTTGTTAAATGAATCTGGCTTCCCCATTGCTTGTCAGAAAAGGCGACATGGCCCTGGGACACTGCAACCATCACAAATGTGAGTCAGTTGCCAAGCATCTGAAATTTGACCACGTGATCATGGGGATGCTGCGACGGTCGCAAGTGTGAATAACAGTCATAAGTCACTTTTTTCAATGCCATTCTAACTTTGAACGAACACTTAAATGAACTACAATTGATTGCACGGTGGCTTCTGGCTGTCAGTATTGACCCAGGTAGTCAAAAGTCCAGGATGAACAGTGTAGTATTGAATGGGCCATGCCGAAGCACGTGGAATGGGAGGGGCTTGTTGTGTCTTGCCCAATCTCACCACAGCCGGGGCCTGCTTATCTGCTTCCGAACACGGAGGAATGTTCTAGTATGCCTCCCGGCCCCAGCCCTGGCTCCATGCCCAGACAGGCTGAAGAGGAGAAAATATCTCCAGCCCCCAGCTCTGGCTCCATGCCCAAGCAAACGGAGCAACTAAACCCCTCCCCCTCCTCCACAGCATGTGAGCCTGAGGAAGGTCAATTACCAACAGCTGCAGTCTGGAGTGACCCTCGCGTCAGAAGACTTGATAGGCGGAGGCAACAGAAGGAAGGGAGGGGCAGGCCTGGATAAGTGCTGAGTCATGGAGCCACACCCCATGGCCTGCTTTCTGGCATTCTCTGAGTCAGGCAAAGTCTAACATATCTTGCTGAAGTCACTTTCTGGTCTCCTGCCTGCCCTGAGGACTTTGCTAGGACTTTGGCAGAGCTGCAGAGGCACGCCTGATTCGGATTTCCCTGACCCGGCCGTCAGCGGAGGAGTGGGACACGACAGGGCTGTGGCGAACAGCTAGGGGCATGTTAGCTGAGGAGCAAAGCTAAAGGTGAATGCCCAGAGGCGGAACCCTGGCAGAGAAGCAGGCGTGGCCAAGGGCAGGAGCTGAAAAGTCCTAGACCCTCAAGGATTACCTGTACAGAATTCAAGCTCAAGTTCTACAAATCCCACAGAACCAGGTTTCTGTCTTCACCTATGGTTATCTAGGATGAGCCACTCGCTTTATAGAATAAATGCTTAAAGGCCTTTTTCTAATTTAAGCATGGGACAGGTATGAAGCATTCAGCTTAAGTGAATATAATTTAAGAAAGATATGTTTTAGTCTCAAGAGTCAAGAGATCAACTCTAACAGATGAATTCAGACAAAGATGCTCCAAGTGTTTTCAATTTTCTAAAATCCATGTGGCCTTCTTTAAACATGGAATGACCTTAACGTGCGCTTGCCTGCAGCAAAAAGCAAATCAAATTAGAAAGCTGGAGAGAAAAAGTTTTAGCTTTAAAAATTTGTTACGAGAAATCCAACACTGTATTAATGCAATATTGGGGTCATTTACCGTGAGACTGACGCTGTCACTTTAAATGATACCTTAAAGAATATCATCGGATTCCAAAACTTAAGAACTGCCACATACCTGGATTGTTATGCCAGTCCATTAATTATTTAAATGTCTTTCAGTATTTTATCATGTTAAATGCCCTTGCGAAAGTGTGCTTCGGAAATTTTTTCTTCTGGAATGTTTTTTACGTTTATTAAATTATTAAAATATTTTCGTGGGTCATCCAAAGTTCTAACCATTTGCCCCAGATCTCTGCCGAATATAAACTAGCAGTCAGGAAGAAAGACAATGAGGGAAAAAAACAGATAGAAACAGAGGTGCAGAAAAATATAAAGAACAAGAAAACAAAAATGTATACCAAGAATGATTTCCACAGTCTTCTTCCTAGAACTTTGATGGCGAGCCTATGGCACCAGCATGCCTACCGTTCCTGTCCTAATGTTCCTGTTGATTGTATCCAATTCGTATAGTGATTTAATGCTTATACTTATATATACTGTTGTGTTTGACAAATAAATAAATAAAAATAAAAAAATAAATGTGCAGCCTTGCCTGTTTGTCTTCCAGGTTTTTGGTGTGTATGTGCACGCAGCAATTAGCTGTTTTCACGTGTGCGGCAGTGGCAAAAACCAGTGTGTGCATGCGCACCAGCCAGCTGATTGTTGGGTGCATATGCACATCAGAACCTGGAAGTTCTGACCTTCGGACCTTTCGCCGCGAACTGAAAACATATTTGTTTGTTCGCGCGGGGCTTTCTTAAATTGTTTAGATTTTAAATTTTAATTGCTATTTAAGTTTTAAATTGGGGTTTTTTAGATTTTATATATTTTAATTTATCGGCCTAACTGTATAATAAGTTTTTTAATTTATTTTTAATTGTACATTGTTTATTTTTATCTTGGCTGTACACCGCCCTGAGTCCTTCGGGAGAAGGGCGGTCTAGAAATCTAATAAAATAAATAAAAATAAATAAATAAATAAATAAGTTCGATTTTTCCTGATGAGTGCGCACACGCAACGTTTCCGCGTAACCTTTTTAGCACTCAGTGCCGAAAAGGTTCGCCATCACTATCCTAGAATATAAGAAACACATACATTCAGCTCTTAATTTAGCACTATAATATCGTGTGCATTCACCCCGTGTGCACACACACACATACAAAAGAACATTCCAAACAGCAGGTCAGTATTAACAGTATTAATATGTTTTTCCCTTCCTCCACTCTTGCTTCCACCAAGCAACTCAAGCCACTGTTAATTCATAATTTCTGATGCCTGTTTAATTAAATTTCTACAGCATTTCTTACGAGAGAAGGCAGCGTAAATCACCTGACTGATTCCACCACATTCCCAACAAAGAATGAATGGAAGAAGAAGCCCTATTTAAACTTCCTGTCTTGTCTCCACTGAAAGGTTGATGTGGTATATAGAACACATGCCCTATATTATTCTTCCCCAGACTCAGAACAGAAAATATAATAATAGAGTAGGGTAGAGTAGAGTAGGCAGTGGTGTGTTGCTCCCGGTTTGATCCGGTTCTATAGAACCGATAGTAAAATTCTATCTATCTATCTATCTATCTATCTATCTATCATGGGTGATCTGCGCATGCGCAGAAGTGTGCTTGTAAACCCATTCCAAACCGGTAGAAAAGGTAAGTAGAACCCACCCCTGTGGATAGGGTAGGATAGGGTTGGGTAGGGTAGGGTAGGGTAGAACAGAACAGAACAGAACAGAACAAGATTCTTTATTGGCCAAGTATGATTGGACACACAAGGAATTTGTCTCTGGTGCATAAGCTCTCAGTGTACATGCAAGCAATATGTAAATCATGATCATAGTCATTGTAAAAATACATTTATCATAAATCATAAGATACAACACTTGGTGATAGTCCTAGGGTACTATATAACATAAACCATACTAGGATACCAAGTAAACAATATAAATCATAACATACAAGCCACAAAGTTATAGTTAAAAGAAGATAAGGAGCTAGGTAATAGGAATGATGAGAAGAATAACAGAATGTAGCCTTACTAGATAGTTTGACAGTGTTGTGGAAATTAGTTGTTTAGCAGAATGATGGCATGGGGGGAGGGGAGAAACTGTCCTTGTGTCTAGTTGTTCTGGCATGCAATTGCCCTATAACAGGGATGGCTAATCTTTTCCGGACAGAGTGCTCAAAGCACGTCCAAAATGCAATGCATGCGTGGGCCCTGTGCATGCATCTCACCCCCTGCACATGTGCACGCCCCCCCCATATGTGCCCTGCACATGTGTGCGCAGCCCCCGCATGCAGCTTGCTCCTTCCACATGCGCGCACGGCCCCCTGCACATACCCCACCCGCCAGAGACCCGACAATCAGCTGGCTGGCAGGAGGTACGGGCATGTGCGGCAGAGCTGAACTGGGGCGACAGCTTGCACGTCCACAGAGAGGGCACGCGTGCCATAGGTTCGCCATCAAGGCCCTATAGCTTACTAAACAGTTTATGTCCAGGATATGAGGGGTCTGTAGATATTTTCACGGCCCTTTTTCCAGCTCGTACAGTATACAGGTCCTCAATACAAAAATAAAGGAGGGTTTGTTTGTTTTTCCCTCTGTGGCCACTGACAGTCAAAAACCAAAAGAGAAAATCAATCCCTTGCAAGGCCGAGTCGTTTTCAGAAAAATTAGATGATGAATTTTATAGGGATTCCGTTATATTATGATCTGTCTTTAGAGCCAAAACAAACATCAGAAGCCCTGCTTTTCTGCAAAGGTTTTTTTAAAAAAAATTCCACTAACTATGCAGGAAAAAATTATTAAAAGTGACAGGGTCCTTACATATTATTTGAAATGAGAGCAGGCTTAAAGCTGCTTTCACACTTCATTCGGTAATTGTATTTGCTGTGGTTACAATAATGCTTCTTCCCAAAAACTCATGTACCCTACAGGGAGCAGACGCACGTTTTCAAACATGTAATGGACACCTGCTGAGGATCTCAGCTCCATCAGGGCTCTTTTGGTGCATGCCCGGAGGTTATTTGGGAACATATGCCTGTCTTTCACTTTTGATGCATCTATCAAGAAAGAAAGAAAAAACCACGATTATACATGGCCAAGACGGAGGGGCACTTTGGCTCAAAAAGTTAGAACGCTGAGCTGCCAATCAGCAGGCTTGCGTTTGAGACCCATCGCTGCTGCAGGATGGGGTGAGCTCCTGTCACATGCTCCAGCTCCTGCCAATCCAGCAGTTTGAAGGCGGGCAACTGCGAGTACATTAATGGGTACCACTATGAAAGGAACCTCCAACTGGGCATCCCACAGCAATGGTGATATCACCAACAAATCCTTTCACCAGAGAAGCACTTCAATGGTTCTGTCACACATAATCGCTGCACCCACTGTGAAGAGCCTCTGAAATAGCCAGCCAGAGTTTATCTGCATGGGAAGGTTTGGCGGCCCATGTATTATTGACTTGATATCCTTTTCTGATTCCATGTATTTTTTTTTTATGTGTTGCATTTTTTCAAGTTCAGGACAAGTTTAAGAGCAGAATTTCATGAGAATCATTTATTTATTTATTTATTTATTTATTTTGTCACAACAATATATGTAGGTATCATACAAAAAGATTATATAATATATAAACACATATATGAGTAAATATAGGAGGTCTAAGCATATATATATATATATATATATATAAAGAAAAGAAAAACCACGATTATACATGGCCAAGACGGAGGGGCACTTTGGCTCAAAAAGTTAGAACGCTGAGCTGCCAATCAGCAGGCTTGCGTTTGAGACCCATCGCTGCTGCAGGATGGGGTGAGCTCCTGTCACATGCTCCAGCTCCTGCCAATCCAGCAGTTTGAAGGCGGGCAACTGCGAGTACATTAATGGGTACCACTATGAAAGGAACCTCCAACTGGGCATCCCACAGCAATGGTGATATCACCAACAAATCCTTTCACCAGAGAAGCACTTCAATGGTTCTGTCACACATAATCGCTGCACCCACTGTGAAGAGCCTCTGAAATAGCCAGCCAGAGTTTATCTGCATGGGAAGGTTTGGCGGCCCATGTATTATTGACTTGATATCCTTTTCTGATTCCATGTATTTTTTTTTTATGTGTTGCATTTTTTCAAGTTCAGGACAAGTTTAAGAGCAGAATTTCATGAGAATCATTTATTTATTTTGTCACAACAATATATGTAGGTATCATACAAAAGATTATATAATATATAAACACCTGTGAAAACCTCAGAAAACATATATATATATATATATATATATATATATATATATATATATATATATATATATATATATATATATATATATATATATATATATATATATATATATATATATATATATATCCTTATATTATATATATATATCCTTATATGATAATATATATATATATATATATAAAGAAGAAAAGAAAAAACAATAGGACAGGAACGGTAGGCACGTTTGTGCGCTTATGCACGCCCCTTATGGTCCTCTTAGGAATGGGATGAGGTCAATAGTAGAAAGTTTTTGGTTAAAGCTTTTAGGATTATGAGAAGAGCCGTGGGTTGGCTCAGGCTGTAAGACAGCCTGTTATTAAACACAGCTGCCTGCAATTACTGCAGGTTCTAGTCCCACCAGGCCCAAGGTTGACTCAGCCTTCCATCCTTTATAAGGTAGGTAAAATGAGGACCCAGATTGTTGGGGGGGCAATAAGTTGACTTTGTATATAAATATACAAATAGGATGAGACTATTGCCTTACACAATGTAAGCCGCCCTGAGTCTTCGGAGAAGGGCGGGGTATAAATGTAAATAAAAAAAAAAAAGAGACCACAGAGTCAGGTAAAGTATTCCAAGCACTGATGATTCATAATGCCTTTCTCCTAATATGCTCCCACTGCTGGAGTAGTTGTCCCTCAAGTTCAGAACAGTTGTAGAGTTAAAATCCAGGCATTCTTAAAAAGCAGACAATGGGAAGGAAAAAGATGGAGACTCGGCTCTTCGACCACTCCCATCTAGAATTGTTATCTTCTAGGTCCTCTTTTCACGGAGGTCCATGGTCATCCAAGAGGCATCTTGAGTCATTCCTAGTAGCTCCCATTCATAACTGGGAAGCGTGCCACCAAAGAGCAGGCCACCAAAGAGCTGGTTTGGCAGCAAAACCAGCTCTTTGTCAGCAAGAAAGACAAAATTCCTGCTGGCCCCGAATGCCTTCTTGGGGAGAAGTCAAGATGTTCCTATAACAGTGTTCCAATATTTGAGGGGCTGCCACAGAGAAGAATGGGTCAAGCTATTTTCCAAGGCACCTGAAAACCAGGAATAATGGATAAAAACTGATCAAGGAGAGATTCAACCTGGAAATAAGGAGAAATTTTCTGACAGTGAGAACAATCAACCAATGGAGCAGAAGTTGCCTTCAGAAATTGTGGGAGCTTCATCACTGGAGACTTTTAAGAAGAGATTGGGCTGCCATTTGTCAGAAATGGTGCAAGGTCTCCTGCTTGGGCGAGGGGTTGGACTGGGTGATCTACAAGGTCCCTTCCAACTCTGTTAATCTGTTATGGCACAGCACACAGAACACTTAAAGGAACCCAGCCACCCTCACTTCCTCTCTGCCAGTCTTCAATTTGCACATGGTTACAAAAACCCAGATTTGAAACAAATCTGCGCACTCCCAATGAAGCATTTTCATGTCAGCGATGGCTGATTCTACCTGCACTATAAACTGGTGCCCTTTTTAGCCAAGTGTGCAAGTAGAACCAGCATGCGTGCTTTCACTTCTTCACCAAGTTTTTCAGACACCTTCAAAACTTTTCTGTTGCTTCCATCACTAATGTTGTGGGTGAATCACACTGTCCACAAGTGGTTAACAGAAACTGGGAAGCTCACTTCACACATAAAGTTACTAAAAAGTAAAAAAGAAAAAGAAAGGGGAAAAAAAACCCTCTGATTTTTCAAGCAAAAACACCAGGGCTTGATTTATGTTACAGTGCCTATGACATAAGACTGACTTAGAAGCACAAATTTTTCTGGTCCTCGTATTCCACCAGCACTGCCAACCAATCAAAACCACATTGCAACCGATTAAAGAGCTAATCTCTTCTGTTCATCTGTCCATATTGTTTTTAACGTTTTTTTTATCATCGTGTAAAGCAAATAAGCAGATTTTAAAACCAAATAAACAAAAAACAGCATTAAGAGAACAGGAAGAGCCACTTAAAAATTATTTCCATTTATATTTTACATATTCCAGAATCAGGCAAGAAAAAAAAAACTAAGTTGAAAAGTGGCACATTCTGCTATTGTCTAACAAAATCCTAGAAATGCAGCTTTTAAAAACTGCTTTGCATTCTTTTTAGTTCAAAGACAGGATATAAATCAACCAGCAAACGTGAGCGTTAAAATCAATAGTACTTTTAAAGGCGTAATGTAAGCTGGATCTTCTCCATTGCTGTCATCTTAACATGAAAGATTTGCACAGTATGCCTATGTATATTTAATTTGAAAACAATCCCACAGTTTTAAACACTATCGCAGGCTAACGTTGAAATTCTACACAAGCTTATTTAGAAGTCAACTCAGCTGAACACAATAATACATCTACATTAGATCTGCATCTGCTAATACGCTCCACTATTAAACATTTTATATCGGACTGTTAATGGGTCTTTTTATGCAAATTGAGATCCAATAAAGGCAAAAAAAAGTTATAAAATTTTATTTTCTTATTGTCATTACAGGTAGCCCTCGATTTTCAACGGTTCATTTAGTGACCATTTTTTCATACTAAGGACCATTGCAGCATTCCCATGGCCACGTGATTTACCGTATTTTTTGGAGTATAAGATGCACCTTAGTTTTTGGGGAGGAAAATAAGAAAAAAAGCTGATTGGCAGGTAGAGCGGCCTCCCCCAATCAGCTGTTCCCAGAGGTGAATTTTAACAACAGGTTCGTTGGTTGTGAGCTCTGTGCCTTGCTTTTTTTTTTTCTGCGTCTGAAACTTTTGAAACTCCGTTTCAGAAAAAACTTTTTTTTCTTCCTCTGAAAGCCTCCGAAACAGCTTCAGAAAAAAAGCCTCTGAAGCTCTGTTTGGAGGCTTCTTTTCTGAAGCTCTGTTTGGGGGCTTCTTTTCTGAAGCTTCTTTTCTGATGTTTTTTCAGCCTATGAAACCTCTGTTTGAGAAGCTGGGAGGGGCTACATTCAGAGTATAAGACACACCCATATTTTCACCTTCTTTTTTGGGGGGAAAAAGGCGCGTCTTATACTCTGAAAAATACAGTACATTTGGATGCTTGACAACTGACTCACATTTATGACGGTTGCAGTGTCCCGGGGTCACGCAATCATCTTTTTTGAGGTTCCTACAAGCAAAGTTAATGGGAAGCCAGATTCACTTAACAACCATGTTGGTGGCCCAGTGGTTAGAATGCAGTACAGCAGGCTATTTCTGCTGATTGCTGGCTGCCTGAAATTTAGCAGATCGAATCTTACCAGGCTCAAGGTTGACTCCGCCTTCCATCCTTCCAAGGTCGGTAAAATAAGGACCCAGATCATTGGGAACAATATGCTGACTCTGTAAACCGCTTAAGAGGGGGCTGTAAAGCGGTATATTCTGTAAGTCTAAGTGCTATTGTATTACTAAGTTAACAACTGCAGTGATTCACTTAGCAACAGTGGCAAGAAAGGTTGTAAAATGGGACCAAACTCACATAACAAATGTGTCTCGCCTAGTAATAGAAATTTGGGCTCAGCTTTGGTCATATGTCAAGGATTATCCCTAAATTGTCACAACTGAAATGCTAAACTTTCAAACCATTTTGAACCTTAAAGTTACTGGAGACTTTTCATCCAGTCTCTGTTGCTTAAGTCCTTTCAATTGAAAAGGTGACAAAGATACGAGGGGGGGGGGTACAAATGGGATTTTATCAGAAAGGATAGAAAAGCTTAAGAGACAAAGTGAACGAGAACCAAGGAGCAGCGGAAAGCTAGATGGGAAAATCGAATTTCTCCCCGAAGCTGAAAGTTGACTTTGAGAAATTAAGAGACAAGTCATAAAGCAAAATGGGTCAAATGTGAAGGTTAGAAGAAAGATGCTGGAGATGAACTAATGAAAGCACAGTCGGTTGATTTTATTGCTGAAAAATTGGAGAACGTCCGGGTGGGGGAGAGAAACAAGAGAATGGATCGCAAAACGAAAGACAGAGAAAAGATAACCAGGGGAGAAACCCTTCTTGGCCCGGACTGTAATACAGTTTTTGATGTAATGCATTAAAAAGTGTGGGAAGAACTGTGCACCTTCCCCATTAAATGGGTACTCCCCATCCAACTTTCCCATGTAGATAATCAGAGCTGCCGACTGCCAGGAAACTGCTTATCTGCAGAGAAAAGGAGAAATTAACATGAAGGGCCGAACTTCGAAAAGTGAACAACGGTTCTCACTTGTCTTGCTACAGGATCTTTCTCCACCCTACTTCTCATTCGGCACCGTTTCTTTTTTTTAATAATAATAATAATAATAATAATAATAATAATAATAACAACAACAACAACAACAACAACAACAACAACAACAGCTGCAGAACAACAACAACAACAACAACAACAGCTGCAGAAGGCCACCTTACTGGGATCCGCTCGCATAATTCGCCGATACATCACGCAGTCCTAAACACTGGGGAAGTGTTCGACTAGTGATCTGTGATACAAAATCCAGCATAATTATCTCGTTTGCTGTGTATATGTCATAATAATAATAATAAATCATACATTCATTCAGCCTTTCATCTTCCAAACCTTTTAGCGCCCATAGCCAAAGTGACTAAGAATCAGGGACGATGGGAATTGAAATCTAACACAGCTGGATGGTATCAAGCTAGGAGAGGCCGTCCTAGATCTTAGCTAAGAAACAGAACCAAGGAGATGACCATATTAGTCCCATAATCTTACTCATGTCCACTGTTGGTGGTCTGTCATCTGGAATGATTTTAGTACTTGGAAGCAGTATCTTGAATGTTGGGGGAAAAAAACAACAGTATGTAAGTTATCCAGCACTACTAATATTTGCGAGGTGGGGGCTGTTTCTCTTGAGCAACTTAGAAAGGCAGAAGCAACAAGAAAGGCAAAGGTTTCGAGAAAGGCAATGCTCATTACATACAGCAAAATGTAGATAACCTCTTAGGCTGCCCAATAACCAGCCTAAACATATGGATAGTTTTTGGGATTATTCAGGATAAACAGGAAGATATTTTTGGGGGGGGAGGGGGGGTTTGATCAGGGCTGTCTAAGAGACAAAATGTTCACATATCACCCAGAAAAATCGATTTTTGGGACATGTTAAATTTCAACTACAGCAATCTGTCAGAATTGTAGCCACCAATTCTGGAACATATTTTATGCATTACTGACTATGTTGATTCATGTGCATAAATTCCAGTAATTGTGTATAATTGACGGAGCATTGGTTTTTGGGTGCCAAATACAAACGGGTCCAAAATGAGCAAAGCAAGTTTTACAACCAAGAACTTAAAACACATTTCTCAGTAAATATCCAATCCTAGCCAGAGGTGGGTTACAGCAGGTTCTGACCAGTTCTGGAGAACCGGTAGCGGAAATTTTGAGTAGTTCGGAGAATCGGTAGTAAAAATTCTGATGGGCCCCGCCCCCATCTATTCTCTGCCTCCCAAGTCCCAGCTGATCAGGAGGAAATGGGAATTTTGCAGTATCCTTCCCCTGGATTGGGGAGGGAATGGAGATTTTACAGTATCCTTCCCCTGCCACGCCCACCAAGCTGTGACACGCCCACCAAGCCACACCCACAGAACCGGTAGTAAAAAAAATTGAAACCCACCACTGATCCTAGCTAGCATACACTACAAATAATGTTACTTCAATAAAGCTAGAAATATGCTAACCACTACAGTGCAAGAATAAATGGGGGCTGTATAGATACTTCGGCAGGCAAATCTATGTCCCTTCCCCCCTCCCTTTCAGCTATTGAATAATATATGGATATGTGGAACTGCAAGGTTGTCCATCTGCTATACTTACAAGGTTGCATTTAAAGGGTTATATACAGCTATCCTTAGAAATATAAGCATGCTTCTGCCAGGCCAAAGCTGAATATAATGAACTATGGGTGCAGAATATGAATCCATGCGCAGCGTTGCTAGAGAAGAACAGACCCTGGGTTGTTCCTATTAATATTTTACTTGTCTCTATTTCAATCTAACAGTAAGTCTTTTAAGATACACATTTGGGGAAGAAAAAAAAAACATGTAAGCAGCAGTAACATTCTTTTTAACAGGATTACATGCCAGTTTAGCAATGAATGACCAGATTACATAGATAGAAGTAGTCCTTCATTCTATCTTCAGAGAAAACCATGTTTTTTGGATAACGTAACTTAATACTGTAGCAGCAAAGAAACAAATATTTGTATTGCAAAGATAGAAAGCAGCAACCAAAAGTTACAAGAGAAACCATGTGGGCAGTCAAGGGTAAAGATGAGCTGTAAAGTCTTTCTTCGCTGCAAATCTTGTTTATTTATTTTATTTTTGTTTAATTTTATTTTCTCAGGCACCAGGTTTCTCAGGGATTAAGGTCACTGCCAAAGTTCACATAACACCCTACGTGTTCCCTAAATCAAATCTGACACACTGAAATAAGCCAGTTGGATCCTGAAAAGGTTTTAGGTCCCAGTGATTTTTCAGGAGCTCTCCTCTGAATATAATCAAGGCTTGATTCACATATCAGTCTAAACAGAGGGTGAGCTGCTGGGGATTCACAGGGGTTCGGGAGAACCTCTAGCTAAGATTCTGTGCAGTTCAGAGAATCCCCAAATCCCACTCCTGGCTGGCCCCGCCCACCCCATCCCGCCCCTCCCAGGAGTCCCCATGTGGCCCATTTTGGATATAGGTAAGTGCAGGGCACACGTGGAGGCTTGGTGAGGGCGAAAAACAGGCGTATCAGAAGTTAGGGAAGGCTGGAAACAGGCATGTTTCCTGCTTCCAGAGGACTTCTGGAAATTGAGGATGCCGTTTTCACCCTCCCAGAGGCTCAAGAAAAGCCTCTGGAGCCTGGGGAGGGCAAAAATGCCTCCCTCCGGCAGGTGCAGGAGCTCCCCCCCTCCCCGTGGTGTAGGAGGCCGACTAGGCCACACCCACCATGGCCACACCCACCCAGCAACTGGGCAGAGAACCCCTTGCTAAAGTTTTTGAAGCCCACGCTTGCTCACATATCCCACTATGCTTGAGGGAAAGAATAGTTGGTATGAGCAGAGTTTGGCTGGAGCCAGGCTGGCTGGGCAGGGAGAAAGGAAACCATTTACCATGTAACAGACTGGGGGAGGTCTTTAAATCCCTGCATTACTCACACTGTGCTACCCCTGTGCTTTTAAGTGTCCATGTACAAGTCCCGTCAATTTCATGCAGAGATCAATGTGTTTGGGGGGGAGGCCTCCTGTTAGAAACGAATGTCCACAGCCTGAGACACACTTCCCAGGTTAAGCTCAGATCGTTTGCCAAAATGAACAGAGGTTCTTACGTGCTATTTTCTTTGCCGTTATATCTCTACTCCACGTTTAGAGCAATTATTTTTAGCTTCTGGAATACGCATTGCCGGTCTAATTAAGAAGAAACACGGTTTGTTATATTCCAGAGTCCCTGCTTTATCCATTAGTAACTCCCTTTGTAATTTTACTGTTTAATAAAGTTCACCGAGCACAAAATAAACCAGTACTGCAAAAAAGAAAAAAATTAAATAAACATGGAAAGTGATGCATTCCGTGCCTACAAATTATGGCGTGTTGACTATATTTAGGGATTTCTCTAAGATGGTTTTACAAACGTTCCATTTTTTTAATCATACAATATGAGAGTTAGCTTGCAGTGTTTCTGTCTCTTGCACGTCAACTATGATTTGTGGAAGGTGATTATAAGAAATTCCTTTGTAAAATATTTGGATGGCTACCGAAGAAAATTGGATCTTCGTTTCAAAGGAAACCACTTCCTGAATTAACATATGTTTGAGAAAACAGTTATTCTTGCCATTCTCTACAAATGGGGATGATGATGATGATGATGATTTTTTGGCTTTTAAAAACATGCCAAATTGTGCTTTAAAACACATTATGTTACTAACTTCATCATCAAAGTATGCAGATCATTGACTCAACCCCAAGGGCTTGCAGATCAATGTGGAAATGGAATGGAAAGGACTTATGAATGAATGCAGACAAAACTACCATATTTTTTGGAGTATAAGACACACCTTAGATTTTGGGGAGGAAAATGGGGGGGGGGCAGGAATTCTGCCTACCAGGTATTCATCTGGCTAGCGTCCTCAGCCTGGCCACCTTCAGCACATTGGTTTTGAGTGCTGGCATGCAGGGCTGGGGATAAAAAACAGCTTCTAAAGTACAGCTGATCTTTGGAGAGAAGAAGCACTGAGAAAAGCAGGCGAAGCACGGAAGATCGCTTCACTCGCTAGTGCCTCATTAGGGCTGAAAAAAATCTTCTAAAGCACAGATGATCTTCGGAGGGAGCATCAATGAGAAAAGCAGGTTCAGCGGGGAAGATCGCTGCACTCGCTAGCGCCTCGTTAGAGCTGAAAAAAAGCTTCAGAAAAACTACTTTTGGAGTATAAGACGCACCCAAATTTTCAGCCTCTTTGAGGGGGGGAAAAGTGTGTCATATACTCCGAAAAATATGGTAATCTGAGTCAGATTCCCAACATTGAATGAAAGGATCACATTCAGCAGACCAACCTGATCATCAAAGCGGTAGGTAAGGAATTGCTCCCCTGCGGTGTCTTCTAAGAAACTTCCTTGTGGGGAAAGTACAAATTCAGGCAGGAAGTAAGCGTCCTGCGACTCTTCTGCTTTTGTCTGCAAAAGAATGTAAGACAGTGTGTTACAGATTCAGAAGAAAGAGGAAGACGATCGAACCATTAAAGACAAATAGAGTACATTTCTCATGGCAACACTCTGCCCACAGCCTAAAGTTCCATCCTGATGGGGCTCAAGGTTGACTCAGGCTTCCATATTTCTGAGGTTGGTAAAAGGAGGACCCAGATTGTTGGTGGCAATATGCAACTAATGCTGACATTGTCAACCCCCCAGAGAGTGTTATAAAAGTGCTATGGGGAGGTGTCAGGGGTGAAATCCAGCAGGTTCTGACAGGTTCTGGAGAACTGGTAGCGGAAATTTTGAGCAGTTAGAACCGGCAAATGCCATCTTTGGCTGGCCCCAGAGTGGGGAGGGAATAGAGATTTTGCAATATCCTTCCCCTGGAGTGGGGCGGGAATGGAGATTTTGCAATATCCTTCCCCTGGAGTGGGGCGGGAATGGAGATTTTGCAGTATCCTTCGCCTGGAGTGGGGCGGGAATGGAGATCTTGCAGTATCCTTGCCCTGCCACATCCACCAAGCCACTCCATGCCCACCAAGCCATGTCCACAGAACCGGTAGTAAAAAAAAAATTGGATTTCACCACTGGGCGGTATATATGCCAAAATGCTATTGCTATGAAGCTAATCAATAAATTATTTTCTCCTTTACTGCATACATACATTGGGTCACTGCAAAGCATAATACATGCTTCTCTTTTAACCATGGAAATCCCAAAACTGCTTTTTCAAGAGGTAACTGGACTTTCTGGGTTTTTTTCTTTGAAGACTTTTGCTTCTCAGGTGACCCTGATGACACAGATAAACCTCCAGGTGCCCTTAGGTAAAGGTAAAGGTTCCCCTCACACATATGTGCTAGTCTCTTCCCAACTTTAGGGGGCGGTGCTCATCTCCGTTTCAAAGCCGAAGAGCCAGCGCTGTCCAAAGACGTCTCCGTGGTCATGTGGCCAGCATGACTCAACACCAAAGGCGCACAGAACGCTGTGACCTTCCCACCAAAGGTGGTCCCTATTTTTCTACTTGCATTTTTTACGAGCTTTCGAATTGCTAAGTTGGCAGAAGCTGGGAGAAGAAACTGGAGCTCACCCTGTTACGATCGACAAGCTTAGTGTCTTAGCCACTGAACCACTGCATCCCCCCAGGTGACCTTAATGACCCACTAAAACCTGTCTGTAAGGTGTATAAATCCTTCCATTCCTCACCATCCACTCAGAGCTGAAAAAGCTTCCTGGATGAGAAATGATACATTGCATCCAGTGTTGGTCAACACATTAGAAAAAAGACGTTGAGACTTTGGAAAAAGTGCAAAGAAGAGCAACTAAGATGATTAAAGGCCTGGAGTCTAAAACATACGAAGAACGGTTGCAGGATTTGGGTTTGGCTAGTTTAGAGTTGATTGTTTCCTGATTGCTTATTTGTACCCTATGACTATCATTAAGTGTTGTAAGTGTTGTACCTTGATGAAGGTATCTTTACTTTATGTATACTGAGAGCATATGCACCAAGACAAGGAAGTGGTATATAAAGCTAAGTGCTAAATGCTATTGCTATTGCAAGCTAACTCTGCCTACTACCAGCAGTTCGATCCTGACCAGCTTAAGGTTGACTCAACCTTTCATCCTTCTAAGGTCAGTAAAATGAGGATCCAGATTGTTGGGGGCAAGAGGCTGACTCTGTAAACCGCTTAGAGAGGGCTGTAAAAGCACTGTGAAGCAGTATATAAGTCTACATGCTATTGCTATGCTATGTTATTTTTCACACTTACGACCATGGTAGCATCCCCATGATCAAAATTCTGATGTTTGACAACTGGTTCATATTTATGACGGTTGCAGTGTCCTGGGGTCATGTGATCACCTTTTACGACCTTCTTGACAAGCAAAATCAATGGGGAAAAAGATTCACTTAACAACCGTGTTACTAATTTAACAATAGGAGTGACTCACTTAAGAGCTGTGGCAAGAAAAGTTCTAAAATGAGAGCAAAACTCGCGTAACAAATGACTTGCTTACCAACGTACATTTTGGGCTCAATTGTGGTCGTAAGTCGAGGACTACCGATATTTAAAAAGAGCCGCTACAAAACAATCGAAGCCTATGAAAACAAGCAATCACACAGTGCTACAACAAACAGATATACCTAGCAAGTTTTGCAGCGTATTCTGTCATTGTAAAACTGGTTTTGTAATTAATACAGTCAAAGTAAATGCCAATTCCTGGAATTCATTAGCTAAACTTTCTTATCCATCAATCTTAATCTTTTGCGTTTGGGCACTGCTTAAAACAAGTGTGTTTAAGCTAAAATTCCGTTTTACCTACATACGAATTTATCATTTATAAATGTAAAAACAGATCTGATTTTTTCCCCTCTATTTCAACGATCAGAATGTAGGCTAACAGAATCTGTCATAGACTTCCCATAATTTGGACTTATTCAATTCTCCCATAACAATAAAAAAATAAATAAACCTCCTTCTTAAAACATTTCTTCTATTCTTCTTTCTTGAATTTCTGGCAAAGAACATAAACAGGAAAACATCGGGGGCCTTAAGAGTAAAACGAAGTTAATGTTCCCTGCAAGGATTTCCATGGAGCGTATAAGATATAAGAAAAAATAGACAAAGATGAGCATTAGTGTCTACAGTGGGAGCTGGGGAGTACAGCCAGTTAGAAGGATAGATGACTAATACCTCTGATGGAAGACAAAAAACACAGAGAAGCAACCAGCGGAGTTATCCCGAGCCCTTTTTATCTTTTGCTAGTGACCCAAACAGCCATAGCAGAAAGCAAAAACCGAAATCTACTGAAGTGATTCCACGTGGAACAATATATGCTCAATTAATCTTTGAAGAATGGACCGTCGCAGTAAGACGAAATAAAATATAAATAAGATGAAGATCGTATGTGGAAAGATGCAATCAGAATTTAGATTTATGGGCTACCAAACAAAAGATGGCTTGAGAAATTGTACAGTCAAATCTGAACAGAACAGAACAGAACAGAGTATAGAGAATAGAGGAGAGGAGAGGATAGAAATATTCTGAATTGATGGACCCATCCTACCCTTAAAAACAAAAGCCTGCAGAATATTTTAGAATTGATAAAATCATGTAACTAAGAGACTGACCAATACATTTAAAGACTGGATTATGTTATTTATTTATTTATTTATTTATTTATTTATTTATTTATTTATTTATTTATTTATTTATATTGCTGCCTATTATTTTATATTTTACTAGAAAAGTACTCAAATCTTCTGCTTGAAATAAAATTCCCTATACCACCAGGCTTGAAATTTTAGGTCTAGATAGCCTCGAACTACGCCATCTATGTTCCAACCTATGCTTAATTTGTAAGATTATTTACCAAAAGGTTGTAAATGAGTACTTTAATTTCAACCATAATAACACAAGGGCTATCAATAGATTTAAACTCAATGTAATTCACTCTAATCTTAATTGTAGAAAATAAGACTTCTGCAATAGAGTAGTAAATGTCTGGAACACTCTACCTGATCCTGTTGTTAGTCTCTCTAATCCTCATACCTTTAACGGTAAACTGTCTACCTTGGACTTTTCATGTTCTCAAGAGGTCCCTAAGGAGGCGTGCATAAGCGCACCAGCGTGCCTACCGTCCCTGTCCTACTGTTCCCATTTATATGTAATCATTCTATGTGTTTATGGCTAGGTTTTGCCTATTTATATCCTTTTTTGTGTGCCAGTTTTTTTCATGTGTCCCTGTCTATGTCTATACGGTTACTTGTTTCCTTGTTCTTGTAGATAGATAGATGGATGGATGGATGGATGGATGGATGGACGGACGGACGGACGGACGGACGGACAGACAGACAGACAGACAGACAGACAGACAGACATTCGCCCATGGAGACTAAAGGCGGCTTACACAATATAAAACTACAGTTAAAACAGTAAAACTAATTAAAAAATCAAATAAATTAATATAATAAAATCATCCCCCCACCCCCCACCTCCCGCCCCAGCGATAGCAGATCGCACGAGCCATTTAATGGGCTCCATCCCACTCTGGGTTCCCCAGGCCCGCTGGCAGAACCAGGTATTCAGTGCCTTCCGGAAGAGTATTGGGGGGGGCATTCTAATCTCTGGCGGAATGGTGTTCCAGAGAGAGGGAGCCACCACAGAGAAGGCCCTTCTTCTGGGACCCACCAGGTATATCTCCCTCGGGGATGGGACCCGCAGCATTCCCTGGTAGATGTGACTGACTAGAGACGGTTCCTCAGATCACCTGGTCCCAAGCCACGAAGGGCTTTAAAGGTGACAACCAGCACCTTGAATTGCACCCGGAAGCAAATCTGCAACCAATGCAGCTCCCACAGGAGAGGTGATACCAGGATACGCAGGAGCGGTTTCAGTAGGTTCCAACCAGTTCTGGAGAACCGGTAGCGGAAATTTTGAATAGTTCGGCGAACCGATAGTAACAATTCTGACTGGCCCCGCCCCCATCTATTCTCTGCCACCCAAGTCCCAGCTGATCGGGAGGAAATGGGGATTTTGCAGTAGCCTTCCCTGCCACGCCCACCAAGCCACACCATGCCCACCAAGCCACACCCACAGAACTGGTAGTAAAAAAATTTGAAACCTACCCCTGGGTGATACATGTGCACACCAGGGTCTGCACAAAACCATGCGGGCCGCTGCATTTTGCACCAACTGGAGCTTGGTTACCTAGTTTTGCCAAATTAGGTTAACATCTAATACTGATGATGTTTACCTAGTTGGGTAATTAAATGTTTGCAAGAAAACCACCAAACTGAGAGAGCACCAAGGATCCTTTCATTTCAACCCTGAGCTACAAATATTCTCCTTTATCGGCCTTTATTTATTAACTTGTCGCAAGAGCAGCTAGATATTTATAAGCCAGGTAATGGAAAAGAAATCCCCAACCTGGGAAAATAGTCTATTACAGGATTAGACGGCTGGAGCACGGTATCTTTAGGTAAAACAGCTCTTTAGTAGAATATAAATGGATTTAAGCAGGAATGCCAACCTTTGGTGAATTACTTTAATAGTAATCCTGTTTCTGGCAATGCAGACTCGACTTAAATAGCAATATCCACTTCCTTTAACATGGGATGAAAGCAAAGACAGGATTTAGAGTAGTTGGTGTAAGAGATTATTTTAAAAGTCAAATTTGTCGCCGGTTGTCTTTTATGTTTTAACTTGGATAAACCTTTTAAAATCTGAACCGAAGATAAAAGGCTTGCCTGTGTCACAGTTGTACTGTGATTTAAATGATACAGAACATATACCCTTAGAATTTAAGGCAAGGGTGGTGATTCTTATTTAAACACAAAGAGCATAAGGCTAGAAACTAGGAGAGTGTGAGTTCTAGTCACTGGTGAAATGTAAAATTTGTTACTACCGGTTCTGTGGGCGTGGCCAACTTTTCTCTTCTTTTTTTTTTACTTTTAAAAGCATTTTTTCGGCTGAAGAAAAAATGCTTTTAAAAGTAAAAAAAAACCCTCTGATGATCGCGCGGCTCAGCTGGGCATGGGGGGGAGCAGGGATTTTTGCTACGGGTTCTCTGAACCACCCGCTGCCATCGCTACTGAATTGGGCGATCCGGTCTGAACCGGGAGCATATCACCCCTGATCTGAAGGCGAACTATTCCACTGGTTAATTGTCCTCACTGTTAGGAAGTTTCTCCTCAATTCCAAGTTGCGTCTCTCCTTGATTACTTTCCAACTATTGTTTCTTGTCCTGCCCTCTGGACAGCATAGACCTGATGTTGATTGGTTACCTGGACCACTGGCCCCAGTTTGTTTAAGCAGTAGGAAGAATGGGAATTAAGTCATTAACCAGGCAAGCTCTCCACAAGAACTTCCTCGCCTTGGGTGATGAGCCTGGCAACTATATCTTCTCCAATGAAGAGTCTTCTAGATCCTAGTTTCTGCCACCAAGGCCAGCCATGGGCTTCTTCTAAGTAGGGTTAGAAGATTGGGGTGGTGTCCCGACTTCCAGTTTCTTTTCTGGTCCTGTCTTAAGCTCTTCACTGGTCTTCAGCCTTGGCTCTCCGTTCAGTTACCTTCGCTACTGGTTCGCAAATGTGAGCATACGTGCCTTCTGTGCATGCGCAGAGCATCAAAAACGGGACGTGATGATGTCCAGACGGGTGGGCAGAGCCTCTCACAGCCACCACTATCGGTTCGCCCGAATTGGATAGAACCGGCTGAATACCAGCACTGTCTCCATCCCAGATTCTCTCTTCATACAGCCACCCATCATTTAGGCTCCAACTTTGTCAACATCTGCATGACTTAAGCCAGGGGTCTGCAAACTTGGCTCTTTTAAGACTTGTGGACTTCAACTCCCAGAATTCAACTCTGGGAGTTGAAGTCCACAAGTCTTAAAAGAGCCAAGTTTGCAGACCCTTGGCTTAAGTGATCTCATGTGACTTACAAGTCCTATGCTAGGGTGGGGGTTGGGGAGGAAGTTACCTATCTTTTTTTTTTTCATTTGTTTTGCAAAAGGCAAACTTTTTTCATTTGTTTTGCAAAAGGCACAATGCTTCTGCTCATTAAAAAAAAAAAATAATAAGGAGTGCTCCTACAGCCAAATTAGCTCTCCCTAAAGGATGAAGGGCCTACTTAGGCAAATGAATAACAGAACATTGCGAAAAGTGACTCGGTTAGAATCCCAAACCAGCTGAAATTGTTCAGCCCTGAAGCCCATCCCCACCCAGGGGAAGATATCAAAACACACCCGCTCCGATTTTCTCAGCAGCAACAGAGGGCTCAACCCTTAAGTAAGTTCGCTCACTCCACCCATGGAATTCTGCTTGGCTGCCCCTGCTCACCAACCCCAAATGACCCTGTAGATGAGGCTCAACTGCAAACACAGGGCTGTTAGTTCAACACCATAGCACAACTTTTCCTTCAGTCAAAGCCAAACACCGGGTCTTCTGCCTGCTACCTTCCAAGGACCTCATCGCTTCCTCTTGCCTCCTTCTTTATGTTTTGCCCCCAGATCAAGTTTCCATTTAGCAACTGCCTTATTCCACTCAGGGATTTCATCCCAAGTTGCGTTTGTTCAACAGAAGAATGTGGGGTTTCCACATCAGTAGTGGGTTTCAATTTAGTTTTCTGTCGGTTCGCTCGTGCACATGCGCACTCACAACTCATGCACAGAAGCGTCCGGGCAGGTGGGTTGCTGCCGCTACTGGTTTGCCCAATCCGGGATGAACCGGTAGCAACCCACCACTGATCCACATTCCCCACAGATTTTGATTACTATCTCCAGTAAATACTGCTCTTTATGAAAGCAGTCATACTATCCTCCAAGTTAAACATTGCCTACTGGTTGCATCTTCCCCTGAAGAAACAAAAGGAAAACACGTCACAATGATGGATAATTATCTTTTTACAAATCAAAAATAATTCTATAAGGACTCGTGGACCCCTCTCATAACACCTCACGTGATAAAATACCGGGGGGGAAATTATTTTTATGTAAAATTGCTGTTATCGGATCGGTCCAATTTGAATGCAGTTAAATTTTGTTAATACTATCTGCAAAATTAGGCAGACTGCGACTGCCCCCTGACGAGCCACCACCAATTATTAAACATTAACGTGCCTTTATTTTATTTTATTTTTATTTATTTGTTTTTAAGGCTGTGATGCTTTTATTATGTGACCATAATAAAAAAAAAATACTTATAATAATTCTTCATGGGTGAAGGAGAGAGCAAGACAGAACATTGGTATTGATAAAGGGAGGCTCTCTATACTCGAAATTCTGGACTTTGATTCCTACGAAATCGTCTTTATGCATTGTAGGAGATGACGAGGATGAGTATGAGGGAAAGGTCAAATCAGGGGTGAAATCCAGCAGGTTCTGACAGGTTGTGGAGAACCGGTAGCGGAAATTTTGAGCAGTTTGGAGAACCGGCAAATACTACCTCTGGCTGGCCCCAGAGTGGGGTGGGAATGAAGATTTTGCCATATCCTTCCCCCAGGAGTGGGGAGGAAATGGGGATCTTGCAGTATCCTTCCCCTGCCATGCCCACCAAGCCACGCCCATCAAGCCGTACCACACCCACCAAGCCACGCCCACAGAACGGGTAGTAAAAAAAATTGAATTTCACCACTGGGTCAAATGTGTCATTTATCTTGAGTTCCTTCTCACCCACAAGAGAACTAAATCCCGCCCACCTTGTCTTCTGTTGACTCTTAGCTATCGCCAACTCGCTTTGACTGTTAGTAGTTCAGATTCTTGTAGAGGATATTAAAACACAATAAACCTATAGCTATTCATCCGAACTGCCTGGACTTTTGTTTTTTTTAAAGTTGACATGCGTGTCATCTAATGCCTACAGGCTGATCAGAACTTATTATTTTTAAAATGTAGTTAGAGAAGAATGTTCCACTGCCAGGCTTAAAGTTAGATCACAGATGTCTGGCTATGATTAGATTTGAAAGAACAATTTCACCCCTGTCAGTTTTGCTCCTTCACCAACGCTATTATCATCCCCAACACACTGTTAAAAGTACCGTTCCTTCAAGCTGCCTAGCAACACCGACAATGCAAAGTGAATTTCAAGCTACTACCACAATGCTAATATAAAAGATCATTCTTTCATTGTGATCTGTTTCATAAAACACCTTTATCCAATTTCTCTGGACGGCTGGGTCATAATATTTCAAGTTTATGTATACATACGTAGAGGAACTGCATTAACCAGAAATTTAAAATAGGCTTTGAGGATTTAGTGGGTGATCTTGAGCCAGTTCGTTTTCCACTTCATTCAGAGCTGGTAAGAAAAGTAGAGGAGGGATCCATCCAACTTACTTTGCTCTAAATTAAATTAATAGTAATAAATCATCATCAACCAAGCTAAGCGTTCACAGCCAAGAGTTGCTATCTAGACACCGCCATTGTCCGAGACAGAATTTGGGAAACTATTACTGGGTAAAATAATTAGTGTGTGGCATTTTGCCCAGAAAACTCTGGTTGTAGACTTGGGTTCTCAAAAGTTCTGTTTTGTTTTGTCCCAGTCCTTCTTTTGTTCACCGCTGGATATGGGTATCAGATGACTCGCCCCCAAACACCGAGTCCAGACAGAATTGGATCCATGCCATACTTCTTTTGTCCTTTGGTTTGTCCCGAGCTTACAGAATATAGGGAACTTTTGAGACAAGCAAAATAGATTGCTCCATAACGTAAGTATTTAAAAAGACCAACCGAGGGCAGGCGAGTCTCTCCAAGTGCTAGATGATGCCAAAATTTGGGGAGACTCTAGAATTAATTGGCCAGCTCCCAAAAACACAGGCTGTTTCCTGATTAGCTGTAGGCTTTTGGCATTCCTCCATGTACCCCACCCCTTTAATAGTCACAACGTTTTCTGGTTCCTTAAAGAATACTTTTCTCTGTGGATTTTCTACAACTGCTTTCAGTACTCACTCCAAGCATTCTTCATGTTCCACAATAACTCAAGAAGCTTAGCACTCATAAGTTTTTTGTGCAGCTAGAATATGTTATAGCAGGGGTGAAATGTAAAATTTGTTACTACCGGTTCTGTGGGCGTGGCTTGGTGTGGTGGGAGGTTTAATGTGACTGGGTGGGCGTGGCCATCCTTTTTTTTTTTTACTTGTAAAAGAATTTTTTCTACAACCTCTTCGGCGGAAGAGGTTTTAAAAGCCTCTGACAATCCCAGCTTAGCCGTGTAATCATCAGAGGCTTTTTTTTATTTTTAAAAGCATTTTTTCGGCCGAAGGGTTTGTGGGGGGCAGGGATTTTTGCTACCGATTCTCCGAACCACCTGCCGCCATTGCTACCGGATCGAGTGATCCGGTCCAAACTGGGAGCATTTTACCCCTGTGTTATAGCTATTTTTCAGGAAAGAAAACAAGGTGATCACAGACTCCAGAAGCCATTGCCAGATGTGGCTGGGTCTTCTATAGGTGGCAACCCAAACTTTCTTGACTCCCCTTCCATCCAATTCTCAATATTGTTCTCATTTTTCCTTCTTCGTTCCCCCTTAAACTGGAAGATCTGTGAAATTGTGTAGCCTCGGGCTGCTAGACTAACCTGTTCAATGATTTAAGAAGCAGAACTTCCGGTGATCCATTCCAAAGGAGGTTCTGGGTACTTGGCAGGTAGAGAAGACTTAAAAACCTTGAGTTTGCCTTTTAATCAATAACAGGCAGCCAAGGAGTGAAGCAGAGATGAGGTTCAACAACTGAGTACCTTGCTTCCCCGAAAATAAGACCCAACCGGAAAATAAGCCCTAGCATGATTTTTCAAGATGCTCGTAATATAAGCCCTACTCCAAAAATAAGCCCCAGTTAAGATTGTCAGCCAGACAGGCACATTTAGTACTATATTTTCCCCAAAATAAGACCTAACCCAAAAAATAAGCTATAATGCGTCTTTTGGAGCAAAAATTAATATAAGACCCGGGCTTACTTTATCAGAAACACGGTACAAATCAGAAGAACTAAAAGAGTTTTCTGTATCAGAAAGTATCAAAGAAAAGCTCTCGTTCACATCAACAATTTTTGAACCTAGGTACCTCAAATGGACTAACTTACAAAAGGCGTGGAATTGAAATTTGGCAAATTTTATAGAATATTTTATGACATAAACCTCTTCCATAGAAACATGTTACGGCATAATACAAAATCTCGTAAAATATCTCATTTGGTCAACTGCTGAGGTTTGACTGTGCTATATAGTTCAACCTGGGCTATTTTCAGGGGTGAGCTGACGGGGGTTCGCAGGGGTTCGGGAGAACCTCTAGCTAAGATTCTGTGCAATTCGGAGAACCCCCAAATCCCACTCCTGGCTGGCCCCACCCACCCTGCCCCACCAATCCCAGGAGTCTCCATGTGGCCTGTTTTGGATGCAGGTAAGTGCAGGGTGCGCATGGAGGCTCGAGAGGGCAAAAAACGAGCCTACTGGAAGTTCAGAAAGTCTGGAAACGGGCTTGTTTCCAGCCTCCAGAGGACCTCCAGAGCCTGGGGAGGCTGTTTTTGCCCTCCCAGAAGCTCGAGAAAAGCCTCTGGAGCCAGGCAGGGAGGGCAAAAACTTGTCCGTCCATCCCGTCATGATGCAGAAGGCCAACTAGGCCACACGCACCATGGCAATGCCCACCCAGCAACCCGGCAGAGAAACCCTTGCTAAAAATTTTGAAGTCCTCCCCCACCCTCCAGCTATTTTCAAGGCAGCTAAATCTCTGAAATTTGTCTCTGAATTTTAAATATATTGTTTCCCCAGGGAAGGAACTGCATTAGAAGCTCTGCCATTGAAGAAGAGATATATTGAGGAATCTGGTAAGGAAATCTCTCTGAAAGGACGACGTGAGGGATTGTGGGTTGTCTAGTAGTTAAATTACAGATACCCTTGCCATAAAATGGCCCACACCCCCAGAAGGCTTTTGAAAAGAGATTAGGTAATATTGTGGAACATAACGAGACAATATGCCTGTTGACCATGTCCGTGTTCCAAAGAATATCACTCACAGGAGAACAACAAGCAAGAAACTGCAACTGCTTTTACAACCTAGCCGGCCACTTTGGGGACCACAATGCCAGACAGGATCGGCCTCTGGCCCAACTGAGCCTGGTGCTTTGTGTCTACCTTTGCATCACCTGGAAAAAATCTGACTCCTTTCCGTGTTATTATTAACTATTTGGGGAATAAGAAATTCCTGCAGCTATAAGGTAAGGCTTGAAAGAATAACAGCAAAGGAGCTGAAAGTCGATTACAGAGATCGAATAGGTGCTGCTGGAGAAAGCAGTACATTCACCTGATGAAAGGGGAGAAAGACATTTATTTATTTCATTTATTTATTTTTGGACTGTTGAGCAGGAGAAATAGAGCAAGAAGGAGAAAGACGAAGAGAGAGTGAATCGCTTCTTTAGCTGCTTGCCTATGAGTATTTGTCAAATTAATGTGTATTACAGATCCATTCGGATATCTCCACATGTATGTCTTGATGGGTTTTTTTACATCTGAAATGCATAGCTATTTTTTTTTTTAATTTACATTTATATCCCGCCCTTCTCCGAAGACTCAGGGCGGCTTACAGTGTATAAGACAATAGTCTCATTCTATTTGTATATTTACAAAGTCAACTTATTGCCCCCCCAACAATCTGGGTCCTCATTTTACCCACCTTATAAAGGATGGAAGGCTAAGTCAACCTCGGGCCGGGCTTGAACCTGCAGTAATTGCAGGCTGCTGTGTTCTAATAACAGGCTTCTAACAGCCTGAGCTACCATGGCCCTTATTGAACAGATTGGTTTTGGCATTTGCAAAATTTTGATGCAGGGCTAAAGGCAGCTGCCTTATTTTAAGGCAGCAGGCAGCATATAATAAGAACAGAAAAGTTGTTGGTACTGAACATAAAACATTCTTAGAAAAAATACCCCCTCTAATAGAACAGATATTCCCCCTATCAGAGGGGATATTTTTCTGGACAGCCATTTGTCTGAAATGGTATAGGATCTCCCGCTTGAGCAGCAGGTTGGAGTAGAAGACCTCCGAGGTCCCTTCTAACTCTGTAATTCTGTTATAGAGTTTTAATTTTATTTATTTATTTATTTATTTATTTTTCATATTTATATACCGCCCTATCTCCCTAGGGACTCAGGGCGGTTCACAGGCAGTTAAAATACATATAAAATTTAATTAAATTCACTGCTCTTTAAGCCTTCTTCCTTTTTTTTTTTCAAAAAGAGTATAATCTTCAGTTCATGGTCGGCAATCCCATTTTCTCTTCAAGCAGAACTCCAAAATGGAAAAATTGTGTTATTTGACATCATTAAACAGCAAATTTTTAAGTCTTCTAGTCCAGCCCCCTGATCAAGCAGGAGAACCTATAACGATCTCAGACAAGTGACTGTCCAGTCTCTCCTTAAAAACCTCCCGTGATGGAGCACCCACGATTTCTAGAGGCAAAGCTGTTCCACTGGTTAATTGTCCTCATTGTTAGGAAGTTTCTCCTTAATTCCAGGTTGCTTCTCTCTTTGATCAGATCCATTGTTTCTTGTCCTGCCCTCTGGTGCTTTGGAGAATAATTTGACCCCCCCTTCTTTGTGGCAGCCCCTCAAATGCTGAAATTCTGCTATGTCACCCCTAATTCTTCTTTTCCAGTACACTCAATATTACAAATATTTATTTTTATTTATTTATTTATTTATAATTACATTTCTATACCGCATCATCTCCCGGTGGACTCAGGGCGGTTTACAGCCAATATTAAAATACATACACCAATACAATATAAATATAATAAATAACAATATTTAAAAACAATTAAAAACAAATATTTACTGGCCGAATCACTAAAACGGTCAGAGACTGATTAAAAGGGCCTCTGTGGTTCAGACTGGTAAGACAGTCTGTTATTAACAGCAGCTGCTTGCAATTACTGCAGGTTCAAGTCCCACCAGGCCCAAGGTTGACTCAGCCTTCCATCCTTTATAAGGTAGGTAAAATGAGGACCCAGATTGTTGGGGGCAATAAGTTGACTTTGTATATAATATACAAATGGATGAAGACTATTGCTTGACATAATGTAAGCCGCCCTGAGTCTTCGGAGAAGGGCGGGATATAAATGCAAATTTAAAAAAAAACACCATTAAAATTTCGCTAAAATATGTCTTAGGCTAGTCCCGCTCGGTGAAATAATAAAGTCTTCAGTTCACGTTTGAAGGCCCGGAAGTCGGGGAGTTGGCGTAACCCCGGAGGTAGCTCGTTCCATACGACTGGTGCCGCCACAGAGAAGGCCCTCCCCCTGGGGGCCGCCCACCTACATTGTTTGGTCGATGGCACCCTGAGGAGGCCCGCTCTGTGGGAGCGCACAGGTCATTGGGAGGAAATCGGTGGCAGAAAGCGGTCTCGCAAGTACCCCGGTCCTAAGCCATGGAGCGCTTTAAAGGTGGTAACCAGCACCTTGAATTGCACCCAGAAGGCTACTGGCAGCCAGTGCAGGCCGCGCAGGATGGGTGTTATATGGGAGCAACGCGGTGTATATATTGTACAAATAGCCTTTGTACAATATATACAAATGATATTTGTAATACAAATATTACAAACATTTATAGATTGGCCTGGACCAGCATGAAGCTCATGTCCTCAAATTTGTACAGATGCCAAATTGGGGTTGCATTCTGAACTGTATCCATAATAGAGTACTTAATAGAATTTGTAGAGCCCTGTAACAAGGACACAGGAAATTTCAAGATTTTTTTTTATGGTTCTATATCTGCCACGATACTTGAAATTACATTGTAAAATCCAAATAGAAACTAACTATCTCAGCAATATCTAGGTCAGTGGTTCTCAACCTGTGGGTCGCGACCCCGTTGGGGGTCGAATGACGATTTGCCAGGGGTCGCCTAAGACCATCAGAAATATGGGAAGTATACTTGCGAGTTGAAGAATCGCGCTCCAATGGTTGAATTCACAAGCCAGCTGCAGGCTCTTCAAATCGCTAGCCGAATTCGGCTTCAGCGCAATGAATTAAAAAAGAGAGAAATCTTTGCTCTGATGTCTCCCTCTCAAGCCTGCTGCAATCACTCCCAATCGCTAGCTTAATCTGGCTTCAGGCGTGATAAACTTAATAGGGGAGGAGTCTCCGCTTTAATGCCTCCGTCCTCAAGGCAATCGCAAGCAGTTCAGATCGCTAGCCAATACGGCTTCAGGCGCGATAAATTAAAAAAAAAGTTTGCCGCTTTTTTCCCCCTTCTGCGGCTGCTGAGGCGTGCTGAGATCGTTTGGCATCGCCACATCGTGGGGAATTGTATTAAAGGGGTCGCAGCACTATAAAGATTGAGAACCACTGATCTAGGCCAACCATAGGAGCTCATGCCAGCTACAACGAAATAAACTCCTTACAGGTTTCAGTATTGCTGTAAACTTCACCAAGCAATGCACTTTGAACAAAGGATGAAACCAACGAGGCACAATATGCTGACTTAACTAAGGAGATTTCCAATTTCATAAGCACGTTGCTTTACACAAAGCAATGTATCAGCCCGTGGTAAAGTGCTTTATTATTTAGTAAGTCAACAGGAGCCAGAATTCTAATTGTAAAACAGATTCCAATTCAAGCATACCTAATTAAGGCAGATGGGGGGGGGGGGAAAGAGGAGCCCCTTGGCTGCAAACTGAATTGAATTCCTAACATGATTTGTTTAAGGAGCACTGCATATGACTTCAATGGGCCTTCAGCTGATTGAGGGCTTCAAGAATCACAGCTTTCCGAACGGCAGCCGTAATCCCACTAAAATCAATGGCTAATGCTAGGTAGGTATGTCAAGTTAAGTGGTTTGGACCCTGCTAAGAATCCTGAAGGGCCGCCTTTGTTCGCGTTTAATTAAGCAAAAATATTTCGAATGAAGTTCCTCCACTAGGAGTTCTAAATCCAACCCTGAAAAGGAACCACGAACGGAGCTGCCAGAATCAGCGCTAAGCCAATTTTAACATACAACTGCAGGAATCATTACTTCACATTTAAAACTGAATTAAGAGTTAGATGTCAGTTAAGACCTGTCTTGGGTGAAGAATCGTTAGCTACCGTAAAGCAATAACCCAATCCTGTGTTTTAAAAAAATGAAAATGTCTCACAAGATCAAACAAGAATCAATCCCCTACAGATGATATTATAATAAATAAATAAAAATAGCTGGAATGTGCAGAAATGGATAGGTTAACGGTAACCCTAAAAATCAAAGGAAAAGAAAACCTGGAATATTTTACAACATGGGAACTATTCTATAAATGGTTAATTGATAGATACTGAGGTTAGAGGAGTGGATCTATGTGAAATATGGACCACGTGGGAAAGAAAATACTTTGATGCTTATATAATCGATACTATAATGGAAGATAGCATACTTTTCAATAATGATTGATATTATCGCATATATGTTTATATATACATCATTATGTTTATATGTTAACATTTTGGATATCTAGAAAACACACTGTTCAAAATAGAAATGGAATATAAGATATAAAACAATAAAAAAATATTTAACAAAAAAACCCCAAACAAACAAACAAAACACCAAGAACCAATCACCGGGCATGCTGTTTGTTCTCCCGTTTTGAATTTGCTCCTCTTTTTCCCAATATGCAAGTAGTCCTCAACTTATGACCGCAATTGAGCCTAACATTTTGGTTGCTAAGCTAGAGAGAGCTGTTAAGTCAATTTCCCCCCATTTTTACAACCTTTTCTGCCACTGTTGTTAAGCGAATCGCTGCTCCCCTCTAGGAGGAGGTTTCGAAGTATCCATAGCAGGACTACTAGATTCTGTAATAGCTTTATTCCTTGTGCCATCCGTCTTGTAAATTTGCAGGATTCTTTTCTTTCCGCCATGTATATGTATACATTTGAATTAGACTGTGATGTTTCTCTGTGTTACGTGTGTGTGTGTGTATTTATATGCATAATGGTTATCTTTTGAGAGCTGAATGCAACGAAATATATGCTCAGTGGTAGGATTCAAGTAATTTAACAACTGGTTCTCTGCCCTAATAATTTCTTCCAACAACCACTTTGCCAAACTGCTCAGTAAGTTAACAACCGGTTCTCCCGAAGTGGTGCGAACTGGTTGAATCCCACCACTGCCACAACTTCATCTTAATATCAACTCTGGAAATATTATCCAGCCAAATAAAAATAGGTCCAAGATGGAACAGCCGATGGGAAAAAAATGAGTTGCAGGGTGAATGATGAACAAAGCTGGAAATGAACAGAACAGAACAGAACAGAACAGAATAGAATAGAATTCTTTATTGGCCAAGTGTGATTGGACACACAAGGAATTTGTCTCTGGTGCATACGGTCTCAGTGTGCATAAAAAGACAAGATACATTCGTCAAGAATCATAAGGTACAACACTTAATGATAGTCATAGGGAAACAGTCAATATAAATCTTAAGGATACCAGCAACAAGGCTACAGTCATACAGTTTTAAGTGGGAGGAGTTGGTTGATGGGAACGATGAGAAGATTAATAGTAGTGCAGATTTAGTAAATAGTTTGACAGTGTTGAGGAAATTATTTGTTTAGCAGAGTGATGGCGTTCGGGAAAAATACTGTTCTTGTGTCTAGTTGTTCCGGTGTGCAGTGCTCTATAGCGTCGTTTTGAGGGTAGGAGTTGAACCCATGGCTTAGCATGATACATGATCTAGACCACAACCAACAGCCAAACCAAATTAATATGGGACTGTTTAGTGTCCAAACCATAATTAAAGAAAAAATGTTAAAGCTTGCGAGAGCCACAATATTTCAGAGCTGTCATATTTTCATCGATTAACCAGACAGAACTCCCTACACTGTTTATGAATGAATTAAACTAGAACTAGAGATCTGGGTATTGCCAAAACGTGGCTCCTAGGTTTTCCTGACACTTTCTCCAAAGTGAAATTCTGCCAAGTTCAAATCTGATTAGGTACTTAGCTCTACAAAGCTTTAGAAATATGTTCTTTCTCCAGTTCTACTCAACATGTGCAATGAATTCATTCTTCCAACTCATACGTGGGGCGGGGGAGGGTGTTACTTGAAATACCTTAATAATTTCAGGTTCTCTGACTCCCATCAGACTAACTCAGGATGAGAACGGACTTTGTAGTCCAACAAGATCTGAAGGATTGCCAGTTCATCACCTGGAGACAATTATAGGGATAGTACCATTCCAGCAAGAAATCTCTCGCTGCTTTTTTATAGTATTTCTGGGGAAAGGGGAAGGTGGATGGAAAACATGGTAAGAGCTGATTTAAACCAAGCAGCTAAAAGACGACAAGCCTGAGCTTTGGGCTTCCGAAAAGATGAAGATGTCATTGTCCTAGGGTCTTATAAAACCCACCCCTTGCGCCTCAGCCCACAGCTCCTGATTAAATAGAAACATGTCTTCTTTAGCAAGATGTAAATCATACATACATCTGTCAAATAGATCAGAGCCGTTCTTCTTTCCCGCTATTACACACACACACACACACCATCATCATCATCATTATCATTTAACAACTTCATAATCCCTTGCGGGGTGGAGTCTGAGCAACTAAATGGAGCTAGCAGAGTGTTTTAATGGCCGGATGCCATTCCCATCCCCAATGCGGAATTTTGTTCAGCAGATATATTCTCAGTGTTCCCAGAGAGAGAAATATTTGCCTAGGAGAGAGGGGCAGGAAGGGAGGGAGAGGGAGAGGGAGGGAGGGAGAGAGGGAGAGAGATAGAGAGAGAGATCCCAGCCATTAAGCCCTGATGCATGTTTGTCAGTAATTAATTGTACTCTCAGCATATTATTTGGCTAAACTATTTATAGAAATCTATGCAAAATGCTTAGGGGGCAGTGCGTCACCAAACTTTAGTTTAGTTTTCCAAATCTACCTTAAGACTATCTTAGTTTCACTCATTTCCAAAAGAAAAATAAACTCTTTTATTGTTCCACATCTCTTTTCTCCACCCAAGTTGTTTTTAAGATATTGTTTTTCAGTAGATTTTGTCTTTTATTTATAGAGCTGAAATATAAATAGAGATTGAAAGCTTTCTCTCTCTCCTTTTTTTAAGGAGCAAGAATTTAATAGCGACTTTACGGGACGTACGTACAACCGTTAGGGTTTTTCTCCAGAAGGAATAACAGCATAAAAATGAACTCAAAAAGAAAATAGAGCCGAGAAAATTCAGAATATTTTCTTTTTTGATATTTAAGGTCAAGAGGGTAAAAGCACTCTCCCATTCCCGGATTAATTTGCAAAGAAAAACGTCAGGTGTAGATAAACTCTCTGTACCAATGACAGTCGTAGAGTTTCTTGACTTGTTTAGAAATAGTTGATCATGGTTCATCACAGAGGTGGCTTCAAAAATTTTAGCAAGGGGTTCTCTGCCTGGTTGCTGGGTGGGCATGGCCATGGTGGGCGTGGCCTAATCGGCTTCCTGCACTATGGTGTGGGGGGGGCGTTTTTGCCCTTCTTGGGCTCTGGAACATTTCCTCGAGCCTCCAGGAGGGTGAAAATGGCCTTCCCAGGCTCTGGAGGCCCTCTGGAGGTTGGAAACGGGCCTGTTTCTGGCCTTTCCGAACTTCCGGTAGGCCTGGTTTTTGCCCTCCCCGAACATCCGTGCGTGCCCTGCACTTAGTTGCATCCAAAACAGGCTGCCTGGGGACACCTGGGAAGGGCGGAGTGGGTGGGGCGGGGCCAGCCAGGAATGGGATTTGGGGATTCTCCAAACTGCACAGAATCTTAGCTAGAGGTTCTCCCGAAATTCTGTGAACCCCCGTGAACCCCCAGTAGCCCACCCCTAGCCATACTTTGCAACATTTTAGCCATACTTTGCAACATTTTTTCCCTGTGACTTTCTGCTTCAAATCAGAAGAGTGTGCTATTTGTCTATCAGGAGCAACCCCTGCCCTTGATGTAGTGACATTACTCCTTTCTTGTTTGTTTGTTTTTAATTAATTTTTAATTAATTTCATTTCTTAGTGCTTAATACACATCGTGTTATCTGGGTTATTAAATTTGCTTAACAATACATATTACGTTCTTAATCTCCACCTCTTTTCTTCCAACCACTGGTAAAATAGATTCCATGTTTGATAAAATTCTGTACCTTCTTGCCGTTTCATTCTTAAGGTCAGTCTGTCCATTTCTGCGCACTCTAGTATCGACTTAATTATTTCTTCATCTTGGTTAAAAGGTAAAGATAAAGGTTCCTGTCACACATATGTGCTAGTCATCCCGACTCTAGGGGGACGGTGCTCATCTCCGTTTCAAAGCCGAAGAGCCAGCATTGTCCGAAGACGTCTCCGTGGTCATGTGGCCGGCATGATTCAACGCCAAAGGTGCACGGAATGCTGTTACCTTCCCACCAAAGTGGTCCTTATTTTTCTACTTGCATTTTTTATGTGCTTTCGAACTACTCAGTTGGCGGAAGCTGGGACAAGTAACGGAGCTCACCCCAATATGCGGCCCTAGGGATTCGAACCGCTGAACTGTCGACCTTTCGATCGACAAGCTCAGTGTCTTAGCCACTGAGCCACCGCATCCCTTCATCTCGGCTAGGTTAGCTAAAATGTTTAAAATGTGTTGAGCAAATGTTGGAAATGTGCCACAAAAAACAGGCACATATTATCATATGTGGTGGACTTGTGGCAAAGGAAAAAAAAATTGTGGAAAAAAATACATAAATGGCTAGAAAAGATGATTGGAAAGCAGGTAGATTTTAAACCTGAACTATTTTTTATTAGGTATAATATCAGGTAAACTTGATAAGAAAAGTATGTGTTTAATATTGCCCGTCTTGACAGAAGCGAGGATTGTATTTGTGCAAAGTTGGGGAAAAAATGAAGAAACAGTCCTTTCTTGTTAAACAGGGGAGGATGCTGTCACCTTCCTCTGCCAGTCCAACACGGATGGCGAACTGCAGTAGTGGCCAAGATTGTGGAAACCTTTTGGGAAAAGTGTATTTTTGAGGTATGATGGCTAATAATACCATATTTTTGGGAGAGTTTCAAGATAATCCTATTCCACTGCTAGAATGGCCTGGGAATAGCCCAGACCTTCACCCAATTGAAAATCGATGGAGCCGACTAAAGAAACTTGTTAATCAGAATCCCACCACTGATACCATCCCAGACTAATGCTTGTCCAATCTCTTCTTGGAAACCTCCAGTGATCGACCCACAACATCTGGAGCCAAACCCTTCGACTGATTATTCTCACAGTCGGGAAAATTCTCCTTAGTTCTCGGTTGGATCTCTCTTTAACGCTCCTCCGCCCGTTACCGTTACTATAGAGAAAACTGGATGGGAGAGGGTGGTTAGGCCGTTCCAAACAGCAACATATATTTTCTTTGCATTCTGGCATGATCTCCGCAATGCTTAAAATACCTTCCTGAAATCACGCTTGCTATGCAGAGGATACGTGCTATAAATAACAAGCGACTTCATAAAAATATACATACTATTTCTCGTAGGAAAGAGAATTCAACAGTTTCCAAACCAGCATTTTTTGTTAAAAGGATAAGAATAAATCATTCCCTATACCTAATGCAATGTATTGGTCGATCTCATATTGAGAAGGAGGAGGGAGAGAGGAAGAGGAGTGAGAGGGAGGGAGGGAGGGAGGGAAGGAGGGAGGAGGAGGAGGAGGAGGAGGAGAAGAAGAAGATGAAGAAGATGATGATGATTTATAGAATAGAATAGAATTTTATTGGCCAAGTGTGATTGGACACACAAGGAATTTGTCTTGGTGCATATGCTCTCAGTGTACATAAAAGAAAAGATACGTTCATCAAGGTACAACATTTACAACACAATTGATGATCAATATATCAATATAAATCATAAGGATTGCCAGCAACAAGTTATAGTCATACAGTCATAAGTGGAAAGAGATTGGTGATGGGAACTATGAAACGATTAATAGTAGTGCAGATTCAGTAAATAGTCTGACAGTGTTGAGGGAATTATTTGTTTAGCAGAGTGATTTATATTGATATTGTTTCCTGATTGCTTATTTGTAGCCTATGACTATCATTAAGTGTTGTATCATTAAGTATTAAATTTGTACCCTAAGACCATCATTAAGTGTTGTACGTGTTGTAACTTGATGAAAGTATCTTTTCTTTAATGTACACTGAGAGCATATGCACCAAGACAAATTCCTTGTGTGTCCAATCACACTTGGCCAATAAAAAAATTCTATTCTATTCTATTTTATTCTATTCTATTCGAAGAAGAAGAAGATTTATATTGATATTGTTTCCTGATTGCTTATTTGTAGCCTATGACTATCATTTAAGTGTTGTAAGTGTTGTACCTTGATGAAGGTATCTTTTCTTTTATGTACACTGAGAGCATATGCACCAAGACAAATTCCTTGTGTGTTCAATCACACTTGGCCAATAAAAAAATTCTATTCTATTCTATTCTATTCTATTAGAAGAAGAAGAAGAAGACGACGAAGAAGAAGAAGAAGAAGAAGAAGAAGAAGAAGAAGAAGAAGAAGAAGAAGAAGAAGAAGAAGAAGAAGACGACGAAGAAGAAAAGAAAAAAGAAAGAGAAGAGAGAGGAAAAGAGAGAGAGAGAAGAGGGGGGGGAAAGAGACTATTATCTCTCTTTATTTACAGAGAGACCTCTGAAGAAAGTCTGCTATAAGAAGGATGACTCAGAATTTCCTTTTAATTTAAATTACTCTGTGCTGTGTTACTGCGATTATTTGTATTCAATTTCATTCAGGGCCATTTTTTTAACCCAGTTCTTCTCTCTGCCACTTCAAAATCTACCTCAGCAATGATCTAATCTGAACCAACTTCATAACATGCTTTTCATATGCAATGGTTTAAAATTGGCCTCAGGCCTTCAATTCTCTTCCATAAACCAAACGCTCAGACTCCGGAGCCTTAGCTGCCAAACAGCTGCTAGAAACAAACCCACCCGGATCCAGATTTCTCTCTCTCTCTCTCTCTCTCTTTTAAGAGTAATAAAAGTTCAGCACAAAGGGAATGCGCAGAGGGCTAAAGGCAAAATGACTCTGCAGTGGGAAGGGAGCGTAAGTGCCATCATCGCTGGGAGCTTCTAGATCAAATAACGCCACCTGATCTTATGCTCAAATTTAAGCGGCGTGAGGCATGGAAAGACTGATATCATCACGTCAAGTGGATAGGCACCGTCGTTATTCTTTTGAAAACGGGCAGCCAGGAGATCCAGGCAGTTCAAATGAATATTAAGGGCTTATTGCAAGCTTAAGCTCTCTACGAGAATCTGAACTGCTAAGGGCCAAAGCAGATTGGTGCTCGATGAAAGCAGGGGTGAAATTCAATTTTTTTTTTTTACTACCGGTTCTGTGGGAGTGGCTTGGTAGGCGTGGTGTAGCTTGGTAGGTGTGGCAGGGGAAGGATACTGCAAAATCTCCATTCCTGGGGGAAGGATATTGTAAAATCTCCTTTCCCACCCCTCTCCAGGGGAAGGATACTGCAAAATCCCCATTCCCACCCTACTCCAGGGGAAGGATACTGCAAAATCCCCATTCCCACCCCACTCCAGGGGAAGGATACTGCAAAATCCCCATTCCCACCCCACTCCTGGGGAAAGGATATTGCAAAATCTCCATTACCACCCCACTCTGGGGCCAGCCAGAGGTGGTATTTGTTGGTTCTCCGAACTACTCAAAATTTCCGCTACAGGTTCTCCAGAACCTGTCAGAACCTGCTGGATTTCACCCCTGGATGAAAGTCAATGGAATTCAAGATGGGTTGGACTTAGACTTCTTGTGGGCTTGAAGGGTCTCGAGACTGCTAACACATTTGATCCCTCCCTCGGATTCATTTTGATCATCTCCTACATCACCCACCCCTCCACCTTGGCCCCCTCCTCTTCCATGGGTTCTTCTTTGCTGTCTTGGCGTCTGCTGGTAGAGTCAGTAGAATTCAAGGTGGGCTGGACTTAGCTCTCTGGTGGGCTTGAAAGGACTCAAGACTTATGATGCATTGACCCGCTCCCTCAGTCTCAGCCTGGTCATCTCCTACATTTTCTAACGTAATAAAATGGAGAAATAGATATGCTCGGCCCAGTGATAGGTTTCAAAATTTTTTACTACCGGTTCTGTAGGTGTGGCTTGGTGGGCGTGGCATGGCATGGCTTGGTGGGCATGGCTTGGTGGGCATGGCAGGGGAAGGATACTGTAAAATCTCCATTCTCTCCCCAATCCAGGGGAAGGTTACTGCAAAATCCCCATTTCCTCCCGATCAGCTGAGACTTGGGAGGCAGAGAATAGATGGGAGCGGGGCCAGTGAGAATTTCCACTACCGGTTCTCCAGAACTGGTCAGAACCTTCTGAAACCCACCTCAAAAGATGGAGCAGAGATTAAGAAATATCTAAAGCAGTTTGTCAAGATTAATCCTTCCAGGTTTGGAGACCCACAGATTTAATTCAGATTCCCATTTCTGGCAGAAAATGTGTTAAGAGGATATCTAGCCCCATCCTTTGCTTGAGTGAGGTTGCTTCTCTCTTTGATTAGTTTCCATCCATTATTTCTTGTCTTGCCTTCAGGTGCTTTGGAGAATAGCTTGACCCTCTCTTCTTAGTGGCAGCCACTCAAATACTGGAATACTGCTATCATGTCCTCCCTAATCCTTCTTTTCTCTAGACTGGCCATACCCAATTCCTGCAACCATTCTTCCTATGTTTTTCTCTCCCAGGCCCTAGTCTCCCCATGGGAAGGTTACTGCAAAATCCCCATTACATCCCAATCAGCTGGGACTCAGAAGGCAGAGAATAGATGGGGCCGGGGCCAGTCAGAGGTGGTATTTACCGGTTCTCCAAACTACTCAAAATTTCCGCTACCGCTTCTCCAGAACTGGTCAGAACCTGCTGAAACCCAGCTCTGAAGCAGGGGTGAAATGCTCCCAGTTCGGACCAGATCGGCCAATCTGGTAGCGATGGCGTTGGGTGGTTCTGAGAACCGGTAGCAAAAATCCCTGCCCCCCCCTCGCCCATGCCCACCCAATCGTCCCGTCACCCACTGCTTCTTTCCATCTCGCTCGCTTTTCCCATTTGATTGGTAGGAATAGGTTGTAAAAAAATGCTTTTAAAAGGTTAAAAAAAAGGCCCTGACAATCACAGCTGAGCCGCACGATCATCAGAGGGTTTTTTTTTTACTTTTAAAAGCATTTTTTACAACCTATTTGGCCGAATACACCCCCGCGCACTGTTTTACTTACCCCATGCCTCCTTTTGGTGTGCACTGCATGTGCATCTCGCATTTGGTGCGTTGCCACACAGCAGTGGGAGAGGGGGAATAGTTAGATGGGGTTTTGTAACCAAAACAATGAAGTTTTCCTGTGGGAACCAAGGACGTTCACACAGGTTGCTGGCCAGAGGAGGAGCCAGTAACGCAGCAACCGGCCAGCAACTGGATTGGACAGTGCGACCAATGACATAAGGGGGGCGGGCTTTTACTTTTAATTAGGTGAAAGCCGCGGGAAACCTCAGAGTCGACTTTCACCAGTTTGTGTCAAAATGATGTATCCGATCAACTGTTCTTTGAGGAACCCGAGTGCCAGGGAGTTTGTTTTCTATGGGTGCATTACTTGGAACGCTGACACACTGTTTATACATTGGGTTTTTATTTTTGTAATCTGCCCAGAGTCGCTGAGAGTGAGTGGGCGGCCCTATAAATTTTCTTAAATAATACTAAAAAAAAAAAATTGCGCTACGTGGACAGGTTCTCATATACATGAAGACTTTGGGGAAATCTCCCGTTAAGAACTGCGGAGAGTAAAATATCATGCCTGGCTCTGAGAAAGACACTTTGCTTTCCAGGGGAGGCTAAAATAATTAAATATCTGCCCAGATCCCATCTGGAAATAAGTTGTGCAAGCTGTAATGTGGGCTGGAACATGGCTGACCTCACTCTGGAATTCCATATCGAAGGCAAGTCCTCTAATGAGTCTTCCAGCCTAAGGGTGTTTCAAAAAGAGCACCGCTCGAGTGACAAGCCATCCCAGATACATTTCCCCAGAATTGCCTGTTGCCATGAAGATCGGAATTGGTTCTGTCAGGGAGAATCTCGACGTTAAGTCGCGAATAAACCACCATGCAATTTTAAGCGTGTAAACATGGGGGTAAGTTCAGTGGTTGCTGGAAAAGGATTACTGACTTCTTGGCACCTTTTGATGTTGTCATGGCCGTAGTTCCTCAATGAAGAAGCCAAATTTTAGAAGCTGAGATGCTGTTGCTGGAACCTCGCTCTGACAAGAGGACCGCTAAGCTTCCTATCCTTTGCCTTAATTTTAATGTTTTAGCTTTTAATGCCCGACGTAATAATGTTTAATGACTGCTCTTTAGGAGGCCAGATCCGGAAGATGAAACTCAAATACTTTGGCCACCTAATGAGAAGGAAGGATTCCCTGGAGAAGAGCCGAATGCTAGGAACGATGGAGGGCAAAAGAAGAAGAGGACGGCAGAGAACGAGGTGGCTGGATGGAGTCACGGAAGCAGTAGGCATGAGCTTAAATGGATTCCAGAGGATGGTAGAGGACAGGAAGGCCTGGAGGAACATTGTCCATGGGGTCACAATGAGTCAGACATGACTTCGCAACTAACAACAACAAATAATGTTTAAATCCTGTAATTGTTTTGTTCTGTTATTTATGGTAGTGTAGGAGAAGAGGAGCCTGAGGGTGGAGTCAAGAGAGGAATCAGCCTAGTATCATTACATTCCCACCAACCGTCTAAGTCCAATCTCTCTTGAATTCCATTGACTCTCATCTAATGACAATTTAGTGCTGTTACAGTAGTTGACTAGACTCTTGTGCAATAGGCATGAGCAATAAATCAGCTTAACTGGAATATGCCACACCCACCCAGCAACCAGACAGAGAACCCCTTGCTAAAATTTTTGAAGCCCACCCCTGCAACCATGCACCAGCCAGATTGTTACCCCCTTATCGGCACGATATTTTGGTTTGCTTTTCCTTCGGCTAAACAGCTGCCTCAGGGTGCTAATGTTTGATCCGGTGCTTCTTAAGGCTGATCCTTTTACAGCAGGGAGAGGCAGCAGCCTCTTTCAAGCAACCCAAGAGGGGCAGCGTTTTATCAGACCACCACTTGAACAGTAATGCATTCGGAAAGTGTTCCTTGAGAGGAGAAGAGACCCACTTCTTTTCAAAGAGCCGGGCTGGGTTGGGATTTGATTTATTTTTATCCCAAATTTCTGTCTTGTTGGAAAGGCAATGTAGCAAAGAGAATTCAACACGCTGGCGATCGTCCTAAAGACAAAGTGGTTCGAACAGAAGCGGAAGGATTAAAAATAGAATGAGAAAAAGCAGATTAAGACGCTGGAGAATGGTTAAAGCTCTTTGGCACAAAACGGGCAACTTAGGTCTTGGTTGATGTTGCCCATATTATACCTGCCAGCAGTCCCACAACAAAGGCCAGGGAGACTGGGAGTATTGGGACATATAGAGCACCCACCCATATCTTGAACCAGCAGAGCCTCAGTGGTGCAGTGGTTAGAGTGTGGTACTGCAGGCTACTTCTGCTGACTGCCGGTTGCCTGCAATTTGGCAGTTCAAATCTCACCAGACTCAGGGTCAACTCAGCCGTCCATCCTTCCGAGGTGAGTAAAATAAGGACCCAGATTGTTGGGGGCAATAGGCTGACTCTGTAAACTGCTTAGAGAGGGCTGAAAAGCACTGTGAAGCGGTATATAAGTCTAAGTGCTATTGCTATGGCAAGCTAACTCTGCCTACTGCCAGCAGTTCGATCCTGACCGGCTCAAGGTTGATTCAGCTTTCCATCCTTCCAAGGTGGGTAAAATGAGGACCCCAGATTTTGGGGGGCAATAGGCTGACTATGTAAACCGCTTAGAGAGGGCTGTAAAGCACTGTGAAGCGGTATATAAGTCTAAGTGCTGTTGCTAAATGCTATGGCTGACTGGGGAATTCTGGGAGTTGACGTCCACCCATCTTAAACTTGCTGAAGTTGAGAAACATTGGAGCTGAACGGGAGCTCTTAAGATCTTCTTTTGCAAGTACAAAAGCAAGCTAAACACTCGTTCTGTGTTGGCATCCTCTTTTTCTTCCTCAAATGAGAAAATCTTCCCTTGCTGACATTCATGAACTTTACGTACAAAAATCCAATTAGCGTTTGGAAGTCTTCCACACCTACACATACATCTGATATATGGTGTTAATATCAGAAGCCCGGCAGTCTGACAAATCAACAGACACACAGACATTAACAACATCTACGGACTATGCAAAAGAGACAATCAACCAGCCCAAAAGAGAAAAAAAGGCTCCAGCACCTCTCCACCAGTAAGCAGCACCCACATCAGCACAGATTTTTACTCGAAGGTTAACTTCAGACCAACGATCAAGTAAACAATACCCCAGTCCAGAAACTGCCAAAGAGCCATCAGTGAACAGCCCAACAGAAAACTCCCTAAGACTGTCCCCCACCCACCTACTCAGCTAGGCACGACATCAGAATATAAACTGACAGCAAACAACACTCCTTACTAGCAATGATGATGTTACCCAGTTAAGATAATGAAACTTCTGCAAGAAAACGAGCAAACTCAGAGAGCACCAACCCCAGAATCTTACTCCTCCTCCTCCTCCTCCTCCTCCTCTTCCTTTTCCTCCTCCTCCACTCTGGACTGCCGCTACCAACCTGCCTTCCATTGAGGACCTGTATACTGCACGAATCAAGAAGAGGGCCGTGAAAATATTTGCAGATCACTCACATCCTGGACATAAACTGTTTCAACTCCTACCCTCAAAACGACGCTATAGAGCACTGCACACCAGAACAACTAGACACAAGAACAGTTTTTCCCCCGAAGGCCATCACTCTGCTAAACAAATAATTCCATCAACACTGTCAAACTATTTACTGAATCTGCACTACTATTAATCTTCTCATCGTTCCCATCACCAATCTCTTTCCACTTATGACTGTATGACTGTAACTTTGTTGCTGGCAATCCTTATGATTTATATTGATATATTGACCATCAATTGTGTTGTAAGTGTTGTACCTTGAACGTATCTTTTCTTTTATGTACACTGAGAGCATATGCACCAAGACGTGCTCTATTAGCATAAATATTCCCCTACCTGCCAACATTTTGCTGTCGTAATTATAAAACAGAGGCACCCGTGTAAAATGGTTTGCCCTGATTTAGAAGGAGAAGTTAAAAAAAAGAAAAAAATAGCAGCGGTCCTATTATTCCTCCTGCACCCCCTTCTTCTTATAAATTCAAGAGCTCAATCGCCAACCTCAATTTTGACCCCAAAGATGTTAAGTTGACAGAATGAAAATGGGAAAGGAAAACAAACCCGGGAGGGGGGCGGGAGGGAAAAAAAGCCTTCTTCATAATTTCCTTGGGTTAAAGATAACATATTGGGTTTAAGTCCGTATAAAATATCAAATGCACTTTATATACAGAGGATCTATTCATGGGACTTTGCATAGGCAAATTATGCTACTAAACGCTTAATCCTAATGAAGCTTAAGTTTCAGTTCTAACAATAAAGCTTGCATGAAGCGGGCTAGGGTTGAAATGCAACTCTGGAACTAACTTGCATAATAAAGAATATAAAATCTTTAAGTAGTCAGAAAAAAAGGGTGATATTAATTGGACGCCCGGGATGCAAAATTAAGAAACGGGGTTTTTGCTACTGCAGCTGAAAGCTTCCTGCCAGAGGAGGGGGGGGGGAGGCAGAGAAAATTCACAGTAGCAAAGTCACATTAAATCCCCTTTCCCTCAATTTCCCTTCGTTACACGGCATTCTTGTGCGTGAAGAGTTTAAGGGAAATTCACACAGGCGAACTAAGCCATTTTATAACAACGGGCCATCTGTTGGTTCAACCCTGGCACCAGCTCACCAGGTTTAAGTTGGAGCCTTTCTCCAGCGCGGCCTCCACCTTGAATGAAATCTATGGCTGAAAACATGGTATATCAATAAAAGTTTGCATCACGTAGGCCATTGATGGCTAACCTTTTTGCCATCGCATGCCAAAAGCGGGGGGAGCGCAGGGCGGGGGTTGTGCGTGCGTGCCCACACCCATAATTATATGGGCCCCCTCCTCCACGCATGTACAGGTGACCTCCCACCACTTTTGACACACAATGGCCCGGTGGGCCTGTTTTTTGTTCTCCCCAGGCTCCAGAGCCTCTCTGTTGTGTCTCACCCAATCTCACCACAGCCGGGGCCTGCTTATCTGCTTCCGAACACGGAGGAATGTTCTAGTATGCCTCCCGGCCCCAGCCCTGGCTCCATGCCCAGACAGGCTGAAGAGGAGGAAATATCTCCAGCCCCCAGCTCTGGCTCCATGCCCAGGCAAACGGAGCAACTAGACCCCTCCCCCTCCTCCACAGCATGTGAGCCTGAGGAAGGTCAATTACCAACAGCTGCCGATTGGAGTGACCCTCGCGTCAGAAGACTTGATAGGTGGAGGCAACAGAAGGAAGGGAGGGGCAGGCCTGGATAAGTGCTGAGTCATGGAGCCACACCCCATGGCCTATATAAAGGATCTGCTTTCTGGCATTCTCTGAGTCAGGCAAAGTCTAAACATATCTTGCTGAAGTCACTTTCTGATCTCCTGCCTGCCCTGAGGCCTTTGCTAGGACTTTGGCAGAGCTGCCGAGGCACGCCTGATTCGGATTTCCCTGACCCGGCCGTCAGCAGAGGAGTGGGACACGACACTCTCTAAGAACCTGGGGAGGGACAAAACGGGCTTCCCCATCCCCCTGGAGGCCAACTGGAGGCTGGAAATGGCCCATTTGCCGACTTCCGGTCCCACTAGAAAGTGGCTCCGGAGCCTGGGGAGAGCAAAAACAGGATCTTTTCCCACCCCACACCAAGCCCTCTGGAAGCAGAAAACAGCCTGTTTCCCTACTTCTGGTGGGCCCAGAAGCCCCAAAAATCAGCTGGCCGGCACGCACATGCATGCCACACCTGAGCTTGCGTGCCCAACGATATGGCTCCGCGTGTCACCTGTGGCACACATGACATAGGTTCGCCATCATGGACGTAGGCAATGGACATTTCTGTTAATTGTCAGAAAGCACCCAGAAGACATACCTCTTCCAAAAAATGTTGCAAAGAAAACTCGCTACGACTCTTCCAGGCAGTTGTCAGGAGTCAAAAACTGACTTGAAGGTAATATGCTATATATTGACCAAGTAAAATTAGTCTGCATCAGTCAGTAACGAATATTAGCACTAATAATTATACCGTGCAAGCATCATGGCATCTTCCTCTCTATGAAGAGCCGTGGTGGTGCAGTGGTTAGAATGCAGTATCGCAGGCTAATTCTGCCGACTGCCAGCAGTTCGATCCTGACCGGCTCGAGGTTGACTCAGCCTTTCCATCCTTCCACGGTCAGTAAAATGAGGAGCCAGATTGCTGGGGGGAAAATAGGCTGACTCTGTAACCTGCATAAGGAGGGCTGTAAAGCACTGTGAAGCGGTATATAAGTCTAAATGCTATTGCTATACTATTTTTCACACTTACGACCACTGCAGCATCCCCATGGTCATCTGATCAAAATTCAGATGCTTGTCAACTGGTTCATATTTATAACGGTTGCTACGTCCTGGGTCATGTGAAAAACGGTCACATCAGTCACCGTTTTCAGTGCCGTCGTAACTTGGAACTGTTACTAAAGGAACTGTTGTAAGAGGTGGGCTACCTGCATATGCATCTAAGTGCTGTTGCTATTGCTATGGTAGCACAGCATGTGTTTAAAAACACCTGTAAGCAAAGGCAGAACTTCAGGTTTTGCCTCTTGCACAAGTATTGCTTGCATCTCGGCTCCGTTGTACACAATGGTGGTATTTTTTTTATTTTTTATTTTTTTTAAATTTGCATTTATATCCCGCCTTTCTCCAAAGACTCAGGGTGGTTTACACTATGTCAAGCAATAGTCTTCATCCATTTGTATATTATATACAAAGTCAACTTATTGCCCCCAACAATCTGGGTCCTCATTTTACCTACCTTATAAAGGATGGAAGGCTGAGTCAACCTTGGGCCTGGTGGGACTTGAACCTGCAGTAATTGCAAGCAGCTGCTGTTAATAACAGACTGCATTAGTCTGTTGAGCCACCAGAGGCCCCTCTGGTGTTCAGTTGGTTCAGACCGGTTCGGGCAAACCGGTAGTAGCGACCTGTGGGTGGTCCTGCCCACCCGCCCCGGCACTATGTCGTCCTCTTTAGCCACGTTTTCTAAACTGCAGGCATGCATGCAAGCCGCACACGTGAGCAAAGGAAGGTGCGCACACACATATTTTCAGTGCGTGGCGAACCGGTGATAAAATTATGTGAAACCCACCTGTGGTTGCACATGCTGTTGTTCATCCATCAGAAGCAGAGACCTCGACCTGCTCCAGACCTAAATCACTGTTATATCAAAGGCATTTGCCTTCGTAGAGGAACAGGCCGGCTGACCAACTTGCCTGTTTTTCCTGTTTCGACAATAGTATTTTTTGGCAAGGGCAAATACGCTGAGTGCTTTGTTTTTGCAGCCGAATGGCCAATCACAATCATTCACACGGCATTGCTCAATAAAATGTAATTTTGTTCATGCTCTTCACAATACCCTTGGGAGGGTTAGATTATATTCCATTCAAGGTTTTATTCAACGCCCAAGCCCTTCCTGAACTCATTCATTGTTGAGCCTATCCTGAAAACGTCGAGCTAATAAAAAGCTAAAAGACTTATTGGATAATTGTTGGATGGATCCCTTTGAAGTTTTTTTTTTTTTTGCTGGCCCGTAAAAGAAGCTAACAAAAACCATAACAGAGTCAGCCAGCATTCCATGACTGTTAGATCAGTATGCAATACCTCTGCCTGGACCAGTTGCGGTATGTAGCCAACAAGGTTTTACTCTTTTAAGCACCTCCTTCTTCCTTGGTGCTCTCGTTTACCGAAAACGTAGCCTAGTTTAATGAAAAGAAGGATTAGAGGCAGGGGTGGGAATTCAAAAATTTTAGCAACTGGTTCTTTAGTTGCTGGGTGGGCATGCCATGGTGAGCGTGGCCTACTTGGCCTCCTGCACCATGCTGGGAGGGGGCGTTTTTGCTCTCCCCAGGCTCCAGAGGTTTTCGTCAAGCCTCCGGGAGGATAAAAACGGGCTCCCCCAGGCTCCGGAGGCCCTCCAGACTTTCCAGACTTCTGGGAGGCCCATTTTTTGCCCTCCCAGGGCCTCCGCATGGGCTCTGCATTTACTTAGCATCCAAAATGGGCTGTGTGGAGACTCCCAGGATGGGAGGGCTGGGCTAGGCCAGCCAGTCCTTGCAACTACAAGTTCGGCGAACCAGATGTAAAATTAGCATCCGGTTTGCCCGAACCTGTCTGAACCGGGTGAATCCCACCCCTGATTAGAGATGACATGACAGCAGTATTCCAATAGCTCAGGGGCTGCCACAAAGAAGAGAGGATTCAACCTATTCTCCAAAGCGTGTAAAGGCAGGACAAGAAGCAACAGATGGAAACTCATCAAGGAAAGAAGCAACCTAGAACTAAGGAGACATTTTCTGACAGTGAGAACAATTAATCAGGGGAACAACAATTAATCAGAAGTTGTCGGTGCTCCAACACTGGAAGTTTTTAAGAAGAGATTGGACAACCAAATGATAGGGTCTCCTGCCTGAGCAGGGGGTTGGACTAGAAGGCTTCCAAGGACCCTTCCAGCTCAGTTATTTTGTTATATATTCAAGCATTCACAGCAATTCTTAAATAACTTTCTCATGGCAAAAAAACAACAGCAAAAACTCAGTTTCTATCTTAAACAGAGACAGAAAGAGGCAAATACATATATGCTCTTGCGATAAGTTGGGATGCTTTCTTCTGCACTAGTTCACCTCTTTGCAACAGCCAATAAAATGCTCTTCAGCGACACACAATTTTAAAAAAAAGTGATGTGAGCTAACGGAAATCACTTCCAGATTAATCACAAGGCGAAGATGCGATGCAGAGATTATATCTTCCTGGATCTCCTTCTCAATATTTTCTCCTCCTTCAACGGTGGGATGAGGGAATCAAAAGCAGAAAAGTTCATAAAAACGGGAACGGTTCCCTGCTCTGTTTTGTCGCACGTTGCAACAAACAGGAGATAAAACGATGCATGTCAGATGAAGAGGAAACACAATTGTCTAGTTGTGGCTAAGACGGGAGGAGTGGGGAATGCCTGGGTTCAGATCCAACAAGCAGATTTAAGAAAATTAAGAAAGTCTGAGCTCATGGTCATCATTTCTGAACAATAAAAATCCCATTTAAATTTGAACAGCTATCCCAAAGTATTACAGAAATAGGCCCCAACACTTTTATACCTCTATATAATCTCTCCACAAAGTTCGCAAAGTGCAAAGCCTATCGATCTACCGCCGAAGTCGTTGAAGGACATTTCTGATCCCAGAATCTTATGGATGATGGGACTATTCAACGAGTTACCGCTCTGGTTTTCAATACAGAATGTCCTCGACGTATGACCACAAATGCTGTATAATTTCTCCCATTCAGGACTGTTGCATATCTGAATTTGTACACATGACAGAAGGATAAAAAGCTCTGATTAACAAAAGAGAATAAACCAACAGGATGTTGGGAAAAACCCTGAAGACTCTCAATGCTAAACGAAATGTATTTCTCTCATAATCTAATTGCACTCTGGTTTCCAAGACGATTCCCACCAGAGACGTAAATGCATATTAAAACTAAGTCTAGAGAAATTGTGGGGGGGAGTCATTTATAGCTTCCATTCCATGGCAAGTATTTGCAATACAATACAGGAATACACACCATGCATTCAAGTCACATCCTGAAGTATTTTAGTTTTATCTTTTAGTAGTCTGCTGGTTTCCAGCTTAATTTAGATCATTCATAAACTTAATTCATAAGATAATTCTCTTTTTTTTCTCTCTTTCTCTTTCAATTTCTCTTTCTTTTTCTCTTTTTCTTTCTTTCTGTTTCTTTTTTCTCTTTCTCTTTCTTTTTCTTTCTCTTTTTTCTTTCTGTTTCTTTCTCTCTCTCTCTCTTTCTTTCTCTTTCTCTCTTTCTCTTTTTTCTTTCTTTCTGTTTCTTTTCTCTTTGTTTGTTTCTTTTCTTTCTCTTTTTCTTTCTTTCTGTTTCTCTCTCTCTCTCTTTCTTTCTCTTTCTCTCTTTCTCTTTTCTCTCTTTCTGTTTCTTTTTCTCTCTCTTTCTTTCTCTTTCTCTCTTTCTCTTTTTTCTTTCTGTTTCTGTTTCTCTTTTTCTTTCTCTTTCTTTCTCTTTCTTTCTTTCTCTGTTTTTTTTTCTCTCTCTCTCTCCCTCTCCTTGCCCCCAACACATATGGATGCACATATATACAGGTACTTCTCAACTTACAACAGTTGATTTAGCGACCGTTCGAAGGTACACAACGGCACTGAAAAATGCGACTTACTACCATTTTTCACAGTTATGACCTTCGCAGCACCCCCATGATCATGTGATCAAAATTCAGACGCTTGACAACTGACCAGTACTTATGACGGTTGCAGTATCCCGGGGTCACGTGATGCCCTTTTGCAACTTTCTGACAAGCAAAGTCCATAAACAGTCAAAATAATTTAAGGGTTAAGTTTGTAGATTGGAGCCAGGAAGAGCTAGATCCAAATCATCTCCAACCACAGAAGTTCACTTAGTGACAGTCACTCTCTCTGTGACTAACTATGGGACAATGGTGAAATCTGAACCGGTTTACTACCGGTTGGGTGGCTGCGCATGCGCTCTGTGGGTCAAATGCGAGGTGTGCATACACACACAGTGCACATCAAATGGAGGCATGGAAAGGAAGGTAAGTAGAACAGCGCATGGCGGGGGGAGTGATCAGCTGTGGCGTGCAATCGTTGGAGCCTTTTAAAAAACCTTTTTTAAAGCATTTTTTTACTATCTATTCGGCCGAATAGGTAAAATTTGTAAAATATTTTTTACAAAATATTGTAAAAAAATGCTTTTAAAAGTAAAAAAAAGGGCTCTGACGATCGCGCGGCTCAGCTGTGATTGTTAGGGCCTTTTTTTTTACCTTTTAAAAGCATTTTTTACAACCTATTCCTACCATTCGGGTGGGAAAAGCCAGCGAGCCAGAAAGAAGCAGCAAGCGGGTGATTGGGTGGGCACGGGCAGGGGAGCCAGGGATTTTTGCTACCAGTTCTCCAAACCACCTGCTGCCATCGCTACCGGATCAGCCGATGCGATCCGAACCGGGAGCGTTTCACCACTACTACGGGGCAAGATGAAGAAAAGACCCCCATGCAAGCCAGCTGAGCTCTTGAAAAGGAAAAGGCAGACACAAGCCAAACAAATAAGTTAAGCCAATTCCATAACCAATTACTGCCAACGCCAGTAGTAACAATAGTGAGCTACGGAACTGTTTAAATCTAATTGAGCGGTCCTTGGTGCTCTCTGAGCTTGGTTGTTTTCTTGCAAACCCTTCATTACCCCGACTAGGTAACATCATCAGTGCTGTTTCAGTGCTGTGTACTGGGGGAAAAAGATCATTACTTTAAAATATTTCCTAGTGGAAAATGCACAGAACTGGAAGTTTATTTTTGCTGGAAAATAAATCAATAGAAAAGCAGCTGTCAATAGAAAAGCATCAGCTGTCCTTTGTTGGAAGAAATATCCATCTGGGTTCAGTTCCAAGTGGGGACAAAGACACTGGAAACATGGAGACTGCTTGGAAAGATGGTTTAATGGTGGTCAGGATCACATGGCTTGAGTTCCTGAACAGAAAAGGGCTGAGATCCTGTGTGCTCCCTGGCTTTATGCTTTTTCTGAGCTTTGAACTTTCTGGGGCACAGGAAGAGTATCCTGATTGGTTGTCAAACTCCCAGGTGGTCTAGGGGTCTTAGCTAACATTGTAGGTTGTCCCTCAAGCTTGCCTGAGCTTTGCCATGTGGTGAGTTTCTGTTGCTAGATGGGTTCTATTATGTTGCAGATGATGATGGCCCATTGACAAAGGTGGGGAGAATGAGTTTCTACCTCTGACCCATTGACAAAGGTGGGGGGAAATGAGTGAGCTTGGCTGAGGCTTTAATGGCCCATTGACAAAGGTGGGGGGAGTCAGGAAGCTGCTTTGTCTTTAAAACATGTTTCTCCATTTCTCATCCAGGGAAATATATTCTGCCTTTTTAAATATTTTCTAAAATATTTCATTCTTCTAGGAGGGGGGTGGGTGCTAAATTCCTACACCTTTCTCTGGGCTCTGAGTTACTGGAAATGCCTCTCTTGAAATTTTACTGCTCAGTAGGAATATTTGTAAACATCCACCCATGGATTCAAGAAAGCAGAATTAAATTTTTTAAAAAACCAATAATAATAATAATCTACCACAGCAACAGCTGCTCACGTTGGTTAGGAGGTAAAATATTCTTCTAAAATTGCATTATTGTTATCAATAAGACAAAGGCTTATTAATTTGAAGGGTTTAACTTTCTGCAGCGGAGACTGAGTATTATACGAGCGACCAAGTTCTCTATATGGAAAAAAGAAAAAAAGAAAGAAAAGAAATGGACGAGACACAGTCTGGAAAAATCCATCTCAGTACTTCCAAATGGGTGTTATTCGCATTAACTTCTCACCTCTTCGTGGACAATTCACAACACAAGTGAAATAACGACTTTCGAAAACAGGAAGAAAGGAAAGAACCATTAAAAAAACAAATTCTTTGGCCTCCAGCTGGTTAGATGTTGAATCAGCCAAATGGGAAGAAAGCCAAAGTTTTTGCAATGTTGAGCCCAATACGAGTGGTTGATGAGGTTATGGTTTTTAGGGATCTTGGCTTTATTGTAATGCTATTTTATGATTTCTAGGTTTTATGGGATGGCGCAGTGGATAAAATGCAGTATTTCAGGCTAACTCTACCCACAGCCTGGAGTTTGATCCTGACCGGCTCATGGTTGACTCAGCCTTCCATCCTTCGAAGGTCAGTAAAATGAGGACCCAGATTGTTGGGGGCAATACGCTGACTCTGTAAACCACTCTGGGAGTGCAGCCAATGTCTTTTTTTAAAAAAATAATAATAATAATAAACTTACAGAGTCATGGACCACCATTGAAGATGAACAATTATGCAGATCAGAGTCATGTGAAATTTATACATCTAAACTGCAGCATTTTGGCCACTGCTGTTCTTCAGCTGGTTAAAAATCTTACAGAATGATATATGTCATGGCAGCAGAAACACACTGTAAGTCATTCCTCTCAAATCGACCAGAATTTTGGCACGGAAAAGTTCAGTGCAATAAGATTACGAGGCAATAGAAATTGACAATCTCAATAGAATAGAATAGAATAGAATAGAATAGAATAGAATTTTATTGGCCAAGTGTGATTGGACACACAAGGAATTTGTCTTGGTGCATGGTAAATGGTCAGTGGTAAATACCAACAGTTAACAGTTCACAACAGTCTTGTAATGAGAGCCTTCAGGGCATTTTGAACATAAGTTTACAATTCAGTTGGGTTAACTTAAATTCCATGCATTTGGAAACATAACTAGCTGGACGTTTTCTAGAAACCGTATTTCTCTATAGGTCATTTTCCAGTATAGTTATATTATTTTTTCTACCAACACTGAACATAAATCAAATACAGTGTGTATCAATACTCTTCTCCAATTTTTGTTTTGCACTAATCTCTCTAACCCAGGGGTCTCCAACTTTGGCAACTTTAAGCCTGGAGGACTTCAACTCCTAGAATTCTAGGAGCTGAAGTCCTCCAGGCTTAAAGTTGCCAAGGTTGGAGACCCCTGCTCTAACCCTTCACCTATATCTAAATATCCACTGTCAAGCACCCTGAACATCATGAAGCCTCCCCCACATCCAGCACATGCTTGCATAGCAATCTGTCATCTTGAAATCAACAGGAATATAAAAGGGGCCCCGTTTTAAATATTCCCCATAGTTAGCTAGACTGTGATCCATACAGAGAGCTGCAGGTGGTCATGCCCAGGGCTGGGCTATTGGGGGTTTGCAGAGGAACCTCTAGCAAAGATTCTGTGGCGTTCGGAGATCCCACAAATCCCACTCTTGGCTGTCCCCGCCCACCTCACCCCATCCCCGCCCATCCCACCCTGCCCCTCCCAGGAGTCTCCACATGGCCTATTTTGGATGCAGGGCATGCACGGAGGCTTGGGGAGGGGGCGAAAAATGGGCCTACCTGAAGTTTGGGAAGTCCTCCAGAGAGCCTCCAGGGCCTGTGGAGGCCGTTTTCACCCTCCCGGGGGCTCAAAGAAAGCCTCCAGAGCCCGGGGAGGGCAAAAAGCCCCCCACCCATGTGGTACAGGAGACCGACTAGGCCACGCCCACCATAGCTACACCCACCCAGCAACCGGACAGAGGATCCCTTGCTAAAAAATTTTAAGCCCCCCCTGGTCACCCCCGAAAAGCATCACTACGGATCCACACGTAAGCAACAGTGTCTATCTTCTCTTTCCTTGCTAGTCTCTATAACCCTCTTAGGTGTCAGGTGTTGTCACAGAAGTAAAGTGACCAGATTTCAGCGATGGCAAAGCAGGACACCATTGACCGGGGGGGGGGCCTGCGCATGTGCGCTGGGTCTCGCCACCTGGCTGAAGGAGGAGAAGCGGCTGCTGCACTGCTTCTCGGCTCTTCCAGGCAGCCTCCGGCGGGCGAAGTCAAACGGCATCTCTCCTCTGCCCGCTCTCGTGAGAGTGGGCGATCTCGTGAGAGCGGGCGGAGGAGAGATGCCGCTTGACGTCTGTAACACCCACTCCCCCGCCTCCTCCTCCTCCTCTTGCGTTGCCGCTTCCCATTTTCAGAATGGGAGTGAATGGAATCTGCATCTGAAGGTGGAACTTTTTTTAAAAAAAATTTAAAAAAAAAAACGGGACTTTTTTGAAATGCCGCGGGACACGGGACAAATTATTAAAAAGCGGGACTGTCCCGCCAAAAGCGGGACGTCTGGTCACCTTACACAGAAGCAATGACAACAACCTCTTTCTCCCCAGCCTCAGAAGTCCAGCTCATGGACCCATTCTCAACATCTGTAGAGAATTCTGTAGGTATGTGTCGATGGAGATTCTCAGTCATCCAGGTTACGGCTGGGGCTTCCATTCAAGAATGTCTTCCTCCAGGAAATCACATAGTTCAGTTGCCTTTTGAAAAAGCCCCTTTGGGGCTTTTTGTACAGGTTATACTGTAGAAGAACGAGCACTGTATAATTTTAGAGGGCCATTCAATCCAGTCGTGTTCAGGCAGTCCCAAAGGTTGCTTTTTTCAGGAGGCAACTGGACTTCCTTGTAAAGTTTTTAAAGATGTTTTGCTTCTCATCCAAGAAGCTTCTTCCGCTCTGATAGGATAATGGGGAATATTATCCTATCAGAAGGGCTTAATGGCTAAGACGCTGAGCTTGTCGATCGAAAAGGTCGGCAGTTCAGCGGTTCGAATCCCTAGTGCCACGTAACGGGGTGAGCCCCCGTTACTTGTCCCAGCTTCTGCAAACCTAGCAGTTCGAAAGCACGTAAAAAATGCAAGTAGAAAAAATAGGGACCACCTTTGGTGGGAAGGTCACAGCGTTCAGTGTGCCTTTGGAGTTGAGTCATGCCGGCCACATGACCACGGAGATGTCTTCGGACAGTGCTGGCTCTTCGGCTTTGAAACGGAGATGAGCACCACCCCCTAAAGTCGGGAACAACTAGCACATATGTGCGAGGGGAACCTTTACCTTTACCTTGTCCTATCAGAGCCGAAGAAGCTTCTTGGATGAGAAGCGAAAATGTCTTCAAAGAAAAAAAAAAAAAGGAAGTCCAGTTGCCTCCTGAAAAAAGCACCTTTGGGACAACCATGGCTTGGATGACTGAGAATCTCTACAGACATTTAATTTTCAGGCAGAAATCTGGTTTCTGGGTTTGTCAATTCCTTATGTTGACCTTATGGTGTATATTTCAAAATCCGTTCGTTTTGCTCAGGGTCTTCCACTATTGATATTGGCCTTGCAAATGGCCTTAAATAAATAAGCAGTTTTATTGTGGTCAGCTATTCCCAGTTTGATAGTGTCTGAGGAAACTTTAAAGGGAGGGAAAAACCATTCTACAATATAAAAACACATCAATACTCAATTGCTTCTAAAGCAGGACTGAACTCTCATCTTTCCTCTTTACTACCCCATGTAAATTCTGCCAAAAAATGGGGAGGAGTAAGAGCTGTTTAGATCACCAGAATATTAATTAGAAAGCTACCATTAGTCATAAAGTAAAAGCAGAGATTTGCGTAAGCTTTGCGGTTACACTGTCAATGCACAAGTATGTTGAAGATAACGCTAAATATTTCACAGACGAGTCTGCTTGACAAATTCATAACTGTCTTTTGGGGGGGAAACGGGGAGAGGTTCTGTATCTAATCTTCACCCAACTACAAGTCAGTTAAGTTACAAATGTGATGATTTCTTCTTCATGTTTGTCCTGCTGACCAAAACACTAGGGTACGATGAAGAACTCACAGAGAAGTTTTTTGCAAAGAATAGTTAAGCAACTATCTTATGTGGGAAATTGTAGATTCCTTTTGAAAGAGGAAGGAATTTATGACCCATAATTCCCAGCATAATTCTTCCATCCTTGCCTTTTGAGACAAGGGGCTTTAGGGAGGTCTTATGTCAGCAACATCTGGGTGGGCAGAGGTTTTACCATAAGGTAACAACTGTCTAGAGCAGAGATTCTCAACTTTGGCAGCGTATAGGTGGGTGGACTTCAATTCCTAGAGTTCCTCAGACAGTAGGAAACCCATTCTCAGTGAGTTCTTTGTGGTATTCTTAGAGCTTTGGTCAATGGGACAAACATGAAGGAGAATGACTAACTGTTGTGGTCTGCCAGCAGCCCATGGAGCTAGCAGCGGAGTCAGACAGTGAGGAGGCTGGGGAGGACAATAGGTCAGTCCTGGAATCAAGGGAAAGCCCAGACGAGGGCTTTGTGTCGGAGGCAGAGATGGGGCCAGGGCCATTTGGGAGCAGTGCGCGGACTCCGGAGCCTCCAGAGGCGGACAGCAGAGAGGCAGAGGAACAGGAGGAGCCTGTTCCTAGTGCACACATGAGAAGAGCTGCCAGAAGGCAAGAGCAGCTAAAGCAAAAAGGACGACTCGGGAGTAAGGCCAGGAAATGATTGGCCACTCCCATAAGGCTTAAAAGAGCAGCAATGGCTCTTGGGCTCTTTGTAGGAAAGCAACGTTGCTACATTTGTTTCTAGTCGTTGTTGTTCTCTTGTTTCTGAACTTCATGGGGCTTTGCCAAGAAAAGCCTTTGTCAGGGTGCCAAAGAAGACAAAGGTTTGTGATAAGACCAAAGGACTTTTGCTGAAGGACTTTGTTTTGGAATTAATTTGAACTAAGCCGGAAATGAAGTAATTCCCAGCTGTTATAATAAAATAGGGTTGTTTAAGACTAATTGTGTCTTTTATGCCTAAGTGAGCCTAGGTCACAACACTAACAGAAATTCTGGGAGTTGAAGTCCACACATCTTAAAGTCGCCAAGGTTGAGAAACATTGACCTAGAAATGTTATTTACTGAGTTTGAATGATCTGGAAAAGCTCTCAATGCAACATTGCTCCTCTGATTACTGAAGATAAAAGTTACAACACTTAGTGTGCTACCTGGTCTGGGCATAGCTAGTCTAGTGAAGAGAAGGACCAGGGGAGACAGGATAGCAGTCTTCCAATATTTGAGGGGCTGCCACAGAGAGGAGGGGGTCAAGCTCACAGGGGCCTCTGTGGCTCAGGCTGCTAATGCAGTCTGTTATTAACAGCAGCTGCCTGCAATTATTGCAGGTTCTAGTCCCACCAGGCCCAAGGTTGACTCAGCCTTCCATCCTTTATAAGGTAGGTAAAATGAGGACCCAGATTGTTGGGGGCAATAAGTTGACTTTGTATATAAATATACAAATAGAATGAAGACTATTGCTAACATAGTGTAAGCCGCCCTGAGTCTTCGGAGAAGGGCGGGATATAAATGTAAATAAATAAAATAAATAAATAAATAAGCTATTTTCCAAAGCTCCTGAAGGCCAGACAAGGAATAATGGATTGGAAACTGAACAAGGAGAGATTCAACTTGAAAATAAGGAGAAATTTTCTGACAGTGAGAACAATCAACCAATGGAACAGAAGTTGCCTTTGGAAGTTCATCACTGGAAGCTTTCAAGAAGAGACTGGACTGCCATTTGTCAGAAATGGTGTAGGGTCCCCTGCTTGGGCGGGGGTGGGTGGGTTGGACTAGATGACCTACAAGGTCCTTCCAACTCTGTTAATCTGTATTCTGTACCTATTCTCAGAATTGTTGTCCGATGTCACTATAGGACAGATGCTCCTAGCTGTTCACCACTATTTCTGTGAGTTGCTGATTTTTCATAAAGGTGATACACTATTACATTATATACTTTTCCTCCAGGAGCTCAAGGCAGAAACAAGGCATTCTCCCCCCACCCCCACCCCAATTCTTTTCTCCAGAACAACAACCCTGTGAGGTAGGTTGGGCTGAGGAAAAAAAGTAGCCAAAGACATTTGCAACGCTTCCATCTTAGTATCACATGATGATTTCTGTGGCCCTTGGCTCTTCTGCCTTCAGGGGCCCTCCCTCCATAGAAATAATAGCGTTAAATATATTTCATGTGGTTTTCCATATTCATAATAATCAGTTGGGGCTGATTTCTTGTGATGTCTGTCTCATATCCTCAAAGTAACTACATTTTAGAATTTATTTCTTTATTTAAAAGATCTGTATCTTAAATATAATTCTGGACAGCTTATAACAACAATCAAACCCAGGCACTATAAAATCATAAACCATAAAACCAAAATACATCAGGCTACACTTACAAGTTAGAAATAAAATATTGTCCATTTCTTGCCTTTTTAAAGATGAAATAAAATAAAATGTACTTAGACAAAAAATTACAAATGTACTTAATTTACTTAATTAATTAACTCACTTAACCAATTACTTAATTTACTTAATAAAAATTTGCTTAAATAAAATAAAATACAATTTACTTCCAAAGGTGCTTTTTCAAGAGGCAACTGGACTTTCTGGTTATTCTTTGAAGACGTTTTGCTTCTCATCCAAGAAGCTTCTGAGAAGAAGAGCTGAAGAAGCTTCTTGGATGAGAAGTGAAACATTTTCAAAGAAAAATCAGAAAGTCCAGTTGCCTCTTGGATGAGAAGCAAAATGTCTTCAAAGAAAAATCAGAGCTGAAGAAGCTTCTTTGCATGAGAAGCGAAATGTCTTCAAAGAAAAATCAGTTGAAGAAGCTTCTTCGATGAGAAGCGAAAAGTCTTCAAAGAAAAACAAGGAAGTCTAGTTGCCACTTGAAAAAGCATTTTTGGGACATCCACGACTTGGATGACTGAGAATCTCTGTATACAATTTACTTTTTTTTTTTTTTACTCCATATACAATTTACGTTTTGTTCTTTCTGAATCTTTTTTTGGTAAAAAAAATACATTTTTGAGAGTCGGCGCTGCAAACCCATCTCCCTGGTCCTTGCTCAGTGTTTTGACCATGATGCTACGTTAACTTTTCTTCATCGGATCCAAGAGCACCACTCTGGCTTACCTGCAGATGGACGCAGAGGGTGAAGGCAGCAGTCCAGAGCACTTTCCAAAGCCATCTGGTGGCGCTGGCCTTGGCCATCTCCTCGGACCTTTATAAAAGAGCAAAAAAGGACTTTTTGGAGCTCGGAATGTGCAGTTCTCAAATGCCCCCTGCCAGAAACTGAATGACTAAAGCAAACTGGGTAAGCAGTCCAAACCAACCCCTGGAAGCCGTACAGCCTAAACAGTGGAGGTTTGTCCTGGCCAGGAATACCGTCTCACCAAGGAACAAAATGCATCCAGCACAAAGAGTAAGAGACTTTCAATTAGGGCAAGGAAGCCTCGGCCTTTTTCCTTTGCTCCTTCCGCCAATTATTCCGAGGCAGAGGAGACCTTCTCCGTCCCCTTGTCCCCTGCAGCCAAAAAAACCAAATTGAACCTGCTCCGTTATTTCAACACTTTTTCTTTCTTTCTTTCTTTTTTCTTTTTGCCTTGCTTCCCGACAAAAGAGGAGAAGGCCAGAACTTTCGAGCTGCCTTTGCCAAAACATCCAAGCCATGTTGGAAAAAACAACAGCTCTCGCTAACTTTGCAGGAAGGAGGGGAGAGAGTTGGGGAGCGCTCCACGGATTGTTTGGTGGATTAGAAACAGAGAATCCTTCCCTGTTGTTGGTTTTTATTTTTATTTTTTATTATTATTATTATTTTTTGTTTTTTGGTCTAAAGGGCATAGTGAAACTGCCTTTCTTGCCGTGCCAAAGCATATTCTTTTGTTAAAAGCTGCAGAGAGTTACGCGCAGAAGACGCACCAACTGCTGGTTTTACCCTCCCTTTCTACGAAAAGCATTTTCCCCTCCACCCAAAATCTAATTTGCAAGAAGTTTCGGATTTTAGCCAAACTGGGCTGGCAAGGCTCCATCTTCATAATATTATAGGGTAGGGGGAGGGAAGGGTTTTTTTTGCAGCGTTGCTCAAAGGTGAAGAGAACATGGGCAGCGCCAGAGTTTCCCTCCATCAGGGTCTCTCTTGTGCCTCGTCTCTTCCGGTCCACGTGCCCGGCGTGGCTGCCTGTCTTGCCGTGGCAGACCTCCAAAAGGTGCTTGAATGATGGAGAGACTAACTGTGCTTTTGAAGCACCACGGCCAAGAGCGGGAGACGTTTATTTCCGAGAAATTTTAAACGCCTAACTTCAGGGATTTGAGCTGCCTGAAAGAAGTTGGGGATGAGTTTGGTTTCCAGAGGCTTGACTCATTTAGAAGATACACAGGTAATCCTCGACTTACAAGGGTTCAAAATTACGACGGCACAGCAAAAAAAAAGGGGGGGGACTTAGGAGTGTTTTTCACACCTCTGACTGTTGTAAGCACCCCCATGGTCACGTCTATCAAAATTCAGATACTTGGCAACAAACAAAAAAAAACCACATAGCTTTGGCTCAATTTTGCAGCTGTCATTTTCCTATTTAGAATCTGACTGACAGCCTTTGTGGTCCTGTCATATTGCTGGGGATTTGGGGAGGTCGAAATCAGGGGTGAAATGCTCCCGGTTCAGACCGGATCGGCTGATCCAGTAGCAATGGTGGCGGGTGGTTTGGAGAACCGGTAGCAAAAATCCCTGCCCCCGACCCCCCGCCCATGCCCACCCAATCACCCGGTCGCCCGCTAGCCTACTTGCCGTTTCTTTCCGGCTCCCTCGCTTTTCCCACCCGAATGGTAGGAATAGGTTGTAAAATAAATGCTTTTAAAAGTAAAAAAAAAAAAGATTGCGTGCCACAGCTGATCACACACAAACACACCCCGCGTGCTGTTCTACTTACCCCATGCCTCCTTTTGGTGTGCACTCCGCGCGTATGTACCTTGCATTTGGTGCATACTGCACACTGGGCATGCGCGCATACCATGCGCATTTAGTGCGCGGTGCGCATGTGCAGCCAACGAACCAGTAGTAAACGGGTTCAGATTTCACCACTGGTCAAAATCCAACATAATTCGATTCCAAAGGTCAGCAGGTGGAGGCAGGGAGGTATATTTGTGCTTTCTCTTTCTTTCTCTTCTACACCTAACCACACAGGGTATCAGTGCGGCAATATCCAGGAAGACTGAAACCTTCCTGGCTTATCTATAGGACTAAGTTGTGCAGCCTCCTGAATTCAGTTCAAAGATGCATTATCAGAATAAATGGGCTGCTCTAATGAGGGGCACAGAGGTGTTACAAAATGGAAAACGGCACCGAAAAAGATCCCTTAAGATCGCTTTTCACACTTAAAAACTGGAAATTTTTAAGAAAATGTTGGATAACCATCTGACTGAGATGGTGTAGGGTTTCCTGCCTGGGCAGGGGGTTGGACTAGAAGGCCTCCAAGGTCCCTTCCAACTCTGTTGTTATATTATATTATATTATATACTTTTAACCGTGGCAGCAGCCTCATGGTCACGTGATCCAAACTCACACGCTTGGCAACCGGTTCATATTTATGACGGTTGCAGGTTCCCCGGGGTCATGTGATCCCGTTTTGCCTTCTCATGAACAAAGTCAATGGGGGAAGCCGGCTTCACTTAATAACTTTGTTATTAATTTAACACCTGCAAGTGGATTCACTTAACAACGGAGGCAAGAAAGGTTACAAAATGGGGCAAAAGTACTTCAAAATTGTCTTGCTTAGCCACAGAAATTTGGGGCTCAGGTGTGGTCGTAAGTCGAGGACTACCTGTGTGTAAGAGGCTTACCTCACATAATTGCAATTTGGAGCAGTCTACATCCAATATAGCCCTCACGGACACACACACACCAAAAAAAATTCATGACATATTTACAGTTTTCTTAGAAAGAACAAGAAAATAGTTCGCTATGGCCTTGCTCTGGATGTTATTCACCTTCCCTGTTCAGCTCTGGAAATATTTCTCTCATCATCTCTCATCCAAATTTAAACTAGGCCCAAACCTGTTTAACTTTCTCAGCTCAACCAAGATCAAACAACAGAAGTTCAACTTCTGAAAGCCGCCATCACCTATATCAACATCAAGTAATCACAATCAAGACAGAAGGGCTTAATAGGAAAGATATTTTCCTTCTCCCTGTCCTCTTTTTTTAATAAGATTTAATACTTTCCTTGTAGATAAAGCGTTCTTCCAAAATATCTTCCCTCACACCGCTTAAAACCCTGAACAAAAAAAAAATACATAAATAAATAAAAGGCATCAGAGTGGCTAAGTTTTAGATCAAAGCCAGTCAGACATGGTATCAAATCCTTCCTTGGCTACGGAAGCCAGCGATTCGCTCAAGCTACCTCACAGTGTTGTTGTGAAGAGAAAAAAATGGGAGAACTTTCTGATTGTAGGAGGACAACAGAGATAATCTTGAAGAAAGAATGCAGCAGCCGATACAAGAAACATCACCTCCGTCTGGAAAGCAAGGAAGGGGGCGATGGGTGAGGAAGAAACTTAAAATGGATCCACCTTGACTCTCAACAGGCAGCCACAGAGAAGATCTAACAGTAACAGAGTTGGAAGGGACCTTGGAGGTCATCTAGCCCAACCCCCTGCTCATGCAGGAGACCTGTACTAGGGATTCGAACTGCCGAACTGCCGACTTTTCTGATCGGCAAGCTCTGTGTCTTAGCCACTGAGCCACCTAGACAAGCTGTTAAATTTTCAAGATTCTTTTTTTAAAAAAAAAATACCCTATAAAAGTGAAGTTCCAGAAGTTTTCATCATGTTTGTTTCCTGGCCCGGCCTACCTCAAAAAGCTGACAACGAGTAGGGTTTATGCAAACACAAAATAAGCTGATTGCACATTAACCCAACCCGTGTAGTTTGCAGTTTTGTGGTTGAGTTTACTCAATGCACTTAACCAGATCTGTTAAAAAACCTACCACAGGCTATGCTTATTTAGTTTTAATCTTGGCTTTTTTTTTTTTAATGGCTTGGCAGGTTTTAAGTACCAAGCTCATATATTTAGTTTATCCTTCAGTAATTTATTTATTTTTTGCAAAGCCGGAAAACAGTTAATCTTAACTGTACAAATTCCAATCCAGAACACCGATTAATATGTGCATTGTGGAAACGCAGCCCATGTGTGCCACCTTGTGCAAAATAAGGAGAGCAAGAGAACGGTCCTCATTCCAGAGATATATCACTTTAAGTCAAAAGTATGTGAATTAGATTTGATTAAAGAAACTGCCAAATTTATCCCTTGGCCAATTTGGTTTGGTCAAGAGCCACGCTGCAAGAATCGCACTTTCAGACTTTTAAAAAAATAAATACATCTGTTACTGCATTGAGATACTTACATGTATGTTATCCTAACTAAGCAGTGCTACGAAATTGATTAGATTTCCAAATAAGGGTTTAGAAATCACATCCAAGTAACGTTTAAGTCTGCAATGCCCCTGGAACTTCATTTTCTTGCATTTCTTCCATACACAGTCTCTGTTGTCACAGCAGGGATTAAGCCAACAAAGGTCACACCACTGACTTTGAAATGGGATAGGATACAAAAATGCCTGTGATGTAGGTTACATAATGTAGAAGGGCAGGCAGACTATAGTGGACGACATTAAGCTCCTGCTGCCTTAGCCACGTTCCGACAAAGCCACAATCCGTGGTTTGCCATCGGCCACTGTTGAGCTCGCCCAACAGTGCTAAGCCCGAACCTAGCAATCCACCTTACAAAGAATAGAATAGAATAGAATAGAATAGAATAGAATAGAATAGAATAGAATAGAATAGAATAGAATAGAATAGAATAGAATAGAATTCTTTCTTGGCCAAGTGTGATTGGACACACAAGGAATTCGTCTTTGGTGCATATGCTCTCGGTGTACATAAGGAGGATAAAATACATTCATCAAGAATAAAAAGATACAACACTTAGTGATAGTCAAGGTTACTAATAAGCTATCAAATCATACTAGGAAACAAGTAAAAACAATATAAATTGAAAGATACAAGCAACGCGGTTATAGTAATAAGTAGGAAGAGATAGATACTAGTAAGGAAGAGAAGAATAATAGTAACACAGCTTATTATTATTAAATGAGTGTAGCGTATGAGTTCAGCCAGTTTCTATGAATAGTCTGGAAGACTTTTGCTAAGTATATTTCGACTGGTTGTCCTTTTTTTCAACCTGCAGTTATTCGGCTGTAGGGACATCCTGCTGCGTTCCAGGGGTTCAAGGCTGTTGCTCCGACTCCCTTTCTTCGATTTATTGCCACAACCACCATGTGAAAGAAGTTAAGTAATGTGGATTTTCTCCAACACACTAGACTGATATGTGGCCGGCTAGCTGACTACTCAGCAGCTCAAGGCATGAGCTGTGCAAATCCAAGCCATCGGTTTCCCTCGCCTTCATCCAAGATGACTCCTTAAACAGACCGGGTCACCCAATGGCTTAATGGCTCTCCTTATTTTGCACAAGGCAGCCCACATGGGCTGTTTTTTTTCCACAATGCACATCGTATTAATCGGCAGTTCTGGATTGGAATGTATACAGTTAAGATTGTTTCTGTGTTGTACATCACTTCTTCATAATTTAAGAAAAACACCAAAATTGTTAATCATGATTTCCTTGCAATAGCAACTATCTAAATAATAGTAGCAATACCTAATCCCAAAGCGGCAACTAGTTTCCTATTTATAAAAGAAACAATAAACTTGTGCAAGTCACTGAACGGGAATATGCTTTGCTTTCCACGCATCTTCTGTTTAAACCATTACAGTGAGAAAAATTGTGATTCAATTCATAACTTTTCAATAAAAAAATGCAAAGACAAAAATTAACTGTTTCTGGCTTTGCAATATATATATATATATATATATATATATATATATATATATATATATATATATATATATATATATATATATATATATATATATATATATATATATATATATATATATATATATATATATATATATATATATATATATATATCACTGAAGGATAAACTAAACATATGAGCTTGTTCCATGGCTAAGTGAAAAGGCGAGGCTGGTTCTGCCCAGCCCAGCCCTGCCCTACCCACCCCCCTCCTTCTTCAGACCTGGAGATAACGGCGCTCTCCACATGCTCAGAGGCTACTTCACTCTACCACCCAGAAGGAGGTGAAGAGAGCCCTCCAACCTCTCCGAGTGGCGTCCACACACCCCACACACCTTCCACCCAAGGCGAAAACGGGCGAGAAAAAGAGCGAAAGGAAGGCGCCCCTCCTGCCTCGCCCCTTTCCTTTGGGGGGGTCTCTCTCAGCCACCCACCTCGCGCGGCGGCGCTTCTCTCGTGGGAGCGTGGGGCGGGTGGGTTCCTCTCCTTCGGAGCCTCCTTAGCGGGAAAGGTCAGCAGAACTGGCGGCAAAAGAGCTCCTCCGGTCCAAAGCAAGTCGCGGGACGTCGCCGCAGGCTTGCAAGAAGGGAGCTGGCAAGCGAACAAGTGCCCGCCCTTCCAAGCGAACAGGCGGGACGCTTAGGGCTCGCTCGTTCGCCCGTCCGCCTGCCTGCCTGCCTTCCTTCCAGGCTGCAGCAGCCCACCGCCCAGCCCAAGTCCTGGGAAGTCAAGCCCTCTCCCTCCTTCCCTCCCTCCTTCCCTCCGCCCGTGCCTGGGGTGGGACCCGCGCGCTCACGAACACGCGTGGAAAGCGTGTTCCTTCGCCGCCTGCTAGCCAAGCCTGGCAACCGAGCGCGCACTCAATCCACTCTCCTCCATCCGCCCGCCTTTCCAGCCCTGGAATCTCCGGGTTGAAGCCAGCGGCTTGTTTGGGAATGCGGGGAAAGGAGTTGCTGACACGCGTCGGCTCCCGGAGTGGGGGGTGGGGGGAACAGGACGTGGGAAATGGGGGGTGGGGGTGTGGAAATTCCTTGAATTTCCTTGAAGCCCCAGAAACAGCCTCGGGAGACCCGCGCAGATTTTTGCACGAGCCGAAGTCAAGGCGGGTGGGGTGGGGTGGGGGGCTAAATTAGAGGTGGGTTTCAGCAGGTTCTGATCAGTTCTGGAGAACCGGTAGCAAAAATTCTGACTGGCCGCGCCCCCATCTATTCTCTGTCTCCCAAGTCCCAGCTGATTGGGAGGAAATGGAGATTTTACAGTATCCTTCCCCTGGAGTGGGGTGGGAATGGAGATTTTACAGTATCCTTCCCCTGAAGTGGGGTGGGAATGGAGATTTTGCAGTATCCTTCCCCTGGAGTGGGGTGGGAATGGAGATTTTACAGTATCCTTCCCCTGGAGTGGGGAGAGAATGGAGATTTTACAGTATCCTTCCCTTGGAGTGGGGTGGGAATGGAGATTTTACAGTATCCTTCCCCTGCCATGCCCAACAAGCCACACCCACAGAACCGGTAGTAAAAAAAATTGAAACCCACCACTGGAGCTAATTAACCGACTGGGATAAGCATGAAACGAGGTGGAAAAAGGATGGGGAGGGGGCATTCCCAGAAGGTTGCATCAGCCCAACCCCTCAACCCCAACTGAGTTAATTCAGCGATGTTGGCCTTCCTTAGTGATGGGTATGATGATAACGATATATATTATGATGATATACTTTGATATACTAGGATAACTAGGATCGATCACTATTGTTGTATGTACTCTGAGAGCTTATGCACCAGAGACAAATTCCTGGTGTGTCTCATCACACTTAGCCAATAAAGAATTTGGTGGACTTGTAAGGATATAAAGGCCTTTTGGATAAAAATGTGGTGGATTTTACAAAATGTTTTGAAAAAGAAGATAAAGTTCCTGCCGCAATTTTTTTGTTGGGAATTATTACGGACTGTACAGTAATTGAGACTAAATTGATTTTAAATTTAATAACAGCAGCAAGATTACTAATAGGACAATACTGGAAGACAAAAGAAGTACCTACAATAGAAGAATGGATATTGAAAGTTGCCAATTTGGCTGAGATGGCGAAGATATCAGCCTTTTTGAAGGACAATACGCAAGAAAGATACTTAAAGGAATGGGAAAAATGGATTGACTATATTCAAAGTAGATATCAGACTAAGAGTTATCAGACTGTTTTTGAATGATTATGATGTATTATTTTTTATTGTTTTCGGGGGAAGTTAGGAATTGATGATTGTAGGGGTATAATTAAGTTGGGACGAAATTTTTTTAGCATATGTTTGTTTTATTTTTAACTATACCTTGTGCACATTCCGGGAAGTCGGGGGGGAGGGGGGTTGTGAAGGGAGGGAGGGGGAAAGGGGGGGAAATTTTCTGTAAAACTTTTTGAATAAAAAAAAAAAAGAATTGTAATTCTAATGGTTAAGCGTGGTCCCGTGGTCCAGCTAAACCGAAGTAACCCCGGTTCTTCTGTGCCCTACCCGGTAGTGGGATCCAAATCCCAGCGCTACCAGTTCGCCAGTGATGGGTTGCTCCCGGTTCGGCCCAGTTTGGGTGAACTGGTAGTGGCAGGGGCGGGAGGCTCCGCCCACCTGCCCAGACATCATCCAAAATGCTCTGCTCATGCACAGAAGTGCCAGATGCGAGTGTCCTCATTCACTTTGCTAGTGTGTGGCACTTCTGCGCATACGCATAGCATTTTTGGTGATGTCTGGGTGGATGGGCGGAGCCTCTCGCCGCTGCTACTACCAGTTCACCCAAATAGATTGAACCGGGAGCAACCCACCACTGGCCCCACCCCATGCAGAGTCTGCTCCTGTTTCAGACCACTGTGGTTTCCTGGCTTAGTTAAGTCATGGATTAATGCCTTGATCTCAAACTAATGACACACTCTACACGCTCAGAGGCTACAGGTAGTCCTCGACTTACAACCCTTCATTCAGTGACCGAAGTTACAACAGCACTGGAAAAAAGTGACTTGGGACCATTTTTCACGCTTATGACTGTCGCAGCATCCCCCATGGTCACGTGATTTACATTTACATATATAATTTTATGGTACTACTTTTAAAAAAAAGTGGTGTTATTAGCTAGTTTTTAGAAAATACACTTTTTTTTTTAATTATTTGAATTTATATCCCGCCCTTCTCCGAAGACTCAGGGCGGCTTACACTGTGTCAAGCAATAGTCTTCATCCTTTTGTATATTATATATAAAGTCAACTTCTATTGCCCCCAACAATCTGGGTCCTCATTTTACCTCCCTTATAAAGGATGGAAGGCTGAGTCAACCTTGGGCCTGGTGGGGGTTGAACCTGCAGTAATTGCAGGCAACTGTGTTAATAACAGACAGGCTTAGTCTGCTGAGCCATCAGAGGCCCTTTCCCAAAAGGTTTCCACAATTTTTGGCCACTATTGTAGAATCTCACCGGTTTCAAAGGATGAGAGCCAATACTGATAGTTTGTCACCTCAAAGAAAAACGGCTGAACAAAAAACCCTCACGTGCGCATGCACACAGCCTCTCTCGAAGGTTTCCAGGAATAACCTTCAATAAATAATATAAAGTTCGAATTACTTAGGTAATATCACGGGAGGTAGGCAAGTACCAAATGCTAATCTAGCTTTCTGGCTGGAGTTGTTTCCTTATCTACAATATTAACCCAGCTTTTCCTCTGGAGATTTAAAGAGAGTCCACACACTCAGGGGTCTCCAACCTTGGTCCCTTTAACACATGTGGACTTCAACTCCCAGAGTTTCTCAACCAGCAAAGCTGGCTGAGGAACTCTGGGAATTGAAGTCCACATGTCTTAAAGGGACCAAGGTTGGAGACCCCTGCACACACTCCTTTGGCTAGTTTTTACCCCCTCAGTTCCATGAGCTGGACCGCAGCTTCCAAACATCTCCAGTCGTTTGTAGCTCAGGCCCATTTGATATTATTTTTTGGAGTGGAGGGAAACAAACTATGAACTCTTGCTGTTTCCGCAAACCGGGAACTAGAAGCTACAATCCAACCAGGCTAAGTACCATCACCCCACTGCCCTACCTCTTACCTGTCTTCCTGGAGGGGTGTCTCTATAAAACCACTGTTCTTTTCTTCCTGTTGCATCCAAGAAAATCAAACAATCAGAATAGAGCCGGAAAGGGACCTTGGAGGTCTTCTAGCCCAACCCCCTGCCCAAGCAGGAGACCCTACCTCATTTCAGACAAGTGGCTGTCCAGTCTCTTCTTAAAAACCTCCCGTGATGAAGCACCCAGGGAAAAAGGACCAGTTGCCAGCCAGCCGGCCGCTCGCGAATATCAAGAGAAGCTCCGCTTAGCCGAAAGCGCTTAGACGCCTTCCCGTTTTTTAAAAACTGCTTTTTTAGTCTGTTATTCCACCTGGGAGGGAGCGAAGTGGCCCGTTTGCAAGTCTTTCTCTCTCTCTCCCTGGAAGGGGCCAAAGCGTGGCGCGGCCACGAGATCAGCCGAACGGGACAATATCTAATTAGCCCATCGCCGCCGCCAAGGCTTAAAATACGCATCGCGAAACCACAAAATCCAGGAAAGCGTTGAAGGAGTTTAGTTGGCTCCTGGATTGCAACTCGGCTATCGTTGGAGAAGGAGCGCCTCCTAGTGGAACGACTAGGTACCCGCGTGGGGAGAAGGTTCGTCCCAGGATATGCCGACACCTGAGCTCAAGTCAGCTACTAATGAAGGAGAAGATTCGTAACTCAGGGTTGAAAGGGGGGGAGGGATCCTTGGTAGTCTCTGTGGTTGGTCGTTTTCTCGCAGACGTTGCCTTACCCAAGCTAGGTAACATCTTCAATGCTAGAAGGGAGCAAAACCCCACTCCCATCCTTTGTAGCAGAGGTGGGTTGCAGCAAGTTCTGACCAGTTCTGGAGAACCGGTAGCAGAAATTTTGAGTAGTTCCGAGAACTGGTAGTAAAAATTCTGACTGGCCCCGCCCCCATCTATTCTCTGCCTCCTAAATCCCAGCTGATTGGGAGGAAATGGGGATTTTGCAGTATCCTTCCCCTGGATTGGTGGGGGGGGGGGAGGGAATGGAGATTTTTACAATATCTTTCCCCTGCCATGCCCCCCAAGCCACGTCTAGCAAGCCATGCCACACCCACCGAGCCACACCCACAGAACTAGTAGTAAAAAAATTTGAAACCCACCACTGCTTTGTAGGGATGATGAATTGCCACTTTTCAGGAAATTAATTAAAATTAAAGACGTTTCAATGAGAAGTGAAACGACTTCAAAAGAAAAACCAGAAAGTCCAGTTGCTTCTTGAAAAAAGCACCTTTGGGACAACCATGACCTGGATGATTGAGAATCTCCGTAGACAATTAAAATTAAACTTGCTAGAACTCCTATAACACACAAAACCACAAGCTAGCCAAATATTAAACATACACACAAGCCAGGGTGTTGGATGGATTCAGACTATTAGGAAATGATTTCATAAGGCATGCGAAGGAAAAGATCATAATCATCCATTTTGGGGTAAATCGTGGTAAGTGTATATTTGTAAATAAATATTCAGGATGTATGAAACCCCATTGTAGGTTTTCCATACCTGCACTACACACCTGCAAAATTCCTACTTGGCCTGTAGATGGCAACCCAGTGATCAAAAATTCTCACTGCTGTCCTCAAGTGACCAACTGGATGTTTGCAACCAAGATTTGCCCCTCTACTCAGTGATTATTATTGGAAGCACTGTAACTGTAAATCCGGCTCTTTAGCAGCCAGTTTAATGATGACCCATTGCAGGGACGTGCTGAGGAGTTTAACGGTTATCTATACGATAAAATCGTTCAGCTTCGGGACGGTCTGGACCAAAATTGCGACGATTCAGATGGGGCGTCTGAGGGCGGTCTTGGTGATATTGTCTGGGATGAGTTTGATCCTGTGGCTCCCGAGGACATGGACAGGTTGTTGGGTAGATTGAATGCCACCACGTGTTTACTGGACCCGTGCCCCTCCTGGTTGGTGCTGGCCACTCAGGAGGTGACACGAGGCTGGCTCCAGGCGATTCTGGCGCTTCCTTGTTGGAGGGAGTCTTTCCGGCCGCCTTGAAAGAGGCGGTGGTGAGGCCCCTCCTCAAGAAGCCTTCCCTGGACCCGGCTGTTTTAGGTAATTATCGTCCGGTCTCCAACCTTCGCTTCGCGGCAAAGGTTGTAGAGAGTATGGTGGCATATCAGTTTCCCCTGCACCTGGATGAAACTGTCTATCTAGACCCGTTCCAGTCCGGTTTCCGGCCCGGTTACAGCACTGAGACGGCTTTGGTCGCGTTGGTGGATGATCTCTGGAGGGCCAGGGATAGGGGTTGTTCCTCTGTCCTGGTCCTATTAGACCTCTCAGCGGCTTTTGATACCATCGACCATGGTATCCTGCTGCGCCGGTTGGAGGGATTGGGAGTGAGAGGCACCGTTTATCGGTGGTTCTCCTCCTATCTCTCCAACCGGTCGCAGACGGTGTTGACGGGGGGGCAGAGGTCGACCCCGAGGCGCCTCACTTGTGGGGTGCCGCAGGGGTCGATTCTCTCGCCCCTTTTGTTCAACATCTATATGAAGCCGCTGGGTGAGATCGTCAGTGGTTTCGGTGTGAGGTACCAGCTGTACGCGGATGACACCCAGGTGTACTTTTCCACACCGGGCCACCCCAACAAAGCCACTGAAGTGCTGTCCCAGTGTTTGGAAGCCGTACGGGTCTGGATGGGGAGAAACAGGCTCAAGCTCAATCCCTCCAAGACGGAGTGGCTGTGGATGCCGGCATCCCGGTACAGTCAGCTGAGTCCACGGCTGACTGTTGGGAGCGAGTCATTGGCCCCGATGGAGAGGGTGCGCAACTTGGGCGTTCTCCTGGATGAACGGCTGTCTTTTGAAGATCACCTGACGGCCGTCTCCAGGAGAGCTTTCCACCAGGTTCGCCTGGTGCGCCAGTTGCGCCCCTTTCTAGACCGGGATGCCTTGTGCACAGTCACTCACGCCCTCGTGACATCTCGTCTGGATTACTGCAATGCTCTCTACATGGGGCTCCCCTTGAGGAGCATCCGGAGGCTTCAGTTAGTCCAGAATGCGGCTGCGCGGGTGATAGAGGGAGCCCCCCGTGGCTCCCGTGTGACACCTATCCTGCGCAGACTGCACTGGCTACCTGTGGCCTTCCGGGTGCGCTTCAAGGTTTTGGTGACCATCTTCAAAGTGCTCCATGGCATAGGGCCGGGCTACCTACGGGACCGCCTACTGCTACCGAATACCTCTCACCGACCCGTGCGCTCTCACAGAGAGGGACTCCTCAGGGTGCCGTCAGCGAGACAGTGTCGTCTGGCGACACCCAGGAAGGGCCTTCTCTGTGGGGGCTCCCGCCCTCTGGAACGAACTCCCCCCAGGACTTCGTCAACTTCCGGACCTCCGAACCTTCCGTCGCGAGCTTAAAACACATTTATTCATCTGCGCAGGACTGGACTAGATTTTAAATTTATAGGGGTTTTAATTGGTTTTAATATTTATACTATTTTTAATAATTTGGCTTTTAGAATAAGTTTTTTAATGGTTATCTTAATTTGTACATATATGTTTTATTTGCCTGTGAACCGCCCTGAGTCCTCCGGGAGATAGGGCGGTATACAAATACGAATAAATAAATAAATAAATAAAATAAATAAACTGGATTGTGTAAGGGCAAAAAATGTTGCAAAAAAAAAATACGCAGTTAATTGTTAAAAACCATAGCTTAGCACGTGTGTTTTTTAAACCTATTGCTAAAGGCTAGGGTCTGGGGCTTTGGTGCTTCCACCTGAAGAGGACTTAACTCCTAAAGAAAGAAACAAGACTTTTCATAATCTGAAAAGAAGCTCAAAGTTTACTGCATGTCTCTTGGAACTGCCCCATTGATTTTCAAAGCACTGTTGTTAGCAACTGTCTGGCAATCGAGAGCTAAAATAAAAGAATGCCATGGAGCCACCATGCATCACCTTTCAGACCGCAGAATGCCTGCTCTGCCCACCCACTCCTGGTCAGCTGTAAATCCGGCTCTTTAGCAGCCAGTTTAATGATTAAGTCCTGAGGCCATGGAGCGCAGTGGCCAGGATAAGGGAGATGCCCACACCAAGCCAAGCCCAGCCTTTGAAGGCAGCAGGTGCAAAACGCCTGCCAGACCGCCGAAAAGAATAGGGGATGGAAGCATAATTATGTTCTTCCTTGCCAAAGGTTATATTTAAAAGAAAAGGAAGGCAGCTGGTTTTTAAAAGCTAACGCTGGTGGGCATTTTTTTTCCCCTTTTAGCAACGGGGAGGAAGTTATTGAGCGAGACAAAGGAAGGTGTACCTCCCACTTGTGCCTTGAAGACTGCCGTACAAATACGCCGATAGCAGTTTTTACTTACAAAGTTCAACTTACAACTTATGGCTTAGCGCTGGAGAATTTGCTTTCCTACAAGACAGGCAAGATGATTGCTAAGCCAGATTTATTATTTGCCGTGATTTTTTTTCCTCTCCAGCAAGCCTAAAAGTGAAGGTTCCCCTCGCACATATGTGCTAGTCGTTCCTGACTCTAGGGGGCGGTGGTCATCTCAGTTTCAAAGCTGAAGAGCCAGCGCTGTCCAAAGACGTCTCCGTGGTCATGTGGCCGGCACGACTCAACGTCAAAGGCGCACGGAACACTGTTACCTTCCCACCAAAGATGGTCCCTATTTTTCTATTTGCATTTTTTACGTGCTTTCCAACTGCTAAGTTGGCAGAAGCTGGGACAAGTAACGAGAGCTCACCCTGTTATGCAGCGCTAGGGATTTGAATTGCTGAAGATAGACAAGCCCAGCAAGCCTAGAGTAACCCAATTCATCAGGCCAGCTGGAACACACAGCTTGATCGTCTTGATTTACAGCCATTGATTTAGTGACTGTTGGAAGTTACAATGACGCTGGAAAAAGATAACTTGCAACCAGGTCCTCGCGCTTAACGACCGTCACTGGCATCCCAGTGATCATGTAAATCAATTCAATTCAATTCAGTTTGTTACAGTCATAGACCAGGGACCAGAACAAATAAAAACACTCAGTAAATATACAGTTAAAAATTCTAGTATAAAATAATAAATAATAACTAAAATCTATGATGAAATCCAGTCTGTCAATTATACATGGTCTAACTATACTAAAATTACAATCCATAAACTGTGTGGCCCATTGTGAGTTTAATAGTAAAAGGGAAAGAAATAAGAAGTGCAAAAGGTTTAGCATTAGCAATAGCACTTAGACTTATATATCACTTTACAGTGCTTTACAGCCCTCTCTCGGCGGTTGACAGAGTCAGCATATTGTCCCCAACAATTTGCGTCCTCGTTTTACCAACATCGGAAGGATGGAAGGTGGAGTCAACCTTTGAGCCTAGTGAGATTTGATCTGTTAAATTGCAGGCAGACAGCAGGCAGCAGAAGTAGCCTGCAGTACTGCACTCTAACCACTGCGCCTCACTTGTTTGCCGCATTTGTTGTATAAAATAGCTATGGTGGATTAGACACGTGTTTGCGATGAATCTCCAGTGCTGCTGCACAGAATCTAGCCACCTGCACTGTAGTTACAGGCTGTTCATCCTTAAACAGCCACTGGAGATAAGCAGTGTCGGAACGGCCAGGATGCCTAGCAGGCCAGGAACCTGTTGTTTTCCGGGTGCGCTTCAAGGTATTGGTTACCACCTTTAAAGCGCTCCATGGCTTAGGACCGGGTTATTTACGGGACCGTCTACTGCCGGCCTCGATCTCCCATCGCCCGGTGCGCTCCCACAGAGAGGGATTCCTCAGGGTGCCGTCAGCCAAACAGTGTCGACTGGCGGCCCCCAGGGGGAGGGCCTTCTCTGTGGGGGCTCCGACCCTGTGGAACGAACTTCCCCTCGGACTTCGACAACTACCAGACCTTAGGACCTTTCGCCGCGAACTTAAAACCTATTTATTTCATATGGCTGGACTAGCTTGATTTTTTATCTTTAAATTTTAATTGACTTTTGATGGGTTTTTAAAATTTAAATTTTTGTAATTTTATGGGGGTGTATGTTATTTTAATATTTGGGCAAATTTAAATCAGTTTTTTAAGGGTTGTTTTTACTATTGTGTATGTTTGTATTTTATCTGCCTGTTCACCGCCCTGAGTCCTTCGGGAGAAGGGCGGTATACAAATTAAAATATTCTATTCTATTCTATTCTATTCTATTCAATCATTGGCAGAATATATTTTTTTCCGAATCTCCGAGTAAAAGGAACATCGAAGGAGTACGTGACCCACAGTCTCCATCTCTCCTGAACCGCAGGAACAGAGTCTGATCATGTAAGCAAAATTTGGGCATTTGGCAACTAGCGTGTATTTAGAACAGTTGCAGCATCTCAGGGTCATGTGATTGCTATATTTGACCTTCCCAGCCACCTTCCAATAAGCTATCCCTATCAATGGGGGAGTTGGATTTCCTTAATGACTGCAGGATCCACTTAACAATTGCCCTGATTCACTTAACAACCACGGCAAAGAAAACAGTAAGACCGTAAAATCCAGTGCAACTCTCTTAACAACCGTCTTTCCTAGCACCGGAAATTTCAGTCCCAATTGTTATAAGTTGATACCAATAAAGGAGAATATTTGTAGCTCAGGGTTGAAACGAGGGGTGGTTTGGCGCTCTCTGAGCTTGGTTGTTTTCTTGCAGACGTTTCAATACCCAAGTAGGTAACATCATCAATGTTAAAAGGGAGTGGGGTTTGTGGAGTGGAGGAGGAGGAGGACTCTTAGGTGCTTTGTTGCTCTCTGAGCTTGCTTTTCTTACTCAACTAGGTAACATCATCAATGCTAGAAGGGTTTGTGGAACAGAGAAGGAGAAAGACTATGGGGATCTTGGTGCTCTCTGAACTTGCTTATTTTCTTGCAAATGTTTCATTACCCAACTAGGTAACACCATCAGTGCTACTAAGGAGTGCTGTTTGCTGTCAGTTTATATTCTGGTGACTTGCTTGTTTGTGTGGGTGCGGGTGGTCTTAAGAGATTCTTTGGTTGGGCTGTTTACTGATGGCTCTTTGGCATAGCCTATGCAAAAGAGACAATCAACCAGTCCAAAAGAGGACCAAAAGACTCTAGCACCTCTCCACTAGTAATCAGCAACAGTAGTGTAGATTAACTCCAAGGTCAACTTCAGACCAACAATCAAGGAAGCAATACCCCAATCCGGAAACTGCCAAAGAGCCATCAGTAAACAGCCCAACGGAAGACTCCCTAAGACTGCCCCCCCCAACCCACACAGCCAGGCAAGCCACCAGAATATAAAAGGGACAAAAAAACCCACCCCTTACTAGCACTGATGAGGTTACCTAGTTAGGGTAATGAAACCTCTGCAGGAAAACAAGCAAGCTCAGACAGCACCAAGGACCCCTCTATGGCTTGGATTTTCAGCCATTTAACTGGAGAAGGTAGGGAGTTTAGGTGTGGTCATCCCAGCCGATCAGTTATATGTAACAGTAACAAAGTTGGAAGGGACTTTGGGGAGATCATCTAGTCCAACCCTCTGTTCACGCAGGGGACCTGTACTAGGGATGCAAACCGCGGATCTTTCTGATCGACAAGCTCAGTGTCTTAGCCACTCAACCGCCTGGGAGGCAAGATCCTGGAACGTTTGCAATCTTGCCATGAGCTCTACCTGCATCCCCTTCCTTTTAGTCCTGCGGGCCATTTTGATGCCCTCCTCCTCCTCCTTCTCCTCCTCTTCTTCTTCTCCTTCTCCTCCTCCTCTTCTTGCTCCTCTTCTTCTTCCTCGTCTTCTTCCTCCTCCTCCTCCTCCTCCTCCTTCTTCCTCCTGCTCTTCCTCTTCCCCTTCCCCTTCTCCTTCTCCTATGAATGACCAGGTGAGAGTACACGTGCCGGCGCCTTGGCAACCGAGCCCGCCTCCCCCCCAGGTGGGCTCGGCCTTTATTTTTTTTTGTGCGCCCGGTTGTGCTTAAAGGAGGCGCGAGGCTCTGGAGACTCCGTGGAACGCTTGGCCATAGCTTTCCACGCGTCCCTTGACCCGCGTGGAAGGGAAAAGCGGCCGGAGCCCGAAAAATACCCTTCGCCCGCCCGCCCTCCAGCTCCGAACCCAGCGGAGCATCGTCCTCGTCCCCGGCGCGGCCGCTGTCCCCTTAAAAGAGCCCGGTCCTTGCCCCGCGCAGGGCGTGTTTGCGCAAGTCTGTCTGACCGGCCGGCTGATTCCCTCCTTCCGTTCTTCCATCCCAATGGCCGCGGCGAGGTTTTCCACGCCGGAGTCGGACAGCGGGCTGGCTTCCGACCTCTGGTTGAGCCCCTTGGCCAGCCCCAACCTCCGGAGACCCCTGCGGGAGAAGGAAGAGCTGCGCCAGCTCAACGACCGCCTGGCCGCCTACATCCAACGCGTGCGGGCCTTGGAGGCGACCAAAGCGGCGTTGCATCTCCGCCTGGGCCGGTGCGAGGAGGACAGCGGCCGCGACCTGGGCTCCCTGAGGAGCAGCTACGAGAGGGAGCTAGCCAAGGCGCGCCAGGCGCTGGAACACCGAGCCTTGCAAGAGGCGGCCTTGCAGGCTGCGGCGGACTCACTGGGCGAAGAGCACCGGCAGCTTCTGGCCAGGTCAGTCCCGGCGCCTGGGAAGCTCTTTCCAACGGCCCAGCAAACGGCTTGGGTTCCCACGACCGGTGCATTCCCGGAGAAGTGAAAACGCGGATGGTTGTGGCCAGTTGCTTCACACACTCTCACACACACACACACACACACAGGTCCTCTTGTGCCAAGGCAGGTTCCTTTATAAGCCACAAATCCCCGTTTCAACACAACCCGGCAGTGACACCCGCAAAAATGGAACTGGGGTGGGTGGGAGTGGAAGGGAAGCCCTGTTCACACAACCCGCTAAATAAACCCTTTGCTTTATTTTCACCCATTAGGCTACTTGGATAAATTGGATGAGAACCAGTTTGGGGGCTAAGGGGCTGGCTTAGAAACCAGGTGGCAATGAGTTCTAGGCCTCCCTTCCCCTATGAAGGAACAGGGTGGGAGGAAAAATATCCATGATTGCTTAGGAGTAAGAGACAACTTGGTGACACATCATCTGTCAATAGGCATAAAAGATGGCCAGTCCTGGCCAGCTTTTGGGCCAGTCCTTCGTCCGCTCAACCCATCCCTCCTCACAGGGTTATTGTGGAAAAAATATAACAATTGCAATAAGATTTATATACCGCTTCACAGTGCTTTTACAGGCCTCTCTAAGCGGTTTACAGAGTCACCCTCTTGCCCCCAACAATCTGGGTCCTCATTTTACCCATCTCGGAAGGGTAGAAGGCTGAGTCAACCTTGAGCCTGGTGAGATTCGAACTGCCAAATTGCAGGCAGCCGGCAGGCAGCAGAAATAGCCTGCAATACTGCACTGCGCCACTGTGGCTCTATATCCATATTATCTATCCCTAAACTGTCAGTTACTAGATAAAATGGTAAATATTAGCAGCAAAGTAGCTTTTTCAATGACAATCCTGAAAATAAAGGATTTTTCCAGATAAGTTGGGGAACTCTAACCTAAGTTCCATAGAACCTTACCTGTCTATTCACAAGAGTACGCAAACAGTCTAGAGAAATACCTGTATTATAGGCAAAATACAATAAAATAGCTTGACCTCTACATAGGTGGATCAGTGGTGAAATCCAATTTTTTTTACTACTGGTTCTGTGGGCGTGGCTTGGTGGGCATGGCATGGGAAGAATACTGCAAAATCCCCATTCCTTCCCCACTCCTGGGAGAAGGATATTGCAAAATCTCCATTCCCACCTTGGGAGAAGGATATTGCAAAATCTCCATTCCCACCTTGGGAGAAGGATATTGCAAAATCTCCATTCCCACCCCACTCTGGGGCCAGCCAGAGGTGGTATTTGCTGGTTCTCCAAACTGCACAAAATTTCCGCTACTGGTTCTCCAGAATCTGTCAGAACCTGCTGGATTTCACCCCTGAGGTAGATCCAGTTGTTTGCACCTGACATTACTGCAATATATGAACCTGGCCTGTCAATGTTATCAATCAAATGCAAATAGTACTGCACATATGCCTCTACTGATTGCATGACTAACAGAAAGCATATCCTGGGTGACAGAGAAGGATAGTAGCCCCTGAGGGCCAAAATTCCTCAGAAGATTTCTTTTCCAGTTATCCTGTTAAGATTCTCTGCTGAGGAGGCAGTTGCCATGGAGACAAATGCTGATTTAGCATTTATCCTACCCAGTAGCAGTCTAGCCTATCATCCCTGTCTGTCGGAGAGTGAACATGGTGGCATAGGGGCTGTCCAGATAATGTATAATTCAGGTTAATTTAACCTTGGTTACCGGAACTGGTTTTCTATGTATGCTACAGTCACAGGATGCAGTGTGGTTGATTATCATGTTGTTCTGCCTGTCAGATGGCTCAGACAATATTATTGATATTTCTTCTATAGATTTCTGAGGTATCATTTGGTAAAATTGGATCTCTCACTGCTTTGATTATCTTCAGGGAGTTTATCTTTAGAAGTTTAGAGGCTGGACTGGCATTTCACACTATGCTAAACCAGGGGGGTCAAACTCAAGCCTCAAGGGGGCAGATTTGGCTCGTGGGGTGTTTAGATCTGGCCCACGGGGCTGCCCTGGAAACAATGAAGGACCGGCCCGTGATGCCTCTGCCAGCAAAAACGGAGAGCCATGTGCAGCCATTTTGCTGCCAGAGGGTTGTAGGAGGCCATCGTGGCCAAAAACGGAGCTTGGGAGCCCGTTTTTGCTGGCAGAGCGCACGGACACCGCCCGGACATGAGTGACATCATGCTGGCCATGCCCATTCCAGCCCTCCGAGGTCAAACACAACCCTGATGCGACCCCCATCCCCAATGAAATCGAGTTTGACACCCCTGTCCTAAGCTGTGGTTTTTGTGGAATCATTACAGAGGCCTGACCCACACCATTCTCCTAAACCAGGGAGAGCAGCTCTAGAGCCACATGTGGCTCTTTCATCCCTCTGCTGTGGCTCCCTATCGCTGGTCGGCGCCACAATTTTGAGAGGAGTTTTCGGTTTGGGGTGGTGATGGTTAGGGGAAGCATGGCATGCCAGGAGGAGACTCTATGGCAAGGGACGAATTTTCCAGTCAGCTCCACAATTGATAGGGCTTTCGGTTAGGACTGGTAGAGGAAAAAGGTATCCTCATACCTTTTACCTTAAACTGTCTACCATGGACCTTTCACATTTCTTAAGAAGTCCCTAAGTGTTCTATCCCCCCTCGCCTCAGTCCGAGCGATGACTTAATTAGCCGGCAACTATCAGCTTCTGGCAGCAAACTAGCGAGTGTCTGCCAAGTGTCTCTGTTATCTCGCTTGATGCTGATGAGTCAACCAGGAACAAACAGTACTTCAGCTCTAGTTAAGCAGTTGATTTGCTTGCCACGAAGTGGTATAGCAGCTCTTGCTGCTTTTATATCCTGTGGGGTGTGGCTCCATGACTCAGCACTTCCTAGGCCTGCCCCACCCTTGCTTCTGTTGTTCCCACCTCTCCTGCCTATGAAACCTAGGGTCCAGCCAGGCCTGATTGCCCTCAGCTGGGTCTGGAGGCGTGGCCTGGGGAGGGGAAAGAGTCAGGGGATGGAGGCCTTGTTATCTCCTCCACCTGGCCTGCCTCTGGCTCCTGGAGCTGAGCCAGGGAAGCCGGTGCTCCAGAGGTAAGGCCTGATGGCCCTTCCCCCTCACTTTCCGAGTCACTTTCTGGCAGGGCCCCCGCCTCGGGGGGTGCAGACACAACACTAAGGGGGCATGCGTAAGCGCACCAGCATGCCTACCGTCCCTGTCCAACTGTTCCCATTATATGTAATCATTCTATGTGTTTATGGCTGTGTTTTGCCTATTTATATCCTTCTTTTTGGTGCCAATTTATTTCATGTGTCCATGTCCATGTCTATACAGTTACTTGTTTCCTTGTTCTTGTTGACAAATAAATAAATAAACAATAAATAAATATGAAGGACGCCGTGCTAGAAGCAGACTCTACAGTGGGTGACTTCCAGTCGGCTCCAGAACTGAATGGAGGGCTTCTGGTCAGGATTTTTGTGGCTCTTTGAGGGTTTAAGGTTGCCGACCCCTGTCCTAGACATAACTCATGGGCTGGATTCATGCGACGAGCAAAATAACCCATGTGCAAACTATTATAACCTCAGCGAGGGTCAGCATGAATGAGGAGACAGCTTGTAACACGAATCATTTATTGACAACAAGGCAACTCCAGAACAGAATCAACACTAGAAAAAGAGTTGACAGCTCTTAAAAAAATGAGCTGTCCAAAACAACAACAACAATCAATAGCGAAGCCCTGATTTTCCCGCCTGAAAGGATGCGGAAATAAACCAATCAGATCGCATCGCGTGCGCACGCTCCATACTCCTTCGGCAGCTCCGCAGACACAACACAAACTTTACGGTTTAGTGTGCTAGACAAGGAAGCCATCAGCTAGCACTCCGAAATCAAGCTTGAAGGTGTTGTAAAGTAATGGTCTCCAACCTTGGTCCCTTTAAGACTTGTGGACTTCAACTCCCAGAGTCCCTCAGCCAGCAAAGCTGGGAGTTGAAGTCCACAAGTCTTAAAGGGACCAAGGTTGGAGACCCCTGTTTTAAAGAACACACCTTAAGATGCCAAGAAATCTTCTGATACAACTCCCTTTTGTCTGCAGGAACGCTAAAAAAGAAAATGAATTAAGCTCGGCAGTCGCTCGAGCGAAGGATCTGGATGCTCGGCTAAACTCCAGAGAGGCTGAGCTGACGACCGCGTTACACGTGCAGCAGAGTTTAGAGAAAGAGCTCCAAGAATCCAAGGATCAAACGAACTCTGTAAGGGCTTGTTCAGTGAAATCTCAACCGTCTTGTTGAAATTGTGGGGGGCTGGTCTTTATTATCTATACGGCATATTTATTTTGCTTTGGGGTTTATTTTGCTATGCTAAATGGGGGGATTCTGGATTCCTACAGTACAGGTAAGTCCTCGACTTACAACCAGAACTGAGCCCAAAATTTCCATCGCTAAGGCGAGACAGTTGTTAAGTGAGTTTTGCCTCATTTTGCAACCTTTCTTGCCGCGGTTGTTAAGCAAGTCACTGCAGTTGTTAAGTTAGTAACACGGTGATTAAGCAAATCTGGCTTCCCCTTCTTGACTTTGCTGTCAAGAGGCCTCTGGTGGCGCAACAGGCTAATGCAGCCTGTTATTAACAGCAACTGCTTGCAATATTGCAGGTTCAAGTCCCACCAGGCCCAAGGTTGACTCAGCCTTCCATCCTTTATAAGGTAGGTAAAATGAGGACCCAGATTGTTGGGGGCAATAAAAGTTGACTTTGTATATAATATACAAATGGATGAAGACTATTGCTTGACATAGTGTAAGCCGCCCTGAGTCTTCGGAGAAGGGCGGGATATAAATGCAAAAAAAAAAAAAAAAAGAAGATCGCCCAACAGGATCACACGACCCTGGGACATTGCAACCGTCAAGGTCCCAGGGTCTGAATTTTGATCATGTGACTGTGAGGAGGCTATAATGGTCCTAAGTGTGAAAAATGGTCGTGAGACACTTTTTTCAGTGCCGTTGTTATCTTTAAACCGTCACCAAACAAATTGTTAGTCAAGGATCTGGGTTTGATTTCCTTGTGAATGAGGTCGATGGAAGCGTACAGTTTTCTAATAATTGGCGAGGGGTATATTCACCATCAAAAAGGGACACAGTGGCTCAGTGGCTAAGACGCTGAGCTTATCGATCGAAAGGTCGGCAGTTCAGTGGTTTGAATCCCTAGTGCTGCCGCGTAACAGGGTGAGCTCCTGTTACTTGTCCCAGCTTCTGCCAACCTAGCAGTTCGAAAGCACTTAAAAAATGCAAGTAGAAAAATAGGGACCACCTTTGGTGGGAAGGGAACAGCGTTCCGTGCGCCTTTGGTGTTGAGTCATGCCGGCCACATGACCATGGAGAGGTCTTCGGACAGCGACGGAGATGAGCACCGCCCCCTAGAGTCAGGAATGACTAGCACATATGTGCGAGGGGAACCTTTACCTTATTCACAATCATATCATTTGACCTTGAATGGACTTTCTACTTAAAAAGACACCCAGCCATCAGTCAAAACCCCTCCCATCAACAGAGCTCCACAATCGGGCTACTCTTGGATGGCACTAAAAGTTTCAAAAAACCAAAATGACCTCATTCAAAAATTAATCTTTATTTGCTTTCCTAAGCGCTCACCTTGCAATGCCGTAGAACAAGCGTACTCTTATATCTTAAGAGAGAAGATGTCAGCTATCTGATCCATGCTGGTTTAGGAATCTCTGCAGATGCCAACATCTTCATTAAGTTGCTTGTACTTCATGGCTTATTAGCTGGCAGTTCTAGTTAGGTTAGTGAAATAATGTCCTGATACACAAAGTTGGCTTACAACCACACAGTATGCCAAGCCAAAATAAACTACATTACATATTTTAGGGTGTGAACCTAATCGGTCTTACATGCTGAAAAACATGGTAACGCATGTTTGTTTTATCTGCAATTAGTAAGACTAACAAAAGCTCGCATGCTGTTTTACGGCCTGAAATGATCTATTGGAATAGGCTGACTTGAAATAGTTTGCCTTTAGGCTACACAGAGGTGGTGGATCTTGAAAGACAGGTGATTAACTTCAGACAAAGTCTTAGTTGAAAATCCTAACTCCTAAAATCCTAACCTTTGGGTAACTTTAAGAGTGCAAAGGCTTCCTTGAGTGCAGCGAATGTTGTTGTTGTTGTTTTTATCCTTTCCTAGCTTAAGGAGCTGCTGAAAAGTTCCAGAAACGAACTTCATAATGAGAAGTTGAAAAGAGCAGAGTTGGAAAATCAAGTGAAATCTTTCCGAGAACAAGTGGCGTTCCTGAAGAGCTTCCATGAAAACGTATGTATTGACAGTCCAAAATGCCGATTTGATCCATTCCGTTAAGAGGAGGAGTGTCAAAGTCGATTTCATTGAGGGCCGCATCAGGGTTGACCTTGGGGGCGGGGCAAGGGGCGGGGCCAGCTCAACATCACTCGTATCAAGGGGGCGCCTGTGGTGGCCTGAGTGCTCTGCCAGCGGAAACGGGCTCCCCAGTTCCGTTTTTGGCTGCCACAGTTTCCTGAAACCCTCTGCCAGCCACATGTGCCCCTCCTGAGCTCCGTTTTCACTAGCAGAGGCACCATGGACCGGTCCTTTGCTGTTTCCAGGGCAGTTCCGCAGGCCAGATCTAAGTACCCCGTGGGCTGGATTCGGCCCCCGGGCTTTGAGTTTGACACCCCTGTTGTAAGCCATCAATGTAGGCAGCAGTCCATAGCTTATGAAATGAGTTAAACTCTCGTTCCCCCAAATCTGCAGTCTAAAAATCTGACCATCAAAAAGATGTGAGAAGCAAGAGTAATAAGAGAAGATTCCAATTAGAAGAGAATATGAACTAATCATGCACTGATGATGTTACCAAGTCTGGTAATGAAATGTCTTCAGGAAAACAACCAAGCTCAGACAGCATCAAGGATCCCACCATTCCAATTAAGCAACCCAGAACCAAGTGGCATCACTTAAATTTTACAAAAGATGAGGAGAATGTCTTTGTGGATTTGCATTAGGAATAGCCAAACTCAGCCCACAAGTTACTTGGGGATGTGGTGGGCGGGAATCCAGATTTGTCAGTTGAATTAAAGCCTTTGTTCAAGGATTAAGTTAATGACATTCTTCCTTTGTCACCCAATTTCTTTCTTCTCTCAGGAACTCAAGAACAAGAAGCAACTTTACGAGAACAGAATTCAAGGGATTGTATCTGGCCGTCAGCAGGAATATGAAGCTAAACTAATGAATTCTCTCCAGGAGCTCAGAAAAGAGCACGAACAACAAATCAAGGAATACAAAGACCACGTGGAACAAAATTTCCAAGCCAAAGTGAGTTAAATGGGAAGACTCTTAGGGAAAATGTTGCATTGTCTACTCAAAGCCATGTATTTCCATGGACCACTTTTCCTTTTGAGGATTAAAATAAACAATTCTAAAACCAATGATGAGGAATCTATAACTCTACAACTCAAAGCAACCCTAATCAGCACAATCCAGTGGTGAGGAATGCTGGAACCATCAGCAACTTCTGAAAGGCCATAAATTCTTCATTATTAAAGGACCCAGAAGCTAGCAGCTAGAATCGTATTTGCACAAAACTGGAAAAAGTGCAGAGATCCCTACTGATGAGAATGTGATTAGGAAAATGTTAGAATGGACAGAAATGAACAGATTAACTCTTCCAATTAAGGAGAAAGAACAAACTGAATATTATATGATATGGGAATTATTTTATCAATGGTTAGAGAATAAAAATGGAATTTGGAAATAAAAGGAGATTAAAGAATAGTAGAAAATATGTTAAGATAGAGATGCAAATAATGATAATTGTTATGATGGTTATTATGCTTAATATTATATTGTTCTTAAAAGGGAAAAATGAATAAGTTTACTATGCTCAATTGTTCAATATACTACAATTGTAAGATCAGAGAATCAATATCAGTGTAATGAATGATGTTGTAAATTTGGATGGTTATTGCACAGAGATATTTGTACGCAGATGACACACTTTTTAAGGGAAGATGGAATGTTTATATTAAAAACAAAAACAAAAAAAGGAGCCAGAAGCTGTTTAGTTGGTTGAGTCTAGAAATTAAATCCATAGTTGATCCATGGAACATTGAAAGGAATGATTTGGGGATGGATGGGAAGATGAGGTATAGGGAAATCGAGGTCTATAGTTTATGAAGGAGGGCATTTTATAAGATTGAGATGAATCTCAAGTCACTGAGCAGAGATAACAAGGAACATCAAGTTGAAATATTTGGGGGAAATCTAGAATTCAGATTCCTGAATTCAAAATGTCCCTTGGGATAATTTTTGGATGTGATTTGGATGAAAATATGAAAAAGAAACAATACATTTACTTATAAATATGTGGCACTTTATAACAGCAAACACACACCATGAAAGTCAGAAATAGTTTTATTCCTGTTTCTAGATAGGAATATGCTACAGCGAACATTATTAACCCAAACTATTTTTGCAGGTAGAAAATGCGCTCCTTTACGCTGAAAAGAAGCACGATTTTGCTGCGACTGTTCAAGAGGAACTGCAAAAAACAAAACTGAAGGTTGATAATCTCATATCACAGGTAATCTGAAAAACAAGGCAAAACTAGGCATACGCAAGGGTGAGTTGCTGCCTCTTGGGTTTTCTATTAGGAAGAATATTTTATTAGTTCATCAAAATATAAAATACAGAAGTGCGAATAAAAATAAAAATAAGGGGGAAATAAGTGAGGAAAGGAGGGACGCAGTGGCTCAGTGGCTAAGACACTGAGCTTGTTGATCGAAAGGTCGGCAGTTCAGCGGTTCGAATCCCTGGTGCTGCGTAACGGGGTGAGCTCCCGTGACTTGTCCCAGCTTCCGCCAACCGAGCAGTTCGAAAGCAGGTAACAAATGCAAGTAAAAAAATAGGGACCACCTTTGGTGGGAAGGGAACAGCGTTCCGTGTGCCTTTGGTGTTGAGTCATGCCGGCCACATGACCACAGAGACGTCTTCGGACAGCGCTGGCTCTTCGGCTTTGAAATGGAGATGAGCACCGGCCCCTAGAGTTGGCAACAACTAGCATGTATGTGCAAGGGGAACCTTTACCTTTACCTTTAAGGGAGGAAAGGGGGAAGAGAAAAATGTATAGGGTAAGAGGAGAAAGAAAAAGAAAAGGATTAACTTCCAACTCCTTTTGATGCAATAGAATAAGGTAGTATCATAGCACCTCAACTTTTTACTTTTATATAGTAGAAATAGAAATAGAAATAGCACTTGGACTTATATAGTGCCACATAGTGCTTTACAGCCCTCTCTAAGCGGTTTACAGAGTCAGCCCCCAACAATCTGGGTCCTCATTTTACTGACCTCAGAGTGATAGAAGGCTGAGTCAACCTTGAGCTGGTCAGAATCGAACCCTTAGCAGTGAGCAGAGTAAGCCTGCAATACTGCATTCTACCCACTGTGCCACCACGGATAGCGTAACAATACATACTAGCCATTTCTATAACAACAAGCCTACCTAGTGAGCAAAACCCAAACTAAAAGTTTCAACGCTCATTTTGGGCCTCTTCAGTCTTCTAAAAAGAGGTGTCTTCTCTTAGAACCAGTCTGTTCTTAACTCTGTTGCGCAAGCCTGATGTGCCTAACCTTAAAAAACATTTCTGTAAAATCCAAGAACGTCGAATTGCAAGCCAGGATCAAAGAGCTGGAGACTAGGATAAAGGAACTACAGAGAGTGATTGATACTGAACGTGACTCTTCCAAAAGACGCCTAGCTGAAAAAAACAGAGAGATGGCAGAGATGCAGCAACAGATGCAGTCCCAGCTGGATGAACATGAGCATCTGTTGGATGTGAAGTTGGCCCTGGACCTTGAGATCAATGCCTACAAGATGTTGCTGGAAGGAGAAGAAAAACGGTAAGCTTGGAAATCTCCCCTCAGTAAGTACACTGTTGACTTACAACAGTTCGTTTAGCAATAGCACTTAGATTTATATACCGCTTCTCAGTGCTTTTACAGCCCCTCTAAGCCAGGGGTCTCCAACCTTGGCAACTTTAAGACTTGTGGACTTCAACACCCAAAGTTCCTCAGCCAGCTTTGCTGGCTGAGGAACTCTGGGAGTTGAAGTCCACAAGTCTTAAAGTTGCCAAGGTTGGAGACCCCTGCTCTAAGCGGTTTACAGAGTCAGCATATTTGGCCCCAACAATCTGGGTCCCCATTTTACCCACCTCGGAAGGATGGAAGGCTGAGTCAACCTTGAGTTGAAGACTTACCTATTTATTCGTGCAGGACTGGCATAGAAATTTTAGTAGTTTTTAATATTTGATATAAATTTTATGGGGTTTTTACGGTTTTAAATGGTTTTAATTTTGGCCTTATATTTAATAAGTTTTTTTAATTATTGTTTTATTGTGTATATAATTGTTGTTTTATTTTGGCTGTGAACCACCCTGAGTCCTTAGGGAGAAGGGCGGTATAAAAATCTAATAAATCTGAATCTGATGAGATTCAAATTGCTAAATTGCAGGTAGCCGGCAGCCAGCAGAAGCGGCCTGCAGTACTGCATTCTAACCACTGGGCCATCACCTCTCTTGAAACCTAAACCTGGCTTTCCAATCCCAATGCAACACTTTTAATCCCCATGCTGCACTGTCTCCCACACTTCCTGACGAGCGTGCTTCCTAATTATTAAATTAACCCTTAATCCAGTTTGCAGGATGCATTAAACCCAATAGACTAGGTTCACACAAGATGCAAAACCAGAATAGCCCATAGCACTTAGACTTCACAGTGCTTTTACAGCCCTCTCTAAGCGGTTTACAGAGTCAGCAATCTGGATTCTCATTTTACCGACCTCAGAAGTCTTGAAGGCTGAGTCAACCTTGACCCTGGTGAGATTCAATCTGCTAAATTGCTGGCAGCCGGCAGTCAGCAGAATTAGCCCGCAGTACCGCATTCTAACCACTGTGCCACTTATTACTGTTTTTCACCCTTACAACCATTGAAGCATCTCCAAGGTCATGTGACCAAAATTCAGATGCTTGGCAACTGACTCCTATTTTATGACGGTCGCAGTGTCCCGCGGTCATGCGATCCCCTTTTGTGACCTTCTGACAAGCAAAGTCAAAGGGGAAGCCAGATTCATTTAACCACCATGTTTCCAATTTAATAACTGCTGTGATTCACTTAACAAATTTATTTATTTATTTATTTATTTGCATTTATATCCCACCCTTCTCCGAAGACTCAGGGCGGCTTACACTACGTCAAGCAATAGTCTTCATCCATTTGTATATTATATACAAAGTCAACTTATTGCCCCCAACAATCTGGGTCCTCATTTTACCTACCTTATAAAGGATGGAAGGCTGAGTCAACCTTGGGCCTGGTGGGACTAGAACTTGCAGTAATTGCAGGCAGCTGCTGTTAATAACAGACTGTCTTACCAGTCTGAGCCACCAGAGGCAAGATGTGGCAAGAAAGGTGATAACGTGGGACAAAACTCACTTGACACGTTTCTCACTTAAATTCTAGGCTCAATTGTGGTCGTAACTTGAGGACTAGGTTAATCTAGGTTGTGGCTTTTTAAGAGTGACATTTTTTGTGTTTCTTCGGTAGTTTGAAACTCTCCAAATTCTCCTCTGAAAGTGGGGAAGCGGAGAGGAGAAGTAGTGATAGGAGTTGGACCACCATAAGTCACGGCCAACGCCTCTTCTTGCAAGGAAAGAAACGGAGACGCGCATCGGCCAAGAAACAGGCTCACAGCCTGAGCTTCAAAGTGGTCCAGCGAGCGTCTTCTTCAGGAAGCATCTCCATCGAAGACATTGACGTGGAAGGAACGTTCATCAAAATTAAAAACAATTCTGATAAGGTAAAACCATTCATCTCTGGGTTTTTCCAACACCTGGATATCTGTTTCCATCTGGGAAAAAAAGTTATTTTGGGAACACAGGTAGCCCCCAACTTACAACCATTTGTTTAGTGACTGTTCAAAATTACTGTCCTGACGCAGCTCCCCAAACACGACAAACCCTCTGATGTGAACTCAAAAGATTCCTTTATTAGGAATGCCGGCAGTCTCGGCAACAAGTTTCTCTTGCAGGCTAACAGATCTGTCCACCTGGGAGATGAATAGTTGTGTGCCACATCTATTCAGATCTGCCCCCTGCCTTTTATCCCCAGAGCTAGGGTGGGGCCTCATTAGCAGTGGTGGCTCCTCCTTCCCCAGGATCGGCCCATAGATTTCCACTGCTCTCCTCTCCTCTGCCTTCTGCGCATCCACACGTCAGGCACTGGACCAGGGGTAAAATGTAAAAATTTGTTACTACCGGTTCTGTGGGCGTGGCTTGGTGTGGGGGGGGGTAATGTGACTGGATGGGCGTGGCCAACTTTTTTTTTTTAACTTTTAAAAGCATTTTTTCTTCAACCTCTTCGGCCGAAGAGATTGTAAAAAAATGCTTTTAAAAGGTTCTGATGATCAGGCAACTCAGCTGGGATCGCCAGAGGAGCCTTTTAAAAGCATTTTTCTTTCCCCCCCAAAAAAGCAGGTGAAAATCTGGGTGCGTCTTATACTCCAAATGTAGCCCCACCCAACTTCTCAAATGGAGGTTTCAGAGGCTGAAAAAAAAGCAAAAAAAAAAAAAAGCAAGGTACAAAATTCAACTCTGGAACAGCTGATTGGGGGTATTCCAGGAGGCCGATCTACCTGCCAATCAGCTTTTTTCTTATTTTCCTCCCCAAAAACTAAGGTGTGTCTTATACTCCGGTGAGTTTTATACTCTGAAAAATACGGTACCGCCTTAAGCTTCTGAAGGAAAAACAAAATAGAAACATAAAACGTTGAGACCGCTATCAATAAATGAGCTTGAATATATGTCCAAGAACGTTCGCCTACCATGCTAGGATTCTTTGGCAAAAGAAGTAAATTTTTTTGACTTTAGATCAATTGTTTCTTAAATGCAACTTTGGTTTGCAGGATCAACTACTAGGTGGATGGATGGTTAGGAAGCAGCACAGAAACGAATCTGACACGATGTACAAGTTTCCTGCTCAATTCATTCTTCAGGCTGGTCACGTAATAACGGTGAGTGTTGATTTTAATAGTCCTCTTACATTTTTGCAGGGGGAAAAACTTAAAATGGTTTTATTTTGCTTCTCATTGTTAAGCCTGCTTGAATAATTATACACATTCACTTTCACATCAGTCATAAGCCATTTAAACTCAGATTTATTTCTTTTCAGATCTGGGGAAAAAATGTGGGTTTAAACCCAAGTCCTAGCACCCTGGTTTGGGATTCCCAAAAGTCATGTAGACTTGGAGAGAACATTGGTATTGTTCTCCTTGACGGTGATGGGAATGTAAGTACCAAATTGACTTTACCTAATTATTACAGGGGGTGTGGTGGCTTAGTGGCTAAGACGTTGAGCTTGCCGATCGAAAGGTCGGCAGTTCAGCGGTTCGAATCCCTAGCGCCGCATAATGGGGTGAGCTCCCGTTACTTGTCCCAGCTTCTGCCAACCTAGCAGTTCGAAAGCACGTAACAAATGCAAGTAGAAAAACAGGGACCACCTTTGGTGGAAAGGGAACAGCGTTCCATGCGCTTTTGGTGTTTAATCCTGTGGCCATGTGACCACGAGACGTCTTCAGACAGCGCTGGCTCTTCGGCTTTGAAACAGAGATGAGCACTGCCCCCTAGAGTCGGAAACAACTAGCACATATCTGCGAGGGGAATCTTTAATTATTACTCAGAAAGCCAGTTTAGTCTGCTGGTTTAAGGCACCAGCCTAGAAACCAGGAGATTATGAATTCTGGTTTCAAACTTAAGACATTTCGGTCAGTTACTCTCTCTCCGCCTAAGAAGAAGAACACAAAAGCGTTGCAAAGAAAACTCTATGGGTTTATTCAAGCAGTTGCCGGGAGTGAAGGCACAAAAATATATATATTTTTTTAAAAAGTTAATCAACATCTCTGTCACCTTCTTCTACTTTCAGGAGACTGCAGAAGGCATGGTCATGTATCTGGAAAGAGGAGAAGGTGATGGAGAAATTGAAGACGCTGCAGAAGAAACAAAAATAGGGATTCATAGCCAGGTAAGTTTAACTGAACATCTGAATGTTGAAAATGAGATCCTTGGATTCTTATTTGGTTGATGTATTTTCTTCAAATGCCAACTGAGGTGGAGAGATTTTCGAAAGTGTATCAATATGCACATTAGTCACCCTGATGGGTCTAGACAAATCCATCCGACCCCCTGAGCCAGAGATCATTCAGGTCTAAGCTATCCATTTCTTCCCGCAGCCGAACGAGACCAGCAGCTGTCCCATTATGTAACCGGAAGTTGGTGCCTTACCTGATAAGCTTGAAATGGGGATGCCCAGAATTGAAAATATGGCTTCAGAGATGTTTTGGCTCCGCCCGGAGAGTCGACGCTGTAACTTCTCCTTCGTTCTTCTTGACTTCCAAGGACAAGATGGCTTGTGACTCCTAACAGCCAACTAGTGAAAGACTTATATGCAAGGATTAAGGCAGACGATACCGTCTTGAGTAAGACTATCTTGAAGTTGCCTCTATGAGCCTTAAGACACCTTCTCTTTTTTCTGACCTGCTACGAACAAGCAAGAAACCTCATCTTGCTAAATTTTAGAAGGATAGTAAATGCACTGCGTTGTTGAATCGAGTGCCCGGTCCTTGGTTAACTTGTGTTGCTTATTTTGCACAAAGTGTGGCCTTTTTGCAGAGGAAGTCTCTCAACCTCCTCATCCCTCTATAAACCCACCCTTATATGTATCCAAACAAAAGCCCGACTTTGTCCCAAGGTTGCAATTCTAGTTTTCTTCAATAGCCGGGGAGATGTTCCAACAACCGGGCCACCTTAAGGAAATCCTTTTGCTCCAATTATATATATATTTAGTAGCCATACAACCTGCTTCCTCTCTTTTTTTTAACAGGATTGGCCGTATCGGAGCATGCTGGAGATCAGTCTAGAACAGTGTTGGCAAACCTTTTCGGCACCGAGTGCTGAAATGGAAGAGCACGCATGCACACGAGAGCCAGGACCTGGAAGAGCACCCGCCTGGTGCGTGTGCGCATGCCAGGAAGATGATCTTCCGGTTTTCGGCATGTGTATGCGCACCCGTCCAGCTGGTCTTTGAGCGTACATGTGCGCCAGAAACTGAGAGACCAGGTGACCGGTGCACATGTGTGCGCTGGAAAGCAGAAGAGCAGCTGCCTAGCATGCGCATGCACGCTAGGCGGCTGCCCTTCCAGTTACTGGCGCTCCCGCGTGTGTGAAGACCAGCTGGCCGGTGCGCCTGAACCTTGAAGAACAACAGGCAATAGCTCACATGCCTGTAGAGATGGCTCTGTGTGCCACTTCCTGCACGCATGCCATAGGTTCGCCATCACAGGTCTAGAAGTTGCCCAATGCTGGTGCTGATTTGCAATAGGAATGAGAGTGCAGGGAAAACTTTCCTTACTCTGTCCTTCTTTTATATTGGACCCGAAGGAACATCCAGAGAGGAGGTTAAAAGTGCCCATCAAATACCGCATTTCTTTTCAATCTCTTCCAGCAACAGTGGACAAGGAACGGTAAACCTTAAAACCCAGAATGGTTTAGGACTCTTGTATTAATTCATGGCCAAAGAATTCTTCTTGTTCCTACCAGCCTCGGGGCAGTGTCTTTTTCTTGAAGGATTCCTTTCAGCTGGATTTTCTTCCAAGGGAGGCTTTTAGAAATGGTTAAATTATTAATGCCAGTGGTTTCTGATATTTTAGCGCAGGGGTCTCCAACCTTGGCAACTTTAAGACTTGTGGACTTCCAACTCCCAGAATTCCTCAGCCAGCAAAGCTGGCTGAAGGATTCTGGGAGTTGAAGTCCACAAGTCTTAAAGTTGCCAAGGATGGAGACCCCTGTTTTAGCATACCCGAACCGTTTGCTGTGGCACTTGCCATTTAGGTGCTTCTATTTGTGTGTCGGCCTCGTTAAAATGCACAAACCTGGTAAACATTTGCTTCCTATTAAAGGTATTTCCTTTCAGCTGATGGCTCTTTACAATGTTTAAAACAAACTCTATATTTGGCAGGCTTAAGTCATATTTTGTTTGTATGTTATTTCAAGAGGAGGAAACGTTCTCCAAACCGGGTTTCCTCTGTCTTTTTACTCTATTTTAAATTGTACCTCACATCCCCGTTTATGGGAGATTGCTTAATAAAAATTGGACGAACGTCGTCAATTTAGCCATAACATAACAACCTGGTAACAACTGGTAGCTTACATGGTTTGGTGGTGGTGGGGGAGTGGGGGAACGATCAATAGATGAAATTCCCATGAAACCTGAAATAGCTCCTTTCTATAATAATTAGGAAGGTTGGTTGCTTTGCTGACGGGCTTTAGAAAAATCCAGTTTGCTACTATGAGACATATTGGAATAAAGTCATTGGTTGTTGAAAACAGTATTATATAGTGTTAAACAAGATGCTGTTAGTCTCAAGAACCTTGCTTCATCTAATGCAATAGCAAGTTGTGATGCCTCAAAAATGAATATTCTTTATATTGATAGTGAGAGCAATCAACCAGACAGAAGTTGCCTTCAGAAGTTGTGGGAGCTTCATCACTGGAAGCTTCCAAGAAGAGACTGGACTGCCACCTGTCAGAAATGGTGTAGGGTCTCCTGCTTGAGCAGGGGGGGTTGGACTAGATGACCTACAAGGTTCCTTCCAACCAGTGGTGGGTTTCAAAATTTTTTACTACCGGTTCTGTGGTAGGCATGGCATGGCTTGGTGGGCGCAGCAGGGCAAGGATACTGTAAAATCTCCATTCCCTCCCCAATCTAGGGGAAGGTTACTGCAAAATCCCCATTTCCTCCTGATCAGCTGGGACTCGGGAGGCAGAGATCTGATGGGGGTAGTAAAAATTCCCCCTCAGAATTTTTACCACCGGTTCTCCGAACTACTCAAAATGTTCGCTACCGGTTCTCCAGAACTGGTCAGAACCTGCTGAAACCCACCTCTGCTTCCAACTCTGTTAATCTGTAATCTTACTGTACATTTTGGTGGCGGAACGCATTTAGTTTTATCCTTAGCTATACGTTATATAGTTGATTTTAGCAAGATTTGATCTCAAGCTGAATATTCCTCTGGTTAGGTTGAGCAAGAAATTGGATTTTTGAGCCCTAAATGAAAAGGTGGGGAAAAACAGATCAGAATGACATGAAAAAAACAGTTTTAAAGAATCTTTTGTACCATAGGAGGGAAACCAGACTTAACAGTACCAACTAAGCTGGTGATAACTACTAAAACAGGTTCTCGCAGAGAAGCAGAAAAATACACATTTTTTCCCCCCTTATCCTCGGCCATTTTTCACAAAGCTAGTTCACAAGCGCAAAAAACTCAAGTGCCAAAGTTTAGCTCAGGGTCCGGCGGAACGTGTGAAGCCAGTAGCCAAAGGATGACGTATCTTGCAAGATGCTAAGGAAATATATTTCCCACAGGAATGTTTTATTATATCTGGTCAGTGAAGAGTTAAGCGTTGGAGGGCAACGTTGACTTAATACAGGAATATCATGGAAGCAAATCATATTTCTATAGTCAAAAAATACACGGTTAAGTATCAGCTTTTCAGAGTTAAGTTCAATGTAGCAGGAGTGGCTGAAGAATGACCAACTTAAAAGAGTAGCTGTAAAATTGTACCCACAAATAAAATTCATCACTCGACGAACGGCTTCTTGTTGCGACAATGGGCGTAAATAGCTTGGCTTCCGGGAAAAGCCTCCGTGAGATTTTTTTTTTTCCAAGGCACAAAAGGCACAGAGCCGGCTACTGTTTGTTGCTCATAACCGAAAGAAAGGCCTTCATAATTTATAATAACAAAATTGTACGGATACAAAATAAATATATTTCTTAAAAGGCGCGTACAAAAAGAGTCAAGTTAAGTCGGTCAGAAGAAGCACGGGCTTTCGGAGCACAAGTGAAAACACCGCTTTGGGCACAAAGACAAAATGTTTTGGTTGCATCAGCAGCGGGAAAAAGACACAGTTCACTGCGGCAGGGCAACAATGACTTCGACGTAGCTGACGGGGAAGAAGCCGGATTCCCCCTTTAACATGCCTTCGTACCAGTTCTCGTCAATCTGATTGGTCAACGTGATGATGTCTCCTTCCTTAAAGCCAAGTTCCCCTTCATTTTCAGGCTCAAAGTCATACAAGGCTTGGCAGCAAGGTTGGTCCATGCGCAACGAAGAACCTGGTCCGAATGAGTAATTGAGACGTTCAGGTTGCTTTCCGACAAAATTCTGTCTCAGTTAATTTGCAACGAAGTCCAGGATTATAGCAATAGACTTTCAGATCGAGGCTTGCGTTTAGACCAGGGTTGTCCAAACTTGGCCCCTTGAAAGCGTGATGGACTTCAATTCCCAGAATTCTCCAGCCAGCATGAGCTATAAATATGAGCAAGTTGCTGGCTGGGGAGTTCTGGGAGTTGAAGTCTACCACTCTTCAAGGGGCCAAGTCTGGACATCTCTGATTTAGACTTTTATACCTCCTTATAGTGCTTTTACAGCCCTCTTTAAGCTGTTTACAAAGTCAGCCTCTTGCCCCCAACAATCTGGGTCCTCATTTTAGCCACCTCAGAAGGAGGGAAGGCTGAATCAACCTTGAGCCTGGTGAGACTCGAACTGCTGGCAATCGGCAGTCAGCAGAAATAGCCTGCAGCACCATATTCTAACCACTGCACCACCATGGCTCTTATAAAGAGAAGACTGCACAAAGTTAATGCAGGTAGGCCTTGACTTAACAATGGAACACTTACCAACTCTGAAATTACAACAGACTCAAAATTACGACCCATCCTTGAAGTTAAAACCGCTGCACCCACCTATCTGGTCACACGATTGCATTTGGGGTGCTTGGCAATTGCCTTGCACTTAAAACATATCGAGCATCCAGCAGCCACGTGATGATTTTTTGAGACATTTTTTGCCATTTTCTGGCAAAAAAATACTAATCGGATATGCTGATTTTGGACTTACGACCATGTGATTTGCTTTATGACCGCAATGGCTCGCTTAAACATCATTGTAAAAATGGTTGTAATATCTAGTTTGGTCACATGGTGACTCGACTTAACGATCAAAATTCTGGACTCAAATGTCGTTGAAAATCCAGGATTACCTGTAGTTAAGCCCTAGTGCCTACTACATCTTTGAATGATTTGCTTTCTTTCTTTCTGACCAGCCCTTCCTCTTGCACATATTTACAGTCCTCCAGATATTTGCACTGGTTTAATTATTTCAAAGAAATGGGGCTCCCTTGAAGATAATTGCTCACTGAATTTGTGCATGAAGGATGAGAAGCAAAGGTCTTCCAGGAAAACCAAAGTCGAGTGGCCTTTTGAAACTTTGGGACAACCATGATCTGGATGACCGAGAATCTCCATAGATCCCATGGTTACATACCTGATGATTTAATTGATGGACTGGAGGAAATTCCATTGTGCGGTTGACCGTTGCTTATTTCCAGATGCGTCCGTGTGATTGGTTTGGGCTTAAATTCACGTTTAGGGCGACTTGAAGCTATGTTTATCCTGAAAGCACGATGGAGATGAAAAGATCAAGCTTTTCAAACAGTCAGAAATGCCTGCTCTAAGTGTTTATAGATCACCCCGTTGGGGAATTCTGCTTCCATCACTGCCACCCCAAAAGTCCTTGTAAACCCATGAGTTCATATATATATACACACACATATATGTAGATCTTTGGTTGTTCGGGTTTTCTCCCATGTAAAATTGGAAGTGTCTTGGTGACGTTTCGACGAAGTCTCATTCGTCATCTTCAGGCTTCAGCTTCGTGCTTCTTGCTCCCAGAAGCATGAAGCTGAAGCCTGAAGATGACAAATGAGACTTTGTCGAAACGTCGCCAAGACACTTCCAATTTTACGCAGGAGAAAACCCGAATAACCAAAGACCTACATACAAACACCCGCGAAAACCTCAGAAAACAAACACACACACACATATATATACATTGCATTGATTCATGATTTGTTTAACCACAGTCCATGGAATAAATAATAATTGGCTTAACTACACAGTAAGCTTAATCCAAATACCCCATATTTTGATTTAGTAGGAAGTTCAAACCCACCCATGGATAGGAATTCTGAGCTTCACAACTCATTGCTGATGTGACTAGGTTCCCTGGGAATGAACAGGAGAAACCATATGTCTTTTGAGATACATATATAAATGTAAGGTAAAGGTTCCCCTCGCACATATATGTTAGTCATTCCCAATTCTAGAGGGCGGTGCTCATCTCCGTTTCAAAGCCAAAGAGCCAGCGCTGTCCAAAGACGTCTCCGTGGTCATGTGGCCGGCATGACTCAACGCCAAAGGCGCACGGAACACTGTTACCTTCCCACCAAAGGTGGTCCCTATTTTTCCACTTGCATTTTTTTTTACCTGCTTTCGAACTGCTAGGTTGGCAGAAGCTGGGACAAGTAACGGGAGCTCACCCCGTTACACGGCGCTAGGGATTTGAACTGCTGAACTGCCGACCTTTTGATCAACACGCTCAACATCTTAGCCACTGAGCCACCGCGTCCCTATTATACAAATGTATACATATCCAATACATATGTATCCAATACAAAAGCCCTCCTATTTCCTCCCTCACAACCCTTCAAGCAAGTAGTTAAAGACATAAACACAAGTGGAAGATCACGCCATAAGATCTGAAAAGCCAAATAAGCTAAATTCACAGATGGGCTGAAGCCACAATATGATTTACAGTACTTTAACTATTTAATATTTTCAATATTTATTTTCACTTAGCGTATTTTCCTAAGCCTGGTCTACGGTTTTAGATCTTAGTGTATTGGGCAAACTCAGGCAATTGTGGTTTATTCAGCCAAGGAAAGATTAGCATAACATGGGAATCTTGTCATAACGTTGATCTGAAAGAGGTCAGTTGGATGGAGGGATGAGTGGACCAACTTGAGACCTTCGAAATTATTGAAAGAATAGGACTGCTATCCGAGTGTAGCTGATGCAAGTTGATACCACAAAGATCAGCAGGATGCCTGTAGGTCTTTGGTTATTCGGGTTTTCTCCCGCGTAAAATTGGAAGTGTCTTGGCGACATTTCGATGAAGTCTCATTCGTCATCTTCAGGCTGGTGTTTTCAGCTTCGTGCTTCGTGCTCCTAGAAGCACGAAGCTGAAAACACCAGCCTGAAGATGATAAATGAGACTACAGGCTCAAAGTTGACTCAGCCTTCCATCTGGTAAGTTACCACCCAGAAGTCATCCTGATCTCGAAAAATTATTGGGGAACTTCTCCTTCCCTTGGACAATCATCTGCAATTGGGCAGTTCAAATCTCACCAGGCTGACTCAGCCTTCCATCTGGTAAAATGAGGACCCGGATTGTTGGGGGCAATAGGCCAATTCTGTAAACCGTTTAAAGAGGGCTTTAAAGCACAGTGAAGCGGTACATAAGTCTAAGTGCTATTGCTATTTTATTGCTGTATCAGCTGTAAAAGCAAGGATTGTTTTGCACAGCTAGGGTATTTTTTTTAACCATTGTAACTTTGAATTGTTGCTAATCAAGACATACATGCTGGTTTCCAAGAACTCAAATTTTGATCATTTAACAGTAACAGAGTTGGAAAGGACCTTGAAGGTCATCTAGTCCAACCCCTGTTCACGCAGGAGACCTGTACTAGGGATTCAAACGGCCAAACTGCCGACCGTTCTGATCGACAAGCTCAGTGTCTTAGCCACTGAGCCATCATGCAACCATGAGGATGTTTTGAGAGTCATAAGTGTGGGGACCGGTCATAAGTGAAGTGGTATATACTGTAAGTCTAAGTGCTATTGCTATTAACAAAACTGGTTCAGTATCCTGGAGGACCAGCCCTATAATAGCACTTATTCAAACTTCTAAAGAGCTTCCTCATATTGAAATGTAATCAATCCATGGTGATCCTTACCGATTTTGTAGCTTGCTCTGCAGATCCTCCAAAATTTCCGCAGACTGTTTATGGTAATCCAGTGCAGCTTCTACTAAGACTAACAGCTGGCTCACCTGCTCTACCTGTACAAAGGGAATCCAAAAAGAAAGTTTTTGTGAAGGATTTTTCCCAAGCAGGCTGGAGGAAACATGGACTCTAAAGGAAAGGTAAGTTCTCATTTGGTGTGGTTTATTGATTCAAAATTGTCTGGAGAAAGAATGGAAGGAGCTGTCCAGGAACAAGGACCGTCTGGAAGAGTATCAGAGAATGCATATTTCTGTCAGGAGTGGGATTCAAAAATTTTAGCAAGGAGTTCTCTGCCTGGCTGCTGGGTGGGCGTGGTCTAGTCGGCTTCTTGCACCACTTTATTTTTTATTTTTATTTATTTATGTATTTGTCACAACATTATATATAAGCATAAGCATGAATAACTATACAATATATAAACATATATATATATATATATATATATATATATATATATATATATATATATATATATATATATATATATATATATATATATATATATACTGAGGTTTGAGGTGTTTGTATGTAGGTCTTTGGTTATTCGGGTTTTCTCCCGCGTAAAATTGGAGGTGTCTTGGCGACGTTTCGACGAAGTCTCATTTGTCATCTTCATGTGTGATTGCTCCCAGAAGCACGAAGCTGAAGCCTGAAGATGACGAATGAGACTTCATCGAAACGTCACCAAGACACTTCCAATTTTACACGGGAGAAAACCCGAATAACCAAAGACCTACATACAAACACTCGCGAAAACCTCAGAAAACTAAAATATATATATAGTATGTAATAACTATATGAAATTGGATACAATCGAAGGGGACATTGGGACAGGAACGGTAGGCACGTTGGTGCTCTTATGCACCCCCCCCTTACAGACCTCTGAGGAATGGGGTGAAGTCAATAGTAGATAGTTTTTGGTTAAAGTTTTGGGGATTTGGGGAAGAGACCACAGAGTCAGGTAGTATATTCTAAGCATTAACAACTCTGTTTCTGAAGTCATATTTTCTGCAATCAAGATTGGAGTGGTTCACATTAAGCTTAAATCTGTTATGTGCTCGTGTATTGTTGCAACTGAAGCTGAAATAGTCTTCAACAGGAAGGACATCGTAATAGATGATTTTATGAGTTAAACTCAGGTCATGTTGAAGGCGGCGGAGTTCTAATTTTTCTAAACCCAGGATTTCAAGTCTGGTGGCATAAGATATTTTGTTGTAATCAGAGGAGTGGAGAACTCTTCTTGTAAAATATTTCTGGACTCACTCAATTGTATTAATGTCCGAAATGAGGTGTGGGTTCAATTGGTCTAGCAAATGTTTTATATGCTCTGGTTAGTAGTGTAGTGTTTCACGGCGAAATAGGTTTTGCTGTCCCCAGGCTCTGGAGGCAAAAAGGTCTCCCCAGGCTCCAGAGGGCCTCTGGAGGCCCATTTCCGGCCCTCACGAACTTCTGGTAGGCCCATTTTTCGCCATCCCTGAGCCTCCGTGCCCGCCCTGCACTTATCTGCATCCAAAACGGGTCACGTGGAGGGAGACTCCTGGGAGAAGAGGGGAGGGGTTGGCGGGGCCAGCCAGGAGTGGGATTTGGGGGTTCTCCGAACTGCACAGAATCTTAGCTAGAGGTTCTCCCAAACCCTTGCAAACCCCCAGCAGCCCACCCACCCCCCGATTTCTGTGTAGAAATCCCAAGTTAGAAATGTTGCACTATATAAGTTTGGGAAAGATGGCAAAGAACCCTGCGAGATGCAGAACATGCAAAGGGCTAGGAAGGGAACTTCTTGACTCTGAAACTTTCTCTTATCATGAAAAGATCTGGAGTCTCTATACAGATAAATCTTCGACTTATGATAAGATTCCCCCAAAAGGTACTTAAAACCTGGACTGAACTTCTGAAGTGAGGTCGCCTGCCAGGGCGAGACAATCCTCATTATGAGCGCGTGGAAACCGAACCACATTTGAAACCCTTTGTAGCATTCCTGCGGTTATGCGACTACAAATTCTAACTTTTCCTTTTTAAAAAAAAAAAAATCACCAAGAACTGGTGTCAGTAAAAATGAGGACCCAGATTGTTGGGGGGGGGGGCAATATGCTGACTCTGTAAACCACTTAGAGAAGACTGTAAAACACTGTGAAGCAGTATACAAGTCTAATGCTATTGCTATTGCTTCCATTTTGCAGCAAAAAATGGCCATTGGATGGGCAACGGGTTCACTTAACAACTGCTATGTTCCATTGCAAAAAATGGTAAAATCCTTTTACCCATAACTCACTTCATAACGAGGTGATATACAACTGTAATTCTAAGCTCAATTATAGCTAGCTATAAATGAAGAATTGCATCCACTATCAAAGTTTCAAAATTTTAGAGTCACTATTATCACTAGAGGGCAGCACTTCACAAAGCAATATTAAGTAAGTAGAACTGGGCACAATTTGACCTCTTCAAAAGCTCAAGTGTGCAGAACAAGTGAGTAGCAATAGCACTTAGACCCGCGGTTCTCAACCTGGGGGTCGCAACCCCGTTGGGGGTCGAATGACGATTTGCCAGGGGTCGCCTAAGACCATCGGAAATATGGGAAGTATACTTGTGAGTCAAAGAATCGCGCTCCAATGGTTGACTCCACAAGCCAGCTGCAGGCTCTTCAAATCGCTAGCCGAATTCGGCTTCAGGCGTGATGAATTTAAAAAGAGAGAAATCTTTGCTCTGATGTCTCCCTCTCAAGCCAGCTGCAATCACTCCCAATCGCTAGCCTAATCTGGCTTCAGGCGCCATAAACTTAATAGGGGAGGAGTCTCCGCTTTAATGCCTCCGTCCTCAAGGCAATCGCAAGCAGCTCAGATCGCTAGCCAATACGGCTTCAGGCGCCATACATTCAAAAAAACAATTTGCTGCTTTTTTTCCTTTCTGCGGCTGCTGAGGCGCACTGAGATCGGTTGGGGTCGCCACATCGTGGGGAATTGTATTAAAGGGGTCGCAGCACTATAAAGGTTGAGAACCACTGACTTAGACTTATATACCGCTTTGTGGTGTTTTACAGCTCTCTCTAAGCGATTTACAGAGTCAGCTTATCGCCCCCAACAATCCGGGTCCTCATTTTACCGGATGGAAGGCTGAGTCAGCCTGGTGAGATTTGAACTGCCCAGTTGCAGATGATTGTCCAAGGGAAGGAGAAGTTCCCCAATAATTTTTCGAGTGCAGGATGACTTCTGGGTGGTAACACATGAAAGGGGTTAGTAGGAAGAATTCCATCATGGCTATCAGTAGCAATTAATGAAAATGGGAGACGCAGAGGAAAAAGTTGGCAGTTGGGAAGAAAACTAAAATCTGATAAGCAGGTCACTCACATAGACCTGTCCCCAAAAGGTGCTTTTTCCAAAAGGCAACTGGACTTTCTTGATTTTTTTTTTCCTTTGAAAACATTTTGCTTCTCATCCAAGAAGCTTCTTCAGTTCTTCTGAATAAAACTGAACGGGGGAAAAACAAAAATCAAGGAAGTCCAGTAGCCTTTTGGAAAAAGTACTTTGGGACAAATATGACCTACAGAATATGCGTGTGGAAAACCTACAATGCAGGTAGTCCTTGACTTATGACAACAATTGGGATCCGAATTTCTGTTGCAAACAAAAGTGGTTGTTAAGTGAGCCTCATCCTATTTTATGACCTTGTCACCGATGGCAAGTGAAAAACCTGGTTGTTAAGGGGATCTCATTTCCCCCATGGGCGTTGCTTATATTTGCTGGTTGCTGAGCACCTAACAGGGGTGTGCAAAATCCATCGTTCCAGGAAAAATACATTTTCCACACAGCTAATGTAAAAAAGAGACGACAAAGGGACCGAGGTAAGAATTTCTTGGGATCTTGGGAGGGAGGCGGAACTTAAAAACTATTTTAAGGATGACACTAGATGTGTTTTCCATTTCCTACATTTTAAAATAGCAAGAAAATGCATCACCAAAATACAGGGGAAACAGATAATAGGTCTTGAGTAGGTGCCAGCTACTTTGCTTAAAAATCTCTTACTCAACCGCTTCCAGGAAGAGAAACCCCAAATTGCAGGAAGAGGGAATTATAAAGCCGTTCACAGGTTTGCATCTCCTGTCTTGTTTGGAAAAGAGTAGGCGGTGCTCCAAGTTTTGGGCAACCTGTTCATCTTCCCAATTACTAGTTACACCACAACACACGGGCCACAAACACCCACGTAGAGACTGTACGTCTCGCACTCAAGCTGCAAAAGTGAAGGGGCTTACATCATTTTCCAGCAAGTTGAACATGCTCCGTTCTGCCAACTCTTTGGATTCTTCAAACTTCTCAATGGCCTGCTTCACTTCCTCGTCTGGAATCTTCCCTAGGCGCTTCCGTTTGTAATCATAATCTAGACGCCGGCCTTCTAATTTTTTTAGATGGTGCTATTATTATTTTTTTTAAAAAAAAAAAGAAAGGAAAGAAGAGAACCAAGTGGTTACAGCGAACAAGAAAAAGTCCTTGTGTATAAGGGCAGAAATATGTTTTTTTTTTAGCCATGGGGAGTGGCTTGTAATTGTAATTGTAATAAAATAACAGCCTCTTTGAATGCTTCGGCAAGAAATTCTTGGATTCTAGATAGTTCCTTCATTGTGAAAAATCTTCAGAGCATCTACATAAGAAGCAACATATTATTTGTTTACTTTTACGTTCTGGATCTCATTAAATTTCTGATGTGTTCCCTCTCTTGACTGTAGAGTGCCCATTCATTTTTAGATTCCACTAATGTTGTTTATGCAGTGTGTTTACCCATGTTTGACTGAATCACGGTTTACCGGTGTAGGTTTTTGTACCTGAGATCTGCTGGACAGTGCTGGGCTTCAGAATTTAGTGACCATGGTTTTGTTGTGGTCCGCCAGCAGCCTGCAGACCTGGCAGCGGAGTCGGACAGTGAGGAGGCTGGGGAGGACAATGGGTCAGTCCTGGAGTCAGGGGATGGCCCATACAAGGGCTCTGCATCAGAGGCAGAGATGGGGCCAGGGCCATCTGGGAGTGATGCGCAGACTCCGGAGCCTCCAGAGGCGGACAGCAGAGAGGCAGAGGAACAGGAGGAGCCTGTTCCTAGTGCATGCATGCGAAGTGCTGCCAGAAGGCAAGAGCAGCTGAAGCAAAAAGGAAAACTCAGGAGTAAGGCCAGAAGATGATTGGCCTCTCCCATAAGGCTTGAAAGAGCAGCCACGAGCCCTTGTGGAAAAGCAACGTTGATTCCATTACTTCTTGTCAGCGTCTCTTGGACTCAGAACCCCTGGTCTAGTGGTTAAGGTAGGGACTAGAAAGTGAGAGGTACTGAGTTCAAGTCCCACCTTAGCCGTGAAAGCCAGCTGGGTGATTTGAGTCAGTCACTGTCTCACAATCCAACCCATCTCACAAAGTGGTTTTTGTTGTGGGAAAAATAGGTGGAGAAAGGTATGCTGGATACGTTCACCACCTTGAGTTACTTGTAAAAATAATAAAGGCAGGATAGAAATAAATAAAGCATAAAAAATTATCTTGGCATTGGCCTCATTAAGCCAGAGGAAAAACCCTTCGTTTGGGAACTGCACCTCACATGAAGATGGTAATCACATTTTGCTAACCTAAGTTTTAAGATATTATGCAAATGTAGGCTTTAGGAAGTGGAAAAAAGAGAGCACGAGAGATTTGAGAAACGTTAATATTATTCCAGGGATGCACCTTCACATCCCTAGGCAAATATTCGAGGCAGAGATAAACTCACTCCAATCTCTTTTAAATCCTTTTCCTGCAGTAGCTGGAGAGGGTCAATAAAATTCTGCTTGATGGTGATATCGAGGGAGTCCTTCACTTCTGCCATCTGCTTCATACTTTCTCCCACATCGATCAGCGCAGCACCTTGTAAAGAAGAAACAACACACGTGTATCTCATGGGGAGGGATTTGGTTGTTGTTTATTTAAAAAAGAAAAAAAAGAAAACGATTCAGCAGCTTCGAAGCTGAAATTTAAAAGGCTTATTTTCAGCCTCTTTTCTTTGAAACGTGTAAAGCTTCTACCTTTCTTATTTTCCAGACCATTTTTTGGGTCACATACTTTATTTTTTTTTCCTTTTATTTTTCCATCTAATTATTACTTTATTTTCAATTTATATAGAAATTATAACTACTAATTTTCCCCCTAATTCTTATTTATACTTCTATTCTGGCTTCTAGTCAGGTCACTCTTACAAATCCTAATGTTAAAACGCATATTTATGTTAATACATAGTCCTTCTTATAAAGGTGTATATTCTTATTTCTACCTCTATTTCTAGTTTTTAATCAGGCCTCTGGTCATATACTTTAGAAGAGGCAATTATAATTAAAAAGAACTTCTTGCTGGAGAGAGAGAGAGAGAGAGAGAGAGAGAGAGAGAGAAAATAGAGAAAGAAAGAGAAGGAGAGAAAGAGAGAGAAAAAGAAATAGAGAAATAAAGAGAGGGAGGGAGGGAGAGAGAAATAAAGAGAGAAAGAGAATGAGAAAGAAATAGAGAAATAAAGAAAGAGGGAGGGAGGGAGGGAGGGAGGGAAAGAGAGAGAGAGAAAGAAATAGAGAAATAAAGAAAGAGAAAGAAACAGAGAAAGAGAGAGAGAAAGAGAGAGGGGGAGGGAGGGAGAAGCTTTAGCATTCTTAAGCAAAGCCCTGCACAATTTGGTGCTCTTACAGAGGTGCAGGATTACATCGCCCATCATCCCCATTCAGCACACCCATTTGTCTATGTTAACTGATAACTATAGACCTGCAGCACAATAGCTGAAAGGCTGGGCAATAATGCTAAATAAGTATTTCTTTTAAATAGTGGCAGTTCATCTTCCTTTGAAGCAACTCACCCAGGCTAGCTTCGATCCATAATTTGCATCTTTATTTCTGCATTGCTAGGACGATTGTTCCCTATTATTACTATAATACCCTCAATACAGGAGAGGAAATCAGCCCACGACATTTTAAACCACCTTGTCAGACAAAACAGGTATAGGATCGTTTTAATCTAGCAGGTATATCTTTCACATCTGGTTACCAATGAGTCACTTTGATGGTTACATGGGCGGCATATAAATTCAATAAGTAAAATAATTAGATAGATAGATAGATATAGACAGATAGATAGATAGGATTGGAGTAGATAAGATAGATAGATAGATAGATAGATAGATAGATAGATAGATAGATAGATAGATAGATAGATAGATGATAGATAAATAGATAGATAGATAGATAGATAGATAGATAGATAGATAGATAGAATTAGATTAGATAGATAGATAGATAGATAGATAGATAGATAGATAGATAGATAGATAGGATTAGATGAGATAGATAGGATTGGATTAGATAAGACAGATAGATGATAGATAGATAGATAGATAGATAGATAGATAGATAGATAGGATTAGATGAGATAGATAGGATTGGATTAGATAAGACAGATAGATGATAGATAGATAGATAGATAGATAGATAGATAGATAGATAGATAGATAGATAGATAGATAGATAGATAGATAGGATTAGATTAGATTAGATAGATAGATAGATGATAGATAGATAGATAGATAGATAGATAGATAGATAGATAGATAGATAGATAGATAGATAGATAGATAGATAGATAGATAGATAGATAGAGGTAAGTAGATAGATACCGGTAAGAAGGTAGGTAGATAAATGGATGGATGGAAACATTGGATGTGTTTACCTTCTGGAGTTATTTGTAAAAATAATAAAGAGGCAGAATACAAACAAACAAATAATTAGAATCTATTCTGTTTCCAATTCTCCCTTACCACAGAATATTTCCAGTGGAATGAATAAAGAATGGGAGAACTGCTTTTATTTTTCTTTCAGATGCAGGATCATTGTTGCCACACGAAAATACATTACGAGCCACCTTCCACATTTCAACTGAACCACAGGATAGATGTTGACTGGGCACGCGTGCACGCGCGCGCACACACACACACACACACACACAATCTCACTTTAGAATTCAATGGGGGTCTAACTTCTGAAGCAAGACACTTTTCAATCTGCCTGTAAACTAGATCTGCTATACTCTGCTCCCCGTCAGCCATTCATAGAAGATTCAACTTGTTTATTTCTTTTGGCTCTGTTTTTGTACCAAGCTGTCTAGCCTAGGGACATAATGTTCCAGCCTCTATCTCAGTTAATACACCTGAGCATCATTTACAGTCCTTGTAAAAGGTACATCCATTTTAAGGACCAGCATGTAAAGACAGAGGCCATATTTTGTCACGTTCCTGCTTCCACACTCTGCATCTTTTATCTCTGTAATTCCCAGTTGCAGTGTATGGCTGTGAAAGTTAGACCATAAGAATTGAGGCCTTTGAACTCTGGTGCTGGAGAAGACTCCTCAGAGTTCCTTGGACTGCAAGGCGAACACACTGCAAGGCGAAGTCAGTCCTAGAGGAGATCAACCCTGACTGCTCTTTAGAAGGCCAGATCCTGAAGATGAAACTCAAATACTTTGGCCACTTAATGAGAAGGAAGGACTAACTGGAGAAGAGCCTCATGCTGGGAAAGATTGAGGGCAAAAGAAGAAGGGGACGGCAGAGAACGAGGTGGCTGGATGGAGTCACTGAAGCAGTAGGCGTGAGTTTCAATGGACTTCAGAGGATAGTAGAGGACAGGAAGGCCTGGAGGAACGTTGTCCATGGGGTCGCGATGGGTCGGACACGACTTTGCAACTAAAAACAACAATCTCTGTAAAGTCCTCTGCTCAGGCAGGGATGCACCCTTGCCTTAAAAATCCAGATTTATTAAGTGCCGCTTGCATGAACTACATAAACAATGCTGCGCGGCTGCAGAAGCTCACCAAAGCTGGAGTCCTCTCTCAGTTCCCTCCCATATCGGAGCATACAGTCCCCAAGTAATCCTTCGGTCTGTGGGTATCCTGTGGCCTTCACTTGCCCTCGGATCTTGGAGACAGTGTTCAGCATTCCTAGCTTAGCTCTGTAGGCTTTAAAAGAGAGAGATTAATATTGAAAAGCTTAAAAGAGATACGCTGGGATTTCTATACTGTCTGGAGAACATTTCTGCTCGTCGACTTCACGTCTCCAGACTTGGAATGTTCTTCTACTTATGCGATCGCCGTAGAAGCAAGTTGTCACCAGCTTCATTCAGACCCATGCTGGATAACAAACAGGAATTAACGGCATCCACAGGAGAGGCGGTCCTCGACCTACGACCACAACTGAGCCCCAACATTTCTGTTGCTAAGTGAGAGATTGGTTAAGTGTTTTTTTTTTTTGTTTACATTTATATCCCGCCCTTCTCCGAAGACTCAGGGCGGCTTACAGTGTGTAAGGCAATAGTCTCATTCTATTTATATATTTACAAAGTCCACTTATTGCCCCCCCAACAATCTGGGTCCTCATTTTACCTACCTTATAAAGGATGGAAGGCTGAGTCAACCTTGGGCCTGGTGGGGCTTGAACCTGCAGTAATTGCAGGCAGCTGGTTTTAATAACAGGCTTCTTACAGCCTTGAGCCACCACGGCTCTGTTTTACCAATGTTCTTGCTTCAGTTGTTCAGTGAATCGCTGAAGTCGGTAAGTTGGTAAACTGGTTGTTAAGTGAATCTGGTCCCCCACTGATTTTGCTTGTCAGAATTTTGCAAAAAGGGATCACGTAACCACAGGACGCTGCAACGGCCATAAATATAAATAGTTGCTGAGCATCTGAATTTTGATCACATGATTATGGGGATAGTTGTAATTGTGTTGTAACTGTGTAAACTGTGTAGTTGTAACTGTGAAAAGCGGTCTTAAGTCACTTTTTTTTAGTGCTGTTGTAACTTTGAACAGTCACTAAGAAAAATGTGGTAAATTGAGAACTACCTATACAGGCAGTCCTGGATTTATGACCACAACTGAACCTGAATTTATTCATGTTAAGCAAGACAACGGTTACATTTTGCCCCGTTTTATGACTTTGCCTGCCACCGTTAAGTGAATCACTACAGTTGCTAGGTTAATAACACACTCATTAAGTGAATCTAACTTCCCCATTGACTTCGCTCATCAGAAGAATAGAAAAGGGGATCACGTGACCCCGAGATATTGCAACAGCCAGTTGCCAGGTGTCCAAATTCTGATCACGTGACCGTGGGGATGCTGCAATGGCCATAAGTGTGAAAAATGGTCACAAGTCATTTTTTTCAGTGCCATTGTAACTACAAAATGGTCACACAATGAACAATTGTAAGTGAAGGACTACCTGTACGTCGTAACTATATACTGATAGTCCTCGCCCTCAGACCACAATTGGGAGCAGAATCTCTGTTGCTAAGCCAGGCAATTATTAAATGAGCCACACCCAATTTTATGATCCTTTTTGGCCATGGTTGTTAATCAAATCATTGCTTAAGCAAATCATTGCAGCTATTAAGTGAATCACACAGTTATTAAGTGAATCTGGCTTAGTGATCTTAGAATAGAACAGAGTTGGAAGGGACCTTGGAGGTCTTCTAGTCCAACTCCCTGCTTAGGGAGGAAATCCTACACCACTTCAGACAAATGGTTATCCAACCTCTTCTTAAAAACTTCCAGTGTTGGAGCATCCACAACTTCTGGTGGCAAGTTGTTCCAGTGATTAATTGTTCTAACTGTCAGGAAATTTCTCCTTAGTTCTAAGTTGCTTCTCCCCTTGATTAGTTTCCATCTATTGCTTCTTGTCCTGCCCTCAGGAGTTTTGGAGAATAGCTTGACTCCCTCTTCTTTGGGGCAGCCCCTGAAATATTGGAAGACTGCTATCATTTGCACCTCTATAACTGTCTGGTTCGGTTCTGCAACCCAGCAAGACAGACCCAGACTTCAGAGGATAATTAGAACTGCAGAAAAAATAATTGCTACCAACCTGCCTTCCATTGAGGACCTGTATACTGCACGAATCAAGAAGAGGGCCGTGAAAATATTTACAGACCCCTCACATCCTGGACATAAACTGTTTCAACTCCTACCCTCAAAACGACGCTATAGAGCACTGCACACCAGAACAACTAGACACAAGAACAGTTTTTCCCCCGAAGGCCATCACTCTGCTAAACAAATAATTCCCTCAACACTGTCAAATTATTTACTAAATCTGCACTACTATTAATCTTCTCATCGTTCCCATCACCTATCTCCTTCCACTTATGACTGTATGACTGTAACTTTGTTGCTGGCAATCTTTATGATTTATATTGATATATTGACCATCAATTGTGTTGTAAATGTTGTACCTTGATGAACGTATCTTTTCTTTTATGTACACTGAGAGCATATGCACCAAGACAAATTCCTCATGTGTCCAATCACACTTGGCCAATTAAAAAAAATTCTATTCTATTCTATTCTATTCTTTCTATTCTATTCTATTCTATCATGTCTCCCCTAGTCCTTCTTTTCATTAAACTAGACATGCCCGGTTCCTGCAATTGTTCTTCATATGTTTTAATCTCCAGTTCCCTAATCTTCTTTGTGGCTCTTCTCTGCACTCTTGGAACCTGGCTGGGAAGACTGCAAATGATGATCACATGACTTGGGATACCACAACCATCACAAAACAGGTGCCACTTGCCAAGTACCTGTATTTTGACTGTGCGATCATAGGGATGCTGCAACAGTCATAAGTGTAAGGACCGACTGTAAGTCACTTTTTTTCAGTTTTGTAACTTCGATGGCCACTAAACGATTATAAACTGAGGACCACCTATAAACAGTTAAGTAAAAATGCAGACAATAAAACTGTTGCAACATAAAAATATCCGTAGAAGCTGGAAGGCACAGATCTGACGGATCGGTTCACAGAGATGCTCGGTCGTCTGAAACATCTGGAACTCACTGAAACGATCTTGTTCTCACCTGGGTTAGGTTGGAGATATTCTGTAGCTTTGGATAAAAGTTCTGCCACTGCCTTGCTAGTGACGTCAATTTTCTGCAAGAGGAAAATGTAATTTCTTTAGATGGGCTGTTGCAAATCATTTTCAGTTGGAGCCACTTTCTACTCAACGCCTCTCCAGTTTTGATTCCTAAATTGGAAACGGGCAGTTTTGATCATTTTTGGAAGTGTTTTGAACTTGAAACTTTTCTAAGGTTAAGGGGTGCTTGGTGCTCTCTGAGCTTGCTTGTTTTCTTTACCCTAACTACATAACATCATCATAAGCCTAGCACAGATGACGTTACCTAGTTGGGTAATGAAATGTTTGTAAGAAAACAAGCAAGATCAGAGAGCACCCAGGACCCCCTCATGTCAACCCTGAGCTACAAATCTTCTCCTTTATTGATTTCGAAGGTTGTTGAAACAACCCTTGTTGGACGTGAATCAGAATGCTGGATTCAAAAAGAATTCAATTTTGAACCATCGCTAATCTTTAACAATATATGACGGGGACTGATTCAGAGGTGGGTTTCAGCAGGTTCTGACCAATTCTGGAGAACCAGTAATGGAAATTTTGAGTAGTTCAGAGAACCGGTAAGTACCACCTCTGGCTGGCCCTGCCTCCATCTATTCTCTGCCTCCCGAGTCCCAGCTGATTGGGAGGAAATGGGGATTTTGCAGTAACCTTCCCCTTGGAATGGGTAGGGAATGGGGATTTTGCAGTATCCTTCCCCTGCCACGTCCACCAAGCCATGTCCACAGAACCGGTTATAAAAAAATTTGAATCCCACCACTGACACTGTTTCTTTCGTACATTATACACAAATTTGTGCCAACCTGGTCTCCTCTAGACCTTTGCCTAACTGTGGGCCTATTTTAGAAAAAGGATAAAAAGGCCTCTTGAGTTATAATTAGAAATAACTACCTTGCAATTAGCAGCCGGCATCAGAGGCTTGCCTTACCTTCTCCATCTCTTGAAAGTCTTCATCAAGTTTCGTCCCTTCTGCTCCACTGATCTTCTCGCTGAAAAGCTGCAGGAGGAAAAAAATAACGATAAACAAATGGTAACAGCAGCAAACCAAAGAATAGAATAGAATAGAATAGAATTTTTATTGACCAAGTGTGATTGGACACACAAGGAATTTGTCTTGGTGCATATGCTCTCAGTGTACATAAAAGAAAAGATACGTTCATCAAGGTACAACATTTACAACACAATTGATGGTCAGTGTATCAATATAAATCATAAGGATTGCCAGCAACAAGTCTAGGGAGATTCTCAGTCCTCCAGGTCATGGGTGTCCCAAAGGTGCTTCCCCCCCCCCACCCCTCAAGTTTTTTATTTTTATTTTTTTTCCTTTGAAGACGTTTTGCTTCTCATCCAAGAAGCTTCATCAGGTTCTGATGGCGGGGGAATGGAAGGACAGGTACTAAAAGTCTATGGAGATCCTCAGTCATCCAGGTGACGGTTGTCCCAAAGGTGCTTTGTCAAGAGGCAACTTGGGACTTCCTGGTCTTTTTTTTTTTCTTTGAAGACATTTCGCTTCTCACCCAAGAAGCTTCTTCAGCTCTGGAAGCTTTTTGGATGAGATGCGAAATGTCTTCAAAGAAAAAAACCAAGAAGGCCAGTTGCCTCTTGAAAAAGTACCTTTGGGATGACCCCAAGTAGCAATAGCACTTAGACTTATATACCGCTTCACAGGGCTTTACAGCCCTCTCTAAGCGGTTTACAGAGTCAACATGTTGCCCCCAACAATCTGGGTCCTCATTTTACCCACCTTGGAAGGATGGAAGGCTGAGTCAACCTTGAGCCTGGTGAGATTCGATCTGCCAAATTCCAGGCAGCCAGCAGTCAGCAGAAGTAGCCTGCAATACTGAATTCTAATCACTGCACCACCACAGCTCATTGTGTGCGTGTGTGTGTATCTCCTCCATACATTTGGTGAAAATGTGTTTGGCTATTGCCCTTGTTCAGCGTATTCATGTGTGCATGCTCTTTGTATCACAAAGGTTGTCGCTTTGTCACTAAAGGGAATTCCCATTTCAGATGCAGAACTGAGACTTATCTCCCCTCCCCAGCTTATCTTTTTGGCCTGCCAACTCCTCTTTTATCACTTCTGGGCCTCTCCTTACCAGCTCCACCTCCAAACTACACCAGGTTGTAGCAGATGTTTCCTCAAGTCATAGATCTTTCAAGAGTTTCTGGCCCTTCATCCCACTGACATCACACACCCCTTCTTTAAATGTCTTCTGCTCACAGCTCATCTGGCACAGCAGTAATTACGGGCAATTACAATGAATGCACAACAACATGCGTTGACACCGAAGGGACTACATTTGTGCAATCCGGACCAAAGAAAAGCACTCCATTTCCTGTTCCTTATCAGAAAGAAACATTCTGTCTCTGGTTTGAACGCCGTGCTAAACCATGGTTTGTTTCAACTAGATTTAATAATCCAGAACTGGTTGGGATTACACTGCAAGCTAAGCTCCTTGCAGCCTCCCAGCTTTTACAAGGTGGCCCTGCCTAAATTCAGCACTAAGCCGATTCTTCTTTTCATTCAAACTTAAAGGACTTCTTGTTCCCATTTCTTTCTTTAAGTCTCCCAAACCCTGAACGCTGAAATTGATTTTGGTTTCACATATATGCATGTTTTTTCATGGGTTTGAGGATGAGCGAAAGGAGCAGGAGGCCTTTAAGCCTTCACAAAAAATGAAAAGGAGGAAGAAAAAATTTAACCCCACCTTTGGGGTTAATCATGTCACTATCTTGCACACACACACAAACACACACACTTTCCAAAATTTCCAAAAGCTCTTTGGAAGCTGGTAGACTAAATTACAGCTCCCGTCCCCCTGTAACCCTAAAAATTAAAGGAAAAGAAGGCTCTGATTATTTCACAACATGGCAAAGCTGGCTTGAGGAACTCTGGGAGTTGAAGTCCACAAGTCTTAAAGGGACCAAGGTTGGAGACCCCAGCTATAAATGGTTAAATGACAGATATTGAAGTTAGAGGTGTGGAATTAGGTGAAATATGGTTTACACAAGAAAGGAAAACAGATGGGTAAATTTTTGTTGATGGTTATATAATTGATGCTATAATGGAAGATAATATATGTTACAATATGATAGATGTTATTGCATATTTGTTTATATATTACCGCATATTCGTTTATATATATATAAACAATGATTGTATATATACAATGTATATATACAATGATTGTTGTGTCTGCGCCCCCCCCCCCGAGCCCCCGAGATGATAATGATGCTTGTACATTTGTATATTAACATCTTGGACACCTAGAAAGCACACTGCTCAACATAGAACGGAAATGTATGATATAAAATAATAAAAAAACATTTTAAAATAAATGAATAAATTACAGCCCCTAAAAGTTAGTAACATTTAGCACTGCTATAAACTGAGCCGACCTCATTCTGGTTCAGCCCAGTGTTAGAATGCAACCAGTGGAAAAAAATGATGTTACTACGCTGAAAGCTACTAAAAACTACTCCAATCTTGGACAGGCTAACCCTGGAGCATCTTGTGAGAATGTTTTAAACCATTGCTAGCAGGAATTAGAAACAGAACAACAAGCTCCACAGGAAAAGGCCCACACGTTGTGCCAATCTACAGCCCTATCCCTATTAAAAGGAAGACAAATTCAAGGAATAAAATGCCCTTTATCCATATCCATATGGAACAAAAATCCTTCCTTCCTTATTTATTTATCAAATTTATTTGCTGCCCATCTTACAGTTCAAGTGACACCTTCCTTCCTTCCTTCCTTCCTTCCTTCCTTCCTTCCTTCCTTCCTTCCTTCCTTCCTTCCTTCCTTTTCACCCTTGATTTAGCAATAGCAGTAGCACCTAGACTTATATACCGCTTCACAGTTCTTTACAGCCCACTGTAAGCGCTTTACACAGTCAGCATATTGCACCCCAGCAATCCTGGTCTTTGTTTTACCGACCTCAGAAGGATGGAAGGACAAGTAAACCTTGAGCCGGTCAGAATCGAACCACTGATAGTCGGCAGAATTAGCCTGCAATGATGGATTCCAATCACCATTGCCCAGAATGAGCCTGCTTGAGGATTGATACAATATCCAACTCTATGTGGTTGTGCTGATTAACCCAAATGCAACAGAACGACTTCTCTACCATATACATAGGTATGAAATGCTCCCGGTTCGGACCGGATCAGGTGATCTGGTAGCGATGGCGGCGGGTGGTTCGGAGAATCGGTAGCAAAAATCCCTGCCCCCATGCCCACCTAATCACCCAGTCACCCGCTTGCCGCTTCTTTCCGGCTCACTCGTTTTTTCTGCCCAAATGGTAGGAAAAGGTTAAAAATGGTTTTTTAAAAAAAGGCTCTGACGATCACAGCTGATCCTAAAATTTAAAAAAATTAAAATTAATTTTTTTTAATTTTTAATTGAAAATTAAAAAATTTAAATTTAAAAAAAATTAAAAATTAAAAATTAAATTTTAAATTTTTAAAAAAAAATTAATTAAAAAAAATAAAATTAAAAAAGCTGATTAAAAGGTTAAAAAGGGTTTTAAAAAAAGGCTCTGATGATCAAAGCCTTTTTTTTTTTACTTTTAAAAGCATTTTTTACAACCTATTCAGCCGAATAGGTTTTTAAAAAATGCTTTTAAGAGAGAAAAAAAGATCACATGCCACAGCTGATCATACCCCTCACATGCGCTGTTCTACTTGCCCCATGCCTTCTTTTGGCATGCACTGTGCGCACACGTGCACCTCGCATTTGGTGCATGGTGCGCATACGCAGCCAGCGAACCGGTAGTAAACCGGTTCAGATTTCACCACTGCATATACACCCTCTTCCTTATGAGGGATGTCCCATGGTCCATACTAAGATGGCTATTTGGAGTGTGTACCGCAGCAGTGACAGTACAAAAGGCCAGCTCCATTTATATAGAAGCATCTGCAGTGGCGATCTGCACTTAATACACTCCGTAATTTGGTAAACAGAATTCTTAGAACTGTGTTTTCTCAATGCTGTCTCTCAAGCAGAGGTTAATGGGGGCCATTAATCTTGTTATGTTAAGTCAAGTCAACGAACACAAGCCCCCAGGGAGCAGTTTACTTCAAAGTTACCAGGTAACGTCTTCCTGTAAGCACATTCTCACAGATATAGTAATAGCCTGGTTTTAAAGTGACATAATACTTGTGATGACAATCAGAAAGCCAACCTGGGGCTTTTGGCTTCTGGAGACAGTTACTGACATGCCCTTTGTCCAAATTAATGGACCATGCCAGTCAAAAGGGTGTGGCTCAGGCTGTAAGAAGCCTGTTATTAAACACAGCTGCTTGCAATTACTGCAGGCTCCAGTCCCACCAGGCCCAAGGTTGACTCAGCCTTCCATCCTTTATAAGGTAGGTAAAATGAGGACCCAGATTGTTGTGGGGGGCAATAAGTTGACTTTGTATATAAATTTACAAATAGAATGAGACTATTGCCTTACACAATGTAAGCCGCCCTGAGTCTTCGGAGAAGGGCGGGATATAAATGTAAATTAAAATAAAATAAAAAATAAAATAAAAATGTTGTCTGCATTCTACTCAGTGTTTATTCCATTGTGTTCTCTATCTAATTATTGCGATGTATTTATTTTTTATTTATTTATTTATGTCACAACATTATATACAAGCACATATAATGAAAGAAAACAATAGGACAGGAACAGTAGGCACTTTTGTGCACTTATGCACGCCCCTTATAGTCCTTTTAGGAATGGGGTGAGGTCAATGGTAGACAGTTTTTGGTTAAAGATTTTGGGAATTTGAGAAGAGACCACAGAATCAGGCAGTGTGTTCCAAGCGTTAACAACTCTGTTACAAAAGTCATATTTTCTGCAATCAAGATTGAAGCGGTTAACATTAAGTTTAAATCTATTGTTTGTTCTTGTATTATTGCGATTGAAGCTGAAGTAGTCTTTAACAGGAAGGACGTTGCAATAGATGATTCTGTGTTAAACACAGGTCATGTCAGAGTCAGCGGAGTTCTAAGTTTTCTAATCCCAGGATTTTAAGTCTGGTGGTATAAGGTATTTTGTTGTTATCTAATTTTTGGAAACAGCCAGTTTGGGGTTGTGGTTCTGCAGTTCTCAGAACTGAACTGAAGCTTCTTGGATGAGAAGCGAAACGTCTTCAGCCAAAAACAAAGAAAAGTCCAGTTGCCTTTTGAAAAAGCACATTTGGGACACACTCCATGATTTGGAAGACTGAAAATCTCCACAGACAACTGAATGGATAACATCAGTCAACATCACCACACCAGCTGAAAGAGCTGCAAGATCAGGTTAGGGATAGAATAGAATAGAATAGAATAGAATATTTTAATTTGTATACCGCCCTTCTCCCGAAGGACTCAGTGTGGTGAACAGGCAGATAAAATACAAACATACACAATAGTAAAAACATCCCTTAAAAAACTGATTTAAATTTGCCCAAATATTAAAATAACATACACCCCCATAAAATTACAAAAATTTAAATTTTAAAAACCCATCAAAAGTCAATTAAAATTTAAAGATAAAAAATCAAGCTAGTCCAGCCATACGAAATAAATAGGTTTTAAGTTCGCGGCGAAAGGTCCTAAGGTCTGGTAGTTGTTGAAGTCCGAGGGGAAGTTCGTTCCACAGGGTCGGAGCCCCCACAGAGAAGGCCCTCCTCCTGGGGGCCGCCAGTCGACACTGTTTGGCTGACAGCACCCTGAGGAGTCCCTCTCTGTGGGAGCGCACCGGGCGATGGGAGATCGAGGTCGGCAGTAGACGGTCCCGTAAATAACCTGGTCCTAAGCCTAGATAGACTAGAGTCTCACAAAGAAAATCAATCAATGTGGTTGCTAGGAGTTGAAAACAAGTTAACGGCCCATACATGAATCAATCAATCAACCAACCAATCAATGTTACCTACGGCCATAATGACCAAAATCCAAGTGCTTGAATATAAGTCAATGGGACAATGACTATCCTGAGCCCAAATATTATAGGCAATTGAGTCTTGTAACTTTGTACTTGCCAATTTATGCCTGTCCCACTGAGCTTTGGAGCATGTAGCCAAGCTGTATAGCAAAAGCCTTCTTAAAAGAGCTTTTGTTGTGCGTAGGCAAATATTACTTCCTTGCTAAAAGAAAGGGAAAAAAAAAACGTTTGAGAAAGAGACCTGGGAGAAAATGCGGTCGTGATCTTGAAGCTCATAGCAACTCTATCCACACAATACCATTGCCTATACTTCTGGCCACCTGATCCACAATGTTAACCCTTGAATGTTTGATTGCATTGGGGGGGGGGAGACCTATTCTTTGCAAACTTGCAAAGTGAATTTTTAAAAGGAGGAGGAGGAGGAGGAGGAGGAAGAGGAGGAGGAGGAGGAGGAGGAGGAGGAGGAGGAGGAGGAGGAGGAGGAGGAGGAGAAGAAGAAGAAGAAGAAGAAGAAGAAGAAGAAGAAGAAGAAGAAGAAGAAGAAGAAGAAGAAGAAGAAGAAGAAGAAGAAGAAAGGAAAAGAGAAAGAGAAGAGAGAGGAAAAGAGAGAAGAGAGAGAAGAGATGGGGGAAGAGACTATGAGAGACCTCTGAAGAAAGGGAGAGACAGAGAGGGAGAGAGGGAGGGAGGAGGAGGAGGAGGAAGAGGAAGAGAAGGAAGAGGAGGCGAAGGAGAAGAAGAAGAGGAGGAGGGGAGGGGACAGGAGGAGGAGGAGGAGGAGGAGGAGGAGGAGGAAGAGAAGGAGAAGGAGAGGAAGAGGAGGAGGAGGAGGAGGAGGAGGAGGAGGAGGAGGAGGAGGAGGAGGAGGAGGAAGAAGAAGAAGAAGAAGAAGAAGAAGAAGAAGAAGAAGAAGAAGAAGAAGAAGAAAGAAGTCAGCCTGTGTAATTCTCCAGTCCCTGTAACAATGACATGGTGGGAAAATATTTTAACAAAAGTACCACAAGGTTGCAACAACATGAGGCTGTTGCTTGCTACAAGAGAGCAGCAACACTAAGCAACTCTCCCTGGATACAATGTAAGATTCACAGCAAACTTGTGTGGTGGGAACAAGAGAGCAACAATATAGCTTTTCAAAGGTTTTCTTTTCCTTTTTATTTCCCTACTTCCCAAATCAAAAGTCTATTTTTATTTTATTTTTTGCTTCTGTTTGGGCCCAGGTATGACCTCACCACTTTCCTTTTTCTGATCTTGAGCTGGAGACAAAAGACAAATATAAAACTCAAGATTCCTACTTTGGCCAAATCCCACCACTGTCACGTAAATAAAACACCTTCTTACAAGTAGCTTCTAAAAAAAGCTGGCTGATGTTTTACTCTGTTTTCACAGCTTGGCAACCAGGGAAAAAGCAACTTTGCACAAAAGGGAGGTAAAACAAAACGTGTCTCCAAAGCAAAAGTAGATTTGAGAAGATGGGTTGCGATCTGTAGATTTTACTCAGATGCGTTAATTTCAAGATGACAGGCTAAATGTAAACAAGCACAAGTTTTGGGTGCACTGGGCTCTAAAGAAAACACTTATGAATTAATATTTGTGTTCCCATGCAGTGGGAACATGCATGGAAAAACAACTTATGAGGTTGCAATATTGGAGAGAAAGGCTACTGCAAAAGCTGAGGAGTTTCTCCATCAAACAGAAGCACCATTCTAGACCAGCATCTATCAACCTCGGAAACTTTAGAATGGATTTCAATTTCCAGAAATCCCTGTAGGCCAGTGCTGGTCAACCTTACCAACTTGGAAGATGTATGGACTTCAATTCCCAGAATTCCCAAGGCTGGGGGTGGGGAGATTCTGGGAGTTGCAGTCCACACATTTTCAAGTTGTCCTAGTTGATCAATGCTGATCTAGACAACCAGGTTTAGACAACCCGAAGCAAGATCCCATCTCCTTTGAGGATGGGGATTTTTCTAGACTCAGCACCTATAGGAGATGCTCAGATACAAATTAACAGAGTTGGAAGGGACCTTGTAGTCATCTAGTCCAACCCCCGCCCAAGCGGACCCTACACCATTCCAGACAAGTGGCTGTCCAGTCTCTTCTTGAAAGCTTCCAGTGATGAAACTCCCACAACTTCTGGAGGCAACTTCTGCTCCATAGGTTGATTGTTCTTGGTGTCAGAAAATTCCTCCTTATTTCTGGGCTGAATCTCTCCTTGTTCAGTTTCCATCCATTATTCCTTGTCTGGCCTTCGGGTGCCTTGGAAAATAGCTTGACCCCCTCCTCTCTGTGGCAGCCCCTCAAATACTGGAAGATTGCTCTTCCTTGGTCCATCTCTTCCCTAGACTAGCCATGCCCAGTTCCTGCAACTGTTCATCATATGTTTTAGCCTCCCTAATCATCCTGGTTGCTCTTCTCCACATTCTTGTCTAGAGTCTCAACATCTTTTTGATAGTGTGTGTTCAAGAAGTGTGTTCTGCCATCTCACGACTCATCATCTAAATTGATGCTCCAGAATCAATCAATCAAACGTTTTGAGTCAATAAATGTTAGTTTAGAGGTCACAAGGGTGTTTTGGGCATCCCTAATTCACAAAATAATTTCCTCCAGGAATTTTGCTGCAGCCTTGGGGCTACTTGGCCTTTCCTATCCAAGCTATGATCAGCCTGAACTTAATTGCAGGTTATTGTTTTTGCTTGCCTCCAAGTTTACGCTGGGGTGGAGCAGAGCTGGCACCTCGAGCTGTTACCGCAGCTGTGAGCTCTCTGTGTAACCGAAGCCTTTGGTTGGGTAATAATATTCTGTTGCAGAGTTTCTTCCTCTAATTTCTAAACGGCATGCCCTGACATCTTTGTGAGCCGCTGAAGAATGACAAGCATGGAGCAATAAATAAAATAATGAAAGGTTCTCCCGAGTCTAAAATATCCACCTGCCACAAGGAAGGACTACCTGTGGTCATAAACTGTTCTTCTTTCTCTGCAGTTCGTGGGATCCCAACTCTGCTCTCCATGGTTAGGTGCTTTTGGAGGCCTCAATTCAAACAGCATAGGAGCTGGAAGGGACCTTGGAGATCTTCTAGTCCAACCCCCTGCTCAAATAGGGGAACCTATACCATTTCCAGACAAGTGTCTGTCTGATCTCTTCTTAAAAACCTTCAGCGATGAAGCACCCACAAGTTCTGAAGACAAACTCTTCCACTGGTTAACTGTTCTCATTGTCAGGAAATTTCTCCTTTGTTCTAGGTGGGATCTCTCCTTGGTTAGTTTCCACCCATTGTGTCGTGTCCCACTCCTCCGCTGACGGCCGGGTCAGGGAAATCCGAATCAGGCTTGCCTCTGCAGCTCTGCCCAAAGTCCTAGCAAAGTCCTCAGAGCAGGCAGGAGACCAGAAAGTGACTTCAGCAAGATAAGTTCGACTTTGCCTGACTCAGAGACTGCCATAAAGCAGATCCTTTATATAGGCCATGGGGTGTGGCTCCATGACTCAGCACTCATTAAGGCCTGCCCCTCCCTTCCTTCTGTTGCCTCCGCCTATCCAGTCTTCTGATGCGAGGGTCACTCCAATCAGCAGCTGTTGGAAATAAACTTTCCTCAGGCTCACATGCTGTGGAGGAGGGGGAGGGGTCTACTGCTCCGTTTGCCTGGACATGGAGCCAGGGCTGGGGCCGGGGGGTGCTCCCTCCTCTTCAGCTTGTCTGGGCATGGAGCCATGGCTGGGACCGGGAGGCATACATTCCTCCGTGTTCGGGAGCAGATAAGAAGGCCCCGGCTGCTGTGAGAGTGGGCAAGACACAACACATTGCTTCTTATCCTGCCTTCAGGTGCTTTGAAGAATAGCTTGACTCCCTCTTCTTTGTGGCAGCCCCTCAAATATTGGAATTCTGTTATGCCACCCCTCGTCCTCCTTTTCTTTAGACTAGCCACACCCAATTCCTCCAACGGTTGTTCATATACAAGCTCAGATGCAGCTCATGCAGTTAGCCTGTTGCTTCTTTTCTGCTTTCAGTAGCAAAGCAGAGCATTTGGCTTCCCCCTTGACTTTGCCTGTCCAAAGGTCGCAAAAGGGGAACGTGTGACCTCGGGAACACAGCAACGGTTGTAAGTATGAACCAGTTGCCAAGCGTCTGAATTTGGATCACGTGAACCATGGGGATGCCACAAAGGTCATAACTGTGAAAAACGGTCTTCAGTCGCTTGCTTTCGTGCTGTTATAACTTTGAAGCGCCAACTAAATGTTGTAAGTTAAAACATTACTACCTTTAATGCTCACCTCGGGAGACTGGGGGAGGCATTCTATAAACAAGGGAGCAAGGATATCTGGATGATCCATTTTCAGAATCTTTTTTTTTTCTTTGCTTGGAAAGATGGTTTAATGGTGGACAGGAATCACACGGCTTGCTTTCCTGAGTAGAAAAGGTGATCACATGTTTCAAGGTGTTGGGTTAAGAACCAGAGAGGAAATTTTCAGAATCTTTTTAATATATATTTTTATTTATACATTTTTCTTTAACATACATAAGTATTTAATAGACTGTATTGTCTGGGTCATTTTACATATACATAATAATAGTAATAATAATAATAATAATATTCCTTACTTGTATATAATAGTATTCTTCCAACTTCTAATTTCTACGTTTGTTATCTAACCACTGGTAAAACAAATCCCAAGTTAAAAAATATTCTGTGTCTTCTTTATCCTTTATCTTTAATGTTAGCCTATCCATTTCCGCACACTCTAATATTTTTTTTATATTTTCATCTGAAGGAGTTTCCTCGTTTTTCCAATGTTGTGCAAATACAATTCTCGCTGCCATCAAGACATGTAGTATTAAATATACACTCCCTTTATTATGTTTTTTTTTCTGGCAAAATACCTAACAAAAATATTTCTGGCTTTAAATCTATACGTTGCTTTATCATTTTCTCTAACCACGTATGTATTTTCATCCAATTTTTTTTTTTTTTTTGGTCTTTGGACAAGTCCACCACATATGGTAGTACGATCCCATTTTCAGAAACTTGAGTTCCCAATCATGGAATCAATATTCCACGTTGAGGGGTGTGTGCTGAAGAATGCCACTGATCTGGCATCTGGCATACCTGAAGTTCAGTCCCAGTGGTGCAGGGGTTACCTTCAGAACAGTTGGGTCGATGTAGGTAAAAATCATGGTTTAAAAAGGCTCTCTGACTGCTCGCATTAATATAGCTCAGGGGTCGGCAACCTTAAACACTCAAAGAGCCATTTGGACCCGTTTCCCACAGAAAAGAAAACACCGGGAGCCACAAAACCCTTCCCGTGCCTGACTATTTCTTGACCGCCAACAAAACTAGCAGTTGTAGTTGAATTAAACGTTCTGTTTTCTTCTGAAACTTTTCTTTTCTTGGATTTATCCATGGTTGGCCTACCGGGGATTGAAAAGCTCAATAAATTGCATCCTGGCGGGTGTCACACATTGGCGGTTGTGACGCCAATTTTTTTTGAGCAACAGGGAGCTGCAACAGAGGGGTGAAAGAGCCACACAAGGCTCCAGAGCCGCAGGTTGCTGACCCCTGATATAGCTGATACAGCACCCAGGTCGGGCTTGAGCAGGCTTAGGTAAAGGTAAAGGTTCCCCTCGCACTTACATGCTAGTCGTTGCCGACTCTAGGGGGCGGTGCTCATCTCTGTTTCAAAGCCGAAGAGCCAGCGCTGTCCGAAGATGTCTCCATGGTCATGTGGCCGGCATGACTCAATGCCACAGGCACATGGAACGCTGTTACCTTCCCACCAGAGGTGGTCCCTATTTTTTCTACTTGCATTTTTACGTGCTTTCAAAACTGCTAGGTTGGCAGAAGCTGGGAAAAGTAACGGGAGCTCACCCCGTTACACGGCAGCACTAGGGATTCAAACCGCCGAACTGCCGACCTTTCGATCAACAAGCTCAGCTGTCTTAGCCCCTGAGCCACCGCGTCCCTGAGCAGGCTTAATAAGAAGCAAAATTCAACTATGGGGACAGTAGGAAGCAACCTTTTTGATAAGATGGAGCAGACAGACAAAGGGCCCTTTGAGTCGGGAGGGACTCAAGCATGATCCTCTGGCTTATTTCCCACCAGGCAGTGACATCGCACACCGGCTGCAGTGTGCATCTATCACAAACCTTGTCTGCTGAAGCTGCACCATCTCTAGTTAAAAAATAATAATAATCCATACATTGCATCATCAAATGTTACTCTAAGACCTACCTCCCAGTTTGCCACTGGCTAGCATGCAAAACAACATCCTTTCCAAAGAGGGAACGTCTCACATTTCAAAGAGTTTTCCTTCAACAATTAAACAAGCAAGATGCTATTGGTGGCATTCAAACAACCATTGAATACTGGACTGCCACGATGCTCACTCCCCTTTTATTGCCAGGGAGGCAGACAATGTTTATGTAGGCTTTCTCCTCCAGGACTCAAACCCGTGTAGTGGCAAAATTCTGTTTTTGCTGCAATGTCCACAAGAAAAAAAAAATTGGTTACAGAATTATAGCTGTCAACTTGTGACCATTTTTGTGGGGAAATCGCTAACAAGTTTTGGAAAATTATATTTACTCACATATGTGTCGGCTCTCCACTCATGTAAACTAGGGAGTGACCCTAACTGTTTGAGAACATATGTTTTTTTAAATAGGGATGTTATTATCCACTATTAATCTCAGCACTGTTTTTTAATTTTATTGTAAACAGTGATGTCTATTGCTGGTTTATGACCGTAATAAAGTTATATTCTATTCGCGCTACCCCTTTCTTATTTTCTAAGTGTGCCTGCTTGTTTTATTCTTCTTCCCCAAGCATGTATATAGCAGCAATCGCCATAAATGAAAACAACAGCAAAACAACACATTTATAAAACGCTCTACGAAAAATTAAGTAAACCAGGAATGTTTAATACATCCTGTCAACCGAGGCCTAGATTTATTTTTTTTTAATTCAATTGTAATGAGCTTATGAACAATTTGAGAAACTCTTGATTATTGCCAAGACCTTTGAAAAATATTTGGGAACTTGCCTCGAGGACTTTATAACTTTCTCACTCCACGTTTGAGCAGGGAACACCAACAGTTAAGGATTAAGAAGTTTTAAAAGGAGCACTTGCAGCTTTGGCAGCTCCATAAATAAAATGGCATGAAATATTATAGCAAACATCTATAAACACAGCCTGGAATGTTAAAAATGCAATATGCTTCCTGGTTTAAAAATCTGATTACAGCTGGGGGGGGGAAAAAATCCTCCGATGGAAACTCCCATGTACTGAAAACGAGGTTCAATCTACGTTCAATGCACATCAGTTCTTACAATGTTGAATTAAGTTATGATCTATAGCAGTGATGGTGAACCTTTTCTGGACCAAATGCCTGAAGCATAAGCACGCACCTGAACCCCAAAAATGCAATGCGCATGCGGCTCAACCTGCACCCCACCCCGTGCACGTGTGCGTGCCCCTGCATGCCCCCCACGAATGCGCACATGCTCCCCACATCAGTCCTGCCCCCCGAGCATGCATGGCAGAGACCCAAAGACCAGCTGACCTGGCGGGAGGCATGCTCACATGCGCAGTAGAACTGAACTGGGGTGACGGCTCACATGCTCAGAGAGGGCCCTAGGATATAGTGACCAGATGCCCCACTTTTGGCGGGACAGTCCCGCTTTTTAATAATTTGTTCCGCGTCCCGCTGCAATTCCAAAAAGTCCCGATTTTTGTTTTGTTTCACTCCCATTCTGAAAATGGGAGGTGGCAACGCAACAGGAGGAGGCGGAGAAGGGGGAGTGGCGGAGAAGAGGGCGCGAGAGGGAGGAGAGACGCCGCTTGACTTCACCCGAGAGGAAGAGAAGAGCAGAGAGGAGAGCCGAGGAGAGCCGAGCCTGCCTGGAAGAGCGGAGAAGCAGCAGCCGGTCCTCCTCCTTCAGGCAGGTGGCAAGACTCAGCACGCATGCGCAGCCCCCACCCGCTTTCCCATGGTGTCCCGCTTTCCCATGGCTGAAATCTGGTCACTTTACCCTAGGAGAGGGCGTGCCATAGGTTCGCCATCATGGACCTATCGACAAAAGAAGCATATTCTCCTTGACTCAGAATGTTCTCTATGAATGGAAACGATAAGCAAAAACCGAGAGCCATTTTTTTGACCTTCAGAAATAATAAAATGGGGCAAAATACTGAGGAAACGTCGAACCAAAGAAAAACATTTGATGTAAATGTTATTGGGCTTGCAGGAAGTCTCTTTTCCCCTCGGGGTGCAAAACGCATCTCACATGACATGGCTGCTTTGCCTTCAAGATGCTCTCTCTATCCAATCCAATTTCTGATGAGACCGTGGCACGCAATTATGTTTCAATGTGTGTAGTAGGCTCAGTAGGAACACATGAAAAGGTATTTTCACCAGTGTCGACCAGTCCGGGGACGTCATGTTCCACATAAATTGCATTTCGCTGCTCCCTAATTTAATTGCAAGAGTCAAACCTCTGGCAGGGACAAAATGTTCCAGATTGTCTTGCACAAAGCCCGAATAAAAACAGGCAATATACTGTGAAGGGGCCACTACACAATCAAGCCTAGAGAAGCCAGTTCTCATCTTGTGGATTTCCACCGAAAGGTGACCTCACTTTTACACCTCAATCAGATCATTCCAAAAAGCCCCAAGTCCAGGGGTAAAATGCTCCCGGTTCAGACCGGATTGCCCGATCTGGTAGCAATGGTGGCAGGTGGTTCGGAGAACCGGTAGCAAAAATCCCCCTCCCCCAACACATGCCCAGCTGAGCCATGCGATTATCAGAGTTTTTTAAAAAAAACTTTTAAAGGCATTTTTTTCTTTCGGGTGAAAAAATGCTTTTAAAAGTAAAAAAAAACCTCTGATGATCGCGCGGCTCAGCTGGGATCGTCAGAGGAGGCTTTTAAAAGCATTTTTTTTTACAACCTCTTCGGCCGGCTTCAAACAGTCACTAAATAAACTGTTGTAAGTCAAGGACCATCACTACTTCTATGGAAGAGCAACCAAGATGATTAGGGGACTGGAGGCTAAAACATATAAAGAACGGTTGTTGGAATTGGGTATGTCTAGTTCAGGGGTGAAATGCTCCAAAGTCTGCTACCGGTTCGCTTTGCTACCCGTTTGCTGCATGCGTGCATGTGCGGTGCGTGCTAAATGCATGCTGTGCGTACATGCGCATTACAAGCACTACCATGCAGTGCTGAAAAAGCAGGCTTAAGAAGCCTTTTCTAAGGTAAGTAGAACAGCAAGGGGGGGGTTAAAACAGCTGCGCTGCGCGATTTAGATTCGCTAGAAAGCAGGATATAAGCGAATATAAATTGCACGGCACAGCTGATTGCTGGAAAAATTGGTTCATCTGAACCGGTAGCATTTTTTTTTACTATTGGTTCACCTGAACCAGTAGCTTTTATTACTACTGGTTTCGGAGAACCGGTCCGAACCAGCAGCATTTCACCCCTGGTCTAGTTTAATGAAAGGAAGGACTAGGGATGACATGATAGCAGTGTTCAAATATCTCAGGGGCTGCCACAAAGAAGAGGGAGTCAAGCTATTCTCCAAAGCAGCTGAGGGCAGATTAATCAAGGAGAGAAGCAACTTAGAACTAAGGAGAAATTTCCTGACAGTTAGAACAATTAATCAGTGGAACAACCTGCCTCCAGAAATTGTTCAATGCTCCAACACTGGAAGTTTTTAAGAAGATGTTGGATAACCATTTGTCTGAAGTGGTGTAGGGTTCCTGCCTAAGCAGGAGGTTGGACTAGAAGACCTTCAAGGTCCCTTCCAACTCTGTTATTTTATTCTATTCCTATTCTATTCCTCTCAATTACTTTCAAGCCATCAGCCTGGGCATTCCAAAGGGTCGATTTTCTGTCTCTGCTACCATACCAACTATCCACCCACCTACCCTTAAGAGTCATTCCATTTTTACTCACATGATGGTAATTATTACTAAATCACCATCTCTAGCCACCAATTAGCATGCACATATTTTACACAAACCCGTGCCTTTTATTCCTTCAGTGTGTCAGGGGCCACCCTATCTACATGCTCCGCTAATCTATGATTCAGCAGTGTAACAAATTCAGTACAACCCACAGAGAATATTTTATACTCTTGAGATGCATTACAGAGCTATTGTACATGCGTTGCTCGGCTATGCTTATGTTGCGGGTTAGTCAAACTTTTATGAAGAATGCCTCTTTTGTCCTCGACATCGGAAAGGAGGCTTAACAGCTGCCTCAATTCAGATGAGTAATTTACTGATGGAATAAGCAGTAACTTTTCTTTTTAAAAATGGAAGCCAGCAAATTAACAACAAACAAACATATTATCTAAACCTCTGGGAAAGTCAAAGAGAAAAGGGCAGCCCTGATTTCATTTGAAAGATTGAATGGGCAATTTTCATCACAGCTTCCAATGTCATTTGTAAAATAAATTTGAAAAAGAAAAGCCACCTCTCTCAAAACCGTGGGTGGGTTTACACGTTTTACTAAGCCAGTGGGTCCTAACATGGCAACTTCCAGATGCAGAATGGAATAGAATGAATGAGCTGGAAGGAATCTTGGAGGTCTTCTAGTCCAGTGGTCACCAACGGGTGGTCTCTAGACCACTGGTGATCCATGAGAAAATTTTGGTGGTCCACAGAAAAATTATTTGCATTTTTTATATTGCACTAAATACTATTTGCAAAACTGCAGAAAAAACAATGGCTGCCAACCTGCCTTCCATTGAGGACCTGTATACTGCACGAATCAAAAAGAGGGCTGTGAAAATATTTACAGACCTCTTACATCCTAGACATAAACCGTTTCAGCTCCTACCCTCAAAATGACGCTATAGAGGACTGCACACCAGAACAACTAGACACAAGAAAAGTTTCTTCCCGAACGCCATCACTCTGCTAAACAAATAATTCCCTCAACACTGTCAAACTATTTACTAGGTCTGCACTACTATTAATCTTCTCATCGTTCCCATCACCCATCTCCTCCCACTTATGACTGTATGACTGTAACTTCGTTGGTTGTATCCTTACAATTTATATTGATATTGTTTCCTGATTGCTTATTTGTACCCTATGACTATCATTAAGTGTTGTACCTTATGATTCTTGACAAATGTATATTTTCTTTTATGTACACTGAGAGCATATGCACCAAGACAAATTCCTTGTGTGTCCAATCACACTTAGCCAATAAAAAATTCTATTCTGTTCTGTTCTGTTCTATTCTATTTATCTTTTTAAAGATTCATATTAGTGGTCCGCAGGATTTACAATTATGAATTTAGTGGTCCCTGAGGTCCAAAAGGTTGGTGACCCCTGCTCTAATCCACCCCCCTGCTCAAGCAGTAGAACCTATACCATTGCAGATAAGTGACGGTCTAATCTCTTCTTAAAAACATCCAGTGATGGAGCGCCCATGGTTTCTGGAGGCAATGTGTGGCCTTCAACTCCCAGAATTCTGTGCTGATGCTGGCTGTGGAATTCTGGGGGTTGAAGTCCACACATCCGAAAATTGCTTTGGTTGAGAAACAAGTGTACTAAGCCATAATGAGTTCAGCCTGGGCTTCATTATGACTCCTAAATCATGGTTAGGGCTTTGTATGACATGTGCATCTACCCACTGCAACTTATACAAACAAGGGTTAAAACCAGGGGTGAAATCTACTTACCTTCCCTACCGGTTCGGAAGTGCATGCGCCGCATCATCAAGTGCGCGCACGGACCCTTTGCACATGCACAGAAGGTAAAAAAAGATTACTTCCCGGTTAAAACCTGGTTAAAACCAGGAAGTAACGACGACTGGGTGGATGGGCGGCGCCTCGCACTGACATTGCTACCGGTTCTCCGAACCACCCACCACCATCGCTACCAATTCGTCTGAACCTGTAGCATTTCACCCCTGGTTAAAATGAACCATAAATCTCTACAGTGCCTCTCTCAGGGGTAGATCCCCCTATCGTCACTGCCTTTGAGAATGAAGTCCGCAGTTTCTGGTTAAGGCCACCTTTGCTAGTAAGTCAAATTGAGAAGGATGGAGTTCTACGAGCGTAAATCAAGCCAAAATACTTAGAAGACATTCCAAAATCAAACCTGAAAAAAAGGCAACAGGGGAAAATAAAACCCACCGTATCTACTGTAGGAAGTTAGCACCCAACCCTCTCCTAGGAAAATGAGATATTTTAGGAAATATTAAGAAGGCAGAATATTTCCCTTAAAAGGGAGGGAGAAACTCAACCCCACCCCCCAAACTTTTGTCAATGGGCCCTTAAGATCTGGGCCAGTCTATTCTACATCACATCTACCTCCTTCAGGCAGAGCCATAATCGGAATTGCCCAAAGCCCTTTCATTACATCATCACCCAGTAAGAATCAACTAAGCCTGGGACTCAAACGACAACCTACAAAGTTACCCCTGCATGGCCCCATGGGAGTCTGATAACCAATCAGAGCACAAGCTCAAATTCAAAGCCCAACAGAGGGTATAAATCTCTCTCTCTCTCTCTCTGTCCCTCCCTCCCTCCCTCTCACCCATGTGCCTTTTTGCTCAGGACCACGTGGTCCTGTCCAGCATTAAACTATCTTTCCAAGCAGTCTCCATGTTTCCAGCATCTTTCTCCCCACTTGGAACTAAACCCAGATGGACATTTCTTCCAACGCTACTCTTGCCAAGAAAATAATATGGGCACAGCCATAACGTTTAGATGACTCTGGGTACCAGATGGTGACATCCTCAGGTTAAAAGGTTTTCCTTTAATTGCCGGCTGGCTAAGATCGGCAGAACTTTCATGAGCAGATCTGGGAATCAGGAGATCGCTCAAGCGGAGCCGGAAGGAGCCCCTCCCCCTATCCCCTCCATCACTAAATGGTACCTGCCTGCCTTCTGTTGGTTGGCAAGACAAAAAAAGCTCAGAAATAAAGGGCACAAAAGCTCCTATAAATAGATCATTATAGAAAAGCTAATGAAGCCATCTTGAAAGAATTCCAACAAATTTGTCCCCTCTGTTGGAGAACTCTTTTATGGGATTAAAGCTGAGCTATCCTTTTGTTCTTCTGTGTCACTTTTCCCGGGTCCACTCGGGAGTATGTGTTTGATTTCTTGGCCAAGATAGATGGAGGAATATATTGGACTGTGTTTTAAGATACTTTTATTTTGTTTTTGTTCCTTGCTAGCTGGTCAGAGTCAAGGAAGGAAGGAAGGAAGGAAGGAAAAATGGCCACAAGTCACTTTTTTCAGGGCTGTTGTAACTTCAAATGGTCACTAAATGAACTGTTGTTAAGTCAAGGACTACCTGCATTAGGGCTATCCAAAGTTTTAGATTCAGTTTTGAATAGAGGTTTTGGAAAATGGGGAATGCAAGCCTAAGACATCTGCTTCCAAGGCCCCCCATGATTCTGTAAAGAAGTGGCTGTTTCAGTGAGTTGCAAAAGTTTCGTTTATTAATTCATTAAATTTATTAAATTTATATGCTGTCCATCTCACTGTCACAGATAGATGCCATGCTTGTTCTCCCTCATATTCCAAGCATTCTGAACGAAATTTGAGGCACTGAACAGATCTAGAAATGATTAACGCTAATGTCTGTATCAGAACATATCTAATTATATTTTTTTCCCAAGGAACATTTACAATGAACAAATAGATACTGTAATAACCGAGTTTGGAAAAAAAAACAGGCTCAAAAAAAGCAATGAAAAGACTCAGAAAAGCAACGAAGAAAGACAAGGGAGCATATTGTCTCTATGTCCACTTAATGTATACAAATGCAAGACTGGATGCAAGATTAGACAATAGGGCAGTTGGAATGAAAATTGGAAGTTGAACCCCTTAACAATTTGAGATACGCAGATGATGGCATTTTGTCGTCTGAAAATAATGTCGTCTGTTTTTGCGCAAAATTGGAAAGCAGAGAAAATACTCCTGGAAGGAGAAATTATTAGAAAAATCTTAAGACTGTGCAGAAATGAACAGATTAACTTTGATGATTAAAAAAAGAGAGGATTCAGTCTATTTTAAGATATGGGATAAATTTTATCATTGGTTAGAAGAAAGGTATAGATGAGCAATGGATAATTATGTAAGAAAATGATGATAATATATTGGTGGAAAAATGGCAATATTTTATATTGGAGTGAAGAAAGAAGAAACAACAAAAGATGGAGCCAGGAAGAAAATACCGAGACGTCACATAGAAGGAAATACTGATGTTTTAAATGTATATTTGTCTATAAAATATTTTTTTTTAAAAAAACAAACTATTTGAGATACGCAGATGATGGCATTTGTCATCTGAAAATAATGTCGTCTGTTTTTGCGCAAAATTGGAAAGCAGAGAAAATACTCCTGGAAGGAGAAATTATTAGAAAAATCTTAAGACTGTGCAGAAATGAACAGATTAACTTTGATGATTAAAAAAAGAGAGGATTCAGTCTATTTTAAGATATGGGATAAATTTTATCATTGGTTAGAAGAAAGGTATAGATGAGCAATGGATAATTATGTAAGAAAATGATAATAATGTATCAGTGGAAAAATGGCAATAGTTTAAAATTGAAGTGAAGAAAGAAGAAACAACAAAAGATGGAGCCAGGAAGAAAATACCGAGACATCACATGGAAGGAATTACTGATGTTTTAAATGTATATTTGTCTATAAAATATTTTTTTTTAAAAAAACAAACTATTTGAGATACGCAGATGATGGCATTTTGTCGTCTGAAAATAATGTCGTCTGTTTTTGCGCAAAATTGGAAAGCAGAGAAAATACTCCTGGAAGGAGAAATTATTAGAAAAATCTTAAAACTGTGCAGAAATGAACAGATTAACTTTGATGATTAAAGAAAGAGAAGATTCAGACTATTTTAAGATACGGGATAAATTTTATCATTGGTTAGAAGAAAAGTATAGATGAGCAATGGATAATTATGTAAGAAAATGATGATAATATATTGGTGGAAAAATGGCAATATTTTATATTGGAGTGAAGAAAGAAGAAACAACAAAAGATGGAGCCAGGAAGAAAATACCGAGACGTCACATAGAAGGAAATACTGATGTTTTAAATGTATGATTGTCTATAAAAGAATTTTTTAAAAACAAACAAACAGAGATATGCAGATGATGGCATTTTGTTGTCTGAAAATAAAGAGGACTAAGAAAAGCCCGTGATGAAAGTTTTTTTTTTTTAAACTAGATTAATGATACACATTAAGGAGCCCAAAGTAGCATCAACCATAAATGAAATGAACTCTGGGTTGACCATAAAGACAAAAAGATGACATGTAATTGAGCTCAAGAACAGTTAAAGATAGTGTTCTATTCTCAAGGAATAAAGACACAATTAAATTTATGGAGGATAGCAATGAAAACCTGAGACCAGATTCAAAGAAGCAAGTCTTTCCAGTGATAGTGGCCAATGTTTAAAATTAAACTTTGAGAGAAAAAGAGGGAAGACAGATCTGGGATCTGGAGGTGGTTACTAATAGTATCACGGACTGCAAGAAGAACCAACAAGTTTGTCTTACTAGGACCAAAAATAAAAACGGTCTATTTTCCTAACCTGAAAGACCAGGTCAGGGAACAGCTCATTACGGTCTGCAAATCTAGCTATGCGGTCAGGAAAAGCACTTGATGGCACATAATAAATCTATCAGTAAAACTCCCCTAAGACAATCATCAAAAAGGACAATGAAGAAAATAAAACAGTAAGAGAGATGGGGGAGGGGAGGTATAAAAACGGAAAGAAGACCACTAAGAAACATTGGTTAAAAAGAGAATATATTTATATGTTGTATGTTATGCGTTTGTCATATTGTGTCATAATAAAATATTAATTTTTTTTAAAAAAGACAATAATCAGCAACAGATATTTCACAGGCCTTGAACATATAATAAAAATTATGAACAACTAGGGGAAAAAAGTCATGCTTGACAAGATTAAAGAAAGCAAAAGATGAAAAGGGCAAATGATAAACTAACGGAAGGCATCAAGATGACTGGAATATCCTATAGGCAGGGAGTTAAAGTTAAAACGTTAACGTTAATAAGAGTTAAAGTTGAGGGCATTTATTCATATATGTAGTCCTCAGGCCTGGGTCTGATTCAATGCACTTTAATTGACTTGTCTGATATGCAAATACAGGTCCTTTTATTTTATAACACAAGTCTTTCCTTATCTAAGCATCAGATGAAGATTATTAGGCCATGTCTTACTTGTTAGCATCTTAAAGAGTGGAGGAAAACACTTCCTTTAGATACCAGAGATAACTGTTGTCAGTTCTGCTTAAGAAGAAACATTACCAGTTTGCAAACTCTTACTAAGTAGTTGTGTTGGTTGAGACACATTGTGCTGTACAGGTTAGGGTCTCAGGCCAAGAAGAATAAGGGTCTTCAAGATTTTGACTTTGAACCAATTATTATTTGTCAGCCTGTTGTTAGTTGTCATGTTCGATCCATTGTGACCCCATGGACAACGTTCCTCCAGGCTTTCCTGTCCTCTACCATCCTCTGGAGTCCATTGAAGCTCACGCCTACTGCTTCAGTGACTCCATCCAGCCACCTCATTCTCTGCCGTCCCTTTCTTCTTCTTTTGCCCTCCATCTTTCCCAGCATTAGGCTCTTCTCCAGTGAGCCCTTCCTTCTCATTAGGTGGCCAAAGTATTTGAGTTTCATCTTCAGGATCTGGCCTTCTAAAGAGCAGTCAGGGTTGATCTCAGGGTCAACCCAGGGTTGAGGTATGCATAATCAATATCAAAAAAGTAGACAGAAACCCAAGTTTGAATGGCAGGTTTCTCCTGGCAGAGGTTTAATTTTAATAACTTTCCCCCCTGCAGATATGGAGGGGGGGCAATTAAAATAGCTGTTCCCAATCTAGCTGCTCCCCAGAGGTACAGACTTCAACTCCCAGAATTCCCAGTCAACCATACTGGCTGGGGAATTCTGAGAGTTGATGTTCACATAGCTTCACGTTGCAAAAAAAACATCCAGGAAAGCAAAACCTTGATGTTAATGCACATGAACCTAGCCCTCACCAAGGGGCAAATAGGATCTCTTGAACAAGTCCAGAAATATTTTATAAGAAGAGTCCTCCACTCCTCTGTAAACAGCAAAATACCTTATACCTCCAGACTTAAAATCCTGGGATTAGAAAACTTAGAATTCCGCCGACTCAGACATGACCTGTGTTTAACACACAGAATCATCTATTGCAATGTCCTTCCTGTTAAAGACTACTTCAGCTTCAATCGCAATAAGACAAGGGCAAACAATAGATTCAAACTTAATGTTAACCGCTTCAATCTTGATTGCAGAAAATATGACTTTTGTAACAGAGTTGTTAACGCTTGGAACCCACTACCTGACTCTGTGGTCTCTTCTCAAAACTTCCAAAAGCTTTAACCAAAAACTGTCTACCATTGACCTCACCCCATTCCTAAGAGGACCATAAGGGGTGTGCATAAGTGCACAAAAGTGCCTACCATTCCTGTCCTATTGTTTTTCTTTCATTATATGTGTTTATATATAATGTTGTGACAAAATAAATAAAATAAATAAATAAATAAATCTAAAAACCAATGGAGAAGAGAAATCACCTATCCAGCTCCGGATAAGAATATGATGAAGCAACACCTTGCTAAGGATTTTAAAGCAACAGAAGCTGCTGTCTTCTGCAGCCCCTTATCGCTCAGCCAGCCAACTCCATCACCTTCCAAGCAACCAGTCTCAGTGAAAGAAGAGAAGTGAATTCCCAGAGGGACTTGCTGAAAAAGTAAACACGCTGGAGAGGAATGGGCTGCTACCCCCTGGGAACAGGACCGCCCCCAATTCGCTGGGGGGAATTCCTTTGGTCTCTAGCATCCCCTCACACATGCTACCTTTTCAAGAATATTTGAGAAATCCAAGCCCATGCACAATGAGCACAGAAATTTGTTGCAGCGCTGAGCAAGCAGGGCTGCCAACTCAACTTTGCTCTGCGTTATGGAGAGAATTCCCGGAGAATGGGAAACTTTTAACCCGGGGTCCCTCCCAAGAGGATAGAGTAAGTTAATATACAGATGTAGATCTAAATTTGTTTATTTATTAGATGTATTTGCCACCCTTCTCGAAATAATCCACTCAAGAGGAAAAGTTGGCAGGAAAATCCAGTCATCAACCTTTGTTCGGATAAGGCTACAGACCTCCCCCTCTTCATGCATCCTCCTCCAAGGATCGCATTTACACAACCAGCTACGCCACGGCTTGTTTAACTGTGGTTTGCAGAGCAAACCCGCTGGAGGCACCTCCCACATGGTATTTATCGTGCAGGAACCGTCCCGGCTGGGTTTACACAGCCAAATGTCTCGGTGGTAAATTCTACAGGGGTTTAGCACACTGTGCGAATCCAGTTACGGGGCGCCTGGGCCTTTCACTCTCAGGTCTGCCTGGCGGATTGCAGTTTTTTAACGCCATTAGATTTAATAAAGGAGAATATTTGTAGCTCAGGGTTGTCATGAAGGGTCTTTGTTGCTCTCTGAGCTTGCCTGTTTTCTTGCAGTGCTAGTAGCCCTGATGATGTTACCTAGTTTGGGTAAATGTCGATGGAGATTCTATCATCCAGGTAATAGTTGTCCCAAAGGTACTTTTTCTGGAGCTAACTGGGCCTTGCTTGTTTTTTCCTTGACGGCCTTTCGCTTCTCATCCAAGAAGCTTCTTCAGCTCTGACTGGATGGTGGGGACTGGAAGGATTTCTATTCCTTGCAGACCGCTGGTTTTCCGAGTCCTTGTCCTCTGGGCCAGGGGTCATCAACCTTTCGGACCTCAGGGACCACTAAATTCATCATTTTAAATCCCGCAGATCACGAATATGAATTTTTTTTAAAAAAAATACAAATAGTATTTAGTGCAATATAAAAATGCAAATTATTTTTCTGTGGAGCACCAAAATTTTCTCGTGGACCACCGATTGGTGGTCCACGATAAACTGGATCACTTGGATGAGAAGGGAAACGTCTTCAAAGAAAAACCAGAAAGTCCGGTTGATTCATAGGGATGGTGGAGGGGGAAGGAAGCATCTCTGGGAACTAGCTTGGGGTAACCAAACGCCTGCAAGAAAACAGGCAAGTTCAGAGAGCAAAAAGGAAACACACACACACCCCAATTAGATTTCCTCCGCGCAGTCTCTGCCTTACCTGACTAGCTTTATGGAACTGCTTCTTCAAGCCCGCCACCGACATGCTCCCACCTCGGGACGTAGCAGCAACAACAGCAGCAGCAGCAGCAGAGGCGGCGTAAGTCCCAAGTCTCCGGTCCCCCACTCTCAAAAACAGAGCAGGGCCGCTCCCGGGCCGAGCTCAGTCCCCGCGACAGCGACTCCGCGAAAGGGATCCCCTCGCTCGGCGTCGCTAGCCAGCACTCCAGCTGGGGCCAGCTGGCTGCAAACACCGCCTTCCCAGCTCCGAACCCGCCAGCCCATTGGCCCGCCACGACTGCTATGCAAATTCCAAGGTGGGCTTCTCGGCCGCCTATTGGCTCATCGGCGCAAGCTATGCAAAATAAAGAAATAAATAAATAAATGAAAGCGCTCCGGGACGCCCACGTTCTGTTATCGCTTGGAGACGGCGCGGGGGGCGGGGGGGGGGGAGAGCGGGGAAGCTGCACGTGGGAAAGGGGAGACGGGGACTCGCGAACGTGTGAACGCGTGCACGCCTTACCTCCGCGTGCAAGAGCGTGGGTGGCGTTCCCGTAGCCTCTCCTATTGTTCTTCTTCTTCTTCTTATATATATATATATATACCTCCTAATATTTACTCATATATATGTTTATATAATATATAATCTTTTTGTATGATACTTATATATATATTGTTGTGACAAAATAAATAAATAAATAAATAAATAAATAAATAAATAAATATTTTGACGGAGAAAAAGGGGAGATCGTGGAGCTAAGCTAACAATTGTTAGGAACAGCTTAGCAAACAGCTAAGCCACCAATGCTTCAGGTTCGACTCGGCTGGTTCAATGCCCGTGCCAAAGGGCTACGGACTGATACCTGGTCTGTTTTGCATATAAATCGCAGTTTTATAGTTTATCGTAAACTATAGTTTATTGATCGAGGCAGAATTCCCACCGCGCGTTTACCAGTTCATGGAGTCTTGTGTACTGTAGTTCCTTTTCATGATGGCATAGATAGAATGAATCGTAGCCATGCATTGTCTCCGGCTCACAAAAATACTGAATTCTGCAAGCCTTACCTGGTATCTCTTGGCTACATTGGATTGTGCATATTAACTAACATCTGGATTATAATCTTGTCTATGGAGATTTTCAGTCATCCAGGTCATGGTTGTCCCAAAGGTGCTTTCATGTTTATACTTATATCTGTTATCTAATGCATGCTTGACTGACTGATTGACTGACTAAATAAATAAATAAATAAATAAATAATAAAACAAAACAAAACTGGACTTTTGGGTTTTTCTTTGAAGACATTTCGGATGTCGTCTTCTTCAGCTTCTTGGGTGAGAAGCGAAACGTCCTCAAAGAAAAAGAAGAAAATCCAAATTGCCTCTTGAAAAAGCACCTTTGGGATTGTTGCTTGAACTGTCAGGATTTCTCCTGCTTTAATCCTTCCATTGAATTAGTTCTAATCTAATCTGCTCATCTCCATTTCAGGCAGGTCCATTCAATTACTTAAAAACCTTAAGGCTTTTAAATAAAAAGCAGTAAGCTGCAGTAGATAATAAGCATCCATGGATGGTATGGAAATTCGTGTAACAGCTGAAAAAACAAACCGCCATTTTTATTTTTATTTTTTGCCAGCAGAGTTTTAACAGAGAGGGAAATAACCTCTCTATCACAATTTCTGCTGCCAAGTCTTATGTGTGCCTCTAGGTCAGGAAAAGACTACCGTAAATTAAATAAACATGTTCTTGAAGTATGCATAGGTTTTCAACTGCAAAACCCACTAGAACTGCAGAAAAAATAATTGCTACCAACCTGCCTTCCATTGAGGACTGTATACTGCACGAATCAAGAAGAGGGCCGTGAAAATATTTACAGATCCCTCACATCCAGGACATAAACTGTTTCAACTCCTACCCTCAAAACAATGCTATAGAGCACTGCACACCAGAACAACTAGACACAAGAACAGTTTTTTCCTGAAGGCCATCACTCTGCTAAACAAATAATTCCCTCAACACTGTCAAACTATTTACTGAACCTGCACTACTATTAATCTTCTCATAGTTCCCATCACTAATCTCTTTCCACTTATGACTGTATGACTGTAACTTTGTTGCTGGCAATCCTTATGATTTATATTGATATATTGACCATCAATTGTGTTGTAAATGTTGTACCTTGATGAACGTATCTTTTCTTTTATGTACACTGAGAGCATGTGCACCAAGACAAATTCCTTGTGTGTCCAATCACACTTGGCCAATAAAAAAATTCTATTCTAACCGTGGAGTGAATGCTCCCACCATGTGCATTGGGCTACAGAAATCTGTGCCAAAGTCATCTTTGCAAGGAAGCGATGCTGATAGAAATACGACCTTTGCAGCATCCCCATGATCGTGTGAAAAGAATTCAGATGCTTGGCAGCTGGTTCATATTTATGACCGTTGCTGTGTCCCAAGATCACATGATCCCCTTTTGCGACCTCACAAGTGTGTGTTTAGTATTGTAAGAGGTGGTAGTATGGGAGGGTTTCTCCTAAAGTCCACCACCATTTCTACGGTTTTGATTGTGTTCAGTTCCAGATTCTTCTGGTCGCACCATGAGGCTAGTTGTTCAATCTCCCATCTGTATGCGGATTCATCACTGTCTCGAATGAGACCGATCACTGATCAAGGTTCAAACACATATCACCAATAAAATCCTATACAAACAATTTAAAATAAGAGGATGAGATACAATATAATTTAATACATAAATATGTAAAATCGAATAAAATGACATAAAATTATATTTCGGTGTCACCTTTACAATCTACTCCAATCAGTCCCACCTATGCAGATCTCAACTGAATCATTTTATTTAAGTACTGTGCTGTGTTAATGTTATTTTCAGGTTCTGGCCGCACATAAAGTAAATTGTTTTGATATGGGGATCCCAATGGGTCATCCGTTTGGAATATGGACCGAGGTACCTGTCTCTCACCCCCTTATACAAGTGACAGTCAAATAGGATGTGAGCCAGGTCTTCTACCTCTGCTGCTCCGCAAATGCAGAGACGCTCATTGTAGGGTATAGAATGGAATCTTCCCATATCTGACCATTGTGTCAAGCTGTTCGAATCTCAGTAAATATCTCCCTAAGATGTTTTGGCAGTTGTAACTTCAAATAGCTGTCTACTTGAAAAGTACGTTTGTATTTGCTCAGCCATTTCAAGTTACCCACCTTACTAAGGAAAGCTATAGCAATTTTGTGCTTCTCTTGTTTGACTGAGAAGGGCCGAGATCAGTGGTGGGATTCAGCCGGTTCGCACTTATTCAGAAGAACGGGTTGTTTAACTTTCTAAGCAGTTCGGAGAACCGGTTGTTGGAAGAAATCTTATTGCCCTGCTTACAGAAACTCCCTCTCTGGTTAACCCTTATTACATCGTAACAGCTAAGGCGAAGCTCCCATTGACGTGACATTGAGTTGGGCATGCCCTCACGGTCACATGACCACTGAGCCATGCCTACCCAGCTGGTCATTAGGGCAGAGAACCGGTTGTTAAATTATTTGAATCCTACCACTGGCTGAGATGCTACTTGCTTTCAGAGAAACTTGGAAGGAACTTTCAAGAATGGCATCTGGGAACCATCGGATAAATCTTTTGGTGAGGCAACAGGAAAGGTATGATGACTCATAGATGTTAAATAGGGAGCCGAGCCACAAAAACGTTTGGTTAACAGAGGTCCATAAAAAGAATTTTTTTAAGAAGCAAACATTTGAGGCAGAATAGGATTATTAACCAAAATTATATAGGTATTAGTGAGCTAACTTTCTTTAAATATGCCCATAATGAACCTTTGGTGTTTATGCACAAATTCACTCCGCTTCTGAACAAGACACGCTGCTTAAAAGAAATTTATAAGGTGGTAAGGTCCAGCAAAACCAAGAGTGAAATAGGAATTGAGGGAAATACTTGGAAAATCTGAAATTTTCTTCCAGTATACCAGAGAATAGTATTAGGGCAATGAGTTTATATACCACCAATTAGAATAAAAAAGAATGAGTAACCGGTACTTGCTTTTGACATTAATATTGTTAGCATGACATTTAATGGACATAGTCTTTGACAAAAAATAATCATAAAAACGGAGTCATTGACAGACCTTGTAGCTGGTTCCTCAAATGTAAATTCCTTAATTTTAATGAAATCACATTCTGCAGCCTAATTTTAGCCAAGTTATGCCTCGTGGCCCAACCATTTTGAATTATGTATTTTTTCTACATTTTTATCCTGGCTTTCCTCTAGAAGCTAAAGGCAGTAAATACGGTTCCTTCATCCTGTTTTTTCCCCTTATGACAGCCTTTTCAAGTAGAACAGGGGTGTCCAACTTGGTTTCATTGAGGGCTGCATCAGGGTTGGGTTTGACCTCAGGGGGTGGAGTGGGCGTGGCCAGGGCGGGCATTGGCAGCTCGACGTCACTCATGTTGGGGGTACCTGTGGCTGCCTGAGGGCTCTGCCAGAGAAAATGGCTCCCGAGCTCCGTTTTCAGCTGTGATGGCCTCCTGCAACCCTCTGCCAGGCACATGTGTCCCTCCCGAGCTCTGTTTTCGCTGGCAGAGGCACCACAGGCTGGTCCTTTGCTGTTTCCAGGGCCAAATCTAAACTCCCCGGGGGCCGGATATGGTCTCCAGGCCTTGAGTTTGACACCCCTGAAGTAGAACAAGTTAACTGCTACGTCAGGGGTGTCAAACTCACGTTGTCACAGCTGCGTCATGTGACGTATCGGGATTTTTTCCCCCTTCACTAAACTGGGCGTGGGCATGGCCAGCGCGTGATGCATTTGGCCTTCGGGCTGGGAGTTTGGCAGCTCTGTGCTATGTAATACTCATATGCCACTTTAAGCCATGACTTATTAAGGAAGTGATGATTGGGTTTGCAAAACTCCCTCTGACTTAGTGGGTTGTAAAGACCCTTACCATATTTTCATGTGTCCATGTCTGTGTGTACTCTGTTACTAGTTTTCTTGTATTTGTTGACAAATAAAATAAATAAATAAATATTTCAGTTCTTGAATATCTTTGGATTCTACCATGTACTTCTCAGTCCTAACCCGGTACTTCAACTGCTACATCAAACTAAGTTCCTGCCACAAAAACACAATCGATTTGTTTATGGCTTAGCATATGATGTGACCCAACCCTACAGCCAGTTTCATCTAGTGCAGTGGTAGTCAACCTGGTCCCTACCGCCCACTAGTGGGCGTTCCAGCTTTCATGGTGGGCGGTAAGGGGTTTTGTCCGATACTGAAGCACTTACCTTTTTTTTTTAATTTAATTGACTTTTTAAAAAAATTTCATAGCATTATTTAAAAACATTTTCATTAGGTTTTCATAAAATTCCCCGTGACAATTTAAATTTCTGAAAATATACTATTTGTATCACCCGCACATAAGTTTAGTTCACATTACCTAAGTAAAACTATAGTGCGACCGCAAACAAAAGAACCTCGTCCCAGAATAGCTCGCGCATCTCCCCCCATACCACCCAGCTGCAACAGAAAAGCAGAGGTGGTAGCCGGCGCCACCCTCCCCCAACCCAATCCACGATGCGTGAGAGGCATGCACAGACGACGATACACGGCGCATTACTGTGGAACCGGTGGGCAGTTAGAAAATTTTACTACTAACAGAGATAAAAAAGTGGGCGGTAGGTATAAAAAGGTTGACTACCCCTGATCTAGTGGTTTAGGCACCTGGCTAGAAACTGGAGACTCTGAGTTATAGTCCCACTTTAGAAGTGAAAGCCAATTGGATGGCTTTGAGCCAAACTCTCTTAGCCCAACACATCTCACAAGGTAGTTGTTGTGGGGAAGATAGGAGGAAGACGAAATTTTAGGTATGTTAAGACACTTCGTGTTATTTATCAAATTAAAGGCAGGAAATAAAGAAAAAAACAAAGGAAAAATGTAGTTTGTAATTCATTGCTTATAGCAAGGATCTCCAACATTGGTCCCTTTAAGACTTGTGGACTTCAACTCCCAGAGCAAAGCAAAGCTGGCTGAGGAACTCTGGAAGTTGAAGTCCAAAGTCTTAAAGGGACCAAAGTTGGAGACCCCTGGTTTATAGCATATTATAACATGGGAATCAGATCATGTCTTAGTGTGATATGCGCCCTTAGCTGTATTAAAATAGACCATGGTCCTAACTAGTCAGTTTTCTAGATCAGACATATTTGGAATTTTTTAAAAAAAATATGCATTGGATGGCAAGCTTCATCTTTTTTTTACACTATTTTATTCTTTTCTTTTAATTGTGATTCTGGTTGTGGACTCCAGATGGCAGTGACTTTCTATAATTATTACTTTAGAGACAGATTCTCAACTTTCTGGATCCTCAACAGGATATTGAATAAAACGCTAGTTCTGTGTGGCACACCAAAAATTACTAATCATATATACACATTTTTAAATGTGTCAGACATGGTTTCAGGGGCTGTTATATAATTTTATTAAGTTATATTTTTATTTTTTATTTTTTTATTTATTTTTATTTGTCAAGCACAACAGTATATGTAAGTATAAGCATGAAATAACCATATGAATTTTTTATTTTATTTATTTATTTATTTGTCACAACAGTATATATAAGCATAAGCATGAAATAACTATACGATATATAAGCATATATATAAGAATAAGTATGTAATAACTATACGAAATTGGATACAATCAAAGGGAACATTAGGACAAGAACGGTAGGCACGCTTGTGCTCTTATGAATCCCCCTTACAGACCTCTTAGGAATGGGGTGAGGTCAATAGTAGATAGTTTTTGGTTGAAGCTTTGGGGATTTTGGGAAGAGACCACAGAGTCAGATAGTGCATTTCAGGCATTAACAACTCTGTTACTGAAGTCATATTTTCTACAATCAAGATTGGAGCGGTTCACTTTAAGTTTAAATCTATTGTGTGCTCGTGTATTGTTGCGATTGAAGCTGAAGTAGTCTTCGACAGGAAGGACATTGTAGCAGATGATTTTATGAGTTAAACTCAGGTCATGCCGAAGGCGACGGAGTTCTAAATTTTCTAAACCCAGGATTTCAAGTCTGGTGGCATAAGGTATTTTGTTATGATCAGAGGAGTGGAGAACTCTTCTTGTAAAATATTTCTGGACACGCTCAATTGTATTAATGTCCGAAATGAGGTGTGGGTTCCAGACAGGTGAGCTGTATTCTAGAATTGGTCTAGCAAATGTTTTGTATGCTCTGGTTAGTAGTGTAATCTTTCTGGAGAAGAAGCTACGCAAGATTAAGTTTACAACTCTTAAAGCCTTTTTGGCGATGTAGTTGCAGTGGGCTTTGGCACTTAGATCGTTTGATATGAAAACTCCAAGGTCTTTGACGAGGTGAGGGTCATCTACAAGGTAATGTATTAATTATACACTTCGAATTTCGTGAATGAGACAAAAACCCCACGGCACACTAAACACAAGCACTCTGGTTGAAAACCACTGCTTTAAAGGTAAATACAGTAAATACTTTAAAATTACTATAAAAATCAGCCACATGAAGGAGACTCTCTCTTAAAACAGCAGACAGCTGCTGCTGCTCGCTGAATCTTAGGCCTTTTAATAACAAGTGTCAGTCAGAAAAGGTCTTATCAGACTCTTGATTTCGTGCCCCAGTAGACTAGCATGGTTTTCCTCCTACAGTGTCTGCAACAAGCATAAAAATCACTGTGGTTTAAAAAAAATAATAATAATCCAGCTTCAGAAGCGTAGGATTGAGAATGAAGCAGAATATTGTTACATACTCATTAACTAATACCGTCATTCTCTCTTTGTTGTTTCTAAAGAACGGGACACACCTTTAAACGTTGCTCAAGGGAGCAGCAGTTGCAACCTTGAGCCATCTTTAAGCAGGTTGTATGTTGTGAGTTATCTTGATCATTGATCAAAACAAACATGATCATCCTGGAAACAACCGTATGGCTGGGTTCACACATTGCAACTAAATTTTAAGCTGATCAGCTTGCCTTGATATGTCAACCCAGCCTGTTCTTTCTTCTTCTTCTTTTTTTTTTTTTGTAAACTGTGGTTGATAAGCACAATAAGGCTTAGCATAATGGGTTACCCCAATCTCTTTCAGTAATTGTTCTGGCATGATTTAAAGAGGGATTTTTGCAAGATAACTTAAGTTTGAGGTCTCATTGTCTTTTACGTAACCTGGATTTAAGATTTGCTATTTAGTTCCTGCTGTCCTCATCGTTAAAAGTTCAGATGCCTTCAGAGCCAATACAGTACCAAACGATTTTAAAAATAATAAGCCACAATTCTCATAACATAAAAGGTAAAAGGTTCCCCTCGCACATATGTGCTAGTCGTTCACAACTCTAGGGGGCGGTGCTCATCTCCGTTTCAAAGCTGAAGAGCCAGTGTTGTCCGAAGACGTCTCAGTGGTCATGTGGCCGGCATGACTAAACGGAACGCTGTTACCTTCCCACCAAAGGTGGTCCCCATTTTTCTACTTGCTTTTTTTACGTGCTTTCGAACTGCTAGGTTGGCTGAAGCTGGGACAAGTAACGGGAGCTCACCCCACTATGCGGCACTAGGGATTCAAACCCCTGAACTGCCGACTTTTCGAACGACAAGCTCAGCGTCTTAGCCGCTGAGCCACTGCACACCTCATAAAATGGTAAACCCATAAACCATGGTTTGCAAACTGCTGTGGTTGAGTTGAAGTCATCCAAAACCCTAAGCTAAGAAGTAGCTAATCACATAATTGTTGAGCATCAATGTATGAACCTAAAATAAATTGTACTGGATACCAGTTGTATAAACCTGCAACACTGATTAAAACGCAGAACGTAGGGCATTACATGAGGGTAGACTTATTTATTTATTTATTTATTTTATTTATTTCGATTTTTATACCGCCCTTCTCCCGAAGGACTCAGGGCGGTTTACAGCCAAATAAAATACACTGTATACAAATTAAAAATTTTTTAAAAGGAAACATATTATAATGTGGCTGAAAAATTTAGAAAATCTTTAAAAAATTTAATTTAAAAAATTTTAATTTAAAATTTTAATTTAAAATTTTTAATTTAAAAAATTTTAATTTAAAAAATCTTAAAAAATATAAATAACCCCAATAAAATTTTAATCCAGTCCCGCTTGAATAAATAGGTGCGTTTTCAGCTCACGACGAAAAGTCCGAAAGTCCGTTTTTACTTAGTGTAAAAACGGAGCCAGCTCAAAGTTAAATTCAGGTTGAGTGATTTTTAGGAGCATATTTCTAGAGATTAGGAGCAATGCTGAACAGCCAGAAATGCAGATTTCACTCCTTCATTGAAATCATGCCGAACATTTCTGTCTCAGAGCACTAAAGAAGAGGGCCGTGAAAATATTTGCAGATCACTCGCATCCTGGACATAAACTGTTTCAACTCCTACCCTCAAAACGACGCTATAGAGCACTGCACACCAGAACAACTAGACACAAGAACAGTTTTTCCCCGAAGGCCATCACTCTGCTAAACAAATAATTCCATCAACACTGTCAAACTATTTACTGAATCTGCACTACTATTAATCTTCTCATCGTTCCCATCACCAATCTCTTTCCGCTTATGACTGTATGACTGTAACTTGTTGCTGGCAATCCTTATGATTTATATTGATATATTGACCATCAATTGTGTTGTAAATGTTGTACCTTGATGAACGTATCTTTTCTTTTATGTACACTGAGAGCATATGCACCAAGACAAATTCCTTGTGTGTCCAATCACACTTGGCCAATAAAAAATTCTATTCTATTCTATTCTATTCTATTCTATTCTATTCTATTCTATTCTATTCTATTCTATTCTAAAGAGCATACAGTAATCTTAAATTTACAATCATTCCTTTAGCAACTGTTTGAAGTTAAAGCAACACAGGAAAAGGTGACTTAGAACAGTCGGGCTTACGCCTGTTGCAGTGCCGTGTGATCAAATGCTTGGCAACTAGGATGCATTTACGATGTTTGCAGCACCCTGAGGTCATGTGATTATCATTTGCCAGCTTCCCAGCCAGTTTCCGACAAGCAGAGTCAATGTGGGAGCCAAATTCACTTAAACAAATGTCTGATTCGCTTAACGACTGCAAAAAAAAAAAAAGACCCTAAAATTAAGCACGACTCGCTTAAGAACCAACTTGCTTAGCAACAAGAATTGGCAATAAAACTTAGCAACCAACATGGCAGTTCAACCAAATTGGCCACCCCTACGTTAAAAGATTGCAGCACCTGTAAGCAGACTCGGCTAATAATTCCCGCTTGTCTTTCTTTCACTTACTGCACAGAGGACGCAAGGGTGTCCAGCTCCCATAATTCCCAGCAAGACCGGCTGTTCCGGTTGAGGACGATGGGAATTGAGATCCCATACTTTTTGACAAGGGTGACCAAAACCACCTCCTCCGCCTTTAACCTGATTTAATGCGAGGCGACTCATAATTTAGCTCCCTTTACGGCTGGAGAAAAGGCAAGCTCGCTTCAGATATTCTAGATGGAACCAGTTTGATCTTGCAGATGCTCGACCGGCTCCCCACGGCTAAGCCGATGCCTGGCTCAGCACCCCGAGAATAATCCGATCCTATCACTTTTGAAAACGCCACATTGGGAACACTCGGCTTGACAGTTACGGAAGAGTGCCAGTAATCTGCCCTTGCGTTCAAGCCTGATGCTCCTGCTTCACGCTCTCTTCACATGCTCACCAGAGCCCTGTGCTTGGCATTTGCTCCCGGCCTGGCGTGTCAGAGTCTATCAGGTTTTCCTGAAACCACTCGGCATCAGGTTGACATGTGAAAACTAGCCAGTTTAACTACAACACTTTACACTTCACAGGCTTCCACGATACGAAGACTTGGAGTTACAGGGCTCAGGGGGGAGTGAAGGCGAAGGACACAGAGGGAATATATATATATATATATATATGTGTGTGGGGAGGGGTGCGTGTGTGTGTGGGGTGTGTGTGTGTGTGTATATGTATATGTATATGTATATATATATATGTATATATGTATATATATATATGTGTGTGTGTGTGTTTGTCTATACACACACACACTCATATATATATATATATATTTGTTTTCTGAGGTTTTCACGGGTGTTTGTATGTAGGTCTTTAGTTATTCGGGTTTTCTCCTGCGTAAAATTGGAAGTGTCTTGGCGACGTTTCGACAAAATCCCATTCGTCATCTTCAGGCTGGGTGTTTACAGCTTCGTTCTTCTCCTAGCACCCAGCCTGAAGATGACGAATGGGATTTCGTCGAAACGTCGCCAAGACACTTCCAATTTTATGCGGGAGAAAACCCGAATAACCAAAGACCTACACACACACACACACACACACATATCTATATATATATCTATATATATATCAGACAGTCAGATTTAATCCTGATTAGCACGTCTTATCTGAAAGAACGAAATTGTGGAAGTCACCGATACTTAACAGCATCCCAGGATCAAATCTGGGGTGGTCTGAGGGGTCTTTCTTATTGGCCACCAACGGAGGAGCACATTTTTCTGGTTCTTTCTCCAAAACCTTCATTCATGCCCAATTCCACATAAAACTCAGTAGTAGTGAGATGTTCTTGTCCTCAAAAGACAACGATACGTTTCATTTATATTTACACGGAGACTTTATCAGTAGCAGGGGTTCCTGAGCAGGATGAAAGAATATATTGCACGGATGTAAAATATTTGACCATTTTTCAATATTTAACATATATCTTCAAGCTGAAACAATAAGAAAAACAGCGTGAAAACATGGAAGAGTAGAACAAACGAGATCGTCCCAAAGATGCTTTTTGCAAAAAAAAACCAAAAAAAAAAAAAAAAACCCTGGATTTTCTTGGGTTTTTTTTTTCCCCAGTTCAGAACTGAAGAAGCTTCTTGGATAAGAAGCGAAACATTTTCAAAGAAAAAAAAAACCAAGAAAGTCCAGTTGCCTTTTGGAAAAAGCACCTTTGGGACAACTATGACCTGGATGATTGAGAATCTCCAGAGCCAACAAATGAGAAAAAAATCATCAGAGATGGCAATCATGTCAGTTAAAATAGCAGCAAAATACTGGTAGTTAAGGGCAAAGGTGGGATTCAGCCGGCTGTATCCGGTTCAGGCGAACCGGTAGTGGCAACTGCAGGAGGCTTCGCTCATCCGCCCAGATGTAATACATGAGCGCATGTGCAGAAGCGCACACTCACATTTACGATCCAATAGTTAAGGGTCAACCTTTGTTTAGCAACTGTTTGAAGCTACAGTAGAAGCTGAAAAAAGCAACTTATGACCAAGTTCTCACATTTACGACATTCTCAGTGTTCCCAGAGTCACAAGGTCACCATTCGAGAGCTTGGCAACCGGCATTTCTTTATGATGGTTGCAGCATTTCAATGTCACATGTTTGCTATTTACAACTCCCCCCCCCCGGGGGGGTTTTAAAAAACAAAGTTCATGTGGCTAATGATCTTCCAATTCAGATATTCTGTAAAGTTGAAATAGGGACCTTGTGCATAGAGAAACTGAAACTGATACAAACCTATGTATTAAGCCAGGGGTGTCAAACTCAAGGCCCGGGAGTCAGTTCCGGCCCACAGGGTGCTTCGATCTGGTCCGTCTGGAAACAGCAAAGGACTGCCCTGTGGTGCCTCTGTCAGCAAAAATGAAGCTTGGGAGGGCCGCAGGAGGGTTGCAGGAGGTTGTTGCAGCTGGAAACGGAGCTCATGAGGCAGTGGTGGGTTTCAAATTCTTTTACTACTGGTTCTGTGGGTGTGGCTTGGTGGGCGTGGCTTGGTGGGCATGGCAGGGGAAGGTTTCTGTAAAATCTCCATTCCCATCCCACTCCAGGGGAAGGATACTGCAAAATCCCCATTTCTTCCTGGGACTTGGGAGGCAGAGAATAGATGGGGGAGGGGCCAGTCAGAATTTTTACTACCAGTTCTCCAAACTACTCAAAATTTCTGCTACTGGTTTTCTAAAACTGGTCAGAACCTGCTAAAACGCACCTCCGTCGCAAGGGTTGTGCACAGTCCTCCTGAGCTTCGTTTTCACTGGCAGAGGATTGCAGGAGGCTGTCGCAGCCAGAAAACGGAGCTCAGGAGTCCGTTTTCATTGGCAGAGCACTCGGGCCACCACAGGCGCCCCCAACAAAAGTGAGGTCAAGCTGGCCATTCTTCCTGGCCACCTCCACCTCAAACTCAGCAACAAGATGCACCCTGCACTTTGGGACAAATCCAAACAACTTGCCGCCTGAGAGCGAAACACAGACCACCCTCAAGACAGACACGCACACCAACAAACTCAAGACTACAAGAACGCCAGAAAACAAACCCTCCACCCTCACAGCAACACATGAAACAAACAGTGCATAACATCTCAGATAGGATCCTCACCAAAGCTGAAACCGATGTCCTTTCCAAAGGATTCAACTTTGCAGTCACTCCCAAATACATCCCCACTGAGACCATTATATGCGGAGTTGAAACCAGCCTGACCAAAATCAACCCCGATGACGCTAACAAAATCAGACTCGAGATCTCCAACATCCTCTGCACCAGCAAGCCACCCAAAAGCAACTTACCCAAAGAGGAACAGACAGCACTACTTAACCTGAAAAAAGATACCAGCATAATAATCCTACCAGCAGACAAGGGCAACGCCACGGTGGTTATGAACACATCTGACTACCAAACCAAATTAACCAACCTACTCCAAGACCCTGCATACAAGCCCCTAAAACAGACCCCACCACCTACCTAGAAAACCACTAGATCCAAAATAAAAGCCTCCCCATCAGCGAAGAAATCCAACAAAGAATCATTCCCAGAGAGAAATCATCCAGATGCCCTAAGCTCTATGGCCTCCCAAGATACACAAAGAAGGAACCCCCACTCAGACCCATAGTCAGCTCCATAGGCTCACCTCTACAAAACCTAGCCAAATTTCTCGCCAAACAACTACAGCCCTATGCAGAATCCATCACCTCACACGTAAAAACTCATTCCAGTTCATAGAGATCATAAAGAAACAAAACTTACAGCCCAGCGACCTACTCGTGAGCTTTGATGTCATATCCTCTTCACCCAAGTGCCAATCAAAGAAGCCTTGACAGCTATCCAAAACAAATATAACCCCCAAGCACATCCTAGATCTGACCAACCACTGCCTATCCAACACATACTTCATCTATAATGGACAAAATACAAACAAATAGAAGGAGCACCCATGGGATCACCCTCTCACCTGTCATTGCCAACCTCTACATGGAACACTTTTGAAACCCAAGCACTAGAAAAATCTGATCACAAACCCAAACTCTGGCTCAGATATGTAGACGACACCTTCATAATCTGGCCACACGGGAAAGAAAAACTTGAAAACTTCCTCACACACCTCAATAGCCTACACCCCAAAATACAGTTCACCATGGAAACAGAAGTTAATAACCAACTTCCCTTCCTGGATGTCTTAGTCTACAGAAAACCCAATGGCTCCCTAGGACACACCATCTACCAGAAGAAAACACACACAAACCGCTATCTGCATGCACTCTCACACCACCACCCAGCACAGATCAACTCCGTAGCCAAGACACTCATCTCCAGAACAAAATGCTTAGCTGATGAACAACACCTAAAACCCGAACTAGACACTCTCACTAACGTACTAACATCCAATGGATTCCAAAGAAATAAGATTACCAAACTAATCCAAAAAGAACCCCCCACTAAAATCCAAGACAGAGAACAAGAAAATGGCACAGCCCTCCTCCCATATATAAAAGGCACCACAGACAGAATCAGCAAGATCCTCCACAAACATAACATCAAGACAGCATTCTGCACAAACCAAAAAATATCCACCATCCTAAGAAACCCCAAAGACAAAATTGAGTTAGAAAATCAAGGAGTATATGAAATCCCATGCACCGCCTGCCCCACCACATACATTGGACAAACCAACAGAAGAATAAGTGCACGCATTGAAGAACACAAGAACTCATTCAAAAAAGAGGAACCAACTTCTCCCCTGGTCCAACACTTTAAAGTCACAGGACATGATATTGACTTTAAAAAGACCAGAACTATCGCCAAAACTGAACACTTTAACAACAGAATAATCAGAGAAGCCATTGAGATAGAAAAACGCCCACACAGCATGAACAAACGAGATGACACCTCCCGCCTACCAGCCATTTGGAAACCTGCCTTATTGACAAACGAGTCCCTTACACGAGGAATGACACCAGACCCACACTCACGAGGTCCACACAGGATGTCACCACCACACATCCACCCAGAAAGCAGACCCAAACCCACACTGATCATGAAGCACGACCAAGGACCAGAAGCCAGACCGCAGCTGCAACATTAGCCATTTCAAACCCTCCAATCCATTCATGCAGCAGACTGACACCCACTATGAAGATGTAGCACGACCACAAAGCCAAACAACAGCTATGCAGCTCACCAGCTCAAATCCCCTGCAGCACAGACTAGACTGAGCACAACCAAGCCCCCACCAACACAGGACACACCCCAGCCAATCAGAGCACAGAAAACCCCATCCAATCAGAGCACAGCCAAGCTCCCACCCAATCAGTTCAAACCCCACTAGCAGTTAAAAGGAAGAAACAGCTGCGATCACACATTGCTCCCAGAAGCACGGTTGAAGCCTGAAGATGACGAATGAGACTTCGACGAAACGTCGCCAAGACACTTCCAATTTTACACGGGAGAAAACCCGAACAACCAAAGACCTATATATATATATATATATATATATATATATATATATGTGGGGAGGGGTGCGTGTGTGTGTGGGGTGTGTGTGTGTGTGTATATGTATATGTATATATATATGTATATATATGTGTGTGTGTGTGTGTGTGTGTGTGTGTTTGTGTATACACACACACACACACATATATATATATATTTGTTTTCTGAGGTTTTCACGGGTGTTTGTATGTAGGTCTTTAGTTATTCGGGTTTTCTCCTGCGTAAAATTGGAAGTGTCTTGGCGACGTTTCGACAAAATCCCATTCGTCATCTTCAGGCTGGGTGTTTACAGCTTCGTTCTTCTCCTAGCACCCAGCCTGAAGATGACGAATGGGATTTCGTCGAAACGTCGCCAAGACACTTCCAATTTTATGCGGGAGAAAACCCGAATAACCAAAGACCTACACACACACACACACACACACACACACACACACACACACACACACACCTATATATATATCTATATATATATCAGACAGTCAGATTTAATCCTGATTAGCACGTCTTATCTGAAAGAATGAAATTGTGGAGGTCACCGATACTTAACAGCATCCCAGGATCAAATCTGGGGTGGTCTGAGGGGTCTTTCTTATTGGCCACCAGCGGAGGACCAAATTTTTCTGGTTCTTTCTCCAAAACCTTCATTCATGCCCAATTCCACATAAAACTCAGTAGTAGTGAGATGTTCTTGTCCTCAAAAGACAACGATACGTTTCATTTATATTTACACGGAGACTTTATCAGTAGCAGGGGTTCCTGAGCAGGATGAAAGAATATATTGCACGGATGTAAAATATTTGACCATTTTTCAATATTTAACATATATCTTCAAGCTGAAACAATAAGAAAAACAGCGTGAAAACATGGAAGAGTAGAACAAACGAGATCGTCCCAAAGATGCTTTTTGCAAAAAAAAAAACCAAAAAAAAAACAAACCCTGGATTTTCTTGGGGTTTTTTTTTTCCCAGTTCAGAACTGAAGAAGCTTCTTGGATAAGAAGCGAAACATTTTCAAAGAAAAAAAAAACCAAGAAAGTCAAGTTGCCTTTTGGAAAAAGCACCTTTGTGACAACTATGACCTGGATGATTGAGAATCTCCAGAGCCAACAAATGAGAAAAAAATCATCAGAGATGGCAATCATGTCAGTTAAAATAGCAGCAAAATACTGGTAGTTAAGGGCAAAGGTGGGATTCAGCCGGCTGTATCCGGTTCAGGCGAACCGGTAGTGGCAACTGCAGGAGGCTTCGCTCATCCGCCCAGATGTAATACATGAGCGCATGTGCAGAAGCGCACACTCACATTTACGATCCAATAGTTAAGGGTCAACCTTTGTTTAGCAACTGTTTGAAGCTACAGTAGAAGCTGAAAAAAGCAACTTATGACCAAGTTCTCACATTTACGACGTTCTCAGTGTTCCCAGAGTCACAAGGTCACCATTCGAGAGCTTGGCAACCGGCATTTCTTTATGATGGTTGCAGCATTTCAATGTCACATGTTTGCTATTTACAACTCCCCCCCCCCGGGGGGGTTTTAAAAAACAAAGTTCATGTGGCTAATGATCTTCCAATTCAGATATTCTGTAAAGTTGAAATAGGGACCTTGTGCATAGAGAAACTGAAACTGATACAAACCTATGTATTAAGCCAGGGGTGTCAAACTCAAGGCCCGGGAGTCAGTTCCGGCCCACAGGGTGCTTCGATCTGGTCCGTCTGGAAACAGCAAAGGACTGCCCTGTGGTGCCTCTGTCAGCAAAAATGAAGCTTGGGAGGGCCGCAGGAGGGTTGCAGGAGGCTTCGCTCATCCACCCAGATGTAATACATGAGCACATGTGCAGAAGCGCACACTCACATTTACAATCCGGTAGGGAAGGTAAGTGAATCCCACCTCTGGTTAAGGGTCAACTTAAGGCCCTTTGTTTAGCAACTGTTTGAAGCTACAGTAGAAGCTGAAAAAAGCAACTTATGACCAAGTTCTCACATTTACGACATTCTCAGTGTTCCCAGAGTCACAAGGTCACCATTCGAGAGCTTGGCAACCGGCATTTCTTTATGATGGTTACAGCATTTCAGTGTCACATGTTTGCTATTTACAACTTCCCCCCCCCCGGGGGGGTTTCTAAAAAACAAAGTTCGTGTGGCTAATGATCTTCCAATTCAGATATTCTGTAAAGTTGAAATAGGGACCTTGTGCATAGAGAAACTGAAACTGATACAAACCTATGTATTAAGCCAGGGGTGTCAAACTCAAGGCCCGGGAGTCAGTTCCGGCCCACAGGGTGCTTCGATCTGGTCCGTCTGTGTCGTGTCCCACTCCTCCGCTGACGGCCGGGTCAGGGAAATCCGAATCAGGCTTGCCTCTGCAGCTCTGCCCAAAGTCCTAGCAAAGTCCTCAGAGCAGGCAAGAGACCAGAAAGTGACTTCAGCAAGATAAGTTCGACTTTGCCTGACTCAGAGACTGCCAGACAGCAGATCCTTTATATAGGCCATGGGGTGTGGCTCCATGACTCAGCACTCATTAAGGCCTGCCCCTCCCTTCCTTCTGTTGCCTCCGCCTATCCAGTCTTCTGATGCGAGGGTCACGCCAATCAGCAGCTGTTGGAAATAAACTTTCCTCAGGCTCACATGCTGTGGAGGAAGGGGAGGGGTCTAGCTGCTCCGTTTGCCTGGGCATGGAGCCAGGGCTGGGGCCGGGGGATGCTCCCTCCTCTGCAGCCTGCTTGGGCATGGAGCCAGGGCTGGGACCGGGAGGTGCCCCCTCCTCTTCAGCTTGTCTGGGCATGGAGCCAGGACTGGGGCCGGGAGGCATACATTCCTCCGTGTTCGGGAGCAGATAAGCAGACCCTGGCTGCGGTGAGAGCGGGCAAGACACAACAGTCTGGAAACAGCGAAGGACTGCCCTGTGGTGCCTCTGTCAGCAAAAATGAAGCTTGGGAGGGCCTCAGGAGGGTTGCAGGAGGTTGTTGCAGCTGGAAACGGAGCTCATGAGGCAGTGGTGGGTTTCAAATTCTTTTACTACTGGTTCTGTGGGTGTGGCTTGGTGGGCGTGGCTTGGTGGGCATGGCAGGGGAAGGTTTCTGTAAAATCTCCATTCCCATCCCACTCCAGGGGAAGGATACTGCAAAATCCCCATTTCTTCCTGGGACTTGGGAGGCAGAGAATAGATGGGGGTGGGGCCAGTCAGAATTTTTACTACCGGTTCTCCGAACTACTCAAAATTTCTGCTACTGGTTTTCTAAAACTGGTCAGAACCTGCTAAAACGCACCTCTGTCGCAAGGGTTGTGCACAGTCCTCCTGAGCTTCGTTTTCACTGGCAGAGGATTGCAGGAGGCTGTCGCAGCCAGAAACGGAGCTCAGGAGTCCGTTTTCATTGACAGAGCACTCGGGCCACCACAGGCACCCCCAACAAAAGTGACGTCAAGCTGGCCACTCTCCCTGGTCACCTTCACCCCCCCTGATGTGGTCCTCAATGAAATCCAGTTTGACACCCCTGTATTAAGCTGTAGTCAAGGAATGGTTCCCAGTTTGATTCCAGCTTGATTTGAATGCTGTATCCGATTTTCTTTTCAGATACAAAGCTATTCTAGACATCAAAGTACACTCAAACGACTCGGTTTAGCCATTCTTCCATTGACCTTTCTAGTAAAAAGTATGTAAGCTACCAATGCAGCTCTATCTTTGAAAAAAAAGCGACAAGCATCGTGCAGAGATGTTCTCCAAGCTAAACAGACTCCTTTTCTTTGACCTTCTAGCATAGGATTTGGTCTTTAGACTTCTTATAAGCATCCTGCTTAACAAGATTTGCAAACTGTGTGTGATTTTAATACCATAGAACCCTATACCGGTTAGTGGCAAGAATTTATATTGACCAATACCAATTACCAATACCTTTCATTGCTATATATGGTCTCTTTTAATTTTACAAAAAAAACAACAACGCATCAAAACCTGTAACCTTCACTTTAAACCTCAGCTTGCTCTTTCACAAGCGAAAGGAAAAGTGAATAAATAAATAAATTTGCAGCAGCCACCAGAAAATATGCGGGCACGGATTAACATCTTAACTCCTCTCCTCTTTATACCATAATTATGGGTTAACATGATGGCTCATCCCAGTCACCCGAGTTTGTTAAAGCAATTGTGATTTAGCACAAAAGATAAACCCAGTTATCTCCAGTAACTCCAATTAGAACAACTAGCCTATTTTATACATAATGTTAGACCATTAACTGTCCTTTACAAACCAAATTGATGGAGCTAATTAATCACCTTAAGCCAAAACCAAAACAAATCTATGTTCCAATTGAGCATGAACTCAACTAATGGCCTCGGAGAAAAAAAATTATATATATATATATATATATATATATATATATATATATATATATATATATATATATATATATATATATATATTGAGAGAGAGAGAGAGAGAGAGAGAGAGAGAGAGAATCCCAGAAGAGTATGGCTAGCTGATGAGAACTAAATAGCTTGAAATAGATCTATACTAGCCTCCCTTTATTTCTTTGTCAGTAAATATAAATTTAACACTACACACGCACACAATTTAATTATTACGGAAACTTCCAGGCTGACTTCTGAAGTCAGAGTTAAAAACATCCACGAGGGCCCAGGCTGAATGTCTTAAATCCATTCATTCCACCTGACCTGCAGGGAACACACAGCTGCTGAGCGTTGGCCTTCCTCTGGCTTTTTGATAGCGAGCCACACTTAGGGTCCTCATCATTTTGATTAAAGCCTTGGTTTGGTTCGAATGTCATGTACAGTATATCAGAGGAGATCAGTAACCAGTCAGAAAGTCAGATGACAAAGAAAACAATCAGAACATGCCCAGTTAAGCAGTGTTCCAGAACGAGACAAGGCTCATGTAATGAGATATAATTTTGGAAAAAAAATATATCCATGAGGCCGCTCGAACCACGCGGATTACGGTACATCTTAAAAGGTTTTAGAATTAATTAAAGCTTGGCAGACCAATTTCTAATCACAAGAGAACTGTTTGTCTTAGGCCAGGGTCCTAATTAAAGTACAAATCGGGGGATCTCGGGTAATTGACCAATATAACTTACAGATTTGAAGCTTTGGAAGGGTAAGATGAGAGTCTAGTTCAAAACATTTGGCACCACGTTTTGTTCAACGGTGCCTTAATAATCCAAGATTATTAGGAAACCATGTTCTTATTTCCTTTAATCACTGTCTCCATGAAAGGATATGCATTTTCAACTTGTATAGTTAAACAATGCCAGTATCTGGATTATTACATGAAAAACCTGCACTGTTCCAATACAGTTACAATAACATCAGCAATTATGGAATTATGTCCTTGTTATTGATCAGATTTCTTTCCGTGATTATAGCTTTAGAGCTGTGGTTTTGTTTTTGCTTTTTTAAGGGAAAGCAACCTTAATTGCTGTCATATCCACAAAGGATCTTCCAGACTTGGTGAACTAATCAAATTATTTTATTTATTTATTTATTTTTCGTATTTTTATACCGCCCTATTTCCCTAGGGACTCAGGGCGGTTCACAGCCAGATAAAATATACATATAAATACAAATAAAACATCCATTAAAAAACTTATTATTAATGGCCGAATAATTAAAAATGACAATAAAAATAATAAAATCCCCATTAAAACCAATTCAAATTTAAAATCTAGTCCAGTCCTGCGCAGATAAATAGATGTGTCTTAAGCTCGCGGCGAAAGGTTCGGAGGTTGGGAAGTTGGCGAAGTCCTGGGGGAAGCTCGTTCCAGAGGGTGGGGGCCCCCACAGAGAAGGCCCTTCCCCTGGGTGTCGCCAGCCGGCACTGTCTGGCCGACGGCACCCCGAGGAGTCCGGGTCGGTGAGAGGTATTCGGTAGCAGTAGACGGTCCCGTAAGTATCCCGGCCCTATGCCATGGAGTGCTTTGAAGATAGTCACCAGAACCTTGAAGCGCACCCGGAAGGCCACAGGTAGCCAGTGCAGTCTGCGCAGGATAGGTGTCACACGGGAGCCACGAGGGGCTCCCTCTATCACCCGCGCAGCCACATTCTGAACTAACTGGAGCCTCCGGGTGCTCCTCAAGGGGAGCCCCATGTAGAGAGCATTGCAGTAATCCAGACGAGACATCACAAAATTATAATGTCTACAAGCTTCATTTTGTCTTTCACCTTCAGACAGTCTATGGCCGTGATGGCGAACCTATGGCATGTGTACCATAAATGGCACGCAAAGCCCTCTCTGGGGGCACACGCACTGTTGCCAGCTGCTCCTCTGGTTTCCATTGCGCACATGGACAGTGGCCAGCTGGTCTTTGCGAGCAACAGATTGCTAGAAAACGCCTAAAAACGGCCAAAAACCAGGCTGTTTTTTGGACCGTTTTTCCAGACTGTTTTCCAGCTGGTTTCCGGGCCCCTTTTGGGGGCTGTTTTCAGACTGTTTTCAGGCTGCTTTCGAGCCATTTTCTGGCATGCACATGCACATGCATTCCAGTTTGGGCACCGAAAAGGTTCTCCATCACTGGTCTATGGGCTTCCCAAAGTAGATCATTATTCATTTAAATTATGGCTTTGCGTGTTGTACCCCAAATTCCCAGCCACGTTGGAAAAGGATGGGAGTTTGTTTTGCTTTTAAAATGGCAGGACTTCTATCCTTGTATCTCCAGTTTGCTCAAAGTCACTGTTTCTGCAGCTTATTATTATTATTATTATTTTACTAAGGTTCAGACAGAACTGCTCAAGCATTGTTAGTAATGCCCCCGTTCTGTATCAGAGGCTGTGATGCAGCTCTCAGAGATGATGTGAGCCGAAAGAGATCCTTTGCTCAAGGAAATCCGACTTCCCTTGCCCGAAAGTCACTTCCACTTGCATTTTATCAGTTGCCTTTTACCCAAGGCAGATATTAGTCTACCTGATGGGAAATATGTGGCCCATATGTTTCAGTTGTTGAAGGATATGCCAAGGAGGTTCCAAAGGAAGATAAATCCATATAAAATTAAGGACAAATATGTTCCAGCTGTTGAAATTAAAAACCACGGTAAATAACAAGCAGCAACAACAATAGCCGTGAAGTCTTTTTCATTAGTAGGGTTTTTAGCCATTTAATCTTCTTCTGCAGCATTTGCAGAGCTAAAAGGCAAATGTTCTAGCAACTGACTTGGTTAAATTCTACCCAGAATGCTAGTTCATGGTGATCTTAGAAGCTGGGAGATTTCCACAATCTAGGTTTGTACATTGCAGGAAGACATGGTTTATTTTAATCATTCATGTCTTATTAAATAAGCCCACCTAGCCTCACATACCCTAAACCAAGAATAGGCCACCTTTTGAGTTTTGAAGGCACACTCACAAAATGACCACCATAATCATTGAGAAAATACCTTCCAAATATTGGCTTCATCACAAAATACCATATTTCTCTGAAAATAATACCGGGTCTTATATTAATTTTTTGCTCCAAAAGACACATTAGGGCTTATTTTCTGGTTAGGTCTTATTTTGGGGGAAATACGGTACTAAATGCACCCATCTCGCTGAAAATCTTAACTGGGGCTTATTTTGCAGGGTAGGCCTTACATTACGAGCATCCTGAAAAATCATGCTAGGGCTTATTTTCCAGTTGGGTCTTATTTTTGGGGAAACAGGGTACCAGCTTCTCAGAAGGTCTCCTCTAAGCCATTGAGAACTTTGCTGGGTCCAAAATATTACTGCCAACAAATATGGTGTTAAAGACTGGTACTTTGCTAACAACTCGTAACAACCTGCAAGTGTAACAACTTCCTCTTTATCTTTGTTGAAAAAAGGTCAGAAGTGATAGGACCCAAGAAGGGGTGGGCTTCAAAAATTTTAGCAAGGGATTCTCTGCCCTGTTGCTGGGTGGGTGTGGCTATGGTGGGCATGGCCTAGTCAGCCTCCTGCACCATGGTGGGGGGGCATTTTTGCCCTCCCCAGGCTCCGGTGGCTTTTCTCGAACCTCAGGGAGGGTGAAAACATCCTCCCAGGCTCCGGAGGCCCTCTGAAGGCCTGTTTCCAGCCTTGCCAAACTTCCAGTAGGCCCTTTTTTTGTCCTCCCCAAGCTTCTGCGCATGCCCTGAACTTACCTTCATCCAAAATGGGCCACATGGAGACTCCTGGGAGGGCCGTGGTGTGGCAGGAGAGGCCAGCCAGGAGTGGGATTTGGGGGTTCTCCAAACTGTACAGAATCTTAGCTAGAGGTTCTCCTGAACCCCTGCAAATCCCCAGCAGCCCACCCCTGGACCCAAGTAAGCAGCCCACAGATCCTGTATTGTCCACCTCAGTCTTAAGGCATGATATGCATAATTGCATGTTTAAGTATAGATAAATCAAAGAAAGCCAATGGTAAAATTGGGTTGGGGGACTTTAGTGTCAGATAAAGTCTAGGTAATGTTGAAGGCTTACACACATCAGAGGTCCCTGGATCAGCAATTGAAAAGCTAGAGGCTAGTTCAGGTAAATCATTGCAGAGAATGAGTTCGGAATCATTCATTTGATTAGTGTCAGTCAAAGGAGTATTAATCTGGTTCTGGGCAATTAATAAATTGAGTATGAGATGGGGAAAGCAGGTTTTAATTACTGGGTGGGAAAGTTTCAGGAGCAAGTCAAAGGGAATGTAAATTAATTTATTTATTCTCTTCCAAGTGAAACCAGGAAGCATTTATCGCTGTAGAAGGGAGCAGGCATAGCTGTGAAAGGTCGAGAAAACATGATTGATGACTTATATGTTAGTGCGTAGGGGAAGTCAGCATGGAGAAGGTTGGGAAAAATGGCCTTTGTGAGTGAACTCATAAATAAAGCCTGATATGCATTGGTTTGATTAACGGCCATTGATTTTATTCAATAAAATAAGCTACAATTAAGAAGGACAGATACAGAAGCTCCAATATGTTGGCCACCAAATGAGAAGAGAGGACTTGTTGGAAGAGACCCTGATGTTGGGAAAGAGGGAAGGCCAAAGGAGGGAAAGAGGGAAGGCCAAAAAGGAGATGATTAGATGGTATCATCGACGCAATGAAAATGAATTGGAGCAAACCCTGGGAGACAATGGAGGACAGAGGAGCCTGGTGTGCTGTGTGGTTTATGGGATCGCAAAGAGTTGGGCAAGTGAACAATAACAACAACGTAGAACAGGGGTCTCCAACCTTGGCAGCTTTAAGACTTGTGGACTTCAACTCCCATAATCCCTCACCCAGCTGGCTGGGGAATTCTGGGAGTTGAAGTCCACAAGTCTTAAAACTGCCAAGGTTGGAGACCCCTGACATAGAACGTATGAGTATATGCAAAAAATGTAGCTAGGATTAGGAATTGGTTTTAGAAGTAATGTGAAGTTGGAAATACATGTCTTAAGTGTCTTAAATATTTGGGCTACCTTAAAGCTCCCCCAACTTCTCAACATACAAGCTCTGAAGGCCACAAAGAAGATGCTAAAAGGGAGCACACTGGCCATAGTCAGTTCCCCTTGTTCCCCCCTCTGCACTAATCTAAGACACACGGTTTACAAATCAAATAGCTGTATTCAAACAAACCACTAGTCAGGAGCCAAAGACATTGCATGATGGCTTCACACAATACCTGAACACCATCCTTTCGTTTAGGGTTAACAACTCACAAGTTGTAGAAGAAGAGCAGGAGATCCATGCCAGGCCAAAGAATCAGAACCATCCTTTAGACCAGGGGTCTCCAACCTTGGCAACTTTAAGACTTGTGGACTTCAACTCCCAGAATTCCCCAGCCAGCTGGGTGAGGGATTCTGGGAGTTGAAGTCCACAAGTCTTAAAGCTGCCAAGGTTGGAGACCCCTGCTCTATATTGTTGTTATTGTTCACTCGCTAAGTTGAGCCCAAGGTTGGAGATCTCCTAAGGTTGGAGGTCCCTGCTTTAGACAGCAGCAGAGAAGACAAATACGGCACACTTCACTTATTTCTCCAAGGAAAGATTGAAGGCAAATGAGGTCCAAGCAGAAGAAGAACATTATGGCTTCAACATCTAAGGGACAGGTTTGGACAAAACTCAGCAGCGCTTTTTCATGCGGCTGCTGATAAAAATAGGATTGCAATATCCGATGACGGATATGGCACAAAAAGAAAATAGAAGATTTATTCAAGCCTGTACATAGAAATCCAGTCAAATAACTTTCGAAGAAAAGAGTCAACGGAATTCAAAAGGGGTTGAACTTGGACCATTTGTGGAAACACAAGGAGCCTATGCTGATGACGTGCTTAACTCCAGCCCCACCCCCCAGCTCCGCCTGCACTTCTGCCACACAAGCAATTGTTTGAATTTCAGAACCTGTCATTAGCAGTGTGTCGATGATCAACTGTACGGGGTTGTGGAGATGAGGTTGCGGTCCAGCAAGATCAAAAGTCCAACTTTGGAAAGATACACTTATGAGGTGGACGGAAGGGGTGAATTTGATGGACTCTTGAATTTTGGAAATGAGAATATTCTCATGGGAAAATAGAGCTGGATATGCATTTGAGCCCCATTCACCCCCGGAATTGAGGCCCTGATACATTGGCTATACTAGGGATTTTTGCAGAATGTGTAGACTAGTACTGACCGTTAGGTTTTGTAAATTGTGATTTATGTATATAGGTTATATATGAACTATGCCTTTAGGATTCCACCTACATATCACACAAAGCTGTGGTTTATTGGCTAAGATATACTTACCTGGGTTCCCATCTTCTACTGCATGATGTGTTATGGTGTGCAATCCCGGTAGCTGGTTCACACAAGACACCAGCCCAAACCGCATTTTGGTTTAGTCTGCTATGAAAACCGAGTCAAAGGCAAAATCCTTCATGACAACAAAAAGATGAGAACTCAGAAACAAACCAACATAAATCCCTCTTGCCCAGAAACAGCCAATATATCAGGGACAAGATGCTTTAATATGTTGTTGTTTTTTTAAATGCAGAGGGAGGGACTGAAAATCACTTTGCCTTATATAATGCCAGTATCATGCATCATCCAGAAATGGGGCAGGGAATGTTCAGGTACATCAAAGGCCCGACGCGTTTGTCAACAAATCCCTCCGAGCTATTTTACATATCGTGCAGCGAGATAGCTCTCAAGTGTAATAAAGTTCTACCATGAAAAGTTGCGCAAGCAGCAGACTGGAGCAATCGTATACAAAGAACAAGGCTGGACTGGACTTGTCCCTAAAGAGAGGGACAAGAATGATCTTAAGAGGAAAAGTGCAAGAGGAACAGTGGCTGGAGGAAAAGAGAATTCAGTCCTACTTGTTCACAAGGTGGACAACACATAAACAGAATATGGATTTGTATCACTAATGCCCAGTTCTATAAGGAGAAATTTCAAGGGTGAAAAGAGAAAGGACCTGGCTTAAATTATGTTTCAGCATTGCCAAGTACCGAGTTTCCCCGAAAATAAGACCCTGTCCTATATTTTTTTGAACCCTGAAATAGGTGCTTGGCCTTATTGCCATGGACTCAAAAGCCCGATTGGGCTTATTATCAGGGGATTTCTTATTTTAGGGAAAACAGGGTAGATATATAGATGATAGATAGTAGATAAATAATAGATAATTATAGATAGATAGATAGATAGATAGATAGATAGATAGATAGATAGATAGATAGATAGAGGATAGATTAGATGATAGATAGATAATACCGAGTTTCCCCGAAAATAAGACCCCATCTTATATTTTTTTGAACCCTGAAATAGGCGCTTGGCCTTATTGCCATGGACTCAAAAGCCCGATTGGGCTTATTATCAGGGGATGTCTTATTTTGGGGGAAACGGGGTATATTTCTCAAATTCATAATAAACTGAGGATTTGAGGAGGTGGGGAAGAGGAAGGATTTTATTTAGCTGTAAGCAGAGTTGTCTGGTCCAATTTTTTTTCTTGTTTCTTGGTGTGGGGGGAATTTCAAATCACACTTTTAGTCTTTCTTACAAAGGCATCTGCATTTCTGGGCCTTTCTGGGGCAGAAAAAAGGCACAATTGCACATTTTTAAAGCTTTAAGTGTTTGTTTATAGATAAGAGATAGGGCATGGGAAAAGGGATCCTTTCTTGTGCTTTAAGACAAAAGGTGATACGTTACTAAAATGGTTTATACTTGTAAAGAATGAATATATTTTTCTCTTTTTTCTTATGTTTTCTCTTTTTGTGCACATTCTCTTTTTTTCTGTTCATTCTTTTCCGTTTGTATTAGCTGTGTTAAAAATTCCAATTAGAAGATTAAAAAATAACAGAAGAGATGTGTAATTGGAGCAATTCAAAAAACAGGCATTGTACAGTTAAGATTTAAAACATTGGAAAACAACCAGGAGTCCTACATTTGAGGTTGCTGTAGCCTTTCCAACAGAAGCATGACTCTGGTAGTGATAATGGCTATCATAACAACGTCATCCATTTTATGGGGTGTTTTACAGTGTTTCATGATCAAAAGAAATTAATTTCTGGCCCTCAAGGAATTTACAGGCCAAAATTGGCAGTGGCGAGGACAAAATAAGTGAATGGTTAGAAACCAGGATAATTTTTTAGCTTGTGAGAAATTCTCTTTCTCATTCTTCCCATTAAGCCCACACATTTTCAACTGCTCTGGATAATATTAGGCCGCTCTTAGAGCAGGGGTCAAGTGATGCAGACATGTTTTGTATGACAAGTTGTACATTAGTCAACATAGCTGTGGGCTGAATTGTGGTCATAAGTCGAGGACTACCTGTATATGGCAGGATCAGAAAACTTAGGGTAAAAAAACACGACAGTGGTGTGGCTGATAGGGAAGTAACATAGCAGGATATAAAAGGTAAAGGTAAAGGTTCCCCTCGCACATATGTGCTAGTCGTTCCCGACTCTAGGGGGCAGTGCTCATCTCAAAGCCGAAGTGCCAGCGCTGTCTGAAGACGTCTCTGTGGTCATGTGGCCGGCATGATTCAATGCCAAAGGTGCACAGAACGCTGTTACCTTCCCACCAAAGGTGGTCCCTATTTTTCTACTTGCATTTTTTTACCTGCTTTCGAACTGCTAGGTTGGCAGAAGCTGGGACAAGGAACGGGAGCTCACCCCATTATGCGGTGCTAGGGATTCGAACCGCTGAACTGCCGACCTTTCGATCGACAAGCTCAGTGCCTTAGCCACTGAGCCACCGCATCCCAGCAGGATACACTTGTACTCATGAATGCAAACTTAAGGTTTGGAGTATTGTGGACTCACAATTACAATTTGGTTGAAAAAACATTTGGAGGTCTGTTGAAGGTTGCAAGAAAATTTAAGGGTTCAAAAAAATTCTCTCTCATTAAAGGAATAATATGTTTTGGTTTTGTAAATCATAGCAACCCAGCCACTGTATTTCTAAATTATAATTTATGGCTTACTGCATTCTGGAATTCAACTTAGGGTTAGGTGCCTTTTTGGAGTTCTGAAGTCACATTCCAGCTGATCTGGGGCAAATCCTTGGACATATTCTTATATAGGACATTAAATCGTTATGTGATTTTACATGTTACCCAGTGGTGGGATTCAAGTAATTTAACAACCGGTTCTCTGCCCTAATGATTTCTTCCAATGAACAGTTTGCCAAACTGCTCAGAAAGTTAACAACTGGTTCTCTCGAAGTGGTGCGAACTGGCTGAATCCCACTACTGATGTTACCTGATTTTACATATTGCACCAAAACAATGTGGTTTGTAAACATGGCTGCTAGTATAAGGTGCAGGTGCAGATCCAATAGTTCTATTCATTAAGCTGCCATATCAGAAAGCTAAGAGCACTTAAGCAGAGTGTGTAGTTGCCATCATTGTTTGTCACTCTCACTAGTTTCACAGGAAGCTTGTCATTCCCCCCCCCACCCTTCCTCCCCTTACAGTACAGCTCAAATCTAAGGGAGCAACATAACCTTCTGCTGCCTGGTGCCATCCAAATAAACTGAACGGAAACCTAAAGTTCCAACTAGATAGGAATTTGGAAACCATAACCCTAAAGTGGATTGATTTTTGATCTTTCCAACAGAAGCCACCTGGGGACCAAAGAAAGAGGGAAGGAAGGAAGGAAGGAAGGAAGGAAGGAAGGAAGGAAGGAAGGAAGGAAGGAAGGAAGGAAGGAAGGAAGGAGGAAAGGAAAGAGACATATTCCCAGCTGAAGCCAAGCCATTTTTACAGTTGTCTCTTTTAAATCCTAGGTGTGCATCTAGAGTTGTTTGCTTTCCCACTCTCTCTCTCCCTCTCCTGGAAGGATTGTGCTCCAAAGAGAGCACAGGTGAGTTAAGAGGGGACTGCCTTTTTCACACCTGCCTGAGGGAAGTGACAAGCAAGCAGGTGACAGTAAAGATGTCCTCCTTGCTCTTGAAAAGACCTCAAACAGAAGTATTAACACCGAGAGCTGCTGCTGTATGTAGTCCTCTGCCCGGCATTTGTAGTTTTTGCAAAATCAGACACCCAGATCTCTTCTGGATGGCTTTTCCAGCAAAATATGTTGTAAGTATTCTCTGACTTAGCTGGTTCAAGCTGCAGGACTCAAAAGCACATGGCTGGGGTCTCACCTAGCACTAAGCCACGATGTAGGTTTTGTTTGTTTGTTTGCAGGCTACAGGCTGTGCTCCTTTGGTTCCTTCCTGGTGAACCAAGGTTATCCAAACTTATTGTAGCTTCATAAATTGTGCCACGGATCCTCTGGGGTTAGTATTTGGGACAGAGTATTGGGTGCAGTCTTTGAAAATTAAGCTAATTGAATAAACTGTAGTGAATTTAATCATGGGTATGCACCACATGAATGTAACCAACTTGGATTTGGAAAGCATGGTTCATACTTCAAGTAAGAGTGCACTTTAAAGTGTTGGTTATGACCTTTAAAGCGCTCCATGGCTTAGGGCCTGGGTACTTACGGGACCGCCTGCTGTTACCACATGCCTCACAGAGAGGGACTTCTCAGGGTGCCGTCCGCCAAACAATGTCGGCTGGCGGCCCCCAGGGGAAGGGCCTTCTCTGTGGGGGCTCCCACACTCTGGAACGAGCTTCCCCTGGGTTTACGCCAAATACCTGACCTTCGGACTTTCCGTCGCGAACTGAAGACACATCTTTTTATTCGCGCGGGGCTGGCTTGAATTGAATTTTATTAATTTTAAATTTTTATTAATTAATTTTAAATGGGGTTTTTTAGTCTAGTATATTTTAACCTATCAGGCTAATTTTAAAATAAGTTTTTTAATCTGCTTTTTAAATTGTATATTGTATTATCTGTTTTATTTTTGCCTGTACACTGCCCTGAGTCCTTCGGGAGAAGGGCGGTATAAAAATCAAATAAATAAAATAAATAATAAAATAAATAAGTTTGTAGAGTTAGTTCAAGTTGTGTGAAATGTTGTGGCATTGCAAAGGAAGGTTGGGAGATTGGTTTGGGGAGGGATTTGTATTGCAGTTGGAGAGAGGATGAAAAAATGTCTATTGCATCTAACAGCTTTACCAATTTCAGTCTTGTTGGGAAAAGCAATCCAACATCTTTGCACATAATGTTAGCCTAGCTGGGGGTCTGCATTAGTTGTGAATGCATTGCAGGTATTACCCAAATCCAGGCGCTTGTGCTAATTTAATCAAGAATGACTCATGTTAAGGAGGGATGGTGTGCTGTGTTAAGAGTCATCAGTTTTCTTGCTTTCTTCACTGATTCTAGAAAAAAAAAAGAGATAAGACAAATATTTGGTTGATTATCCTGTTCCTCCCACCCCGTTAAAAACACTACTTCTGATCTCAAGGGAGAGAAGAAGCAAATATTCAAAGGCTTTTTTTCTCTCCTCCAAATACACACACACACACACACACACACACACACACACACACACACACACACAGAGTGTGAATCCCTATTTGTATGTAGGCCCGATTCCTTTACCAATTGATTTTTCCTATCGATAAAAAAAAATGGTGAGATGCACACAAAGATTGAAAGGAATATTTCAATCAAAAGCACCTTGAGTTGTGCAGACTGTTTGATCCTACTGCTGCCTTCTTCTTGTGCTCTGTACTGGAGCTGTTTCAAAGCCAATGATGGAACGTGCTTTTAAACGACTGTGCTACCTTCATTGCTGTGGGCTGCAATCGGTGACTTTCCCTGTGTGCTTCAAAAAGTAGACTTCAATTAGAACATGTTTGGAAATGTTCGGATCTTGGGTGGGGCATCTTTTTCCTTCTTCTGAGCTTTGTTGTCTCCTTCCTCCTGTTATTGTCTTGAAAAACAGGGATCCCTTTTATTCCGTAGTAGGATACATGTTATTATATATAACTCTAGGATATAGACTTTTCCCCCTGTCTATCAATTTTCTGCCAGACCACTTTTGGGAAAGGTTTTTGCTTCCATTGCAGTGAACGCCTTGACAGTATTTTAGGGCAGTGGTCACCAACCAGTGGTCTGTGGACCACTGGTGGTCCATGAGAAAATTTTGGTGGTCCGCAGAAACATTGTTTATATTGCACTAAATACTATTTATCTTTTTTAAAAAAAATCATATTAGTGGTCCTCGGGATTTAAAATTATGAATTTAGTGGTCCCTGAAATCCAAAAGGTTGGTGACCCCTGTTTTAGGGGACATCTCTGAGTTTTATAGCCATAGCACTTATATACCTCTTGTGGTCCCCCAGCAGAGTGCGGAGCTGGCAGCAGAGTCGGACAGTGATGAGGCTGAGGAAAAACATGGGCCAGTCCTGGAGGCTGGGGAAGGCCCGGATGAGGGCTCTGCATTGGAGGTAGAGATGGGGCCAGGGCCATCTGGGAGTGATGTGTGGACTCCGAAGCCCCCAGAGGCTGACAGTAGTAAGGCAGAGGAACAGGAGGAGCCTGTTCCTAATGCACGCATGAGAAGAGCTGCCAGAAGGCAAGAGCAGCTAAAGCTAAGAGGATGACTCGGGAGTAGGGCCAAGAGATGATTGGCCCCTCCCATAAGGCTTAAAAGACCAGCAACGGCGTTTGGGCTCTTTGTCGGAAAACAACGTTGATAGCCTTGTTCCTTGTCTTGCTGCATTTGTTTCTTGTCGGCATTTTCTGCTTTTGAACTTTTGCCAAGAAAAGCCTTTGGCAGTTTGCTTAATTAGACCAAGGTTGGTGATAAGACTAAAGGCTTGTGTTATAAAGAATTGGTTTTGATTTAGTTTGGACTACGCTGAAAATGAGTTAATTCTCAGCTTTTCTAATAAAGTCTGTTTGTTTTTTGAACTGAGTGCGTCTACTACCATCTACTTGGGGTCACAACAATACCGCTTTACAGTGTTGAATGAAATGAATGGCCTTGAATCGAGCTGGAAAGGAATCCTGGGAATTCGAAAGACGCACGTGAAAGTCAGAAAAATGGAAGGGGTCTTAAGCAAAATCTCATCTGCCCAGAATCCTAGATTTCTTCTTAGCCCTGTTCACACAAGACCTCATCCACTCAACTAGTCAAATCTCCCCATGGATGATTCTGGCAGTGCACAATCACAACAACTGAGTCAGAAAGGAATACTTTGGGAGTCCCTCGTGTCCATTTTTAGCTGGAAAAGTCTTATATTTTGTAAGAGAGTCCTGGCAAAGCTAAAGGTCACCAGATCTAACTTTGAACAATGCACTACCACTAGCAAACAGGTAAAAATGACAGGTTTTTTTTTTTACAGTTTTTAAATTTTTTTACTTGACAGGTAAAAATTAAAAGGATAAGAATTTTGTCAGTATGTGGGCCCTTCCATGACACCTTCACCAGCTTGCTTCTTAGTTGTTGGTTTCTAAATCACAAACAATAGTTCGTGAACCTCAATGGTTACGCTAAAACCAAATAGCTGTATTTTGTCTTAGTGCTGCTTGAACCAAACCATTGATATTGAAGTCTGCTCGTTTGCCTAATTTAGCCCAATGTGTGGTTTCACCACAACTGTGTAGTTTGTTAAGTCTGCTTTGGGGCATAGTACGAACCCAACTGTTGTGAAGCAAACCAGTAAAGCTTTCTTCCCAGGGGAAAAAAATGTGATGTGTAGAAACTAATATTTTCATATATTTATAGAATTTATAGAATTTTTTATTGGCCAAGTGTGATTAGTCACACAAAGAATTTGTTTCCGGTGCATAAGCTCTCAATGTACATACAACAATAGTGATAAGCAACAAAGTTATAGTCCTAAGAAGGTAAGGAGATGGGTAATAGGGAAGATAGAATAGAATAGAATAGAATAGAATTTTTTATTGGCCAAGTGTGATTGGACACACAAGGAATTTGTCTTGGTGCATATGCTCTCAGTGTACATAAAAGAAAAGATACGTTCATCAAGGTACAACATTTACAACACAATTGATGATCAATATATCAATATAAATCATAAGGATTGCCAGCAACAAGTTATAGTCATACAGTCATAAGCGGAAAGAGATTGGCGATGGGAACTATGAAACGATTAATAGTAGTGTAGATTCAGTAAATAGTCTGACAGTGTTGATGGAATTATTTGTTTAGCAGAGTGATGGCCTTCAGGAAAAAACTGTTCTTGTGTCTAGTTGTTCTGGTGTGCAGTGCTCTATAGCGTCGTTTTGAGGGTAGGAGTTGAAACAGTTTATGTCCAGGATGCGAGGGATCTGCAAATATTTTCACGGCCCTCTTTCTGTCTCATGCAATATACAGTTCCTCGACATATAATTTATTTGGCATAATATTAGAGGATGAGAATAATGGTGGTAATACTGCCTTTTTAAATAGTTTTATCAATATAAATCATAAGGATTGCCAGCAACAAAGTTACAGTCATACAGTCATAAGTGGAAAGAGATTGGTGATGGGAACGATGAGAAGATTAATAGTAGTGCAGATTTAGTAAATAGTTTGACAGTGTTGTGGGATTTAGTTGTTTAGCAGAGTGATGGCCTTCGGGAATAAACTATTCTTGTGTCTAGTTGTTCCGGTGTGCAGTGCCCTATAGCATCGTTTTGACGGTAGAAGTTGAAACTGTTTGTCTCCAAGATGCGAGGGATCTGTAGATACTTTCACAGCCCTCTTTCTGTCTCATGCAATATACAGTTCCTCGGCATATAATTTATTTGGCATAATATTAGAGGATTACCCCCACCCGCAATAAGTGCATAAAACTTGAACTTGCATTTATTTACGTTTCTGAACATGCTTATAAATCGGTGGTGCCCAACCAATTCAGTTTACTTCAAAGTTGCGATCCCAAAGATTTTTTTTTTTCCAAAAGGCAACACGACTTTGTTTTTTTCCTTGAAGACGTTTTGCTTCTTATCCAAGAAGCTTCTTCAGTTCAGCTTCTTTGGGACAACCACGACCTGGATGACTGAGAATCTTGGTAGACAATTCAAAACCCTACCCAAGGAGCTGCTGATTCAGTTCTACAGAGGAATTATTGAGTCTGTCATTTGCACCTCTATAACTGTCTGGTTCGGTTCTGCAACCCAACAAGAAAAACACAGACTTCAGAGGATAATTAGAACTGCAGAAAAAATAATTGCTACCAACCTGCCTTCCATTGAGGACCTGTATACTGCACGAATCAAGAAGAGGGCCATGAAAATATTTACAGATCCCTCACATCCTGGACATAACTGTTTCAACTCCTACCCTCAAAACAACGCTATAGAGCACTGCACACCGGAACAACTAGACACAAGAATAGTTTATTCCCGAAGGCCATCACTCTGCTAAACAAATAATTCCCTCAACACTGTCAAACTATTTACTAAATCTGCACTACTATTAATCTTCTCATCGTTCCCATCACCAATCTCTTTCCACTTATGACTGTATGGCTGTAACTTTGTTGCTGGCAATCCTTATGATTTATATTGATATATTGACCATCATTTGTGTTGTAAATGTTGTACCTTGATGAAGGTATCTTTTCTTTTATGTACACTGAGAGCATATGCACCAAGACAAATTTCTTGTGTGTCCAATCACACTTGGCCAATAAAAAATTCTATTCTATTCTATTCTATTCTATTCTATTCTATTCTATTCTATTCTATTCTATTCTACCCTTGTAGGCGGCTTTTCGGTTTTAATTGTGTGCTCTTCGGGTAGTACTTCCAAGAAAGCATGCTTAGGATTTCAACCTGTAATTGTTTTGATTTATAACTGTTTCCCAGAGAAAGGAGCTAGTACTGCCATTACCCATGTCAAGCTGATAACAGGCTTCTGAGTGTTTACTTAGCAAAAACCTTGGCCCTAAGGAGAATTTTCCTGTTTGAGAAGGGGTTAACCCTGCAGACCTCTTGCAAACATCTGGCAAAGCTGTGGGTGTTGGTTGTGGCAGTATCCCAGATCTGTACCAGTCTCTACAAGGGAGTTGTCAGTGGCTCTGATTTATACCCATCCCTTCCTCCCATCCTCATGTCACGAAGTAGAGGATGTTGAAACCGCTGCTGCTCTTGAGAAGAAATTACGGAAGAAATTTACCGAAAACACAAGCATTATAATTTACTGTCGAGGGAAGCCAAGAATGTCCGCTTTTTAGTTAGGAACTGTTGAAGGTAGAGTTGCTGTTTTAAAAAAATAATATGATAATCATCCGGATATTGGTAGGGGGAAAAAAAAAACCCACGGGAGGGGGTGTGGTTGGCAACCTTGAGAGTTTCATAAATATTCTCAAGCGATGACTGATTAAGTCAAGGCATGTTCGGCTGTTCGGAGCCTTAAATACATTTTGGAGATTGTAGCAGTAGGGGGGAAATACCTTCATGGATTTGCATCTTTTTCGAATGCCAGACACTAGTTTTCAACTTGTGGTGGGGGAAGTGTTTTAAAATGACTGAAACCGCACATGATATTTTGGCCTTCGAGGCAGACATGCCAACTGATGGCCATCTGGTGCCATTGTGGACATTATGGTTTAGAGCAGGGGTCTCCAACCTTGGCAACTTTAAGCCTGGTGGACTTCAACTCCCAGAATTCCCCAGCCAGCTTTGCTGGCTGGGGGATTCTGGGAGTTGAAGTCCACCAGGCTTAAAGTTGCCAAGGTTGGAGACCCCTGGTTTAGAGAACAAATCATGGCTAAAGAAACCATAAGTCAGCAACATTTCCAGGAGCCAAAAACGAAAAAAGAAATGAATGAATATACATGTCTCAGGATAATGTTGCAGCATCCAATCTGGATCAGTCACTGGGACCAGAGGTTTAATCTTCCGAGGTTTCAGACTGGTGCTGGAGCCCATCCTCAAGGAACTTCCCCCTACCAGAATATGAGGATGGGCTCCAGCACCAATCCGAAAGCTCATAAGACTAAACTTCTGGTCCCAGTGATCGACTCAGATTGGATCCTGCAAAATTTAATCTATCTATCAATAGATTTAAACTCAGTGTAATTCGCTCTAATCTTAATTGTAGGAAATATGACTTCTGCAATAGAGTAGTAAATGTCTGGAACACTCTACCTAATCCTGTTGTTAGTCTCTCTAATCTCAAAAACCTTTCACCATAAACTGTCTACCGTGGACCTTTCATGTTTCTTCATAAGAGGTTCCTAAGGGGGCGTGCATAAGCGCACCAGCATGCCTACCATCCCTATCCTACTGTTCCCAATTATAGGTAATCATTCTATGTGTTTATGGTTATGTTTTGCCTATTTATATCTTTTTGTGTGTGCTAGTTTTTTTTTTCATGTGTCCATGTCTATATCTATATCTATACTGTTACTTGTTTCCTTGTTCTTGTTGATAGATAGATAGATAGATAGATAGATAGATAGATAGATAGATAGATAGATAGATAAAATTGAAATGGCTGACATTTCACAAAATTGCAGGATTCTTACCCCAGGAGTTTTAAAAGATTTTCACATTCAAACCAGAACTATCGTGACTTTTTTTAAAAAAGTGTTTTGTGTGTTTTATTGAATGAGGGACACCATCTTTGAGGTTTGTGTTGTTACTGACATCCTTGGTTATTATGGAGCTAAGCTTCTGATTTAGTCAAACACTCTTTTATCAAGCAACTTGTTTGCAAGAAGCTCTCCAAGGTACTGCAAGTGACAATAGCCTGCCATTTACCGGAACAAGTCACCCTTCATGGCCACCATGAAGTTCTAAAGAGCTTTTGAAAGATCCTTGGTGCTTTCTGACCTTGGTAGTTTTCTTGCAGATGTTTTATTACCCAAATTAGGTAACTTCATCAGTGCTAGAAGAGAGTGGGGTTTGTGGAGCGGGGGAGGAAGACTGTGGGGTCCTTAGTGGGCTCTGAGCTTGGTTGTTTTCTTGCAGAAATTTCATTGAGCTGCTGATCCAATTCTACAGAGGAATTATTGAGTCTGTCATTTGCACCTCTATAACTGTCTGGTTCGGTTCTGCAACCCAACAAGAAAAACACAGACTTCAGAGGATAATTAGAACTGCAGAAAAAATAATTGCTACCAACCTGCCTCCCATTGAGGACCTGTATACTGCACGAATCAAGAAGAGGGCCGTGAAAATATTTACAGACCCCTCGCATCCTGGACATAAACTGTTTCAACTCCTACCCTCAAAACGACGCTATAGAGCACTGCACACCAGAACAACTAGACACAAGAACAGTTTTTTCCCGAAGGCCATCACTCTGCTAAACAAATAATTCCCTCAACACTGTCAGACTATTTACTGAATCTGCACCACTATTAATCGTTTCATAGTTCCCATCACCAATCTCTTTCCACTTATGACTGTATGACTATAACTTGTTGCTGGCAATCCTTATGATTTATATTGATATATTGACCATCAATTGTGTTGTAAATGTTGTACCTTGATGAACGTATCTTTTCTTTGATGTACACTGAGAGCATATGCACCAAGACAAATTCCTTGTGTGTCCAATCACACTTGGCCAATAAAATTCTATTCTATTACCCAAATTAGGTAGCATTATCAGTGCTAGCACTAGCATTGATGATATTTCCTAGTTTGGGTAAAACGTTTGCAAGAAAACAACCAAGCTTAGCGAGAGAGAGAGAGAGAGATCAAGGCCCTTTATTTGAACCCTGAGCTACAAATATTCTTTATTGATCAACAGCTTTTGAATAAATGTCGATTTACAAACGGAAAAATATGTAGAACCAAAATTTGGACCTCAAGTTGACACTGAAAATTACACCACTCCAAAATTGCTGATGACAAACATTTGAAGATGTCCTCAGCTGTACCAGTCATGTCTCTGTTATTAAAAGGACAAGTGTGTCTTTTTAGCTGTATATCTTCTCATAAAAGTTTCATTTAGGAAGTTGTTTTGGAACGACTCAGGTTGTGTTTTGCTTCTAGTGTAACTAAAAGAGAGGGGTAGATAGTTATGGATTCAAGTGCACAGCTGCACCTTCCTAATATTTCAAGCCTTCCGAATTCGAGAGAACAAAAGCAACAAAATTCTCAGGACTGTTGAAACTTTAATGCAAAAAGCCAAAGTAATGTTTATATATGCTACTGCTATATAAGTCCGAGCTGGAGTCTTATTGATTTTTCCTTTCCGCTGTTTTCAAAAGGCTTCTGTAACCTCATGGCTGTGGCAATGCTTGCTTTTTGGGGATTGAAAAAAAAAAAAGAGAGAAGGAATGCAAGTGAGAAGATTTCATGCAAGTTCCAGCTGGATCATATGGTTGCAGTTTAGCGTCTGGCTTGTCACATCTCTCTAAGCTATAATGTGGTTTGCTTGGTTTGGGCGCTCAGCAGATTGTGCGATTCCCAGCCCTTGCAGTTTGCAAATGCTGTGCTGTCGTCTGCTCTGTAAATGCACCCCATGCTTATTTAGCAAGCCATGAGTAAGCAAATTATAAATGGCATTTTGTGATCAAGTCCCAGATTTCTGGCTAGTATGGCTAAATCTGGTTAACGCTTGCCTTTTGAGTTTATATAATATGCTTACCACTGGTGAAATGCAAAATGTGTTACTACTGGTTCTGTGGGCGTGGCTTGGTGGGGGAGGGGACTGGGTGGGCGTGGCCAACTTTTTTTTTTTACTTTTAAAAGCATTTTTTCTACAACCTCTTCTGCTGAAGAGGTTGTAAAAAAATGCTTTTAAAAGGCTCTGACAATCCCAGCTGAGTTGCCTGATCCACGGAGGCTTTTGTTTTCTTTTGAAAGCATTTTTTTTTTGCCTTAAAAGAAAAACAGCCTCTGACGATCAGGCAACTCAGCTGGGATCGTCAGAGGCTCAGAGCCTTTTAAAAGCATTTTTTCTACAACATCTTCGGTAGAAAAAAATGCTTTTAAAAGGCTCTGACAATCCCAGCTGAGCCGCGCAACCATCAGAGGCCTTTTTTTTTTACTTTTAAAAGCATTTTTTCGGCCGAAGAAAAAATGCCTTTAAAAGTAAAAAAAATAACCTCTGATGATCGCGTGGCTCAGCTGGGTGGGTGGGGGGCACAAGGATTTTTGCTACCGGTTCTCCGAACCACCCACCACCATCACTACTGGATCGAGTGATCCAGTCCGAACCAGGAGCATTTCACCCTTGATGTTTACCCATATTTAATTGATGTGAGTCCTGGGAAGATCTTGAGAATATAAATTCGTTTTCAGCCTGGTCCTTTTAACAAAATTTTATGCCCATTTTATGCCAAGTCATTATTTAGGATGGGGTTTAACTCCCTGCTAAGTATATTTGGGGTTGCAAGTCTAAAAGTAATACCTGGCTAAAGATGGCAGCACAGTCATAGTTTTTTTTTTTTTAGTCTCTGTGGTTGTGTTCACACAATCCTCTTAGCCAAGCAACAAGCTTTGTGGCTGCATTTCCACACTGTAGGAATTTTAAAAAAACCCAAAAAAAACACCTCATTTTGGAAGGCAGGAGTTTTCAGCCAATGGCATGGACTCAGCCAGACTTAGGTGAGTTCATGGCTTAGAATATTGTCTGAAACCAGAAAGTGGGGCACTCAGAAACCAGGTTAAAAGTAGAGTGTGAATCCAAAAGTTATTGTGTAAATACAAGCTTTATGGAACTTTGCTGCCGATGCAGTGTAGAGGTTTAAATCTCAAATTACTGTAGGGTTTGGAACAGGGGTGGGCTTCAAAAATTTTAGCAAGGGGTTCTCTGCCCAGTTGCTGGGTGGGTGTGGCCATGGTGGGTGTGGCCTAGTCAGCCTCCTGCACCATGGTGGGGGGGGAGTTGCCCTCCCTGGGCTCCAGAGGCTTTCCTTGAGTCTTCGGGAGGGCGAAAAAGGCCTCCCCAGGCTCTGGAGGCCAGAAACGAGCTCGTTTCTGGCTTTCCCAAACTTCTAGTAGGCCTGTTTTTTGCCTTCCCCGAGCCTCCGGGCGTGTCCTGCACTTACCTGCATCTGAAACGGGCTACGTGGAGGGGATGGGAGGAGAGGGGTGGGTGGGGCCAGCCAGGAGTGGCATTTCAGGGTTCTTCGAATTGCGCAGAATTTTAGCTAGAGGTTCTCCCGAACCCTGGCGAACCAGTGGTGGGTTTCAAATTTTTTTAACTACCAGTTCTGTGGGAATGGCTTGGTGGGCGTGGCATGTCTTGGTGGGCATGGCAGGGGAAGGATACTGTAAAATCTCCATTCCCTCCTCACTCCAGGGAAAGGATACTGTAAAATCTCTACTCCCTCCCCATTCCAGGGGAAGGTTACTGCAAAATCCCCATTTCCTCCCAATCAGCTGGGACTCGGGAGGCAGAGAATAGATTGGGGAGGGGGGCAGTCAGAGGTGGCATTTACCGGTTCTCCGAACTACTCCAAATTTCCGCTACCGGTTCTCCAGAACTGGTCAGGACCTGCTGAAACCCACCTCTGCTGCGAACCCCCAGCAGCTCACCCCTGGTTTGGAAGATTCAGGATTGATTCATAATGTATCCATAAAACTCAGGTGGTGATTCTCCATCAGCTGTCATATGGTTACTGATAAAACAGCGGTAATCGTCTAGGTAGATTTCTTCTTTTTCTTTCTTTCGAGCAGAATCCACCCGTAATCTTTGTGCACATAGAAGTCTGTCCTATCAAGGGTCAAGGTTATAGGTCAGCACTTTCCCTGTTGGTCTGGCTTCGCCTTGGAAGGAAACTTCATTGTTTTTTCAATCTGGTGGCCATTAAATCATAGGGCTTTTTCTCCCTCTTCTTCTCTTGCAGATTTATTTTTTGTTGCAGGACAAAGTTAACCATGTGGTTTTAATCATTACACAGCCCCTCTCTGGTAGATGAGAATATCAGACTTCAACTTTCAATATCCAGGACTAGCAAACTTCAGTCCAAGTTTTGTTTTTTCTTCGTATTATTTTAGGCCAGGGGTCTCCAACCTTGGTCCCATTAAGACTTGTGGACTTAAGCAAAGCTGGTTGAGGAACTCTGGGAGTTGAAGTCCACAAGTCTTAAAGGGACCAAGGTTGGAGACCCCTGTTTTAGGCCACTTCGCAAAATTGCTGTGAGAGTAAAATGGGAGAGGAGAGAGAGAATGACTTACAGCTAATCCTCGACTTACAACTGTTCATTTAGTGACTGTTTGAAGTTACAATGGCACCGAAAAGCGCGAATTCATGACTGTTTTTCACATAGGGGTTACCACAAAGAAGAGGTGCTCCAAAGCACCTGAGGGCAGGACAAGAAGCAATGGGTGGAAACTAATCAAGGAGAGAAGCGACTTAGAACTAAGGAGAAATTTCCTGATAGTCAGAACAATTAATCAGTGGAACAACTTGCCTCCAGAAGTTGTTCAATGCTCCAACACTGGAGATTTTTAAAGAAGAAATTGGACAAACATTTGTTGGAAATTATATAGGGCAGGGATGGCTAACCTTTTTGCCGTTGTGTGTTAAAAGTGGGGGGAGTGCGGGGGGAGCATGCGCATGTGCCCACACCCATAATTCAATGCCCCCTCCATTCCCCCCAATGCGTGCAACACCCCCCCCCTCACGCTCCCCCTGTTTTTGGCACACGATGGCAAAAAGGTTACCAGTGGGCCTGGTAGACCTGTTTTTCGCCCTCCCTAGACTCCAGAGCCTTTCTTGGAGCCTGGGGAGGGCAAAAACGGCTTTCCCGATCCCTGGAGGCCCTCCAGATGCCAGAAATGGCCCATTTTCCCACTTCCGGTGAGCCCGAAAGGCCCAAAGATCAGCTGGCTGGCATGCGCATGTGCTCTGGAGCTGAGCTACGGCAACACTTCCGTGCCCACAGATATGGCTCCGTGTACCACCTGTGGCACATGTGCCATAGATTCGCCATCATAGGTATAGGGTTTCCTGACTGAGCCGTGGGTTGGACTAGAAGACCTCTGAGGTCTCTTCCAGCTCTGTGATTCTGTTCTGTTATTTATGACCATTGTAACATCCTCATGGTCGCATGTTCAAAATTCAGACGCCTTGGCAACTGACCTGTTTTAAATGACTCTTATAACGAGCGGCTGTACGTTGAGGATTAAATTACATGTATTAATTTATTAGTTCTGCGGTCACTGCTTAGTGCAGTCTACAACCAAGCTAGTCACTTAGGGAATAAACCTTGTTAAACCTGGTAGCATGACAGGGAAAATGGAGTGGCTTTTTTTTTCCTGGCTTCCATTTCTGGGTGTTTCACTCGTTTGGTGTTCAGAACATGTAGGATGTTTTGTAACACCATTGGTAAGTTCCAACGGCATTTTCATTACAGCAACACCCAAATATTACTATGGGCATTTTCTTACGAAAGTCCATGTGAGCTGAAACAAGTCAGGGCATTTAAATATATCCTGGGGACAAGGTACAGGCTTGGCTTTGTGTGTGTGTGTGTGTATATGTGTGTGTGTGTGTGTGTGTGTGTGTTTGTGCACGCGCGCGCATGTGTGCGTTTTTAAAGAAAGAACTACACGGTTTTATTATAAGCTCACAAAACAGGAAATTAATCAAGTGATAAAGTACGTAGAGAGACTGGCCTGCCAAAAAAAACAAAAACGAAAAAAAACCTTACTAGTTGGCAGATTTTGGTTTCATAATTAGAAATGCAATGCAAACCTAATCCTTTCATCCCTTCGGCCTTAGTCATTTCGGAAAGCATTAATTCATCTTTTTCGTTTCCATTTTCTATTTCCTCCAACTTTGGCGTTTCCTGATTTTTTTTTATTTTTTTTTATTTTTTATTTATTTTATTTTGTCACAACAATATATGTAGGTATCATACAAAAAGGTTATACAGTAAATAAACACATATATGGGTAAATATAAGGAGGTATAAGTATATATATAGGAAGAAGAAAAGAAAAACAATAGGACAGGAACGGTAGGCACGTTTGTGCTCTTATGCACGCCCCTTATGGTCCTCTTAGGAATGGGGTGAGGTCAATAGTAGAAAGTTTTTGGATAAAACTTTTAGGATTATGGGAAGAGACCACAGAGTCAGGTAAAGTATTCCAAGCACTGATGATTCTGTTACAGAAGTCATATTTTCTGCAATCTAGATTAAAGCGGTTAACATTAAGTTTAAATCTATTGGCTGCCCTTGTATTATTGCAATTAAAGCTGAAGTAGTCTTTGACAGGAAGGACATTACAATAGATGATTCTGTGAGTTAAACTTAGGTCTTGTCGAAGGCGACGGAGTTCCAAGTTTTCTAAGCCTAGGATTTCAAGTCTGGTGGGATAAGGTATTTTATTGTTTTCAGAGGAGCGGAGAACTCTTCTTGTAAAGTATTTCTGGACACGTTTGATTGTATTGATGTCAGAGATGTGGTGAGGGTTCCAAACTGGCGAGCTGTATTCTAGAATTGGTCTGGCAAATGTTTTATATGCTTTGGTTAGTAGTGTGGTGTTTTTGGAAAAGAAGCTACGCAAAATTTTCACATGGATCCTACGATTTCCCCCATTTTTGTAGCCGCATTCCAGATGTCGGTGAACCCGTTGCCTACCTTGCCCTTTGCTTGCCTCCAGGAGTGGTGGGAGCTTCATCACTGGAAGCTTTCAAGAAGAGACTAGACTGCCATTTGTCAGAAATGGTATAGGATCTCCTGCTTGGGCAGCGGGGGGGTTGGACTAGATGACCTGCAAGGTCCCTTCCAACTCTGTTAATCTGTTAATCTGTAAAACCTGCCCATCCAGACTGTCTGAATCCTTTTGCCAATGCAAGAATTTTTAGGAAGCTGAGCAGGAGAGAGAGAAGCAATTAATGGGTGCATAACCTCTATCTACCCTGGAACAAGTGACTATAGCATAGCATGCATCCCAAACAAAAGCACATACATCCCAAAGGAAAAGATCAAGGGCCAGTAGAGGGAGTCCTCTATTTACGACCACAATTGAGTCCAAATTTTAGGTTGTTAAGTGAGACATTTGTTCAATGTGTTTTGCACCATTTTTCCACCTTTTTTTACATGGGACACGGTGGCTCAGGGGCTAAGACAGCTCCCTCTCTCTGTCTCTCTCCCTCTCGGTCTCTGTCTCTCCCTCTCCCCCTCCCTCTCTCTGTCTCTCTCCCTCTGTCTCTCTCTCCCCCTCTCTCTGTCTCTGTCTCTCCCACTCCCTCTCTCTCTCTCTCCCCCCCCCTCTGTCTCTCTCTGTCTCTGTCTCTCCCCCTCCCTCTCTCTGTCTCTACCCCTCCCTCTCTCTCTGTCTCTCTCTCTCCCTTTCTCTCTCTCTGTCTCTCTCTGTGGAAGGGTGGATGGATGGAGGGATGGACGGACAGAGGGACACCCATGGGAGCAGGGTCTGGATTTCTACTGTGGAATAACTGTCCAAATTGTTCAGTTGGTTTCTAAATAAGTGATGCAATTTTCTCTCTCTTTTTCAACTCAGGGCTAATACCAGGTGGCTTTGTGGTTTTTAAGAAGATCTTGTCTATGGGAAAATAACACCAGGGAACATATATTGTATTCCTCATGTCTTGACAGGCTTGCTTAACACACATGCAATTAAAAATACTAAGATCATAGAGATCAGAATCTGTTTTATCCCTTCGAATGCTGCTTTGTGATCTATCTTTCTCTTCTCAGCTTGCCACAAAAGATTAAAAGAACATAAAGATAAATATCAAGACACCAAATATGACTAGTTTTATAGGATCGCATAACACTCCTAAACCGTAAGTGCAAAGCTATTGCGTAGTAACACGGGTATCATTTACACATTGTTGCCCATCAAATGAATCAATACAAGTGACTAAGATAGCAAATTGCTTTATACCTCCCGGGTCATTAAGCAATTGGAAACTTGTGAATTGATTAGTTAGGAAAGGTGTAATCCATTCCATGTGTGGGCTTGGTCATTTAAGATACAATTAATTGATTCATTTATGTATTGTCCATTTCCCAAGACTTTTGTTTGTTCTACTGTAACAAATGTCATAGTGAAACGAACCAAAATAAAAAAAAATATCCCTATATAAGAAAATGTGTAAATGTAACATCTTTACAGATTATCAGAGTTGGAAGGGACCTTGTAGGTCATCTAGTCCAGGGGTCTCCAACCTTGGTCACGCAAAGTCAATGGGGAAGGCAGGACCACATAACAACTGTGTGAATGGAATGGAATGGAATAGAATGGAATGGAATAGAATAGAATAGAATAGAATGGAATAGAATGGAATGGAATGGAATGGAATGCAATAGAATAGAATAGATGGAATGGAATGGAATGGAATGGAATAGAATAGAATAGAATAGAATAGAATAGAATAGAATAGAATAGAATAGAATAGAATGGAATGGAATGGAATGGAATGGAATGCAATAGAATAGAATAGATGGAATGGAATGGAATGGAATGGAATGGAATGGAATGCAATGCAATGCAATGCAATGCAATAGAATAGAATAGATGGAATGGAATGGAATGGAATGGAATAGAATAGAATAGAATAGAATAGAATAGAATAGAATAGAATAGAATAGAATGGAATGGAATGGAATGGAATGGAATGCAATAGAATAGAATAGATGGAATGGAATGGAATGGAATAGAATAGAATAGAATAGAATAGAATAGAATAGAATGGAATGGAATGGAATGGAATGGAATGCAATAGAATAGAATAGATGGAATGGAATGGAATGGAATGGAATGGAATGGAATGGAATGGAATGGAATGGAATGCAATAGAATAGAATAGATGGAATGGAATGGAATGGAATAGAATAGAATAGAATAGAATGGAATGGAATGGAATGGAATGGAATGGAATAGAATAGATGGAATGGAATGGAATAGAATAGAATAGAATAGAATAGAATAGAATAGAATAGAATGGAATAGAATGGAATGGAATGGAATGCAATAGAATAGAATAGATGGAATGGAATGGAATGGAATGGAATAGAATAGAATAGAATAGAATAGAATGGAATGGAATGGAATGGAATGGAATGCAATAGAATAGAATAGATGGAATGGAATGGAATGGAATGGAATGGAATGGAATGGAATGGAATGGAATGCAATAGAATAGAATAGATGGAATGGAATGGAATGGAATGGAATGGAATAGAATAGAATAGAATAGAATAGAATAGAATAGAATGGAATGGAATGGAATGGAATGGAATGGAATGGAATGGAATGCAATAGAATAGAATAGATGGAATGGAATGGAATAGAATAGAATAGAATAGAATAGAATAGAATAGAATAGAATGGAATGGAATGGAATGGAATGGAATGGAATGCAATAGAATAGAATAGATGGAATGGAATGGAATGGAATGGAATAGAATAGAATAGAATAGAATAGAATAGAATAGAATGGAATGGAATGGAATGGAATGGAATGCAATAGAATAGAATAGATGGAATGGAATGGAATGGAATGGAATGGAATGGAATGGAATGCAATAGAATAGAATAGATGGAATGGAATGGAATGGAATGGAATGGAATAGAATAGAATAGAATAGAATAGAATAGAATAGAATAGAATAGAATAGAATGGAATGGAATGGAATGGAATGCAATAGAATAGAATAGATGGAATGGAATGGAATGGAATAGAATAGAATAGAATAGAATAGAATAGAATGGAATGGAATGGAATGGAATGGAATGGAATGGAATGGAATGGAATGGAATGCAATAGAATAGAATAGATGGAATGGAATGGAATGGAATAGAATAGAATGGAATGGAATGGAATGGAATGGAATGGAATGGAATGGAATGGAATGGAATAGAATAGATGGAATGGAATGGAATAGAATAGAACTGAAGGAAGGAAGGGACCTTGGAGGTCTTCTAGTCCAACCCCATGCTCAAGCAGGAAACCCCGTACTTAAACTAACTTAACAACTGTAGTGATTCACTTAACAACTGCAGCAAGGAAGGTCGTAAAATGATTGCAAAAATTTCACTTAATAAACATCTCTCTTAGCAACATAAATTTTGGGCTCAGTTGAGGTTGTAAGTTGAGGACTACCTGTTTGCTCACCTATTTAGTCCGGTTTCTATGGTGGCCTCCAAAATCGAGCTGGCCATCTGGTTCAGTCAAGGGGAAAGATCCCCTAGCGAGCTCTAACCTTTCATTTTAATCAAACGTATCCAGTCAAACTCTATATTTAGTTAAACAATTGGTTGTTAGAAAAATGCTTGAAGCATCAATGACTACAGTGGCAGTGGCTGCATCGTTAAAATGTGTGAAGTCCCAGGTTAGGGAGAGATCATCATGGAGAAAATAAATTTATGTGGTTGCTAAAAGTTGATGCCAACGTGATGGCACATAATCAAAATATCAGTGATAAAGTTACGAAAGCTCATCACCTCTTGTTTCATTCCAGGATTGTCTTAGCTACCATATCAGCAGCCAACCCTTTGATCTATGGAATGCAATCCCACTGGCACGATCCAAGGGTTCTGGGAGGAATAGCAATAGCCCTTAATTTATATACCACTTCACAGTGTTTTACAGCCCTCTCTAAGTGGTTTAAAGAGTCATCCTCTTGCTCCCCCCCCCCCAACAATCTGGGTCCTCATTTTACTCACCTCGGAAGGATGGAAGGCTGAGTCCACCTTGAGCCGATCAGGCTCGAACTCCTGGCTGTGGGCAGAGTTAGACTGCAATACTGAACTCTAACCACTGTGGCACCACAGCCCTTAATAGCAATAGCACTTAGATTTATATACCGCTTCACAATGCTTTTACATCCCTCTCTAAGTGGTTTACAGAGTCAGCCTCTTGCCCCCAACAATCTGGGTCCTCATTTTACCCACCTCGGAAGGATGGAAGGCTGAGTCAACCTTGAGCCGGTCAGAATCGAACTGCCAAACTGCAGAAGTAGCCTGCAGTACTGCATTCCAACCACTGCGCCACCAGGGTTCTTTTCCCCCAACCTATCTAGTGAGATTCGGTCTTGAACTCCAGACCTTCTTTGTAGATTATACACAGAAGTGTATTGGTGCCATAGTCCTTCATCAGTCCATACACACAAACCCAACCCCTGATGCATAGTGCCCGGATGCATAGGCTTCAGTATTTTTCTTTTTCTTTTTAAAGTAATTGAGACTCCACAATAATTACACACCCAGGACTTAAGGCAAGTTTGGAATGGCTTTGCTATAATTGTTAATTTTTAAATTCTCTGATGTTTTGCAGCCGTATGAAGTTCTGATTTGTGTTTCAATTCAAGCATCTTAATTTGAGCAGGACCTTATTTCCCTGTTCTCTCTCTCTCTCTCTCTCTCTCTCTCTCTCTCTCTCTCTCTCTCTCTCTATCTATCTATCTATCTATCTATTTCTGTTTTGGGGAGACTTATGGCTAATGCTTATATTTGGACCAATGTGAGATTCATGTCCTAACCTTATTGTCATTTGCTTAGTTTGGGCTTAGACAGGGGTGGGCTGCTGGGGGTTCCCAGGGGTTTGGGAGAACCTCTAACTAAGATTCTGTGCAGTTTGGAGAACCCACAAATCCCACTCTTGGCTGGCCCCACCTGCCCCACCCCACCGCTCCCAGGAGTGACCACGTGGCCCGTTCTGGACGCAGATAAGTGCAGGGCATGCACAGAGGCTTGGGGAAGGCGAAAACTGGGCCTACTGGAAGTTCGGGTCCTCCAGAGCCTGAGGAGGCTGTTTTTGCCCCCCTGGAGGCTCGAAGAAAGCCTACGGAGCCCGGGGAGGGCAAAAAGCTTTCCCTAGGCTCCGGAGGCCATCTAGGCCACGCCCACCATGTTCACACCCACCTAGCAACTCGGCAGAGAACCCCTTGCTAAAATATTTGAAGCCCACCCCTGGGCTTAGAGCAGAGATGCAGAACTGCCATCAGTGTAAGATATAGTGACCAGACGTCCCGCTTTTGGCGGGACAATCCCGCTTTTTAATAATTTGTCCCGCGTCCCGCAGCAATTCCAAAAAGTCCTGGGTTTTTTTGTTTCACTCCCATTCTGAAAATGGGAGGCGGCAATGCAAGAGGAGGAGGCGGAGAAGGGGGAGTGGTGGAGAAGGGGGCGCGAGAGGGAGGAGAGACGCTGCTTGACTTCACCCGAGAGGAAGAGAAGAGTGGAGAGGAGAGCCGAGGACAGCCGAGCCTGCCTGGAAGAGCGGAGAAGCAGTAGCCGCTCCTCCTCCTCCAGGCAGGTGGCAAGACTCAGTGCGCATGCGCAGCCCCCTCCCCCCCGTCAATGGTGTCCCGCTTTGGCATCGCTGAAATCTGGTCACTTTAGTGTAAGAGCTGCACCAAAGTCCCTATGATGGGAGAAGGACCAGTTCTGGAAGGTCATTAAAAATGGGTGACCAGAAGACCTGTTTTGCTCCTCCTCTTCCTCAGTGGAATCAAAGGTTTTGATCTATCTATTCGGGGATGGCTCTGGGGCCCCAAAAGAAATGCTAGCAGGTCAAATACGGCCAGACATTTTGCTCCCACAACTTAAGTATGAATAATGTCAACCATGGGATTATGGCTTTATTTTATGCATTGTTTTATGCATTGTTTATTAGTCAGTAAGCCACAGTTAAACAAATTACGGTTTAGTGTGATGTGGTGAGGAGCAACGCCAAAAATAACATTGCTGCTGAGTTAGGAATTCTTTGGCATGATTCATGACACATGTTTGTTCCACACCCACCAATGCCATCAAATGATGCAGAGAGGAGGATGGCTTAGAAGTGTACATCTTAATAATATCTTGTCACATACCTGAAAGGCAAAGGTGTAAGGGCCTGTTGCTTAGGTGAGGGCAATAGTTTTCTCTTTTCCCAGGATTAAGGTTTAGAAGCATTGAAGGATCTGCTTGAACTTGAGAAGGGACCTCTTGATGGATCCAATCACCGTACTCCTTTCAAATAAACTGGACAATCATTTATCAGGAATGCTGAGGCCTTGCAACTTTTATATCTGCCTGGAGGGCTGAATGAAACAGGACTGACCCAAGAAATAAGAATGCCTAATGGGAAAGGCAAAATCGCTTATTCAAATTCTATATAAAAGAAAGAAAAAAATTGGATGTTGGTTGAATTCTGGACCATCGTTAGAATGGGCTGGATGCACCATTGTCAGTTGGAGCTCCAGTCCATTTAAAGAGTACTGTAGGAGAAAAGCAGGCAGAGCTGGGGGAGGCGGAGTCAAATGTGTCATCAACTTGGAGTTATTGTGTTCCCACAAGCAATCCCAGTCCAACTCCTCCTGAATCCCATTGACTCTTACCTGGCGCCAATTTAGTGTTGAACTTTAGTTGGCCAGATTTCTTGTGTACAGGCTGGAATAAATCTTCTATCTTCTTCTTCTCGTACCATATCCATAATCGGACATTGGCAATCATGTTGGCTTCTTCCATGCTGCAACCTAACCAGTAGACCTGATTCTTTGCACCTGATAAATAGTTGGTTAAGGAAAGCTGCTGTTGTTGGGTTGATGTCCACTGGGACTGGCCGGGCTGGTGAAGCAGAGGCCACCTAGGTTACTGAAGATGGAGCTTTTCAAATTTAAAAGGAGTCTCCTACGTACCACCTCTGGTACCATAAGTAAAGATGGCTTAGAGCAGCGGTTCTCAGCCTGTGGGTCGGGACCCCGTTGGGGGTCGAATGACAATTTGCCAGGGGTCGCCTAAGACCATCGGAAATATGGGAAGTATACTTGCGAGTCGAAGAATCGCGCTCCAATGGTTGACTCCACAAGCCAGCTGCAGGCTCTTCAAATCGCTAGCCGAATTCGGCTTCAGGCGTGATCAATTAAAAAAGAGAGAAATCTTTGCTCTGATGTCTCGCTCTCAAGCCAGCTGCAATCACTCCCAATCGCTAGCCTAATCTGGCTTCAGGCGCGATAAACTTAATAGGGGAGGAGTCTCCGCTTTAATGCCTCCGTCCTCAAGGCAATCGCAAGCAGTTCAGATCGCTAGCCAATACGGCTTCAGGCGCAATAAATTCAAAATGAAAATAATTTTACGGTTGGGGTCACCACATCGTGGGGAATTGTATTAAAGGGGTCGCAGCGCTTTAAAGGTTGAGAACCACTGGCTTAGAGTAAACCTCAGATCCCGGCGATGCCCTGCAGTTTTCTTGGCAACAAAATGAAATTGGTTTACATTTACCATAATCTTTTTGGAGACGTTTTTCAGCTTCTTAGCTTAGCCCACAGCCCATGTGTATCCACTGACTCCCCACCCAAAGTCTTAACCAGTCCTAAGGTTTACCTGTACTTAGTTTCTGAATTCAGACATAGACAGCAACACGCCTGTTTAGATGTTAGTTACTACGGCAGAATAGCCACAAAATGAGACATGTATAATTGTATTTGTAAAGATGAGAGTATAGGGACACGGTGGCTCAGTGGCTAAGACACTGAGCTTGTCGATCGAAAGGTCGGTAGTTCAGCGGTTCAAATCCCTAGTGCCGCGTAACGGGGTGAGCTCCAGAGGTGGGTTTCAGCAGGTTCTGACCAGTTCTGGAACCACTGGTTCTGGGACCAGTGAAAATTTTGAGTAGTTAGGAGAACCAGTAAATACCACCTCTGACTGGCCTCACCCCCATCTATTCTCTGCCTCCTGAATCCCAGTTGATCAGGAGGAAATGGGGATTTTGCAATAACCTTCCCCTGGAGTGGGGTGGGAATGGAGATTTTACAGTATCCTTCCCCTGCCACGCCCAACAAGCCATGCCACGCCCAACAAGCCACAAAAGGTCCTTCTCTGTGGGGGCTCCACTCTGGAGGTCCAAATCTTCCCCGGGTTTACGCCAAATACCTGACCTTGGACCTTTATGAACTGAAGACACATCTTTTCATTCGCGCGGGGCTGGCTTAAATTTTATCGATTTTAAATTTTATCGATTTTAAATTTTTTAATATTAATTTTAATGGGGTTTTAGTTTTATATATTTTAAAGTTTTTTAGGCCAATTATAAAATAAGTTTTTTAATTTGTATTTTAAATTGTATATTGTATTGTCTGTTTTTACTTTTGGCTGTACACCGCCCTGAGTCCTTCGGGAGAAGGGCGGTATAAAAATCGAATAAATAATAATAATAATAACCACAAAACAGTTAGTAAAAAAATTTGAAACCGACCACTAGTGAGCTCCCATTGCTTATCTATACCTAGCAGTTCGAAAGCACAGAAAAAAGGCAAGTAGAAAAATAGGGACCACCTTTGGTGGGAAGGTAACAGCGTTCCAATGCGCCTTTGGTGTTTAGTCATGCCGGCCACATGACCACGGAGATGTCTTCAGACAGTGCTGGCTCTTTGGCTTTGAAACGGAGATGAGCACTGCCCCTAGAGTCGGGAACAACTAGCACATATGTGCAAGGGGAATCTTTACTTTTACCTTAAAGCTGAGAGCATATATCAGATACTGATCTGGCGATTTCCCCCCCCACATAAATGATGATGCGTTTCAATGGTTAGATGACTTAGACATTGGTATCTGAATATAGATCTTTTTAACATTCATATTTTACGGGAGGGAGAGGGGAGGGATAGAAGGAGAGAAACAAAACTGAGAACATGATGTGTACAATTCTGGAACCAAAAGCCCCAGTTCTGCGATGGGTGAGTTGGTTTCTGTAACTTATTAGCTAATTACGCAGACAACCAGATAATTATTATTATTTTCACAATTTTTCTATTGTGTGAATTTTTTATTCATTATAGCACCTTCGGTCCATACACTTTTTTTTCCCCCTTTCAAAAATGAATTCTGCAGTTTTCAAGCATGCTGGCTTTTGCTCCCGTGTTCCTGTTTTGGGTGTGGAATTGAGTTGGGCGCACAATTTGTCCAGGGCTACCATTTCCATGTCTTTGCCTCTCAAATCACTACAAAAACCATATGCTATCTACCGAGGGGAGTCAAGTGGCGACGAGAAACATCCCAAACCCTAAATCCCCAAGTTTCTTGTGCGTTATCCTCTGGGTCATTTTTGCTCATGGCTATTATCTTGGCTTGACTAGTGGTAACCTTCAGGGGTACAAAGCTGTTATTAACACATTGTCCATCACTAAATGTTTACTCCCCAAGTGACAGCTTGCACATCTGGACGTTAAGCAGTGTTTGATCTGGGATGCCAGATGCAGCCCTCTGGGAACAGTGGCAACACCAGACTCTGGCTGAACAGTTCAAAGGATGGATTTTTACAGGCTCTTCTGATATCTTAATTAAAGATCTTTCTTTCTTTCTTTCTTTCTTTCTTTCTTTCTTTCTTTCTTTCTTTCTTTCTTTCTTTCTTCCTTTGTTTCCTGTCTCTGTCCCCTTTCCCTCCCCTGACTTCTCCTCTCCTCTCCTCTCCTGCCTTGTCTCTTTCCCTTCCCTTCTCTTCCCATTCCTTCCCTTCCCTTGTTTCTCTTCCTTTCCTTTCCTTTCCTTTCCTTTCCTTCCCTTCCCTTCCTTTCCCTTCCCTTGTTTCTTTTCCTTTCTTTTCTTTTCTTTTCTTTTCTTTTTTTCCTTTCCTTTCCTTTCCTTTCCTTTCCTTTCCTTTCCTTTCTTTTCCTTCCCTTCCCTTCCCTTTCGAAAAATCTCCCTCTGGTCACTGTCACTATCATTCATATAACAAAGTCGGCACGAAAGTATGTACTTTGATCTGGGTAATGAGAGATTTTGTTGATTTCAATTCGGTTCGCTCCCCTTTTCTCTAACGTTTATATCCTCATCCTCGTGTACATTTGGAGGCAGGTGGTCCCTCAATCAAGAAAAACAACCAAGTAATACAACAAGGGCAACAGCCAGGATAACAGTTGGATAAGCCGCAACTGAGACTGGGGAAGGAATGTGGATGTGGCAAACATCTCAGAAGGGCAAAATGCTGCAAAATCTCCATTCCCACCCCACTCTGGGGCCAGCCAGAAGTGGCATTTGCTGGTTCTCTGAACTACTCAAAATTTCCGCTACCGGTTCTGCTGGATTTGACCCCTGCTGCGGACCACTAATATGATCTCCCTCGTGATCAGCTGGGTAGGCAAGGTGGTCATGTGACTGGGTGGGCATGGCCAATTCAATGTCACTCACGTCGAAGGGTGCCTCCCCAGCCTCTACTCGTCCCTCCCCTCCTAGCCACGCCTCACCTACCTGCCCGGGCTCCTTAGGGCCCCAACAGGAAGCAGTTGTTGGAGCTAAACAGCCACCATGAGAAAGAGTTGGCAAAACAGCTGGCTCAGTTCAAATTGGATCTGACCGAGAAGGAGGCTCAGCAGAAGCACCTCACTGAGGACTATCAGCATAGGTTTTCTAAGCAGAGGGAAGACCTGTGGGAGTGCAAAGCCAGGTACTGGCACCTGAGGCTCAGCAGGCTGAGATGGTCAGCCAGTGCCAGGCCATGATGCAGTCCCACTAGAACAAGGCCCTCCGGCTCTTCGCCACCAGCGGCACTTCCCTCCAGCCTTCGCCCAAAGCCCCGCACCAGGAGGCTGAAGCAGACCCCAAGTCAGAATTTTTGCCCCCCACCCCAACCCACACAAAAAGACCCTGACGGGGGAGACTCTCTGCAGCAACACAAACGTTCATTGCACGTATCCGTCCCAGGGGCCGTAGTTTGGGGACCCCTGAGTTAGTGCAAAATAAAAAATGCAAATAATTTTTCTGTGGGCCACCAAAATTTTCTCGCAGACCACCAGTGATCCACGGCTCACCAGTTGGTGACCGCTGGACTAGAAGACCTCCAAGGTCCCTTCCATCTCTGTTGTTCTGTTAGAATTAGTCCATCTGGCATGCTTCCTGAATTGGCCTCCCTTGCAAAGCTGACAAAGCTGTGTCATCAATCCCTTGTTGAATATTTTTTTTTTTTCATCCCTTTTCTCCTTTTACTGTCGAAGTCTGTTCACTTGGTGAGCTTTAAATATTGTGCCATTTGATTTAAAGGGAGAGGACAAGGAGTCACTCTTGGCTGCAAAAATGCCTCCAACCACCCAATCCCCTAATTATGACAAGGGCGAAGGACTTCGGATGATACACATGAAGGAAAATAAGCCTGCCTTTTATCGCTCTCAAGGCCTAAATAGAAGAAATGATGCATTTGCTGCAAAGGTGCATAAGAGAAACTCTTCTCTGCCATCAATATTCCTTCCGAGACCTGGTTGCTTTTAACAGATGAGGACTCTTTAGAGCAACGGTAGGCTTGCCCTGAATGGATTTCAGATTTTATGGAGAGTTTCCTTTTATAGTGATGCATTTGCCCCAGGAATGCTCCTTGTTAACATCTTTATCAATTAGACCCAAACATTTCAAAAAGCACAGCTGTAGAGTGAACAGATGCCTCTTACACCGTTTGTTCTTGAGTGCTAAAAAGCTTAGATATTTTATTTTATTTTTTTTGAAAGAAGAAGTTGTAGGACATTTAGTTTTCTGAATTTGCCTGAATTCAGGACAGGCCAGAAGAGAGGTAAATGTGTGCAGGTGTGTGTGGGTGAGGTTGTGCACTGCATCCCTCCATCCGTCTGTAGTTTGGACAACACATTACCAATTAAATGAGAGATGGAAATCTAAATGGAAACTCCCAGAGAAATTATAATTGGCTCATATTTTCGATGACTCCCCTAGGGGAGTAATACCAAGCACCTCATGGTACCATGCTCATAAATATTCCGTACAGGTATTTTGGGGGAAAGTTACTCTCCGCTTCCAAAATCAAGTGGATAAAACACACCCACGCAATGGAGACATGATAAACAATTCTTCTACTTTTGCATGTTAAGCACCAAAGCTGCGCAAAACTTCAAGGATTTGATTCCAAGGCGATTCCGCCAAACTGCCCTACTTGAATGTCCCTTTCTGCACAGAATCAGTTCATAGAATAACAGAGTTGGAAGGAACCTTGGAGATCTTCTAGTCCAACCCCTCTGCTTGAGCAGGAGACACCCTGTCAGACAAGCGTCTCTTCTTAAAAACCTCCAGTGATGAAGCACCCACAAGAAGGGGAAGGCAAGCTATTCCATCGATTAATTGTTTCTATCATTAGGGAGTTTCTCCTTAGTTCTAGGTTGGTTCCTTCCTTGCTCACCGTGTTTCCCTGAAAATAAGACCCTGTCTTATATATATTTTTTGAACCCTGAAATAAGTGCCTGGCCTTATTGCCATGCGCTCAAAAGCCCGACTGGGCTTATTATCAGGGGATGTCTTATTTTGGGAGAAACAGGGTAGTTTCCATCCATTGTTTCTTGTCTTATCTTCTGGTTGAGCCCCTCTTCTTTGTGGTTTCCTCTCATATATTGGAAAACTGCAGGGCTGGGCTTCAAAAATTTTAGCAAGGGGTTCTCTGCCCAGTTACTGGGTGGGCAGGGCCATGGTGGGCGTGGCATAGTCAGCCTCCTGCACCACCATGGTGGGCGGGGGCTTTTTGCCCTTCCTGGGCTCTGGAGGCTTTCCTTGAGCCTCCAGGAGGGCAAAAATGCCTCCCCAGGCCCCAGAGGCCCTCTGGCGGGCCAAACTTCCAGTAGGCCCATTTTTCGCCCTCCTCTAGCCTCTGTGTGCCCTGCACTTAACCTGCATCCAAAACAGGTTGTGTGGGGACTCCTGGGAGGGGAGGGGAGGGTGGGGCCAGCCAGGAGTGGGATTTGGGGGTTATCCGAACTGCACAGAATCTTAGCTAGAGGTTCTCCCGAACTCCTGCGAACCCCCAGCAGCCCACCCCCCCGGAACATTGTTATCATGTCTCCCCTTGTCCTTTTTTTCACTAGATTAGACACACCCAATTCCAGTTCAGGTGCCTCCCTATTTATAGTTCAGCATTTCAATTCCCAAATCCCTATTCTTGTCTTCTGTTGCCCATCTCTCTTTAGAAAGTCCCATCCATAAACAATGATTTTGTAAAGAAGCTGTTCTTTGATTTGATGGACATCCTGGGCCAAAACTCCTCTACAAGCTCTGTTGGCTAAGGACAGGGGGTTATGGGAGTTGTAGTTCCAGAGGGCATCAGTTTGGAGAAAGATTTCTGGTTTCTATTAATTGCAGATGACTAATCTTGTTAAATTCCTTGTGTATCCAATCACACTTGGCCAATAAAATTCTATTCTATTCTATTCTATTCTATTCTATTCTATTCTATTCTATTCTATTCTATTCTATTCTATTCTAAATACCAAATGAAACCTGGCCTCAGGGTGGCATGGGAAGAAGAAATGAATTATGGGCTGTAATTCTGAAGCATTTCTTATTAAGGAGGCGACACAATCGTGTTTAGGTTTGCATCCAAGACGTTTAAGCATGAAAAAATAAAAACTATTTGGTTTGGGTTTGTTAACTAGCTGCATCTTACCCATGAAAGGCAGCTGAGTGACTTTGGGCCATTCACTGGGAGACAGTGAGTTCTAGTTGTAGCTTAGCCATGAAAGGCAGCTGGGTGACTTTGGGCCATTCATTGGGAGACAGTGAGTTCTAGTTGCAACCTAGCCATGAAAGCCAACTGGGTGATTTTGGGCCAATCACTTGGAGACAGTGAGTTCTAGTTGCAGCTTAGTCATGAAAGGCAGCTGGGTGACTTTGGGCCAATCACTTGGAGACAGTGAGTTCTAGTTGCAGCTTAGTCATGAAAGGCAGCTGGGTGTCTTTGGGCCATTCACTGGGAGACAGTGAGTTCTAGTTGCAGCTTAGCCATGAAAGCCAACTGGGTGACTTTGGGCCAATCACTTGGCGACAGTGAATTCTAATCCTGCCTTAGGTGTGAAAACCAGCTGGGTGACCTACGGCCAGTCCCTCTCTCTCAGCCCAACTCACCTCCTCTATTGTCTTATTGTGGGGGCACAATCGGAGAAGGAAGGTGTTTGCCACCTTGAATTACTTGTAAAAATAATAAAAGGCGGGATTAGAAATAAAATAAAAATAAATATGTGATTGAAGACCTTTCCTTCTACCCCCACCCCCATCCTCAATAAACCTCTCCCAGTATTGGAACTGTACCATCCCCAAAACATCATTCTTATTCGGTTCTTGCCTGCTGTGTCTGCTTTAGGTCACTGGAGTTTTCTCCCTCATTCCACTTCTAAATGGTTCCCCAACCAGCCCTGACTTGTGTAGCAGTGACACACACACATCTGCTGACTGGATGGATCGCCGACGACGCATTAAGCTCCGGGCAGACTGGTGGTCTATGGCGGAAAGCTTTCTGGCATCTGCCGGTGCCTGCATTTTTCACCCGTGACTGAAAGCAGATGCTGGAGGTACAATCGAGACTCTGTAAGCGTGTGTGGGTCCCAGGCAACTTGGTGGAACATCTGGCATGGGCTGGTCCCCCTCCTTGCCTCCCCACCTCCCAGGTGACTCATCTCTCCCCTAGGAGGGTGGCTCGAGCCCTTTGGCATCTGCAAAGGGGCAGGAAGTGTCTGCCTTCCTTCGGAGACCCGATCTTTATCTCTGCGTGCTTTTCCAATTTCATCACAGCCCTACTGGGTGACAGGATAAAACCTGTCAAAGGAGAAAAACAGAGGGACTGGTATATCCAAGTCACCTTCCTGTTCCTCTTTGACGATTTAGAACAGGGGTCTCCAACCTTGGCAACTTTAAGACTTGTGGACTTCAACTCCAAGAGTTCTGGGAGTTTGTTTATTTAAATTTATGTTTATTTAAACATAATAATAGTTGAAGTCCACAAGTCTTAAAGTTGCCAAGGTTGGAGACCCCTGATTTAGAAGGCAACCCAAACAACTCAAAACACCTTCCTTAAGGAGAGCAAACTGAGAGAGAAGACTTAGTTTGGGGGTGAGGAAGGGCAAGCAACAGGCCAGGCACCATCGTGAGCTGCCACAAAGAAGAAGGGGGTCAACCTATTCTCCAAAGCACCTGAAGGCGGGACAAGAAGCAATGGATGGAAACTAATATTGCATTCAGTTTTGGTCACCACAAAGTAAAAAAGAAGTTGAGACTCTAGAAAGAGTGCAGAGGAGAGCAAGAGAGATGATTAGGGGACTGGAGGCTGAAACATATGAAGAATGGTTGCAGGAAATGGGTATGTCTACTTTAATAAAAAGAAGGACTAGGGGAGACAGGATGGCAGTCTTCCAATATCTAAGGGGCTGCCACAAAGAAGAGAGAGTCAAGCTATTCTCCAAAGCACCTGAGGGCAGGAAAAGAAGCAATGGGTAGAAACTAATCAAGGAGAGAAGCAACTTAGAACTAAAGAGAAATTTCCTGACAGTGAGAACAATTAATCAGTGGAACAACTTGCCTGCAGAAGTTGTGGGTGCTCCAACACTGGAAGTTTTTAAGAAGATATTGGATAACCATTTGTCTGAAGTGATGTAGGGTTTCCTGCCTGGGCGCGGGGTTGGACTAGAAGACCTCCAAGGTCCCTTCCATCTCTGTTATTATTATTATTATTATAATCCAGGAGAGGAGCAACCTAGAAAATAAGGATAAATTTCATCAGACACTTCAACGGTAGACCATCTTCCCTTCAAAGGTTGTGGGTCTTCTACCACTGGAGGGTTTTTAAGAAAGGATTGGACAACCGTTTGTCTGAAGTGGTGTAGGGTTTCCTGCTTGAGCAGAGGGTTGGACTGGAAGGCCTCCAAGGTCCCTTCCAGCTCAGTTTTTTCCGCTATGGTTGAAAACCACCCATGGCCTGGTGAAAGTGGATCGAAAACACAAGGATGTCTTCTGTGATCAGCTGGAAGGTGGTTTAGGGCAGATAAAAGAATATACATACCTCTGTTTACACAGCACTTCATTTTAACCTGTGGAATGTACTATTGTACTCTTTTTTTTTTATTTGCATTTATATCCCGCCCTTCTCCGAAGACTCAGGGCGGCTTACACTATGTTAGCAATAGTCTTCATCCTATTTGTATATTTATATACAAAGTCAACTTATTGCCCCCAACAATCTGGGTCCTCATTTTACCTACCTTATAAAGGATGGAAGACTGAGTCAACCTTGGGCCTGGTGGGACTAGAACCTGCAGTAATTGCAAGCAGCTGTGTTAATAACAGACTGTCTTAGCCGTCTGAGCCACAGAGGCTGTCATGCTAGCCGCCAATTCGGGTGGCTTTAAAAAAAGTGTTGGATAAATTCACGACTGGGCAAAAGCTGCCCTATAGTGTTACGCTGAATTGCCCATAGTATCTAATCAGAATCATTCCATATAAAAACGTGACTTTTTGTTGTATAGAAATGTACATCTAAGACGTTATCGTAGAGAAAGAAATGCATGGCACATGTACGTAGATTCTATTGTCAGGGTTCCAAATAATACACCCATGGCGAACAAAAATCCGAGGGGTCTTTATTTTTTATTTTATTATTTATTCAAGGTTGACTCAGCCTTCCATCTTTCTGAAGTGGGTAAAATGAGGAGCCAGATTGTTGGGAGCAAGAGGCTGACTCTGTAAACCGCTTAGAGAGGGCTGTAGAGCCCTGTGAAGTGGTAAGTCTAAGTGCTAAGTGCTATTGCTATGGCAAGCTAACTCTGCCGACTGTCAGCAGTTTGATCCGGACCGGCTCAAGGTTGATTCAGCCTTCCATCCTTCCAAGGTGGGTAAAGTAAGGACCCAGATTGTTGGGGGCAATAGGCTGACTCTGTAAACCGCTTAGAGAGGGCTGTAAAGCACTGTGAAGCACTATATAAGTCTAAGTGCTATTCAGAGGTGATATTCAGCAGGTTCTAACCAGTTCTGGAGAACCGGTAGCAGAAATTTGGAGTAGTTCGGAGAACCGGTAAATACCACCTCTGACTGACCCCACCCACATCTCTTCTCTGCCTCCTTAGTCCTTCAGCTGATCGGGAGGAAATGGGGATTTTGCAGTATCCTTCCCCTGGAGTGGGTAGGGAATGGAGATTTTACAGTATCCTTCCCCTGCCACGCCCATCAAGCCATGCCCACAGAACCGGTAGTAAAAAAAATTGAATCCCACCACTGGTGCTATTGCTATTGTCTGGGGGTTTTCAATTTAATTAGTGAAAAAAAAAAGGAGATCGAAGGGACTACTGTAATATTTGAATGCCATGTTGACACAGATGTCATTTTAGATCCATCTGGGCATTTCTTGTGAAGGACTGCATAACATCAGGCTGGCCACTCTTGGAGGCAGAATCCTCAGTTAGATAAACTTCAGTGAAAGGGAATCCTCGTTTCTGGTTCGGCAGACAACATGCAAAAAACCCTTGCTAGCGATTTTGAAATAGCAGCTACTGTGTATTGGGGTGTGATGAGGGAAACATGTTTCAGAGCCCGTTTGTTCACGGTAACCCCCCATTGTTTAGGAGTTGCTGATAGGAGTTGTCACTTCAGCAGCTGTGAAGGGCCCCCCACCCCAGCTTGGAGGCCCCACCACCTGGGAAAACCTGGGTTCAAGGACTTTAGAGAAGGAGTTGGGAGGGGGGAAATCAAGAGGAGACAACAAGAGAAAGTCATAGCAGCTAACCTGGACAACTGTTTGCATTTTGTCAAGATGAAACAGCATGGCTGGGCAGGCTAATTATACAGTGTGATGAGCTGGAAGAGAAGATGGTGCGACATGTTCTCTTTGCCCAAACGTGCCCCATCCCCACCCAGATTAATACGTGTGTGTATGTGTGTATGTGCGTGCGTGTTTAAATAACTCTAAACTGCATTCCTGGGCAACATGTATAAGTGGCCTTAAGCACATGCAGTTATTGTCAACACTGGCTCTCATTCGCTAGCCTGACTCACAAAGTCAGTCCGATCACTTGATTGTGCTTCCCCCAGATTTTAATCATGTCACACTGCAGTGGAACAGCAGTGGTGGATTAGTCAGATTCGCCCCAAATGGAGCGTTTGAGAACTTCCAAATGTTCCTATAGGACAGATTAGGGGTGCTATTCAGCAGGTTCTGACAGGTTCTGGAGAACCGGTAGCGGAAATTTTGAGTAGTTCGGAGAACTGGCAAATGCCACTTCTGGCTGGCCCCAGAGAGGGGTGGGAATGGGGATTTTGCAGTATCCTTCCCCTGGAGTGGGGAGGGAATGGGGATTTTGCAGTATCCTTCCCCTGGAGTGGGGTGGGAATGGGCATTTTGCAGTATCCTTCCCCCAGGAGTGGGGTGGGAATGGGCATTTTGCAGTATCCTTCCCCCAGGAGTGGAGTGGGAATGGACATTTTGCAGAATCCTTCCCCTGGAGTGGGGTGGGAATAGAGATTTTGCAATATCTTTCCCCCAGGAGTGGGGTGGGAATGGGAATTATGCAGTATCCTTTTTCCAGGAGTGGGATGGGAATGGGCATTTTGCAATATCCTTCCCCCAGGAGTGGGGTGGGAATGGAGATTTTGCAATATCCTTCCCCTCAGGAGTGGGGTGGGAATGGGCATTTTGCAATATCCTTCCCCCAGGAGTGGGGTGGGAATGGAGATTTTGCAATATCCTTCCCCCCAGGAGTGGGGTGGGAATGGAGATTTTGCAATATCCTTTCCCCAGGAGTGGGGTGGGAATGGAGATTTTGCAGTATCTTTCCCCTGCCACACCCACCAAGCCATACCACGTCCACCAAGCCACACCCACAGAACCAGTAGTTTAAAAAAAATGAATTCCACCCCGGGACAGAGGTGCCCAATCTGAAGTCCCACAACTAACTGAAGCCGTTAGTAACTGGAGAATAGATGTAGGAGGTGACCAGGCTGAGCCTGAGGGTGGGGTGAAACATGTCATTGGTTTGGAGTTGCTGTGCTCCCATGAGAGCCCTCAATCCCATCTATCCTGTGAATTCCAGAGCAATGATTCTCAACCTTGGCGACTTTTAAAGACGTGTGGGCTTCAACTCCCAGAATTCCCAGTATGGGGAAATATGAGGAGTTGATGTCCACGTGTCTTAAAGTTTATCAACGTTGAAAAACACTGAACTACTAGAGACAGGACAGAATATCTTGCCCCTGACGCTTGAGTAGGATCTCTATCTTGGATTGTCTCCACCTTATAGGATGTAGAGGTTGGGTTTTGTTTATCTACCTGCCTACCCTATTCAACCGTTCAAATAGATTTACTCATTAAAAGGGCTCAACTGGGGAGATGGTGCGATCTTGCCTGAACTCTTAAATGGAGAAGAAGGATCGTTTTTCCAAATTGTTTCAGATGTCCAGATGACCTTTAGACACATCTTTGAATTGGACCTGATTCAGTCAGGCACAGAAAATGTCTATGGTGGGCGTGGCCTAGTTGACCTCCTGCACCACGGTGGGGGTGGTGGCTATTTGCCCTCCCCGGGCTCCAGAGGCTTTCCTCGAGCCTCCAGGAGGGCAAAAACGGCCTCCCCAGGCTCTGGAGGGCCTCTGGAGGCTGGAAACGGGCCCATTTCTGGCCTTTCTGAATGTTGTGACCCAGGCCCAAGCAGGTAGTAGGAAACTCAGTCCGTGAAAAAACAAACAAACTTTATTCCAACAGCTGAGAATTACTTCATTCCTAGCGTCGTTCAACTCAAATTAAAGCAAATGCCTCCCAACACAAATTCCTCAGTCCTATCGCAAACCTTGGTCCAATTAGGCAAACTACCAAAGGCCTTTCTTGGCAAACGTTCAGAAGTCACAAAAATAAATGCAAGACATAGACGAAGCAGAAGATGAAGCTACCAATGTTGTTTTCCGGCAAAGCCCAAATGCCGTTGCTGGTCTGTTTTAAGCCTTATGGGAGGGGCCAATCATCTCTTGGCCCTACTCCCGAGTTGTCCTTTTTGCTTGAGCTGCTCTTGCCTTCTGACAGCTCTTCTCATGCATGCATTAGGAACAGGCTCCTCCTGTTCCTCTGCCTCACTACTATCAGTCTCTGGAGGCTCTGGAGTCCGCACCTCACTTCCCGATGGCCCTGGCCTCACCTCAACCTCATCACTGTCCGATTCTGTTGCCAGCTCCATAGCTGTTGACAGACCACAACACCAAACTTATGGTAGGCTCAAAAAGTTGACCTGCATCAGTTTGGAGGGCTGAACATCGGGAGTAAGTCATCACACCACAACAGTGCTAAAGAGATTGTGCGGGACAGCATTCCACCACTAATAAGCATCCAACCTTTTCTTTCTCGTTTGATGGCAAGGCTGGCTGGCTGGCTGGCTGGCTGGCCGGCATGTCCCTGTGCTCCTCCAATCCTCCCTAGCTTGCTCCTCTGCCAAGGAAAAGGCTTCCTTGCAGCTGACATAATTTAGAGTGGAACAGACTGAGTTGGGACATGTTAAAGACTGTAGTTGGCATTTTTTTTTTTTTTTGGCCTGGCTCTGAACAGCGTTGCTGTTCAAATTGAGGGAGAGAAAACAGAACTCTGGGGCCAAGAGGGGCCAAGAGGCAGCCTGAGCAGTGAGACAGAGATGGGGCTGCAAAGTTGCTTTTCTGAACAAAGTAAGGAGAATAACAGAGTTGGAAGGGACCTTGGAGGTCTTCTAGTCCAACCTCCTACTCAGGCAGGAAATCCTTACACCACTTCAAAAAAATAGTTATCCAACATCTTCTTAAAAACTTCCAGTGTTGTAGTATCCACAACCTCTGGAGGCAAGTCGTTCCACTGGTTAATTGTTCTCACCATCAGGACATTTCTCCTCAGTTCTAAGTTGCTTCTCTCCTTGATGAGTTTCCACCCATTGCTTCTTGTCCTGTAAATCTCTAGCAAAACAACAGTATAGGTGATTGGTCACTTGCAATCTAAATTCTTGTATGGACGTGCCTTTTTTTTTGGTCATGGCCAACAAATTAGCGTGGGATTACTGCAGTTACTGAAAAGAAGGCTAAAGGTTGTTTCCCCGACTTGCTTATTTTGAAAAATGGGTGAATCATGGTAGATTAGCCCAAAATATGGCATTGGAGACTGCTGAGTTTTCGTTTTCTTTTCTTTTTTTATGGGAAAGGTGTGGCGAGGCAAGAGTTGTCTTCAATTAAGAGTCATCTTCCCTTTTGGGTAAATTGGTAGCCATCTAGCCATGATTTGATACTAGGAGTCGAGGTTAGAATGATGACTTGCCAGGTTAGGCTGACTTTGACTAGAAAGGGTAATTGTGTTGTCTCTGTCCAGTGGTGGGATTCAAGTAATTTAACAACCGGTTCTCTGCCCTAATGAATTCTTCCAACAACCAGTTTGCCAAACTGCTTAGAAAGTTAACAACCGGTTCTCCCGAAGTGGTGCAAACTGGCTGAATCCCACCACTGCTTCCCTTCCCTTCTTCCTTTCCCTTCCCTTCCTTTTCTTCCCCTCCCTCTTTCCTTTCCTTTCCTTTCCTTTCCTTTCCTTTCCTTTCCTTCCCTTCCCTTCCCTTCCCTTCCCTTCCCTTCCCTTCCCTTCAGTAGTGGGATTCAAGTAATTTAACAACCGGTTCTCTGCCCTAATGAATTCTTCCAACAACCAGTTTGCCAAACTGCTTAGAAAGTTAACAACCGGTTCTCCCGAAGTGGTGCGAACTGGCTGAATCCCACCACTGTCTCTGTCTATGGGCCTCCGTAATTCAAGTCATGTTTGGAAATGATTTTAAGAGCGAAGGCAGGAGATCACACTCCTTGCAGGGGTGGACTGCTGGGGGGTTCGCAGGGGTTCAGGAGAACTTCTAGCTAAGATTCTGTGCAGTTTGGAGAACCCCCAAATCAATGGTGAAATCTGAACCGGTTTACTTCCAGTTCGCTGGCTGTGCATAAGCGCTGTGCACACCAAAAGGAGGCATGGGGTAAGTAGAACAGCGCACGGGGGGATCAGCTGTGGAGCGCGATCTCTCTTTTTTTTTTACTTTTAAAAGCATTTTTTTTACATCCTCTGCGGCCAAAGAGGTTGTAAAAAAATGCTTTTCATAGTTAAAAAAAAAAGCCTCTGACGATCAGGCAACTCAGCTGGGATCGTCAGAGCCTTTTTTTTACCTTTTAAAAGCATTTTTTTAACCGAAGAGGTTGTAAAAAAATGCTTTTAAAAGTAAAAAAAAAAAAGGCTCTGAGCATCGCGTGGCTCAGCTGGGCATGGGTGGGGTGGGGGGTGGCAGGGATTTTTTCTACTGGTTCTCCGAACCCTCCGCCGCCATCGCTACCCGATCGGCCAATCCGGTCCAAACCGGGAGCATTTCACCCCTGCCCCAAATTCTACTCCTGGTTGCCCCCCCCACCTCCCAGGAGTCCCCACGCGGTCTGTTTTGGATGCAAATAAGTGCAGGGCACACACACGGAGGCTCGGGGTGGGGTGGGGTGTGAATGGGTCTACTGGAAGTTCAGAAAGGCCAGAAATGGGCCTGATTCCAGCCTCCAGAAGGCCTACGGAGTCTGGGGAGGCCATTTTTGCCCTCTAGGAGGTTCGAGGAAAGCTTCCCGAGCCCGGGGGGGAGGGCAAAAAGGTGTCGTCGTCCTCTATAGTGGTGCAGGAGGTCAACTAGGCCATGTCCACCATGGCTACATCCACCCAGCAACCGGGCAGAGAACCCCTTGCTAAAATTTTTGAAGCCCACCCCTGACTACTTGCTATAATTAACTTCTGAGTCGAGTCAAAATTTGGTGGCCGGAACGAGGAGCGGAGATGGGGAAGGATCAAAAATGCCAAGATTTTTCTCCCCAATGATTATAGCGACCTTTGATAGGAACTGTAATCCGTATTTGTTTTTTATTAATTAATTTATTTAGAAAATCTATATTGCTCATGGCAACTTACAGGAAATAAACACGCAATATAAAAGAAATAAAAATTATAAAATAATAAACTACCACCACCCCATACTCCAGCGACAACACACCCTCATGCCAGCGATTTAACGGGCTCCATCCCGCTCTGGGTTCCCCAGTCCCGGTGGCAGAACCACGCCTTGTTGTAGGGACTCGAACATCATGGGTTGAAGTATCCTGCTGCGTTTTCTCACCAATGAGAACATGAGTGGTCAGCCCATCATATGTAGGTTGGGGAACTCATGGACTTTGCTATCTTTTCTCCAGGTTCATTCTGCTCAGTGCTGTTTACTTGAGAGAATGGAGAAATATCCTCCCTGACTTGGACAAGATCTTTCTTTAGTCATTCATGATTCCCTCCTCCATCCCTAATTGACAATGAAGTCCTTTCAGAGAGTCCATGTACCCTTGAGAACTTCCAGATTACAAAATTCACTGCTCTCGGCATCATGCGGCGCGATTAAACATGGGCCCTTGAAAGGAGAAGGTGTTTTGAATAGTTTTTTCTCAAAGTTGAACGTTTGGAATCCGGATCAAGCCAAAACGACTGCAGTCCGCAGTGTGATGGGCATTATTTATTTTATTTATTTATTGCTTTATCTATTTCTCAAAGCGATTCTGAGTGGGCGTCCAGAGAACAACCAAAAAGCACACACACCAGTGCAGTGGTGGGTTTCAAAAATGTTTACTACCAGTTCTGTGGGCGTGGCTTGGTGGGCATGGCAGGGGAAAGATACTGTAAAATCTCCATTCCCTCCCCACTCCAAGGGAAGGATACTGCAAAATCCCCCTTCTCTCCCCACTCTAGGGGAAGGATACTGCAAAATCCTCATTTCCTCCCCATCAGCTGGGACTCGGGAGGCAGAGAATAGATGGGGGCGGGGCCAGTCAGAATTTTTACTACCGGTTCTCCGAACTACTCAAAATTTCCACTTCTGGTTCTCCAGAACTGGTCAGAACCTGCTGAAACCCACCTCTGACACACACACACACACACACACACACACACACAAACATCGTTCTTATAAAAACTGGGGGGGGGAGGGAGAATCATCCTTCAAAAGAAAACACGATTACACAAATGATCACCGATGAAGTCCCTGTCGCATTTATTTCACAGGGGTGTTTTCTTTGAAGGATCGTTGATATTTCCATCATTTTGCATGCCAGGGGCATGAGGCAAAAACCTACACTTTTATTCTCCAATTGCAGGCAGTTGCACGCCTCCTAGGATCTCAGCCGCAAAAGGCATTTTTGCTTTAAAACCCCTGCTTGTCTCTGCTCTGGTGTGACACATGCCAGAACCCAAGTATTTCTAGAGGCAAATTGGGCCGTCGTTTTGGTTTTGGTGACCCTTCTTAACCTGTACCAGCCAGCAGGCTAGCACAAATGTCAGCCTTGTTTACTTGGACAAGACTGATAGCATCCAGGTGGAATTTCCAGACTCTTCTTGGACTCTTCTTTCTTTCTTTCTTTCTCCCCCCCCCTTTCCTTTTCTCTATTAAAATGATAGGGTTTTGCAAAGCCAGCACAAATCTTCGGCAGTAAAAAAGTCTCTTGCTTTGAGCTTTGTCATCATTCCAGTTTCTGAAAGTTAATAAATGTCCCACACTGGATCAGACCAGGGATACACACAGGATTGCTGTCACTACTACTACTACTATTATTATTATTACTACTACTACCACTTCCATCCTCTTCTCCTCCTCCTCCTCCTCCTCCTCTCCTTCTTCTTCTCCTTCTTCCTCTTCTTCCTCCTTCTTCTTTTTCTTCTTTGTCCTCCTGCTTCCTTCCTTTTCCCTTCTTCTTCTTCTTCTTCTTCTTCTTCTTCTTCTTCTTTCTTCTTCTTCTTCTTCTTCTTCTTCTTCTTCTTCTTCTTCTTCTTCTTTTTCTTTTTTCTCCTCCTCCTCCTCTTCTCCTTCTTCCTCCTCTTCCTTCTTTTTCTTCTTTGTTCTCTCCTTCCTTTTTCCTCCTCCCTCTCCTCCCCCTCCCCCACAAAAAGGCCATCATTCTGAAGGACCCCCAAATCAAAATCAAACAAAAATGTAAAAACTTCGCACCCCTCTAGAATCAGTAGCCACGAAGGGATGTGTTAAAGGTTAAGGTGAAAACATATGTCCATTTTTATATGCAACGAGGAGATGCCTTCAAAAGTCTCCCTTGCCATAGCTAAAACTTTTCAAAAGTTGCTACCCAGCTGTGATGCCTATTTTGGGGGAAAAAGGGAGAAATGATAAGATGCCTAAGGACTCATCCTGGTAAGGTAAAAGTAAAGATTTATTGCGGTTTCACTAATGGAGTTCAAAAACCGATGGGAGAGGTCTAGATGATCTTACAGACTCTCCATACATGCTGTTAAGGTGGATTTATTTGAAGGGGGGGGCTCATCTGAACTCCCTAATCTGTCCCCGATTCACTATTTCTGGTCCACTGCTTCCAAAGACAATCAAAATAGAGAGATAACATTTATTTTTGAAGATGTGATCTGGCAGCTCTGGTCTAACTTCATTCCTGACATTCCACAGCTTCGGCTTAAAGAGGATAGTTCTTTTTTTTTAAAAAAACGGAGTATCAATGCCAGAGGCTCTTGCTGGATCAGTTTTTGAAGAAACAAAGAACACTGATAGCATCTCATGTATGATTTCTAGACCTGCATCCTGATATAGGGACACCCTCCTGGCTCACATCTTCCTCAGCCCTGCCAAGTCCGGCAGTTTGAACCTCATGTCTGCAGTGCGAGAGGAGAAAAGCCTGTGGCTTCCATTGAAAACGTTAAGCCAGGTGTTCACTTAAATCGTTAACAGAAGTTAACAGAATTGGAAGGGAGTTTGGAGGTCTTCTAGTCCAATCAAGCAGGAGACCCTATCATTTCAGACAAATGGCTGCCCAGTCTCTTCTCCAAACCCTCAACTTTGGGTTACTAAGGGGCGTGCCTAAGTGCACCTGCGTGCCTACCGTCCCTGTCCTAATATTCCTTTTTACTTACTCTTTTTCAAGTATCCAGATTATGTTTATACTTTTACATGTCTGTTGTCTACTATTATTTCTACTATTGTCTATTATTATGTCAACTGCTTACTATTGTTTACTATTGTCTACTATTGTCTGGGGACGCGGTGGCTCAGGGGCTAGGACGTCGAGCTTGTCGATCGAACAGTTGGCAGCTCAGCGGTTCGAATCCCTGGTGCTGCCGTGTAACGGGGTGAGCTCCCGTTACTTGTCCCAGCTTCTGCCAACCTAGCAGTTTCGAAAGCACATAAAAATGCAAGTAGAAAAAATAGGGACCACCTTTGGTGGGAAGGGAACAGCGTTCCGTGCGCCTTTGGCGTTGAGTCATGCCGGCCACATGACCACGGAGACGTCTTCGGACTGTGCTGGCTCTTCGGCTTTGAAACGGAGATGAGCACCGCCCCCTAGAGTCGGGAACGACTAGCACGTGTGTGTGAGGGGAACCTTTACCTTTACCTTACTATTGTCTACTATTGTCTACTGTCTACTATTGACCTTACCCCATTCCTAACAGGTTTGTAAGGGGCGCGCATAAGAGCACAAGCGTGCCTACCGTTCCTGTCCTATTGTTTCATTTCATTATATCCAATTAATATAGTTATTACATACTTATATATATGCTTATATATTGTATAGTTATTTCATGCTTATGCTTATATATACTATTGTGACAAAATAAATAAATAAAATAAAATGTTATATGATTGACAAAATAAAACAAACAAACAAACAAACTTCTGGAGGCAAGCAGTTCCACTGGTTAATTGTTCTCACACTGTTAGGAAATTTCTCCCTAGGTGTAGGTTGCTTCTCTCCTTGATAATTTTCCATCCGTTGCTTCTTGTGTTGCCTTCTGGTGCTTTGGAAAACAGGTTGACACGCATACACCCTCTTTGTGGCAGCCCCTCAAATATTAGGAAACTGCTATCATGTTGGCCCTAGTCCTTCTTTTTACTAGACTAGACATATCACGTTCCTGCAACTGTTTTTGGTTATGTTTTAGCCCCTGGTCCCCTAATCATCTTTGTTGCTCTTCTCTGCGCTCTTTCTAGTCTCTTAACATTTTTTTTAAATAATTTGATGACCAAAACTGGATGCAGTTTTCTAAATGTGATCTTACTGAGGCTTTTGAAAGTGGTACTAATACTTCATGTGAACTTGATTCTATCCAGGGGTGAAATGCTCCTGGTTCCTTCCCCCCCCCCCACATGCCCAGCTGAGCTGCGGAATCATCAGAGGGTTTTGTTTTTTTTACTTTTAAAAGCATTTTTTCTTTGGCCTCTGATGATCATGCAGCTCAGCTGGGATCGTCAGAGGCTTTTAAAAGCATTTTTTTACAACCTCTTCGACCAAAGAGGTTGTAGAAAAAATGCTTTTAAAAGGCTCTGCGATCCCAGCTGAGTTGCCTGATCATCAGAGACTTTTTTTTCTTTTAAAGGCAAAAAAAATGTTTTTAAAAGAAAAGCCCCTGATGATCAGGCAACTCAGCTGGGATCATCAGAGGAGCCTTTTAAAAGCATTTTTTTACAACCTCTTTGGTCGAAGAGGTTGTAGGAAAAATGCTTTTAAAAGTATAAAAAAAAGTTGGCCATGCCCACCCAGTCACATTAGCCGCCCCACCAAGCCATGCCCACAGAACCGGTAGTAGCAAATTTTACATTTCACTTCTGATTCTATCCCTCTGTTAATGCAAGCTAGGGGTTGCACTGGCTTCTGTACAAATACAAATAGGAAAGATATACACCATTGGGTATCCAAATTTGGCCAACATCCTTTTTGCCAGCAGATCCCTTTTAAAAATTGTGCAGAGTACCTGTTTTTAAAGCTAGAAAGAGAAGGTGACTTTTGCAAACTCTTCACACGAACCTTATTCCTGTTGAATGCTGCAGAGAAAGTGAGGTTTGCACACAGGTGTGTGTGTTTGTGTGTGTGTGTGTGAGAGAGACAGAGCTAAATAAGCAACTGCACAACCCCATTAGAGGAAAATGTTATTATTTAACACTGCTTTAATCTAATTAGCAAGTACCATACACAAAGGCTCTGTTTGCAGAGGAATGGGTAGGTAGTTTTTACGTAGCAATTAAGGAATTACATCACGACTAGCCAGTCACAATTAGAAAAACAGGCACAGCCGACAGCAATTGCTAGATGACATCAGTAGCAAATCAGCAGAGTTAAAATGTGTGTTTATCGTGGAATTCTGCACCTCCCAAGTTACTAATGACTACAGGCAGGACTCTCAAATTACATATGGCCTCTGTGGTGTGTGTTACAGGTTCAGAATGCTCAGATTAGGAATGGGCTCTAAAATGTGATGAGACAATAAAAAAACAAACCCCATAGCGTGTGTATATATATATATATATATATATATATATATATATAAAAACGCCCACACAGCATGAACAAACGAGATGACACCTCCCGCCTACCAGCCATTTGGAAACCCGCCCTTATTGACAAACGAGTCCCTAACACGAGGAATGACACCAGACCCACACTCACGAGGTCCACACAGGATGTCACCACCACACATCCACCCAGAAAGCAGACCCAAACCCACACTGATCATGAAGCACGACCAAGGACCAGAAGCCAGACCGCAGCTGCAACATTAGCCATTTCAAACCCCTCCAATCCATACATGCAGCAGACTGACACCCACTATGAAGATGTAGCACGACCACAAAGCCAAACAACAGCTATGCAGCTCACCAGCTCAAATCCCCCTGCAACACAGACTAAACTGAGCACAAACAAGCCCCCACCAACACAGGACACACCCCCAGCCAATCAGAGCACAAACCCCCCCCATCCAATCAGAGCACAGCCAAGCTCCCACCCAATCAGTTCAAACCCCCACTAGCAGTTAAAAGGAAGAAACAGCTGCGATCACACATTGCTCCCAGAAGCACGAAGCTGAAGCCTGAAGATGACGAATGAGACTTCGTCGAAACGTCGCCAAGACACTTCCAATTTTACACGGGAGAAAACCCGAACAACCAAAGACCTACATACAAACACCCGTCCGGCAAGGCTGTATACTATCACCCTGCCTATTTAACTTATATGCAGAACACATCATGAGAAAGGCAGGGCTAGATGAATCAAAAATTAGAATTAAGATTGCCGGAAGAAATATCAACAACTTCAGATATGCAGATGATACCACTCTAATGGCAGAAAGCGAAGAGGAACTAAAGAGTCTCTTGATGCGGGTGAAGGAGGAGATTGCAAAAGTTGGCTTGAAACTCAACTTTAAGAAAACTAAAATCATGGCATCCGTCCCTTTCAATTCCTGGCAGATAGATGGTGAAGAAATGGAGGTAGTGACAGATTTTATTTTCCTGGGCTCCAAGATCACCGCAGATGGGGACTGCAGCCAAGAAATTAAAAGACACTTGCTCCTGGGGAGGAAAGCTATGGCAAATCTAGACAGCGCACTAAAAAGCAGAGACATCACCCTGCCAACAAAAGTGTGTATAGTCAAAGCTATGGTTTTCCCAGGTGCAATGTATGGCTGTGAAGGTTGGACCATAAGAAAGGCTGAGCGCCAAAGAATTGAGGCCTTTGAACTCTGGTGCTGGAAAAGACTTCTGTGAGTCCCTTGGACTGCAAGGCGAACAAACAAGTCAGTTCTAGAGGAGATCAACCCTGACTGCCCTTTAGAAGGCCAGATCCTGAAGATGAAACTGAAATACTTTGGCCACCTAATGAGAAAGAAGGACTCACTGGAGAAGAGCCTAATGCTGGGAAAGATTGAGGGCAAAAGAAGAAGGGGATGACAGAGAACGAGGTGGCTGGATGGAGTCACTGAAGCAGTAGGCATGAGTTTAAATGGACTCCAAAGGATGGTAGAGGACAGGAAGGCCTGGAGGAATGTTGTCCATGGGGTCGCGATGGGTCGGACACGACTTCGCAACTAACAACAACAAATATATAAGTATAAGCATGAAATAACCACACAAAATGAATACAACCAAAGGGAACATTAGTACAGGAATATATATATATATGTAGGTCTTGGCATATTCGGATCTTTTCCTGTGTAAGGTTGAGAGTATCTTGGCAACGTTTCGATGAGGTCTCACTCATCATCTTCAGGCTGGTGCCTGTGGTACTACACAGCCAACCAACCCGCTTAGAGCAACACTCCCCACCAGTATTTATAGAGAGACGGCAGCTCCGACCACGCTTTGCTCGCACAAGCACGAAACCAAAAGCACCAGCCTGAAGATGATGAGTGAGACCTCGTCGAAACATCGCCTAGATACTCTCAACCTTACATGGGAAAAGACCCAAATATGCCAAGACCTACATACCTATACCTGTGAAAACCTACGAAAACATATATATATATATATCCCTTTCCTCTAACCCAGGGGTGTTACAGTGGCATCATGTGATGTATTGGGACTTTTTTCCCCTTTGCTAAACTGGGCGTGGGCGTGGCCAGCGCGTGACGCATATGGTCTAACCTCCCCCCCAGTGGGTTCTCCATAAGTACAGTAATGTAAAGTGACCATCTGTAGTGGCAGAAAATTGAGCATTTCAATAAAGGGGAATATTTGTAGCTCAGGGTCGAAATGAGGGGTCCATGGTGCTCTCTGAGCTTGGTTGCTGTCTTGCAGATGTTTCATTATCAACTAGGTAACATTATCATTGCTGAGCGTAGGGGGGTCCTTTTGCTGATTTTTCCCTCTGTGACATCACAGAAGCTTAACCAATCACTGCCAGAACATTTATTTCTCTTCTTACCAGCATTCCAAAATCGGGGATCTCTTGATGCCCTTAAGAATGTACTCAAAGTTCATTGGGAGAAGGTTTTGAGGCTGGATGGACTCCAAGAGATAGCTTTTCAAAACAACATTTTAAAAAGTGGACATTTTAATTCATAATGCCTTCATAAAACCACACTTGGAATATTGCATTCAGTTTTGGTCGCCACGATGTAAAAAAGATGTGGAGACTCTAGAAAGAGTACAGAGAAGAGCAACAAAGATGATAAGGGGGCTAAAACATATGAAGAACGGTTGCAGGAACTGGGTATGTCTAGTTTAATGAAAAGAAGGACTAGGGAAGACATGATAGCAGAGTTCTGGTATCTCAGGGGCTGCCACAAAGAAGAGGTTGTCAAGCTATTCTCCAAAGCACCTGAAGGCAGGACAAGAAGCAATGGGTGGAAACCAATCAAGGAGAGAAGCAACTTAGAACTAAGGAGAAATTTCCTGACAGTCAGAACAATTAATCAGTGGAACAAATTGCCTCCAGAAGTTGTGAATGCTCCAATACTGGAAGTTTTTAAGAAGATGTTGGATAACCATTTGTCTGAAGTGGTGTAGGGTTTCCTGCCCAAGCAGGGGGTTGGACTAGAAGACCTCCAAGGTCCCTTCCAACTCTGTTATTCCATTCTCTTCTAATAACACAAGGGATTGACTAGAAAAGTTGGGAGAGAGAGAGACAGAGACAGAGAGGGAAAGGCTGTTCCAGGCACCAAGAATGTCAGTCCTTGGAGTACAAAGGCCAAGAATGGGAGTGAACATCAGGATAAAACTTAATCTTCAGGCAGCTTTCCAATCCAGTCCTTGAGAAAGACATTATTTTGAATGACACTCATTTGCAGGGGGAAAACACACACACACACACACACACACACCGGCTCCTCAGCTGGCAGGAAAGTGGGGAAGGGATGGTCTGCACAGAGCAGAGGAGGAACATCCCTGCTCATACCTGCCTTCCTTGCATTTTAGTTCAAAGAAGACTTCCAAGTAACACCCCCTCCCAATTTCCCACAGTAGGAAATGTGGCAGGCCTGAAGACCAGTGGTGGGTTTCAAAAAACCCAGTCAGAATTTTTACTACCGGTTCTCCGAACTACTCAAAATTTCCGCTACCGGTTCTCCAGAATTGGTCAGAACCTGCTGATACCCACCTCTGCTGAAGACCTAATGCAAAAGATGGCTTCCAAGCCTGCACACCTTGACTCATGAAAACAGTTGAGACCAAAATTTTCATTGGTAAGCATGGCAGTTGTTAAGAATGAATGAATGAATGAATGAATGAATATTTTAATTTGTATACTGCCCTTCTCCCGAAGGACTCAGGGCGGTGAACAGGCAGATAAAATACAGATATACACAATAGTTAAAACATTCCTTAAAAAACTGATTTAAATTTGCCCAAATATTAAAATAACATACACCCCCATAAAATTACAAAACTTTAAAAACCCATCAAATTCAATTAAAATTTAAAGGTAAAAATCAAGCTAGTCCAGCCATACGAAATAAATAAGTTTTAAGTTCGCGGCGAAAGGTCCTAAGGTCAGGTAATTGTCGAAGTCCGAGGGGAAGTTCGTTCCACAGGGTCGGAGCCCCCACAGAGAAGGCCCTCCCCCTGGGGGCCACCAGTTAACATTGTTTGGCTGACGGCACCCTGAGGAGTCCCTCTCTGTGGGAACGCACCGGACGATGGGAGATAAGAGACTGGCAGTAGACGGTCCCGTAGATAGCCCGGTCCTAAGCCATGGAGCGCTTTAAAGGTGGTAACCAATACCTTGAAGCGCACCCGGAAAACAACAGGTAGCCAGTGCAGTCTGCGCAGGATAGGTGTTATGTGGGAGCTCCGAACCGCTCCCTCAATAACCCGCGCAGCCGCGTTCTGAACTAGCTGAAGTCTCCGGGTGCTCTTCAAGGGGAGCCCCATGTAGAGAGCATTGCAGTAGTCCAGGCGAGAGGTAACAAGAGCATGAGTGACCGTGCATAAGGCATCCCGGTCCAGGAAGGGATTTATTTTATTTATTTATTTTATTAAATTTTTATACCGCCCTTCTCCCGAAGGACTCAGGGCGGTGTACAGCCAAAGTAAAAACAAAGATATATACAGTTTAAAACAACAATTAAAAAGAGCAAATTTTAAAGGCCGATTATTAAAATTTAAATTAAAAAGTTAAAAAATATTAAAACCCCAATTAAAATACATCACTAAATTATGCCAGTCCCGCTTTAATGAATAAATATGTTTTGAGCTCACGACGGAAGGTCCGAAGATCGGGCACTTGACGCAGACCGGGGGGAAGTTCATTCCAGAGCGTCACTGCCCCCACAGAGAAGGCCCTACTCCTGGGGGCCGCCAGCCGACACTGTTTGGCGGACGGCACCTGAGGAGACCCTCTCTGTGAGCGTCTGGTCGGTGGGAGGCAAAAGGTAACAGCAGGCGGTCTCGTAAGTACCGGGTCCTAAGCCATGGGCGCTTTAAAGATAGTTACCAAAATCTTGAAGCGCACCGAAGACCACAGGAAGCCAGTGCAAGCTACGGAGCAGCGATGTCACGTGGGAGCCACGGCTCCGTTACTACTCAGCGCAGCCGCATTCTGGACTAACTGCAGCCTCCGGGTGCACCTCAAGGGCAGCCCCATGTAGAGAGCATTGCAATAATCCAGCCTAGGCGTAACCAGGCGTGGTGACCGTGCATAAGGCATCCCGATCAAGGAAGGGCGCAACTGGCGAACCAGGCGAACCTGGTAAAGGCCCTCCTGGCGGCGGCCGCCAGGTGTTCATCAAAGACAGCCGTCCGTCCAGGAGGACACCCAAGTTGCGAACCGCCTCCTTTGGGGCCACTAACTGCCCCAACAGTCAGCTGCGGATGCAGCTGACTGTACCGGGATGCCGGCATCCACAGCCACTCCGTCTTGGAGGGATTGAGCTTGAGTCTGTTTCTCCCCATCCAGACCCGTACAGCTTCCAGGCACCGGGACAGCACTTCGACCGCTTCGTTGGGGTGGTCCGGGGTGGAAAAGTACAGCTGAGTATCATCAGCGTACAGATGATAACTCACCCCGAAACCACTGATGACCTCACCCAGCGGCTTCATATAGATGTTGAACAGGGTGGGCGAGAGAATCGACCCCTGAGGCACCCCACAAGGGGGGCGCCTCGAGGGCGGCCTCTGCCCCCCTGTCAACACCGTCTGCGACCGGTCAGAGATAGGAGGAGAACCACCGATAAACGGTGCCCCCCACTCCCAATCCCTCCAACCGGCGCAGCAGGATACCATGGTCGATGGTATCGAAAGCCGCTGAGAGATCTAATAGGACCAAGGCAGAGGAGCAACCCCTGTCCCTGGCCCTCCAGAGGTCATCCACCAACGCGACCAAAGCCGTCTCCGTGCTATAACCGGGTCGGAAGCCGGACTGGAACGGGTCCAGATAGACAGTTTCCTCCAGGTGCCGGGGGAGCTGCCATGCAACCACACTCTCAACAACCTTCGCCACAAAGCGAAGGTTGGAGACTGGACGATAATTACTCAAAATAGCTGGGTCCAGGGAAGGCTTCTTGAGGAGAGGTCTCACCACCGCCTCCTTCAAGGCGGCGGGGAAAACCCCTTCCATCAAAGAAGCATTTATAATCCCCTGGAGCCAGCCTCGTGTCACTTCCTGAGCAGCCAGCACTAACCAGGAAGGGCACGGGTCCAGTAAACATGTAGTTGCATGTAACCTCCCCAGCAACCTGTCCATGTCCTCGGGAGCCACAGAATCAAACTCATCCCAAATAACCTCAACAAGACGCGTCTCTGTCGTCCCGGCTGTATCATCGCAATCTTGGTCCAAACTATCCCAGGGATGCAACTGGCGGATCAGGCGAACCTGATAAAAAGCTCTCCTGGAGACGGTCGCCAAGTGATCTTCAAAGGACAACCGACCATCCAGGAGCACGCCCAAGTTGCGTACCTTCTCCATCGGGGCCAATGACTCACCCCCGACAGACAGCCGCATCTGCAGCTGACTGTACCGAGGTGCCGGCATCCACAGCCACTCCGTCGGAGGGATTAAGTTTGAGCGTGTTCCTCCCCATCCAGACCCGTACGGCTTCCAAACACCGGGACAGCACTTCGAGAGAGAGTTGGGTTCAATTTTACAACCTTTTTTTTTTTTTGGCCTGGTTGTTTTTGGCCTGGCTGCAGTGCAGAGGTGGGTTTCAGCAGGTTCTGAGCAGTTCTGGCATGTGAAACCATCCCGCCTGGACCACGCAGCCCCGCTGGTCTTCGCACACATGGGAGTGCCGATACCTGGAAGAGCGGTGGTCCATTGCGCATGCGCGAGCTGGCACCTGAACTTCCGGTTTCTGGCACAGACACGTGCCCGATGAACAGTTCCCATCGCGCATGCGTGTGACGTAGACCTGGAGGTTTGGGTGCCGGCTTGCGCATGTGCAACGGAACATCGCTCTTCCATGTGTCACCGCTCCTGCGCATGCAATGGCCAGCTGACCGGCGCGTGTGTGTGCACAGGAACAGGTAAGAGGAGCCAGCGAGGCCGTGCATTCCTCACAGGATGGTTCTGTGTGCCGCTTCTGGCACGCTTTCCATAGGTTCGCAAACACGATCTTACACTCTATGGTGAAAACTAAGTACACTTAACATGGTTATATTCTAAAAGTTTCGTGGATTTGTGTTTCCTTTTTGGGTCAAATTAAAAATTATATAACTCAGTTTATCAGCATTCATCTCATCTCTAAAATGGACTTGGATGTATGTGGTGGTGGTGGGGGGTGACACTGACCCACTTCCTTATTTATGGAACATGTATGCTACATTATTTGTTCTTCCATAATCCCAAAGCACTTTGAGCTGTGTTTACTTGCTCTTGACAAGACAGCAAACAGATAACTCCCCTGCTCCCCAAGAATACCTCTACCTATGACATTACATCAATATGTGCTAATGTTCCCCTGAGGCCTGTGAGACAGATTTGCAGTATACCACACACGTACATGCCTATCCCTGGAGAGTTAACTCCCTGTGCAAAATAGCCGTTCCAATATGTTAATGCATAAATAGATAAAATCGATTAGGTTAGATTGAGCTATGACACAGCGCCAGTGGAAATTTCTGTGTACAGTTCAAGATGCCATGTCTCAAAAGGAAAAAAAAAACCCTGTTGTGGTCCACCAGCAGCCTGTGGAGCTGGCAACGGAGTTGGACAGCGATGAGGCTGAGGAAGAGCATGGGCCAGTCCTGGAGGCTGGGGAAGGCCTGGATGAGGGCTCTTTGTCGGAGGCAGAGGTGGGGCCAGGGCCATCGGGGAGTGATGTGTGGACTCCAGAGCCTCCAGAGGTGGATGGTAGTGAGGCAGAGGAACAGGAGGAGCCTGTTCCTAATGCACGCATGAGAAGAGCTGCCAGAAGGCAAGAGCAGCTCAAGCAAAGAGGACGACTTGGGAGTAGGGCCAAGAGATGATTGGCCCCTCCCATAAGACTTAAAACAGACCAGCAACGGCATTTGAGCTTTGCCGGAAAACAACGTTGGTAACTTCGTCTTCTGCTTCGTCTATGTCTTGCATTTATTTTTGTGACTTCTAAACGTTTGCCAAGAAAGGCCTTTGGCAGTTTGCCTAATTGGACCAAGGTTTGCGATAGGACCGAGGAATTTGTGTTGGGAGGAATTTGATTTAATTTAGTTGAACTACACTGAGAATGAGTTAATTCTCATCTGTTTGAATAAAATTTGTTTGTTTTTACACTGACTGAGTTTCCTACTACCTACTTGGGCCTGGGTCATAACAAAAACCCTGAAAATTCAAGAAGATCTCAGAAACCAACAGCAATCTAATGAAACAAGGGTGGCAAAACATTTTTGTGATAGCACTTTTTGGTCTCAGACTCCACTCACTTCTAACACTGATGAAGTTACCTAGCTGGGTAATGAAACATCTGCAAGAAAGTCACCAAGTTCAGAGAGCACCAAGGACCCCACAGTTTACCCCTGAGTTACAAATGTTCTCTTCTATCGGAGATGATAGAGCTGTTAAAATATTACGTAGAAAACTTTTTTTGTCCATTTCTCTTATTATTAGCATTCTCATATTATTCCAGTGAATTTGGCTGAAACCAGGAATATTGAGAACAACTAAAAATACTTTACAATGTGTGGTTAATAAACAGAATTCATTGCCATTACCTACGGTGATAAACATGAATTGTTTTCAGAATTTATTAGACTAATTAATGGAGGAAAAACAATGGTTATGGTTGATAAACTTCCTAGCATCATTATACTAAGCCACAATTTGGTTGTTTGACATGAGCTAAGTACCGGTAAGCGTTGTGAGTTCAGTCCCTACAATTTGTAAACAATGGAGAGCAAATTCAGCTAACCATGGTTTGTTGCTATAAATTAGTTCTTACTAATTACTTGCTAATTAATGAATACTGCATTTGTGTTCTACTGGTGGGCTTCTTATAGGTACTTAAAATAAGGGGTAAAAGTACAAGACAGTGGAATCTAGCTATTTAAGAGAAAGCCCATTACATTTGTTTGTTTGTTTAATATACTGTCCATCTTACTCTCAAGTGACTCCTCTCAAGAAAGTGACTTGACCCCCCTGATCTAGAATCCCATTTTCCATTGTGACCATACAAGGAACTTGAAAATGACAAATTGGACAGAAGTGTAGGTCAAGAGACATTTGTCTGCGTCCAAGCTTAATATAGAATAGAATAGAATAGAATTTTATTGGCCAAGTGTGATTGGACACACAAGGAATTTGTCTTGGTGCATATGCTCTCAGTGTACATAAAAGAAAAGATACGTTCATCAAGGTACAACATTTACAACACAATTGATGGTCAATATATCAATATAAATCATAAGGATTGCCAGCAACAAGTTATAGTCATACAGTCATAAGTGGAAAGAGATTGGTGATGGGAACTATGAGACGATTAATAGTAGTGCAGATTCAGTAAATAGTCTGACAGTGTTGAGGGAATTATTTGTTTAGCAGAGTGATGGCCTTCGGGAAGAAACTGTTCTTGTGTCTAGTTGTTCTGGTGTGCAGTGCTCTATAGCGTCGTTTTGAGGGTAGGAGTTGAAACAGTTTATGTCCAGGATGCGAGGGATCTGCAAATATTTTCACGGCCCTCTTCTTGATTCGTGCAGTATACAAGTCCTCAATGGAAGGCAGGTTGGTAGCAATTATTTTTTCTGCAGTTCTAATTATCCTCTGAAGTCTGTGTCTTTCTTATTGGGTTGCAGAACCGAACCAGACAGTTATAGAGGTGCAAATGACAGACTCAATAATTCCTCTGTAGAATTGGATCAGCAGCTCCTTGGGCAGTTTGAGCTTACTGAGTTGGCGCAGAAAGAACATTCTTTGTTGTCCTTTTTTAATGATGTTTTTGATGTTAGCTGTCCATTTGAGATCTTGCGATATGATAGAACCTAGAAATTCGAAGGTTTCTACTGTTGATACTGTGTTGTCAAGTATTGTGAGAGGTGGAAGTATGGAAGGGTTTCTCCTAAAGTCTACCACCATTTCTACGGTTTTGAGTGTGTTCAGTTCCAGATTGTTTTGGTTGCACCACAAGGCTAGTCGTTCGATATATGCTCTTTACTGATGAGAAGCAGGCTTGGGTTCTACTTACCTTTACTACCAGTTCGCAGTGGGATCGCACTTGCACGCTTGCTTCTGCACATATGCAGAAACTTCCTGATGATGTCGGGGTCGGTGGGTGGAGCCTCCCCCCCCCAGTTTTACTATCGGTTTGCAAGAACTGGTCCGAACCGGGGGCAACCCACCACTGATGAGAAGATATATATATATTTAAACTATGCAAACTTCGGGAAGACATCCAATTCGCAGACTTCAAAAAGAAAGAAAATGGGAAGGAGGGAATTGTTTTATTATTATTATTATTATTATTAGTCATATTTATATACCGCCCTATCTCCCGAAGGACTCAGGGCGGTTCACAGGCACATAAAACATTTATATACAAAATTAAGATAATCATTAAAAAACTTATTCTAATGCCTAATCATTAAAAATATAAATATAAGTATTAAAACCAATTTAAAACCCCTATAAATTTAAAATCTAAGCCAGTCCTGCACAGATGAATAAATGTGTCTTGAGCTCGCGACGGAAGGTTCGGAGGTCCGGAAGTTGACGGAGTCCTGGGGGGAGTTCGTTCCAGAGGGTGGGAGCCCCCACAGAGAAGGCCCTTCCCCTGGGCATCGCCAGACGACACTGCCTAGCTGACGGCACCCTGAGGAGTCCCTCTCTGTGAGAGCGCACGGGTCGGTGAGAGGTATTCAGTAGCAGTAGGCGGTCCCGTAAATAACCCGGCCCTATGCCATGGAGTGCTTTGAAGGTGGTCACCAAAACCTTGAAGCGCACCCGGGAAGGCCACAGGTAGCCAGTGCAGTCTGCGCAGGATTGGTGTCATATGGGAGCCACGAGGGGCTCCCTTTATAACCCGCGCAGCCGCATTCTGAACTAACTGCAGCCTCCGGATGCCCTTCAAGGGGAGCCCCATGTAGAGAGCATTGCAGTAATCCAGGCGAGACGTCACGAGGGCGTGAGTGACCGTGCATAGGGCATCCCGGTCTAGAAAGGGGCGCAACTGGCGCACCAGGCGGACCTGGTAAAAAGCTCTCCTGGAGACGGCCATCAAATGATCTTCAAAAGACAGCCGTTCATCCAGGAGGACGTCCAAGTTGCGCACCCCTTCCATCGGGGCCAATGACTCGCGTTTGTTTTTTTGTTTGTTTGTTTACATTTATATCCCGCCCTTCTCCGAAGACTCAGGGCGGCTTACAGTGTGTAAGGCAATAGTCTCATTCTATTTGTATATTTACAAAGTCAACTTATTGCCCCCCCAACAATCTGGGTCCTCATTTTACCTACCTTATAAAGGATGGAAGGCTGAGTCAACCTTGGACCTGGTGGGGCTTGAACCTGCAGTAATTGCAGGCAGCTGTGTTTAATAACAGGCTTCTTACAGCCTGAGCCACACCGATGTAGAATGCATCGTTCTTTATATCAATTGCACCTAGAATAGCGCACCTAGAAAAGAACAGATTGGAGATGGATGCAGCCAGCAATACAAATAAAATATAAAACACTTGGTCTAAGATGGATAGGTGTGTCTAGGAGGTGGTATCTTTCTGGTCCAACCAGTTTAATGTACATTGCTTTGAAGGCTGACTGAGCCAGAGAATGTTGTTGAAATAATTAATCACACTTCTAAAGGAGAAACACAAGGGGATAGCCGACGGCTGGCTTTTAGCAGCTGTCCTGGTAAAGGAGCATTCAGTCTTGTTTAGTCAGACATCTTCAACGTAAGTGCTATTTTATAGAGAAGCAAAGAAAAGCAGACAGATCTTTACCTCCCAAAATTTATCAACGTGTATTTCAACTCTAAGGAAGATGGGAAAAGTGAAAGGCAGTCTCTTCTGACGTCAGGTGAAAGTTCCTCTCGCTGTTAGCAATCAAGGCAGAATTCTTTGCAAAATAATAATAATAAAAAAATGTACCATTTTGAATCCAGGCAGACACGCTCTGTTTTCTTTGACTGTTCTTCCATTTAGAATAGAATAGAATAGAATAGAATAGAATAGAATAGAATAGAATAGAATAGAATAGAATAGAATAGAATAGAATAGAATAGAATAGAATAGAATTTTTTATTGGCCAGGTGTGATTGGACACACAAGGAATTTGTCTTGGTGCATACGCTCTCAAGGTACATAAAAGAAAAGATGCTATTTATTTTCAGCAGAAGGTGCAAAACCAATTTTTTTTCAAAGTGGGCAACTTTCAGACGAGCGGACTTCAACTCCCAGAAGAATGGAGGGATGGGATGCATCCCTAAGCAGCTTGGAGAACCCCTTGCCTATAAAGTCACCAAAAGTCGGATATGGCTAAATGGTTAAAACAGCAACAAAAACATATTTATTTATTTATTTATTTATTTATTAAACTTTTATACCACCCTTCTCCCGAAGGACTCAGGGCGGTGTACAGCCAAGATAAAAAGCAATAAGTATACAAAGTTAAAAATCAATTTAAAATACCTATTCAATAGTGGCCGAATTAAAACCATCAAATTGACCAACCTAAAATACCCCATATAAAATTACAGAAGATTTAAAAATTTAAAATTTAAAATTTAGAAATTTAAAAAATCTAAAAAATCAGTCCAGTCCCGCTTGAATGAATAAATGAGTTTTTAATTCCCAACGAAAGGTCCGAAGGTCAGATATTTGGCGCAAACCGGGGAAGGTCGTTCCAGAGTAGGTGCTCCAACAGAAGGCCCTTCCTGGGGCCGCCAGCCGGCATTGCTTGGCGGACGGCACCTGAGAAGACCCTCTCTGTGAGGCGTGCGGGTCGATGGGAGGCATAAGGTAACAGCAGGCGGTCCCGTAAGTACCCGGGCCCTAAGCCATGGAGCGCTTTAAAGGTGGTAACCAGAACCTTGAAGCGCACCCGAAAGACCACAGGTAGCCAGTGCAGACTGCGCAGGAGTGGTGTTACCCGGGAGCAACGTGGTGCTCCCTCAATCACCCGCGCAGCTGCATTCTGGACTAGCTGAAGTCTCCGGGTGCACCTCAGGGGTAGCCCCATGTAGAGAGCATTGCAATAATCCAGGCGAGAAGTGACGAGAGCATGAGTGACCGTGCATAAGGCATCCCAGTCCAGAAAGGGGCGCAACTGGCAAACCAGGCGAACCTGGTAAAAAGCTCTCCTGGAGACGGGCGCCACATGGTCTTCAAACGACAGCCGTCCATCCAGGAGAACGCCCAAGTTGCGCACCCTTTCCGTCGTAGCAGGTATTAGAGGCTGAAATGATCCACTCCCCATTTCCCCTAGCTCGAGTATTCCTAATGGTAGTGCCTATTTCTAAGTAAACCCGTAAATCTTTCTTTATTATGTCACCTCTCTGAAATCAGCCTAACTAAAGACTTTCTACGAGGTTGCAAAACTTAATTTGGGTTTCTCAAATCAAGACTTAGAGCCGAGGTGGCGCAGTGATTAGAGTGCAGTACTGCAGGCTACTTCAGCTGATTGCTAGCTGCAGGTCAGCACTTCAAATCTCACCGGCTCAAGGTCAACTCATCCTTCCACCCTTCCGAGATGGGTTAAATGGGGACCCAGATTGTTGGGGGCAATACGTTGACTCTGTAAACCACTTAGAGAGGGTTATAAAGCACTGTGAAGTGGTATATAAGTGCTATTGCTAAATGGGAAGGAAGGAAGGAAGGAAGGAAGGGCCATGGTGGTGCAGTGGTTACAATGCAGCATTGCAGGCTAACTCTGCCAACTGCCAGGAGTTCGATCCTGACTGGCTCAAGGTTGACTCAACCTTCCATCCTTTCTGAGGTAGGTAAAATGAGGACCCAGATTGTTGGGGGCAATAAGCTGACTCTGTAAACTGCTTAGAGAGGGGTATAAAGCACTGTGAAGTGGTATATAAGTCAAAGTGCTATTTCTAAGTGCTATTCTCCAAACTAAATAGCAATTAGAGGCCCAAAAAATTATAAAACCCTTCCATAGTTAATGCGAATTCCTCTTCATTTACCATCATCCTGAACTGAGTTACTTTGGGCCAAAGTGACTGACATATTATAAATTCATTTTAATATAAACATTACATGCAGAGATAACATACATCAGGTAGCATAAATAACATTATGGAATGAATTGAGATATTTTTTGGGGGAATATATATATTTAAATCCCTTCTTCAGGTTTCCATATTTTCTCTCCTACATTTTAGGTATAAGGAGCCACTTTTTTTAATAATAGCGAATAGTTTTATGATGTGCCAAAGGATTCCACATACACACCCTGTTCTCTGTGTCAGCCTGCCAATGTCACTGATGCAGCCTTAGTCACTGGGGAAAGCGTCTTAAAGACTGAGCTGGAAGACAAAAGAGAAATTGTCACCTCACACTGACAAATGATTACTCATTGAACTTGTTATGGCACAGGGATGAATTAACTTCCGAACTGCAAACTTTGCCATAAAAAGCATGAAACCCCCAGGAAATGCCATGGAAAGTGAACAACTGAAAAAAAACCCCAAAACCAAGTTACTCCTGGTAATACATCTGCTGTTCTAATATTGCAACTGGATCGGTGCCACTTTGTTTGACTATTGCTACATTTCTTGACGTGTCTCATATCAGATTCATGCAGTCAATCAATCAATCAATCAATCAATCAATCAATCAATCAATCAATCCATGGTGGCTTATCCAAATGGTCAAGTTCTCCCAAGTATTAAGCATCAGAGATTGAACTGTCATTGCCAATTTTGGGTAGATTAGTTCCTCTCTGTTTAAATAAGAAAAAGTTAAGAACCCAAATATATTGCATAATTTCTATACATTACCTATGTCTGGTTATCTCCTTTGGTTCACAGCGATAGATATCTACGGAACTAATAAGCTGAACAAATACATTTCCTTAGGCCAGGATTGTTGTTGTTGTTTTAATATTAGCAACTTTAAGATGGGTGAACTCCAGTGACCAGATTTCCCCAACCAACCTTCTATAAACTCTTTGGAATTCTGGGTATTGAAGTCCACCCATCATAGGGCAGAGGGGAATCCAATGGAACCCTCCAGTCCCCAGAAGAGTGGTTGAGTCCCATTTCAGCACTATCTGTGGGACAGCACCTTTCTAAGGTCAGCAGGTTATCGTCTGCAATAAAGACCATCCCTTGAGTTTGCAGACAAGACTCTTCATCCAACATTTTGCCACTGGTCTCCATCACCTTTGATCTCTAGAGGTGGCTGCATTCCACTTAGTTCAAGAACATGGCCATCTTATGCAGTTGAAGCTGTATGTGAAATCAGGTTTTATTTTGCATGATCCTAACCTAATTGCAGAGGGACGCGGTGGCTCAGAGGCTAAGATGCTGAGCTTGTCAATCGAAAGGTCGGCAGTTCAGCGGTTCGAATCCCTAGTGCCGCCTAACGGGGTGAGCTCCCGTTCCTGGTCCCAGCTTCTGCCAACCTAGCAGTTCGAAAGCACGTAAAAAAATGCAAGTAGAAAAATAGGGACCACCTTTGGTGGGAAGGCAACAGCGTTCCCTGCACCTTTGGTCATGCCAGCCACATGACCACGGAGACGTCTTCAGACAGTGCTGAAGAGATGAGCACTGCCCCCTAGAGTCGGGAGTGACTAGCACATATGTGCAAGGGGAACCTTTACCTTTAGCCTAATTGCAAGATTTTAATTCAGAGCTCTTGTAAGTGTGCTCTCTTTCCCTGTATTCACCTATTTGAGTAGTTTTTTTAAAAAAACCCAGAACCAATGTACAAAGAGGGGAGAGACGTCAAAAGGGGAAATTGTCTCAGCCAACTGTCCTATCCAGCATGCATTTTCCTCCCACAGTAGATTTTCTTTTCTTTTCTTTTTTATTTGAATTTATATCCCGCCCTTCTCCGAAGACTCAGGGTGGCTTACACTATGTCAAGCAATAGTCTTCATCCATTTGTATATTATATACAAAGTCAACTTTTATTGCCCCCAACAATCTGGGTCCTCATTTTACCTACCTTATAAAGGATGGAAGGCTGAGTCAACCTTGGGCCTGGTGGGACTAGAACCTGCAGTAATTGCAAGCAGCTGCTGTTAATAGACTGTCTTACCAGTCTGAGCCACCAGAGGCCCTTTGAAGGTGTATGCCATTTTCCTTTTTATTATTTTGTTGGTTTTATTGCTTCATATCAGAAGCACCTTCAAATTATAGTCCTACAACATTCAACACTGAGCAAGTAAAATAAGTATTAAATAGGTCATGGAAATAAAGCATATACGAATATTCAGTGAAGCTTCCCCACTGAGTTCTACAACATCTGGCATTTTTCCATATAGGAAGATTTCAGCGTAATGCGGTTACCCAAATCCCATGATTTTAAAATTCTGACTTTTGGATAAACAGAAGGGGAAACTGAGAGGAGTCCTCTTGTAAGGGGTCAAACAAGCTTCCTTAAATGCAGTCGATGTGGCCCGATAACTGGGTGAATGTCATTTAGTTTTAAGCCTATTGATTTCACATACATTCTTCTCCACATTCTTCTCCAGAAACACTACACTACTAACCAGAGCTTATAAAACATTTGCTAAACCAATTCTTGAATACAGCTCGCCTGTCTGGAACCCAGACCACATTTCAGACATCAATACAATTGAACGTGTCCAGAAATATTTTACAAGAAGAGTTCTCCACTCCTCTGAATATAACAAAAAACCTTATACCACCAGACTTGAAATCTTGGGTTTAGAAAACGTAGAACTCCGCCACCTTCAACAGGACCTATGTTTAACTCATAGAATCATCTATTGCAATGTCCTTCCTGTTGAAGACTACTTCAGCTTCAATCACAACAATACAAGAGCAAACAATAGATTTAAACATAATGTTAACCGCTTCAATCATGATTGCAGAAAATATGACTTCAGTAACAGAGTTATTAATGCTTGGAACACACTACCAGACTGTGTGGTATCTACTCAAAATCCCCAAAGCTTTAACCAAAAACTGTCTACTGTTGACCTCACCCCATTCCTAAGAGGTCTTTAAGGGGCGTGCATAAGAGCACAAACGTGCCTACCATTCCTGTCCTACTGTTTCCTTTCATTATATCCAATTTATATAGTTATTACATACTTATACTCATGTATATGCTTATATATTATATAGTTACTTCATGCTTATGCTTATGTATACTGTTGTGACACAATAAAAAATAAAAATATACATTTCATATCAAATGTATGTAAAATAAAGACAATTAAAACTGAATGACATTCGCTCAATATTAGGCTTCATTCACAGCTTTTAAGGAAGCCTGTTTGGCGCTTTACAAAATGAGTTTATCTCACCTTTGCCAGACCAGTTCTTGAATACAGCTCGTCCGCCTAGAACCCACATTGTATATTGGACATTAACACGATTGAGCGGGTTCAGAGGTATTTCTCAAGATGAGTACTCCAGTCTTCTACTCACAATAGAATTCTCTATGCCTCCAGGCTTGAAATTTTGGGCTTAGACAATCTGGAACTGCGCTGCCTGTGGTCCATTCTAAGCTTGGCACACAAAATTGCCTGTCAACAACTTTTTCAGCTTCAACCACAATAACACAAGGGCAAACAATTGATACAAACTCAAGATAAGCCACTCCAAACTCGACTGCAGAAAATACGACTTCAGCAACAGACTGGTCAACACCTGGAATGCTCTACCTGATTCCGTTGATACATCTTCAAACCGGTGGTGAAATTCAAATTTTTTTTACTACCGGTTCTGTGGGCGTGGCTTGGTGGGTGTGGTGTGGCTTGGTGGGCATGACAAGGGAAGGATACGGCAAAATCTCCATTCCCACCCCACTCCAGGGGAAGGATACTGCAAAATCCCCATTCCCTCCCCATTCCTGGGGGAAGGAGATTGCAAAATCTCCATTCCCACCCCACTCTAGGAAAAGAATACTGCAAAATCCCCATTCCCACCTCACTCTGGGGCTAGCCAGAGGTGGTATTTGCTGGTTCTCTAAACTACACAAAATTTCTGCTACCGATTCTCCAGAACCTGTCAGAACCTGCTGGATTTCAAACCCTCACAGCTTCAATCTCAAACTGTCTACCATGGACCTCACCCCATTCTTAAGAGGTCCATAAAGGGGGCGTGCATAAGCGCACCAGCGTGCCTACCATCCCTGTCTTACTGTCCCCATTTATCTGTATTTACTTCCTTTGTTCATGTTTATGTTCATACCCAGGGGTGAAATGCTACTGGTTTGGACCAGTTTGGCCGAACCAGTAGTAATAAATGCTACCAGTTTGGGTGAACCGGTATTTCCGACGATCAGCTGTGCCGCACAATTTATATTCACTAGAAAGCCAGAAATCCTGCTTTCTAGCAAATCTAAATCGCACGGCACAGCTGTTCCCACCCCCACCCCCGCTTTTCTACTTATCTTTGAAGACCCAGAAAAGGCTTGTTAGTCCTCCTTTTTCAGCAGTGTGCATGCGCACACAAAGCACGCATTTGGGGCGCACCGCGCATGTGCGCGCAAAGCAAACCGGTAGCGAAGCGAACCGGTAGCAGACTTCAGAGCATTTCACCCCTGTTCGTACCTATACTTGTTATCCTGTACAAGTTTGACAAACAAATAATATAATAAAATAAAATAATAAATAAATAAAATAAAATAAAAAAATAAAATAAAATAAAATAAAATAAAATAAAATAATAAAATAAAATAAAATAAAATAAAATAAAATAAAATAAAATAAAATAAAATAAAATAAAATAAAATAAGCCAGAATTTTAAAATCATGGGATTCAGGTAACTGCATTCCATTGAATTTCTTCCTTTATGGAAAATGCCAGATGTTATCGAACTCAGTGGGGAAGCTTCACTGATATCAGGGGCAGACACTACTGTATATATAATGTAGGTATAGGATCACTGGCATCCACAGAGTGGGTCAATAAAGGCAACATGGCAGCCTCATCAAAGCCCGGCCTCATTTGTACACACATCAAAGTTGCATCACACCCAAAGGGCATGGCTTTGATCATGATGCCACAATCACTGCGTTGCCATTTACTCCTCCTCCTCCAACAGACATCAGTGGGTATGGTATAGATTTATTTATTTATTTATTTATTTATTTGCAAAATAGTCGGAAGCAACGATGACCTATTGAGAGATTGATAAGCAGTTCCTGATATTTTCTGATGCGTTTTATTCCCACCCCCTTTCTCCGTGAATCACTTAAAATTTTATCTCGGGGTGAAAAATATGCTCTGAAACATACCGTGGAAGATTTTCCTGTACTCAGCTAGAATTTTAGATGAACACCTAAAGATATTACCTGAAGCTAGATAATTAATAGCGCTAAGTTACATTTCCAAAGAGAAAAAAACAAAAGGTCATTTTTGGAGAACAATACACCCAATAGCCTTAAAATAAACATAGAAAACAACCCTATCTTGTTATCTCTGTAATTATTCACACTTGTTAAAGATGAGTGTGCTATAGATACCTTGAAAATTATTTGTAGACTGCTTTGATGTTGTTTTACATACCCTAAACCAAGGATCTCCAACCTTGGCAAATTTAAGCCTGGCGGACTTCAATTTCCAGAATTCCCCAGCCAGCTTTCCTGGCTGGGGAATTCTGGGAGTTGAAATCTGCCAGGCTTAAAGTTGCCAAGGTTGGAGACCCCTGCTCTATAGTGTGGTCTACTGGTTAAGGTATGAGGCTAGAAGCTGGTAAACAGTGAGTTCTAGTCCTGCTTTAGCTGGTGGGAGTATAGCAATAGCACCTAGACTTATATACCACTTCCCAGTGCTTTACAGCCCTCTCTAAGTGGTTTACAGAGTCGCCATATTGCCCCCCAACAATTTGGGTCCTTGTTTTACAGACCTCGTAAGGATGCAAGGCCGAATCAACCTTGATCGAACTGCTGGGAGTCGGCAGAGTTAGCCTGCAATGCTGCATTCTAGCCACTCCACCACCACAGCTATTAGGTACAAAGCCAGCTGGGTGATCTTGGGCCAGCCATAACTCTCCGTCCTAGGAAGAAGGCAATGGCAAAACACATCCAGAAATAGTTTGCCAAGAAAACTGCAGGGACTAACTTCATGCAGTCCCTAGGAGTGACTTGAAGACAAACATTGAAAGACTACTTTAGCTGGTAAACACTTCTTTTCTCCCATCTTTATCTAGAGAGGCTACAGATTTGAACCTGGGATATTAGACCACAAAGCCTGGGATTGATCACTGAGCGACATCCCTCTTTCTACTCCTAAAACATTTTGAGTCTCAAGGCACGAAAACAGAATTGATGCTTTTGATGCAGAAACACCTTCACAGGTCATATGCCTAAATGGGGGAGGGTTTCTTAAGTGGATCCAGGTTTCACTGGAGATAATGAAACTGCATCTCTCTTTCATTGGCAAATCATTTTTTTTTTAACCCTGTATGTGGTAGAGATTTGTGTCTGGGGCGCCATAGCTGAATTTACCTACTCTTATTTTTTTTCCCCCTTTTAATTGATACGTACCATTATCCCAAACTGGGTCAGGTCTGATGCAGATGGTTTCCTTGCATTCCTTCTCTCCTTTTTTCTTTTAAATCATCTTGCGGAACTTTTAACAATATATATATATATATATAGCTATAAAGCAGGGTTCATGTGAGCTATTTGGGTATTGATATTCTCCATTTTATTTCACTTTTCCTTACCGATACATTTGGCTTAGCCGGCTGTGCTTCTTGCTCAAAAAAAAACCAAAAAAACCCCCAAGTGATCTTCATCGTCATCATTTTATCATCATCTTCCTCCTCGTCCTCCCGCAGAACTTTGAAGAGAGATCTATGGATTCTTGCAAAGTCCCCCTCCCCCCACCTTCGCCAAAAAAGAGGGGAGGGGAAGGTAACTTGGGCCTTAGGTTAGCTTCATTGACCGAATGGCTTCTTGGTCTGGAAGAGCGGTGGGGTTTCTCTCTCCACACACAGCAGCAGCATTCAGAGCTGGGGGGGGTGTGTGTGTGCTCCGGTCTCCTTTTGATCCAACCTGTGTGAAAGATGAGTGTCGTGCCCTTTTTCTAGCCAGCTGTGAGGGGTCTAAGCTTCTGACTGCAGGGGCTGCAACTGGGCCCAAGGTTGACTCAGCCTTCCATCCTTTATAAGGTAGGTAAAATGAGGACCCAGATTGTTGGAGGGGCAATAAGTTGACTTTGTAAATATACAAATAGAATGAGACTATTGCCTTATACACTGTAAGCCGCCCTGAGTCTTCGGAGAAGGGCGGGATATAAATGTAAACAAAAAAAAAAAGAGGGAGAAAGGGAGGCAGGGAGTGGGAGAGAGAAGAGAGACAGGGAAAAGAGCTAGAGGAAGGAAGGAAGAGAAAGAGAAAGGGGAAGAAAGAGAGAAGAGAGAAAGGGAGGGAGAGAGAGAAGAGAGCTAGAGGGAGGAAGAGAAAGGGGGGGAGAGAGAGAAGAGAGAGAGAAAGAGAGGAGAGGAAGGTAGACAGAGAAAGAGAGAGAGGAAGGGAGAGAAAGAGAAAGGGAGGGAGAAGAGGGAGAAAGGGAGGGAGGGGAGAGAGAGAGAGAGAAGAGAGACAGGGAAAAGAGCTAGAGGAAGGAAGGAAGAGAAAGAGAAAGAGACGAAGAGAGAGAGAAAAGAGCTAGAGGGAGGAAGAGAAAGGGAAAAGAGAGAGGAAGGAGAGAAAGAAGAGAGAGGGAGGGAAAGAGAAAGAGAGGGAGGGAGGGAGAAAAGAGAGATAGAGGAAGGGAGATAGAGAAAGAGAAAGTGAGGGGGAAGAGAGAGGGAGGGGGAGGGAGGGAGGGAGGAAGGAAGGGGGAGAGCGAGCAGTCCCAACTTCAGACTGGGGGCTCCCTCCAAGCAGAGCCAGGAGTGGGTGCGGGGGGGGGAGGCGGAGTGGTGTTGGAAGAGATCTGATTTCACTCCCCTGCGTTGAGCCTACACAGGCGTGGAGGTGCCCCGTTTCAGACGAGGGTGAGAGACCAAAGGCTAAGGATGACTCTGCCTCTTTTACTTGTACAGACAAGAATGTTTCCCGGTGACTCTTCGTATAACCCGCAGCGGAGGGGATGGGAAAGACTTGTGTAGCTCTTCCAACCTATGCCGCGTAAGAATGTCGGAGGTAAGAAAAGTTGTTTTTGGGGGGTGGGGGGGTGTTGTTGTTTTTTTAACCGCCCCTGCATGGATTCGGAGGGGACGCTCTCCCGCACCCCTCTTCGAGATCCTCTCTCTCTTTCTCCCTCCTTCGCCTTCCTTGCAATAGCTTGAGTGTCCGGGACTAGCAAGATTTCAAAGTGGCTTCTTCTTGCATTGCAACGATCTACTGAACTGGGGGGGGGGGGCGGCGGCAGGTTATTTGCAGAATAATTTGTCGGGAGTAGCAGCAGCTTTTTCATTCTTGCTGTGGAGGGTGGAAATCCGATTTGTTTCAAGGGCACGGATGGCCAAGAAAAAACGGGTTTTGATTTGATTTTGATTTATTTTATTTTTTTTGCACACGTGGGTTCCAAAAAGAACCCACGTCTTGGGGGGTTTTGTTTTTCGTTTTTTTGCTTCCAGGTGATTTAAAAACCCGCTTCGCTCAAAGTTTCGCTGGTCCCTGTTTGCCGGAGAAGCAGAAGCACCTGTAAATTGGCGGCGTTTAATCCTTACCGAGTTTTTTGCACGAGCATTTAGTAGATGCGAAAGGCTTGATTTGGGTCTCCCGCAGGTTCCGAGTCGAGTGGGCTCTTAAGCCGCTTAACACGACGCGGTTGTGGTGATACAGTTGTGTGGTGATGATGTTGTGGTGATGTTGAGACCAGACCGAAGTGATTTGGGAACATTAATTTGAGGATGAGATGGGAATTCTGCCCTTTATCCTCCTACAAAAACAGGACTCCGAATATTATTTTGTTGACCTAGTTTTTTTAAAAAGTTTAAGACGTAGTTTTTTTAAAAAAAAGTTTTATTTACCATGCTTCAGAAAAAGAACAGATCTAAGGTCCCAAGCATGTTCTCTGTTTATTCGTCATATGTGGGTGCAATGTTTAATGTACATTCATGTGTACCCTGTGTCTCTGCATGTTTTTGTCTGCACTGTTAAATTGCTGAAGGTAGCAAATTGGGGGCGGGAAATGTTTCTAAAGAAGTAAACCTAGGTGGAACTTCTTCTGTTTTTGAGATATTAAAAATGCATTGCAGAGGGGAGCAGGGAGTGAGATTAGTCCATGTGGCATAAGGGGGGGCTATAAAGAATATTTCAACAGTGGGGGGAGAAAATGAAAACAAAATATCTTTAAAAGCATCCAACATTACGCTCTTAAAAAATACACCCAAAAAAAAGAGGAAAAGAAGAAGAAAATGCAAAGAAAAGAAACAACCTTCTCCAAAGAGGGGGAGATAGATTTTTTTTTTTTGCACAATTCCGCTATTTCTTTTCTCTTTTCATTTTAATTGCGCATACAGGGGTTGCTGTTTTTGGTTCAGGTTATCCCCGTAAGGAGTTTAGAAAGCTTTTTCATTCCTTTTCTGTTTTTAAGATCATGCAATAGCTTGGCAGCGTGAATTTTGGGAGGTGGATCGTTTGTCTTATTTTCTGGTGAGCTGTTGCCCTGTTGCAAAACCTCGAGGCATGTTGTGTTGCCTTGATTTTATTTTATTTTTATTTTATTTTTTTAAAAGTTTTATTTACCATGCTTCAGAAAAGAACAGATCTAAGGTCCCAAGCATGTTCTCTGTTTATTCGTCATATGTGGGTGCAATGTTTAATGTACATTCATGTGTACCCTGTGTCTCTGCATGTTTTTGTCTGCACTGTTAAATTGCTGAAGGTAGCAAATTGGGGGGGGGGCGGGAAATGTTTCTAAAGAAGTAAACCTAGGTGGAACTTCTTCTGTTTTTGAGATATTAAAAATGCATTGCAGAGGGGAGCAGGGAGTGAGATTAGTCCATGTGGCATAAGGGGGGGCTATAAAGAATATTTCAACAGTGGGGGGAGAAAATGAAAACAAAATATCTTTAAAAGCATCCAACATTACGCTCTTAAAAAATACACCCAAAAAAAAGAGGAAAAGAAGAAGAAAATGCAAAGAAAAGAAACAACCTTCTCCAAAGAGGGGGAGATAGATTTTTTTTTTTTTGCACAATTCCGCTATTTCTTTTCTCTTTTCATTTTAATTGCGCATACAGGGGTTGCTGTTTTTGGTTCAGGTTATCCCCGTAAGGAGTTTAGAAAGCTTTTTCATTCCTTTTCTGTTTTTAAGATCATGCAATAGCTTGGCAGCGTGAATTTTGGGAGGTGGATCGTTTGTCTTATTTTCTGGTGAGCTGTTGCCCTGTTGCAAAACCTCGAGGCATGTTGTGTTGCCTTGATTTTATTTTATTTTTATTTTATTTTTTTAAAAAAAGAACTTTTCCTGGAGCCTGGAAGCAAAAGTCAACTTCATTAGTTTTCAGTGATGGCACATCAGCGCTCGGCTGGTCTTGTCATTTCCTTCCAGCAACTCCCGCGAGCATGACGGGGCTGCCCTGGTTTGGAAAAGCTTGTAAGGATTTGTCAGCCAGATGTGACAAGATCAAGGAGCGAGTCAAGGAAGAGATCTGATATTAATCAGTGCATAGCTCGGAGCCAAACTTTCTCAAATGCAGTGTAGAAACATGTTCTTCGCATCGAGTGCGCTCCTTTTTGTGGCTACAGATATATGCCACTGTGCACTTTCAACAGTCAGGGAAGAGATTGCCAGCGATTGTTGGTTTTAATTCTCAAAAGATGAAAGTTTCAGGTGGAGGGGATGGGAAAAGAGTTGCTCTTGTTCTCTCTCTTCCCCCCGCCACCCCTATAAAAATACAGATTGCGGCCACTCAAAGGTGGAATGTATAGGTTTTTCTAAAAGTGTTGGTGTCTTGGTTCAAGCCAGGCTGTTTTTATCCACTGTTAGGATTGTGACACAGGAAATAGGGTGTCTGCCTGGCTAGGTGGCTCAGGGGCTAAGACGCTGAGCTTGTCGATCAGAAATGTCAGCAATTCAGCAGTTCGAATCCCTAGTATTGGTTGCCTGTCTCCTATTGATATGGATTGTTTCCCCGATTGCTTATTTGTACCTTGTAACTATCATTAAGGGTTGTACCTTAGAATTCTTGATGAATGTATTTTATTCTCCTTATGTACACTCAGAGCTTATGCACCAAGACAAATTCCTTGTGTGTCCAATCACACTTGGCCAATTAAAAAATTCTGTTCTGTTCTATTCTATTCTATTCTATTCTATTCTATTTTTTATGTACACCAAGAGCGTATGCACCAAGACAAATTCCTTGTGTGTCCAATCACACTTGTCCAATAAAAAAAATCTATTATTCTATTCTATTCTATTCTATTCTATTCTATTCTATTCTGCATGAGCAGGGCTTGGACTAGATGACCTCCAAGGTCCCTTCCAACTGTTACTGTTGTTATTATTATTCCAGAAGATCTTCTCTCCAGAAGATCTTCCTTCCGGGAGTTATCCCTCTTCCCATCTTCTTCAGATGGATTTTCAAGATTGGGACAGTTTCTGAAATCCCTTGTCTTCCTTGGCTGTTGAAAAGCAAAAAATTTTTATTTATTTATTTATTTTGGTCACAACATTATATACAAGCACATATAATGAAAGAAAACAATAGGACAGGAACGATAGGCACTTTTGTGCACTTATGCACCTTATAGACGGTGTTTTAGAAAGCATCCCTTGCAATGGGATGGTGTCCTCATGCTTTTTGGTACAATTGAATCTTTACTCCTGAATCCAGCCTGCTAAGAAGCAGGTCACCTTCCTCTGCTACCTTCAATTAGGTGTCTTGCTGATTGACGGTAGGGTACAGAATCCAAGTCATCGTTTTAGCATGAATTGAGCCTACAGATAAAAGAGAAAAGATCCATCCTCTTTAGTAGAAGGTGTAAAATTACTATTTTTCACATCTTCCTCCCAGACTGGCCCCTCTAGGCTGCCAGGGGACCCCTCCAAAAAAAAAAGATTCCTAGAGGAGAGACAGACTGAAAAAACGACTGTTAACAATGATGGTTGAGGAGCTCTTCAAGGTTCCGGAGCACTCCAACCGAGGTTGCTAGATAGTGGAGATAAATAAGAGAAGATGACCAATTAGTTAATTTGTTCAGTCAATTAGTTTAATCTGGCCCTTAGCACAGTTAGGATAGGGTTATGTGAGCAACAGACAACCCAAACCAGTCCTTATCTCAATTCCTCCTTATGAAGGACGTAAACCAGCTGTTCCTCCTCCACACACACCTGTAACATCCAAATGCTTTTTCCTAGCCAGCATGGAGGGCAATTCAAATTCAATTCAAATCTTCATTGTTGGTGCACACAATGAGATTTATTTATTTATTTATTTATTATTCGTATTTGTATACCACCCTATCTCCCGAAGGACTCAGGGCAGTTCACAGGCAAATAAAAAACATATATATACAAATTAAGAAAACCATTAAGAAACTTATTCAAAAAAGCCAAATTATTAAAAATAGTATAAATATTAAAACCAATTAAAACCCCTATAAAATTTAAAAACTAGTCCAGTCCTGCGCAGATAAATAGGTGTGTTTTAAGCTCGCGACGGAAGGTTCGGAGGTCTGGAAGTTGACGGAGTCCTGGGGGGAGTTCGTTCCAGAGGGTGGGAGCCCCCACAGAGAAGGCCCTTCCCCTGGGCGTCGCCAGACGACACTGTCTAGCTGACGGCACCCTGAGGAGTCCCTCTCTGTGAGACCGCACGGGGGTATTCGGTAGCAGTAGACGGTCCCGTAAGTAACCCGGCCCTATGCCATGGAGCGCTTTAAAGGTGGTTGCCAAAACCTTGAAGCGCACCCGGAAGGCCACAGGTAGCCAGTGCAGTGCAATTAATTGGTTGAGCTCCCTCAGTGTACCCCCCACAACACAATACAACTGCAGTGAAGACAGAAAATCCCTAACCCAATAAATCATATTAACAAAACACCCAGTCCTATTGCACCAATGTGAACATGTTACATGTTGCCACGGGCCCTGCAAGCCCATCATACTATGTAGTTATGAAGTTATTTCTCATTCAGGAGTCTGGCAGCCCATGGATAAAAACTCTTTTTCAGCCTGTTTGTACCGCTGGCTATCCCAAAGGTAGGAGGATGAAGAAGTGGGAACCAGGATGAGAGTCGTCCCTGAGACTCTTCTAAGGCAGCGAGCCCATTGTCTGCCCCCCCAACCAACAGAACCACTGATCAAAACTAGTTGCAGTTTGGTGGGCTGTGTAACCTAACACACCTAGAGGTTGCCTGATTAAATGAAGCATCTTGTAGATGCTCATTTCAGCAACAAATTTCGGGGGGTTTTATTGCAGTCACAAGGGATTTGATTAGAAAAACTACCCCACCAACCGGACCGAAGCATTTTTTAACCCCTTAGCATCCTATCATTTGACAGATAGGATCCCTGATTTCTCAAATGATCCCTGAAATGCTTTCTTTCCTGTTAACATCGAACTTAACTGGACTGTGGATAAGTTTGTGCCTTCTCAGAACTCTCTAAATCAGAGCAACTCTCTAAATTTTGTAGATTTGAAGATTGGGAGAACTGAAGTATTAAACCGATGATGGGCTCCCTGGTTGGAAACCTCTAGCATTAAAACATTTACACCTTGTCACGGTAGAAATAGTTTGGGAATCTTCTTTTAGGGGTTTGTAAGGGGCTCAGTGGCTAACACACTGGGCTTGTCGATTGTGCCGTAACAGGGCCAACCTAGCAGTTCGAAAGCAGGTAAAAAATGCAAGTAGAAAAATAGGGACCACCTTTGGTTCCATGAGTCATGACCACTGAGACGTCTTCGGACAGCGCTGGCTCTTCAGCTTTGAAGGAGATGAGCACCGCCCCCTAGAGTCGGGAACAACTAGCACATATGTGCAAGGGAAACCTTGACCTTTACCTAAGGGAGTTTCCCGTAACATTCCAAAGCCGGATATCCCAAAGGTGCTTTTTCAAGAGGGCAACTGGACTTTCTGGTTTTTCTTTTTGCTTCTCATCCCAAGAAGCTTCTTCAGCTCTGAGAGTCCAGTTGTTTCTCCTGAGTTTTGAGAAATAGTTAATCTAACAGACTGCAGCCTAAAGAAACACACACTGTAAATCTCCCAACAGGTGAAACAATCTGTTATGAGATGCTGGGATAGGAGAGGAAATGCTCCTGCCCATTTAAAAAATAAAAAGCTTGAAACAGAGAATGCATTTGTTTCAAATCTGGAGAATCTACAGGTATGGTCATTTTATTTCAAATGCAAAAACGCTTCATCGTGATATAGAAGGCTGTGATCCATCAATACTTAATCCCATATCTGATGAGCAAAATTTTCAAAATTCCCAGCAGTTTTCCCTTCTTCTGACTTCTTTAGAACAGAATAACAGAGTTGGAAGGGACCTTGGAGGTCTTCTAGTCCAACCCCTTGCTTAGGCAGGAAACCCTACACCACTTCAGACAAATGGTTATCTAACCTCTTCTTAAAAACTTCCAGTGTTGGAGCATCCACAACTTCTGGAGGCAAGTTGTTATACTGATTAATTGTTCTCATTGTCAGGAAATTTCTCCTTAGTTCTAAGTTGTTTCTCTCCTTGATTCGTTTCCACCCGTTGCTTCTTGTTCTGCCCTCAGGTGCTTTGGAGAATATCTTATTTTTAACTCGCCTATGGTTCGGGCAGCTTTTGAAATAGAGGGTTGTCCTTGCTCATTTAACTAGTCCTTCATACTTTGTCCTTCCAGCTGTGCCAACAATCTTCTAAACAGCTGTCTTAGAATGTCAGCGAGATATTTCCATCTCAAACCCTTTTGTGCAAGCATGCTGTCCTTTGGCTATCACAATGAAGGCCAGATCGGACTAGGGATGAAAGGTTCAAAGGATTCTAGTGTACTGAGGTTCTCTCATTCATGAAGCAGCCATATGAAGGTCAAAGGAGATCCCAGTGAAATCTAAATTGGCATGAGCAGCCTATCTGGAATTAAGGTGTTTCTGTTCCCGCTTCCTCCCAAATCTGCATCAGTTTGGAATATCTTGAGAAAAAATCTGTAGATCCACCTAACAAGTCAGTAAACTTTGCAGTTGTTTTGGCCTGAATAATGATGGCTACCATTTTACCGTCAATATGTTCCAACTGGTCATGATTGCTATGGTCACCAGGTGACCTGAAATGAATTTTGTGGATATAGATCAAATAATATATATTTGTTCTAACATTTTTGTCTCCTAAATCTGTTTTCTACTGGTGGCGTATTATTAGCTCCAAATTAATTCAGACGGGCTTAAACTTTTCTCAAACAAATCATCTGACTTGTAAATATATAATTCTGTATCTATGCCACAAAATATTTAGCAAAGACCTTGAAATTGAAATTACTTCTAATTCTACGTTGAATAACCTTCAAATAGTTGTTGTATGTAAAAACCCTTAAAGGAAATTATTAAGAATTGTCTTGTTTGATCTCAGGAATCTATAATCCAGCTAGAATTGGGCTGGTTTGTTTTTTTTCATTTTCTACTTTTTTAATGTTTTATATTTTGAGAAAGTTTATGGCTCAGCACTATTTGTATAGACATTATCACAGGTTTAAATTACAGTTATCTATAGGTGAACTGTTTAGAATATGTGAATTTTGACTAGGGATCAGAGGTATGGATGGGCCTAATAGAAAAAAATAGAAAAGTTCTTTTTAAAAATAAGGACTATTGGAAAATATTTTACAGGGAAAAACTGGACAGGTTCATAAAAAGTTAAGAGAAAATTGAGGAAGAGGAAGTACTTTTCTCCTTGAAAATTTATTCCATTTTCCCCAAACCTAAGCTTGGCTACAAAACTATTCCTATTCCTGGAAATAGGAATGTATTACTGGAAGAAAGTTTGTCTTCATGTTTGATTCCTTAGTCTTTAGAAGAATGGTTAAACAAGCTGGGAGAGGAGAGTTTTGCTTTGACCTTCAGAATAGCTTCAAATCTTAAAAGCAAGTCTGATATAATTAGAAACTGTTCCTGGACTCTCAAATCGAATACATGGATTTGTTCTATATTTCAAATTTGGAATTTTCTTTGTAAAGTCTGTGTTTCAACTTCATGGAAATAGCTAGATTTTGAGTATTTTTTAAAATTTTGATGTAGTTTTTCAACAGAATTAAAAACAGTGCGGAGTTTGAATGAAAGAATTAGAAAGTAAAATATCAAAAAAGGAAAAAGAAAAAGGGGAATGGGGAATGGAAAGGAAGGGGTAGGGGGAAAAGGAAAGGAAAAGTGTCCTGCTTGAGCAAGGGGCTGGAATAGAAGATCTCCATGGTCCCTTCCAGGCTAATGATTGTAGAGGGAGAAAGGGAAGGGAAGGGAAGGTCTAAAGAAGTGACTTCCACTAATTTATATTTTACTGTTTCTCTCTAAGGTTACTTAATAATTTCAGACAGAGAGTGGGACACAGAGAGAGAGAGACAGAGCGAGATTCAGCTGCCATTCCACTTCATATAGAAATAAAGAATTTTTATATATAGTTATTCTAATGATCTAAATAAATTGCATGTAGTGAAGAAAATTTCAGTCTTAATCCAGAACCTGGATGGATCTTTATACAAATCTTATTTCCCACTGCGTGTTGTACGGTTGGAATATTTACCTCTTTTTGAATGTGGGACTGCAAAGCATCCCCTTCTTTTAATTTCAGTCAGGTGTGGAGCAAACCTGCCATGAAGATTATTTTTCAGGAAAGCATCGTTTCAACATTTCTCAAAGATTTGCTGAGATTTGCTAAACCACTGTTGGGTTACCGGGTACCTTCCTGAGTACCCATAGGAAAAAGAATGAAAAAAAAAATAAGAATTAGATAAGGTGCATGCAATGGTTATATTGTTGGGTTTTTTTCCCTACTTCTCATCTCTGTCACTGGAAGAACATCAATTAAAAAAAAAACCTATAAGAAATAAAGAGCACTTAGAAAATGCATTATTAAAATGGGACTGACATGCCAATAATAAGCTGTTCATCAACTTCTATTCATACTCTGAAAGGCTTGGGGGCTGAATCTTCGTTGGAGGATTCCCTCCATTTCCCCCCCCCCACTCATTTCCTTATGTACTTTCCCATCTCCTTTCTTCTTTTGCCCATGGAAATTAACAAACCAGGAAGTGGGAAAATGTTCTACGAGGAAATCCAAAATAAGACTTGGGATTCTAGTGTGATCTGGTTGGTGTCTCTTGAAGGGTCTTCCTTCCTCAAAACATTTCAGCTTCTAAGCCCTATTTGGGATAGATTGTCCCAAAAGGCAGCTGGACTTTCTTGGCGTTTCTCCCCCCCCCTTGAAAATATTTTGCTTCTCATTCACATCAGAGAAGTGAAGAAATGAAGAAGCTTCTTGGGTGAGAAGCAAAACATTTCCAAGGGAAAAAACCCCCAAGAAAGTCCAATTGCCTTTTGGAAAAGCACATTTGTTACAACCATAACCTGGATGATTAAGAATCTCCCTAGACATTTTGGATCGGTCTTCTGAACCAGTGGTGGGTTTCAAAAAATTTTACTATTGGTTTTGTGGGTGTGGCTTGGTGGGCGTGGCAGGGGAAGGTTACTGCAAACTCCCCATTTTCTCCCAATCAGCTGGGACTTGGGAGGCAGAGAATAGATGGGGGCGGGACCAGTCAGAGGTGGTATTTACTGGTTCTCTGAACTACCCAAAATTTCCGCTACCGGTTCTCCAGAACTGGTCAAAACCTGCTGAAACCCACCTCTGTACCCAAAGTGATGGAAAATAAATCTAATAAATGAACCAAGAAAGAGGTTAGGTTAATGGTTTCCCCATGGGCTATGTAAATGATCACCAAACCAATGGGAAGACTTTCCTGATTTTTCCTTACTAATAGCAGGAGGAAACCAGTCTTATTGTTCAGAGGATTAAGCTGTTTTACTAGCCAGTGAGAAATGTGGGCAAAGCTACTTATTACTCCAGGTGCTTATTTATTTATTTATTTATTTATTTTATTAGATTTTTATACCGCCCTTCTCCCGAAGGACTCAGGGCAGTGTACAGCCAAATAATAAAAACCCCACAATATACACATTAAAACAAAAACTTAAAACCAAGCATATTACATAAATGGCCAAAATTTAAAACAATTTAAAACCCTAAAATTCATAAATAACCCCAATTAAAATTTAATAAAACTTTTAAGCCAGTCCCGCTTGAATAAATAAATGCATTTTCAGCTCACGGCGAAAGTTCACTTCACTTCACTTCACTTTTGGGTATAGCTTGTGTATCTGTAGGCCGCCTTGTTCCTCCTCTAGATATACTTTTAAAACACTGCAAGATGTTCGTGGAGGCCTGATAGAAAATAAAATGCAAAATCAGCAGACATGTAAAGTTTTCCTTAAGACCAACCAAACCTCAGATAATAGACAAGTTTTTTTTAAGTTACATTCTTCTTCTGGTGGCTGCTTTTTTTTTTTAAGAAGTAGGAGAAATGTAGAACTTGTAGGAAAAGTGGAGCTGCTGCACCAAAGTGAAGATGTGCTCTCTCTTTCCAACAAGGTAAACATGAGCCAGGGATGAAATCCAGCCGGTAACCGGTAGCAAAAATTTTGAGCAGTTTGGAAAACCAGGAAATACCACCTCTGGCTGGTCCCAGAGTGGGGTGGGAATGGAGATTTTGCAATATCTTTCCCCCAGGAGTGGGAAGGGAATGGGGATTTTGCAGTATCCTTCCCCTAGAGTGGGGTGGGAATGGAGATTTTACAGTATCCTTCCCCTGCCACGCCCATCAAGCCACGCCCACAGAACCACGCCCATAGAACCGGTAGGGAAAAAAATGTGGATTTCACCACTGACATGAGCTATTCGGATCTGCTTTTTTTCTTACTATCCAGCCTGAAGGTATCTGAAGTGTTTAGTTCATCTTCAAAAGTTAGTCTGCAAGTTTCTTCTGAAGAGTTTTGTTAAACCCTTATGCTTTTTCACTTCTTCAGGCCAATTTTAATTTGGGGCCTATGCAAGTGTTCACTACAACCATTTTTAAAATAAAAATACCCATCACTGTATTTTCTTCAAATATTTTTAACACTTTCTGAATCAAGTCCAAGAAGCAAACAAAAGATAGGCCTGAGAATACAATATGGCAGATTTTAATTATCCTTTAAAATTAAGAAATGTAAAAGGAACATTAAAAATGCTCCATCAACAAACTTAACATAACTAATAAAATTCCCCAAATCCCAAAAATAAGTGAGTTTGTACATCGTGGTAAATTTCATTTGTGAGAGTCTAGCTATTATGATTTATTGGTTATGTTTTATGGCTGGATACATTTATTTATTTGTCAGCAAGTACAAGGAAACAAGTAAACATATGAAGAACGTTTGCAGGAACTGGGTATGTCTAGTTTAATAAAAAGAAGGACTAGGGGAGACATGATAGCAGTGTTCCAATATCTCAGGGGTTGCCACAAAGAAGAGGGAGTCGGGCTGTTCTCCAAAGCACCTGAGGGTAGAACAAGAAGCAATGGGTGGAAACTGATCAAGGAGAGAAGCAACTTAGAACTAAGGAGAAATTTCCTGACAGTTAGAACAATTAATAAGTGGAACGACTTGCCTGCAGAAGTTGTGAATGCTCCAACACTGGAAATTTTTAAGAAAATGTTGGATAACCATCTGACTGAGATGGTGTAGGGTTTCCTGCCTGGGCAGGGGGTTGGACTAGAAGGCCTCCAAGGTCCCTTCCAACTCTGTTGTGATATTATAACAGTATAGACATAGACATGGACACATTAAAAAAATTGGCACAAATAAAAGGGTTGTTGTTGTTGCTGTTGTTGGTTGCGAAGTCGTGTCCGACCCATCGCGACCCCATGGACAACATTCCTCCAGGCCTTCCTGTCCTCCACCATCTTCTGGAGTCCATTTAAACTCATGCCTACTGCTTCAGTGACTCCATCCAGCCACCTGGTTCTCTGTCAGTCCCCTTTTTCTTTTGCCCTCAATCTTTCCCAGCATTAGGCTCTTCTCCAGGGAGTCCTTCTTCTTTATGGCAAAACATAGCCATAAACACATAGAATGATTACATATAAATGGGGACAGTAGGACAGGGACGGTAGGCACCGCCCCCTTAGGGACCACTTAAGAAACATGAAAGGTCCACGGTAGACAGTTGTAACATTGTGCAGGTCTAGCCCTTGTGGCTTAGCCAACAAATCATGGCTATTGGTTTGCCCAAGTAGGAATGTAAGATGAATAATAATGGTAAATTGGAGAGGTTCTCCTAGATTAATATTGTAATATTGACAATTTGATGCCCTCCTTCCAGATTGCTGCTGGACTGTCACTTCCAGAATTTACTTGTATTGAACTACCTTGATGAACTTTGCTTCCAAGGCCATAGGCTGCTTGTAGAGTGTCCAAAAGCTGCAGTTGACTTTGTATCTGGTTAATACTTGGATAGAATATCTGGGGCTTCCAATCTGAGTCATGGCTGACTGAAGACATCTCCATGAATAAGTGAGATAATGACCCAATGTGAAGAATGAAAGACTGGCTCTGGAGAGGAGGTCCTTCGTATCTCTCTGGAGAAGGAGAGATTGGGAGATCATCCATGAGTGCTCTGAATCATAGCTTCTCATGAGGAGACTGTAAAGCAGCGCTAGGAGCTGGGGGGAATGGGAACACATATCTTCCGTTCTCAGCAGCACTAGAGCCTTTCCTAAAGATACTAAGCCAGTCAAACTAACTTTCTAATCACATGTTCCATTTAGTCACTTTATGGATAAAAGAGACTTTCAAAACAGTGAGTTTAATTTGATACCTGGTAAGTTTTACCTTCTTTAGAGTTAGGAAATTTTAAGCAGAGACCAAAAAAATCTAAAATAATATACCATTGATAAAAAAACAAAACAAAATGATTTAAGAAAGATTGAAATAGATTTAGAAACCAGGAGGTTTTGGGATATTGATAATTTTTGCTCTAAAACAACTATATAATCTTGAGAAATTACTGAAATGGAACTAAACGCTATCAAGAACTGAGGTTTAATAAAGGTTGCAAATGGGCACTAGATGAAACTAAAGGACCAGATAGAAGAGAATTACAATGGCTAAACCAGATATAATTTGTTCTTGTGGTTAAGTATCCTTTGAAAAATAGACTGAGATATTGATAACTTATATCTAAGAAAGGATATAGATTTCAATGGATAAACTATTAAAAACTGATGAGAATTTTTTTTTAAAATTTTTTTTTTACCTGACATAGACATTATAGAGTTTGACTGGCATGGAAGACAACAAACTTGAGATTACCAAAATGTGAATACAAAAGATAAATCAAGAAAAAGATCTCGACATGGAATAGCTGTGAGAAGAAATCCTTGACAATGCTTTTCTGTGGGTTTTATAAAGTAAGCTAATGAAAGCTTTGAAGACTCCTTTTAAATATCAAAGAGTGATGAAATATTAAATCCTGCGATGCTACAGGAATGATTTAAAAGTCAAGATTGTGCAGAGCAAAACAAAGGAATGTAAAGTTGGATTATTTGCCCAGAGATAAAGTATTTGTTTTGATATTTCTGGTAACACCTAATGGACTTTCTGCTAAACTAGTTTGCATTAGTTTTTACTATACAAATAGTCCTTGACTTACAAAAGTTCATTTAGTGACTGTTCAAAGTTACAATAGTACTGAAAAAAGTGACTTATGGCCGTTTTTCACACTTACGACTGTGGCTTAACAGTTGCAGTGATTCACTTAACAACTGTGTCAAGAAAGGCCTTAAAATGGGGCAAAACTCACTTAACAACTGTCTGGCTTAGCAACATACATTTTGGGCTCAGTTGTGGTTGTAAGTCAAGGACCTCCTGTATTTATTAAATACTTAAATTATTAACCCAAACAAAAATAATTGGATGGAGGTTGTTGTCTAGGAAATCCTGGGATTGTAGAATGGGTTAGGAAGTAAATCCCTGAAGAAGGCATTTGCAAACCAGAATGTTATGTCCATGCCCTTACTAGGAGTTGAACTCATCTTGACAGAATATTTCATTATGGTAGGGAGGAACTGCAGACTGGGTGGTAATGACGCAAATATAATGGGATGAAAAATCCCCAAATACTGTGTGGTTGTTGACCCGATTAGAACATTCTTTCTTGTTTTCTATTGTGACTCTCTCTTGTCAACTACAGACACATTTCATGTTCTTTTTCAGCATGTGACATTAGCAAACTCTTTCTAGTTAAATAACCATATCAAAACAATTAAGATAAATATTATTTATTGCTGTTAGTCTGTGACCCCATGGACAACTTCCTCCGGGCCTTCCTATCCTTCACTATCCCCCAGAGTCCATTTAAGCTCACGCCTATCCAGCCACCTCGTTCGTCCCCTTCTTTTTTTGCCCTCCATCTTTCCCAGCATTAGGCTCTTCTCCAGTGAGTCCTTCCTTCTCATTAGGTGGCCAAAGTATTTGAGTTTCATCTTCAAGATCTGGCCTTCTAAAGAGCAGTCATGGTTGATCTCCTCTAGGACTGACCGGTTTGATTGCTTTGCAGTCCAAGGGATTTGCAGGAGTCTTCTCCAGCACCAGAGTTCAAAGGCCTTAATTCTTTGGGGCTCAGCCTTCCTTTCGGTTCAACTTTCACAGCCATCCATTGCAACTGGGAAAACCATAGCCTTGACTATCCCCGCACTTTTGTTTGCAGGCTGATGTCTCTGCTTTTTAGTATGCTGTCTAACTTTGCAAGGAGTTAACTTTCCTCCCCAGGAGCAAGTGTCTTTTAATTTCTTGGCTGCAGTCCCCCATCTGCGAGTGATCTTGGAGTCCAGGACAATAAAATCTGTCACTACCTCCATTTCTTTCCCATCTTATTTGCCAGGAATTAAGATACTAAATTTCAGAATCAGGCCATTTGAAATGAAAAAAAAGTAGCAAGAGTAATCTAAATAATTGCTATATACTCTGCATTTAGAGTGCTGAGTGCTTCGTCTAACATATCATAAAGTCAGGAATTAAACAGCTTCAAAAATGAAATAAAACAAACATACCAATCAATACATTCAGTAGCAAAAGTACAAAATAATAAAGCAGCAGCCAGACACTATAAAAATGAAAAGGAATAATTAAGCAAGAGTTTTCTGCACAGATGATAAAATCTCTAGGCACAACGTTTACAATATTGAAATGGGCACCAGCTGAAGAGCATATAAATCTGTCCCTAAACCAACCAAAAAACCTACAACTGATTTAGCCTGCTGAAATGGTAGAGATTTATTATTACAAGAAGGTATATCCCAATACAGTATATCCCAAATCCAAATCTATTTCTGAAAGTCGAAAGCTTAGCTGACCTTCAGCTCTTAAAGCTTTGCTTTAGATTATTCTTCCTTTGTTTATGGAATCATATTAATGAGATGATGTAGGCCAATTATTTGTGAAAGAACAGAGTTTATACCAGGAAGACCCTACTTCTTATAGAGGCAGCCTTGCTTGCTGGAAATTTCTTGGTTTAACACTAAATTGAAGGGGCAGAGAAATATAATTTCGTGAAATGTTTTATGCTTTGTTTATCTCTGCCATCTCTGATGGACAAGTCAGAGATAGCAATAGCACTTCGTTTAAAGCCCTCTCTAAGTGGTTTACAGAGTCAGCCTCTTGCCCCCAAACAATCTGGGTCCTCATTTTACCCATCTCGGAAGGATGGAAGGCTGAGTCAACTGCCAAGCCGGCAGTCAGCAGAAGTAGTCTGCAGTACTGCACTCTAACCACTGCACCACTGTGGCTCATGATCAATAATCTTTCCCCAAACCAGTTTTCCTTTCTATAATTCATCTCCCCCCCCCCAATTCCTCTTCAAATCCTAGATGTACAATCTTAGATGGGTATATGATGCCTGAACAAGTTGCATTACTCCTCGTTGCAATATTTAAGAAGAGAAATATTCCGAAATTCACTACTGAAGAAAAATAACATGTGTTATAATCCTAATTTGATTACAATATAAAGGAAATCAGTCATGAATGAAATCCCATTTTTGCCCTGGCTGCATCCACCTACTATTTCATGGAAATATACCCTTAGAATACCACTTAGAGGCCTTTGAATCTCTTGGCTTGGGAACAAATGTGTAAGTTTTTGGCACAGTAGGATACACAAAGCCCCTGTCTGGATTTAACATTCTGATTCAAAGTAAGCCACTTAATGGCTTGTTCAATAAATCATAAGTAAAAAAAATTCCTGGCTTAGCATTCTGCGCAAATTCACCCAATGAATAAACCAACCGTGCTAATCCTATCTTGCAACTTTTGATGTAATCTATCTTACAACATTTGTACTCGATTACTCTCCCGCTGAGATATTTCATGTCTTAGGGCCCTCTGAAATGCGGTTGCAGATGGTGAAATTTGCTTGCCTTTTTCTAAGGGTGTCTTGTTCTTTGAAGGTGGGGTGGACCAGTGTTACGAAAGAAGACATGTATTTTATCCAAAATAGAGAGAGCCACCTGTGCATAAAATCTCATGTTGTTACAAGCAGATGTGGAGCTCAGTGTTAGGCTCCAAAAACCAAGAGAGGCTCGTTGTGCTTCTTCCAACCAAATATATTTATTGTTCCTTGTCTATAGACAGAATCTTGCCAAACTAAAGCATGCTAACATCTCCATAAAGCATATACAAGTGTTGGCGAACCGGCACCAAGGGCCAAAAAGGGAGTGTGTGCCCTTGTTTGGCCCACAAGCTGGAAGAGAAGCTGTCCAAGGCCCATGCGCGCACCTGAAAATGAACTTCTGGTTTCCGGCGAGCACATGCGCACTGGCCAGTTAGTCTTCCGGTCAGCTGGCCAGTGCACATGCTCATGCAGGAAAATGGAACCGGCACCAGCTCTTCCAATTTCCGGCACTGCTGCACACACGGAAGATCATTCTAGTCTAGTTCGTCGTGTACACATGTGCGCCGGAAACTCGGAAGAGGAACAGGCGGCCAGGCAGACATGGCTCTGTGTGCTATTTCGGGCATGTGTACCATAAGTTCACCACCACAGGCATATACTCTGGGAACTATTAGGGAGGAGCCATCTTCACCCTCTTCCCTCACACAAACTCTATGAACTAAGTGGTCCCTTGCTCCTCTGGAATGCAGCCGCTCCCTCCTGGATGTCCAGACTATATAGGAAGGAGGGAGGGAGGGCCCCCCCAAAGCAAGAAAGATACATTGTAATAATAATAAATAATAATAATTTAATTTGTATACCGCCCTTCTCCCGAAGGACTCAGGGCGGTGAACAGGCAGATAAAATAAAAACGATACATTTCAATAAAAACAATATTTAAAAAACTTATTCCAATAGCCTAAATTTAAAATACAATACAAAATATAAAATAAACCCCAATAAAATCCATATTTAAAACCCTATTAAGCCAATCCTGCTCAAAAGAATAGATATGTTTTAAGCTCGCGGCGAAAGGTCCGGAGGTCTGGAAGTTGTTGAAGTCCTGGGGGAAGCTCATTCCAGAGGGTGATTTTTTCCTAGCAGATTTCTTTATTGTTCCTTGCCCATAGACAGAATCTTGCCAAACCACAGCATGCTAACATCCCCATAAAGCATATATTAAGGGAACTACTAAGAAGCACCATCTTCACCCTCTTTCTCACACACAGACTATCAGAACTGAGTTGTCTCTTGCTTCTCTATAATGCACACCCTCTCGCTTGGGAATCCTGACAATATTCCATTGCACACAAGTGAGAATCTCATTTGGAAAGGTCAAAAAGGAGAAATATATGATGTTATGCTGCTATGTTGTCAGTGGCTGACATGTTACGGACCTGGGGTTGGGGATCCCTGCTTAGAGAATAAGTCAATCGTCTCTTCTTTGTGATAGATCCTCAAGTAGTCGAAGACAGCTATCTGTAGCAACTTGGCAAATTTGTCATGAGGATGAATAGGAATAGCCATAGCGCTTAGACTTATATACCGCTTCATAGTGCTTTTACAGCCCACTCTAAGCAGTTTACAGAGTCATCCTCTTGCCCCCAACAATCTAGGTCCTCATTTTACCCACCTTGGAAGGATGGGAGGCTGAGTCAACCTTGAGCCTGGTGAGATTCGAACTGCCGAACTGCAGCTAGCAGTCAGCTGAAGTAGCCTAAAGTATTGCACTCTAACCACTGCACCACCTCGGCTCATCCGAGGTGTATAGGAAGCCCGAAGGCTTCATTGAATCCCTTGGAATTAAAATATACAATTCAGCAAGAATAATATAATGTAATAACTATTAAGAGAAGGGGTGGGCCAACTTGGGAAATATTGCTGCCTCAAGCAAAGTTACGAACGGTGAGTCCTACTTCCTCCCCACGTCAAAGATGGGAGTTTTAAGGCTGGATTATTATTATTATTTTGGCACCTGAATGCAGAAAAGCACACCAGATTCCCTCTGTGACAGTTAAAAATGTAATTATGATATATTAAGGTACTAATGATTTATTTTCATTAAGTACAGTAGTGACTAACCATGTATCTTGTTTCATGACACCGAAAATCTGCTAAGCTAGATATCCAATCCATGCTGTTTTACAAGCTGGGATAGAGAGATGGGGGGATTTGGGCTGCAATCCAACACATTTGGGAGGGCTTCAGGCTGGGGAGCTGGATCTTCAAGGACTGAAGCTTGCAAGGGCAGAATCATGATTATCAAAACATGTTGAGATGCCTTCTGCATTAAGAAGTGAGACATCAGAATCCCGTATTCTTATAAAGATAGGATAAAATAGTGTAAATCCTGGCTTTGTTATATGCTAGATTCCTGAATTTTGAAGTAGCTTTGAAGGAACTTGTTTAAAGAATCATAGGGCTAGAAGAGACCTTTGGAGGTCTTATAGTCAACCCCATGCTCAAGGCAGGAGACCTTATTCCATCCTGGTCAAATGTTTGTCCAGTCTATTTTTGAAAACCTCTAGGGAATGGGTTTATAGGCAGGGACGTGGTGGCTCAGCAGCTTAGATGCTGAGCTTGTCGATCTAAAGGTTGGCAGTTCAGTGGTTCGAATCCCTAGTGCTGCATAATGGGATGAGCTCACGTTACTTGTCCCAGCTTCTGCAACCTAGCAGTTCGAAAGCACGTAAAAAATGCAAGTAGAAAAATACTTGGTGGGAAGGTAACAACCTTTGGTGGGAAGGTAACAATGCACATAATCACGGAGACGTCTTCGGACAGCGCTGGCTCTTCGGCTTTGAAACAGAGATGAGCACTGCCCCCTAGAGTTGGGAACCACTAGCACATATGTGCGAGGGGAACCTTTACCTTTACCTAGGAATGGAGGTCTTTATTTGCTTCTTTTACGGCTACTTCTGAATCTTGTCTTCAACTCATCTGTTGACCCTCAAGTATTGGTTGAGTTTCTAGAAAGAGATTTACTGCTACACGCTGGGTGAAGTTCTGATGAGATCTTTACTAAACTCTTGATTTTTGCATCTGTTTTCTTGATCTTGCAGGCCATCCGATGCACTCTGGTAAACTGTAGCTGCCAGTGTTTTAAGACTGGAAAAATAAACCAACGACTTTGTGATCAGTGTCGGCATGGATGGGTAGCTCATGGTAGGTAGTATAGTATGATGTACTAAAATTCTTTGTAATGGGGCTGTTGATGTATCTGTGTAAGAAAGCTTCATTTGGAGTTTTAATTTAAAGTCAGCTCAAATTAAAACTAGAAAACTGTTGTCTGAAGCAAATTGGCCAGTCTGTTTGAATAATTGAACAGTATAATTGATCCTTCTGAATGAGTTTTGTCTCTAAGCATGTACATGTTTTTTTCCCCTAAACTTATTTAAAAATCTGAATTGAATAAGTTCAATTTGAAGACTGGATTAAGATGACTGAATGAAATCAGATCTAGTTTCCAAATTAAATCAAATTTTGCTGATTTGTACACCTCTATTGTCTAGCTGTCAGCTAGTCGTACAATTAGATAAATATATAAATCCAATCCCCATTTTGCGTGGCAGAGCTGATGATAAGAATAAGAAATAAAAACCTAGAACATTTCTCCTACGTAATTTGATTTGATTTGGTGTTGTCTCATTTGAGGGGAAATTGGTATACATTTTATTTTATCCAAATTTGCCAATTTGCTTTGTAATCTGCTTTGTAGTTCAACATGTGCTGCATTAACTATTACAAGTGAAACTATGGGTTTAGATTGGAAAAGACGACGACAGGTAAAGAAAAAATTGGTCTAAGACAGGGGTGAAATCTAAAAATTGTCCCTACCGGTTCTGTGGGCGTGGCTTGGTCAGATGACTGGGTGGGCGTGGCCAATAACAATAAATAATAAAAATAATAAACAAAGTATAAAAAACAATAAGAGGTACCAAAAACCAACTTTCACACTTTACACAAACACAACACAACACAGCTGACTCACACACAATGTAAAAGCAGCTGCACTTCACACTTCACACAGCCACAAAAAGCTCAAAAACCAACTTTCACACTTTACACACACACACACATACACACAAAATACCACATACAGCTTTCTGAGATTTTGTGTGTTTGTGTAGTTAGAGTGAAACACTACAGAAACACACCAAATCTCAGAAAGCTGCACAAATATTTTATTTTATTATTTTATTTTATTTTATTTTATTGTGGACTTCAGTTCCCAGAGTTCCTCAGCCAGACAGCATTAATCACTCAGTGGTGAAATAGATTAGCTAAGTTTAGATTAGTTCTGTCTTGTGCTAAAAGTGAAACTGGGGCTTTCGGGCTGTGAGCAGAGCCATGAGGTCAATTAGTAATCAGTAATCAGTAATCAGGTAAGTGGCTTAGACTCTTTTAAAAGGATGTTTTTTAACATGTTTTTTAAAGTTCTGCTGATGAGGAACTCAGGTGAGATCCCCAGAGTAGCCTTTAATTTTAATTTTAATTTTTAAGTTTAAAGGCTGCCGATCTCAGCTGAGGGGTGGGATCCTCAAAGGCTTTTTTTTACTTTTAAAGGCCTGTTTCGGCTGAAGCAAAACCGGCTTTTAAAAGTAAAAAAAAAACACCTCTGCAGATGGTGCAGCTCAGCAGAGGCAGGGAGGGCGGGGCCAGGGATTTTTGCTACCGGTCCTCCGAACCAGCACCCGCCATCGCTACCGGATCGCGCGATCCCGTCCGATCCGGGAGCATTTCACCCCTGGTCTAAGACTTCTGTCTCCCAAGCATTCCAAATTATCACTTCTGATTGATTTAAAAAACACCACCACCAAGCTATCAGAATCTTTGTTACATGCAAATCTACCTGACTTAAATCGTATAGGTTTCTACATATTTCTTTGTATATTTTCAACCAGGTCCATCCAGGTCAGTAAAATGAGGACCCAGATTGTTGGGGGCAATATGCTGACTCTTTAAACTGCTTAGAGACAGCTGTAAAGCACTGTAAAGCGGTATATAAATCCAAGTGTTATTGCTAAATTATATAGATTGTAGCATCTGATTTATTGCAAGGGTGAGCAATCTATGGGCCCAGATCAGGAGTGAAATGCTCCCAATTCGGATTGGATCGCCCGATCCGGTATCAATCTTGGGCCCAGATCAGGAGTGAAATGTTCCCAATTCGGATTGGATCGCTTGATCCGGTATCAATCTTGGCCAGTGGTTCAGAGAACGAGTAGCAATCGCGGTGCGAGGCTCTGCCCACCGGCCCAGCTGTCATTATTTCCTGGTTTTAACCAGGAAGTAATGTGTTTTGTACCCTCTGTGCATGCACTGAAAGGTTTTGTGGGTGCATGTGACACAAGCAAGCAAAGCGAGCTTGTATGGCGCGTGCACTTCCGAACCGGTAAGGAAGGTAAGTAGATTTCACCCCTGGCCCGGATGTTATGGTACTACATCTCCCAGTTTCCCTTGTCATTAGCCATTTCCTAGGGTTGCTGGGAGTTGTAGTTCAGCAAATAGCAGGAAGACCAAATTTCTTGCCTATTGATCAAATATTTCTAATTTGTCAGACCATAGGGAACAGATGTGGGAATGGCTGTTAAAACATTAATTACGGAACGATCAGATGGATAACAATCCCTAGTTGCTGAACCGCTGTTGCTAGCGTGGTTATTTGGCACTTATTCATCGGTGGCTGCATTTTCTTTTCATCGTTTCAGCTTTAAGTAAACTACGGATCCCAACCTTGTACCCAACCAGCCAAGTGGAAATAGTCCAATCCAATGTGGTCTTTGATATAAGCAGCCTCATGCTGTATGGAACTCAGGCCGTTCCTGTCCGTCTCAAAATCCTCCTAGATCGTCTTTTCAGTGTCTTGAAGCAAGAAGAGGTCATACACATCCTCCATGCTCTGGACTGGACACTTCAGGACTACATCCGGGGTTATGTTTTACAGGTAAGGGTCAAATTCACGGTTCTTCCTAAACAGACAAAAAATGGCGGATAGGAAGGGAGCCAGCACAGAGTCATTGGAATCCAAAATACCGTGTTTCCCCAAAAATAAGACCCTGTCTTATATTTTTTTGGGGACCCCAAAATAAGCGCTTGGCCTTATTTTTGGGGAGGTCTTATTATTTTGGGGTGCGTGGAGCAAGACGGGACTCCTTTTGCCGTCTTACCTGATTTTCAGCTCTCTGTTTAAATATTTTCGGGGAGGGCTTATTTTCGGGGGGAAGGCTTATTTTAGCACATGTGCTCAGAAGCTTGATTGGGCTTATTATCAGGGGATGTCTTATTTTTGGGGAAACAGGGTATCAGGACACGTAGAAGACATGCCGCCATAGGGTTCTTGAAGAACAGGGATGGAACCAGATATTATCTCCACCGCAGCACAATTTTTACTATGGTAGGGAGACATACAAGGCAATCTTAAAAAAAAATTGGGATTGCAAGGCCTTTAGCTAGAGTTATGCAAATTAAAATATATACGGATGATTGACCAATAGGATTGTAATATAGATATATACAGTGGTGGGATTCAGCCAGTTCGCACCCCTTCGGGAGAACCGGTTGTTAACTTTCTGAGCAGTTTGGCAAACTGGTTGTTGAAAGAAATCATTAGGGCAGAAAACCAGTTGTTAAATTACTTGAAACCCACCACCGCATATGTATATATATATATGTCTGTAAACATTTTCAGTCATCCAGTTCATCATTGTCCCAAAAGTGCTTTTTTTTTTTTTCCTCAGGAGGCAACGGGTCTTTCTTTCTTTTTCTTTGAAGACGTTTCGCTTCTCATCCAAGAAGCTTCTTCAGCTCCGACTGGATGGTGAGGGAATGGAAGACAGCTGGTCATTTGCATCCTTTTAGAGGGTCGTTGAAGCACTTGGAGGTTTATCTCTGTCTTTAGGGTCACCTGAGTGGTGCTCCTGGTTCCTCTAGTCTGCATTTTTTTTTCTGGAAATCCCTCCCTACTCCCATGAACACCCTTTGAATGGTGTGTATTACATATCAAATAAGGAGTGAGCTGTAGGCTTCACTCAGGTCCGCCAAAAAACTGGCGGGAAAATACTGGAAGCTCATTGGTTAGGCCACCTGGCAGCTCCCTATAAAAGGACAAGCTGTCACACAAGCCCTGTTGTTGGGTTGTACTGGTCTGCTAATAAAGAGCTTGTTACTGAAGAACCATGTCCGTCTCTTCCGTCGCCCAATCCAACAGTGGGAGCAGGAGTGGATTTCCAGAGAAAAATTGCAGACTGCAGGAACCAGGAGTACCACTCAGGTGACCCTGAGGGCACAGCTAAACTTCCAAATGCTTCAGCGACCCTCTAAAAGGATGCAAATGACCAGCTGTCTGCGAGGAATATAAATCCTTCCATTCCCTCACCATCCAGTCGGAGCTGAAGAAGCTTCTGGGATGAGAAGTGAGACGTCTTCAAAGGAAAAGCAAGGAAGTCCAATTGTCTCCTGAAAAAAGGCATCTTTATAAAATTGGATCGGTTGCATGGGTAACTGCTTTGTGACCATCTTGAGTTACAACCAATAAAGGGGAGGCTCCACAGCAGTCGTAAGTCGAGGATGACTTGCATTGGTGATTTTGTCCTCCTTTACAGATGATGCTCTGTTGCAAAGTTTTAGCACTTTGTTTGCTGAACTGGTGCAGAGTCCATGCGATATTCTTGATGGCATCAGAGCAGCAATAACCAAGGATGTCACAGGCTTCATTACCAAATGTCATTCATTCATTGCGTAATTACTGACCCAAGTGCAGTGGTGAAATTCAAATGTTTTTACTACCGGTTCTGTGGCTTGGTCGGTGTGGCAGAGGAAGGATACTGCAAAATCTCCATTCCCACCCCACTCCAGGGGAAGGATATTGCAAAATCTCCATTCCCATCCCACTCTGGGGCCAGCCAGAGGTGGCATTTCCCGGTTCTCCGATCTACTCAAAATTTCTGCTACCGGTTCTCCAGAACTTGTCAGAACCTGTGGGATTTCACTCTTGCCCAAGTGACATCGTTTTAGATTTGACCTGCATCAAGGATAGACGTCCACTCCTACACAATACCCATTGCCCAACTCTCTGCTCGTTGTGCTTCCTTCCTTTAATGTAAACTATGATTTACATTATGCCCTCAATAAATATTTAATGCCACTTGATAATCTTGCTTTTTAGTGTTAAGATGAAAAAAAAACACGGGTTCAATTACCTTGAACCTCTTTTGCATGAAAAATTGATGACGATACGTTTGTCTTTAGAAAACCTCTTGCATGCCCAGTGAAATTTCTCAGTGGGCCATCAAATACATGTTCTGTAATAAAATATTTATTGTAGTTATTGGGAAAAGTTTGGTAGAGGTTGGGAGCTTGAAAGAACTCCAACACTCTAGTGTAATTACAGCTGTGCTCTGTGAACCGGAGACAGATCGATTCGGGTTCATTTGCTCTTCTGATCTTAGCGCAGAATATGATTAAAGTTGCAAAGAAAGAATACTCAACTTAGAAGTGAGGCTAAATCTCCTTTCGATTGCTCCACCGTGTTGCCTTGTACTTGGGTTTTGTTCCGCCGGCACATATCCTAACATTATTGGGATGGTCAAAAAACACCTTTTCAATCATCTGTTAGGATGACTGTAGAAAGAACTCGGGCCAAGGTGATTGAAAACCAAGAATAACATGCAGCAAAGGTGTGCTGGCAACCTGCCCGCAGGTAGATCAATTATGTGGATTGTGCTAGACAGAAGTCCTGATCTCGCAGAAAGCTGTCTGAGGTCAGCAACTAGCAGAGACTAAACTGGCTCCTAAGACAAGGGTAGCTGTTTGGATGGGGTCTGGCTGGCAACCTTCTGTTCCTTTCCTGCTGGATTTCTTGAAACAGCTTTGTGGAACAAATCTATATACGAAGGAAGGCTTCCAAAGCCGTTTGCAACTTGATTGTTTTCAGTGGTGGGATTCAGCCACTGTAAACAGCTCTAAAACTTATCTTCTACTGCAGCCCCGGTGAGTAAAACAGCTGACGCGCGGCGATCCGCTCTGCCGCGCTAATCACCTGTGCTTCAAACAAAGGAAATACAGGTCAGTATAGCACGGGGGGCGGGCGAGCGGGCCCACCTGATCGTCGGAGTGAACCGATTCGCTCTCAGCTGATCGTCGGAGGCACCGGTTCGCCTAAACCGGTCGGAACAGGCTGAATCCCATCCCTGATTTTTTTTTATAAAGTCAGGATTGAAAAGGAAAAAGAAGCAGAAAAAGAAGCGCAGAAATGTAATTGCCACATTTTGGGGCCACATTTAGAGTTCCCATCTTGCCCTTTTGATGCCAGGCCAAGGATTTTCAGAGCCGTGGTGGCCCAGTGGTTGGAATGCAGTATTGCAGGCTATAACTCTGCCGACTGCCAGCAGTTTGGCAGTTCGGATTCAAGGTTGACTCAGCCTTCCCATCCTTCCGAAGTTGGTAAAATGAGGAACCCAGATTGCTGAGGGCAAGATGCTGATTCTATAAATGAGGGGTCTCCAACCTTGGTCCCTTTAAGACTTGTGGACTTCAACTTCCAGAGTTGGCTGAGGAACTCTGGGAGTTGAAGTCCACAAGTCTTAAAAGGACCAAGGTTGGAGACCCCTGCTGTAAACCACTTAGAGAGAACTGTAAAAGCACTGTGAAGCGGTATATAGGTCTAAGTGCTATTGCTATTTAAAAAGAAGAGAGAAGATCTCCCAATTCTTGAGGTTTTCAGTCATCCAGGTCATGGTTGTCCCAAAAGTGCTTTTTCAGGAGGCAACTGATCTTTCTTGCACTTTCTTTGAAGACGTTTCGCTTCTTCTCCAAGAAGTTTCTCCAGCTCTGATTGGATGGTGGGGAATGGAAGGATTTCAGCTCGTCATTTGCATCCTTTTAGAGGGTCATTGAAGCACATGGAGGGTCTCCCAATTCTTCTTTCTCATGCTCTGCCCAGTTGTCTTCACTTCTCTTTCTGCTGTACTCCTGACAATCAGTTATGTTGGACAGCAAGTAGACCAGATAAATGAAGAAGAAGAAGAAGAGCAGCTTGGGTATAAGACCAACATCTAGTCTCTCTCCTCTTTTACAGGGTAATTGAGAGTGCTCTACTTGTTAGAAACTAAACAGAACATTTCTCCCTTTGGTCACCCTGGAGAAGTCAACCCAATTCAATGAACTAATCTACTTTTCTTTTGAGGCTAGAATGTTTCCCTTTCAAGTGTATTGTTACTGTTGTTATTTGTCTTTTTGAAGGATGCTTCAGGAAAAGTCCTGGATCACTGGAGTATCATGTCCAGCGAAGAAGAGCTGGCTACCTTGCAGCAGTTTCTACGTTTTGGGGAAACCAAGTCCATTGTGGAGCTGATGGCCATTCAGGAGAAAGAAGGGCAATCCATCACTGTCCCCACGACCACAGCCAGTATGGATATTAGAGCCTTCATCGAAAGCTGCAATCAGAGAAACTCCAACCTTTCCACTTCTTTAGACAAAATGCACCCCATCCACGTCCATCACTTTGAAAATGTGGTCAACAACATGGCGTTTATGTTGCCGTTTCAGTTTTACAGCCCCGTTCCTCCACCTCTGATTGGTTCGCTCCCAGAGAGGCTCTTGATGGAGCCCTCTCAAGATCACAGCCCTGACTTAAAACAAGACAACTACATGCCGTTGGCTGAAAACGGCTTCTTAACTTCCAGTCCGTCGTTTCACCCAGAAAAGGAGAAGGGGACCATCAGCCCGGACCTCCCTTTGAAACTGAAAGAGGACGTTTCACCGAGGGGTTTGAAAACTCAGACCGTGTCCTCCAAGCTGGAAACAAGCCAGGTATCTCAAGAAACTAAGATGAAGTCCGTTGACAAAAACGGGGCCGGAATAAGGAAAGGGCGCGTTTTCTGCACGGCCTGCGAGAAGACCTTTTACGATAAGGGCACTCTGAAGATCCACTACAACGCCGTCCATCTGAAAATCAAGCATAAATGCACCATCGAAGGCTGCAACATGGTCTTCAGCTCGTTGAGGAGCCGAAACCGTCACAGTGCCAACCCCAACCCCAGACTACACATGCCCATGAACCGCAACAACCGGGATAAAGATCTCCGCAACGGGTTGTCCCTCCGAGGTCTGGAGGAGAACAAAAGGACCGATTTTACCCTTTTGCCTCCCGATCACAGATCAGTTCCGATCTATGGGAGTTCTGGTACCGAGGCCAAAATCCAGCCGGGTTTTCACCCCAGCGGACACAACGGTGTCCTCTTCCCCAATTTGAAGACGGTGCAACCAGTGCTTCCCTTCTACCGCAGCCCGGTCACCCCGGCCGAAATTGCAAACACACCAGGTACGCTTCCTTCTCTACCTCTGGTTTCCTCGTCGGTACCTGAACCGCAGGGGTCCAGCGAGTTGCCCTTTGACCCATTGCCTAAGAAAAAATCCCGTAAGTCTAGCATGCCCATCAAGATAGAGACAGAAGCCGTTGACACCACTAGCCCAGCTAACGAAGTGGCCAGTTCGGAAGATGATGGGACTTCAAAGGCGGTAAGTGAAGGGCCTGTGGAGATGGGGGTGTCTAGGATAGAAAAAAATGCCAATCATCTCATGGAAAAGCAGACGCACTCAGAGGCGTTGGGGACGTCCGTTTCCAAGGTTGGAGGGCTCAAAACGTTGCAGGCTGTCGAGGCAGATAACCAGTGCGCTGCAATGGACCAACTGCATAAGCCGGACCAAGACCCATCGCTGAGAATAGCCTCTTGCGAGCGTGCAGCCGAAGCACCCAACCAATGCCACGATGTGACCAAAGCAGCACCTGAGCCCTACAGCTACCTTAGAGAACCATTGAATTACAGGATCCCAATGAACAGCTGGCCCGAACTGCATTACCACTTGTTGAGTGGAAGCAGTTTCAGCACGCTATCCAACCGGAGTCTGGCTCTTCCTGAGTTTGAAGCATGCAAAGAGATGGAACACGGCCCTCCCCAGGCCCTGGGCCTTCCGCAGGAAGACGCCCGCTTTCGTTGCGACATCTGCCTGAAGACCTTTAAAAACCCTTACAGTGTCAAAATGCATTTTAAAAACGTGCATCTCAAAGAAATGCACACTTGCGTTGTGGAGGGATGCAATGCCGCGTTTCCCTCGCGTAGAAGCCGAGACAGGTAAGGATGGGTGGGAACAAAATCAATGTGTCCGCCCCCCCCCCCTCGTGTTTAAAATAAATGGGTTTACACAAGAGGGTTTATTTTATGTTTTGGGGAGGGAAGCAACAATCTGTTCATGCCTGCTATACTGGGCCCATTACACTCTTTTGTCAGAACAGCATCAAAATGAAAATCCATTATCAAAATCCAATTGTCTCTTAGAATAAAAGAGTTGGAAGGGACCATGGAGGTCTTCTAGTCCAACCCCCTGCTTAGGCAGGAAACCCTACACCACTTCAGACAAATGGTTATCCAATCTCTTCTTAAAAACTTCCAGTGTTGGAGCATTCACAACTTCTGGAGGCAAGTCGTTCCACTGATTAATTGTTCTAACTGTCAGGAAATTCCTCCTTAGTTCTAAGTTGCTTCTCTCCTTGATTAGTTTCCATCTGTTGCTTCTTGTCCTGCCCTCATGTGCTATGGAGAATAGCTTGGCTCCCTCTTCTCTGTGGCAGCCCCCGAGATATTGGAACACTGCTATCATATTTTCTTTTCATCAGACTAGACATACCCAGTTCCTGCAACCGTTCTTCATATGTTTTAGCCTCCAGTCTCCTAATCCTCTTTGTTGCTCTCCTCTGCACTCTTTCTAGAGTTTCAACATCTCATCGTTAAACTAAATTCTTCTTTTCAGAAAGCAAGGAGGTGGCTATATTGTTGGTAGATGATGAAACTAGAAGAGAAATGCATTTTTAAGATTAAGATGAAGGAGGTTAAGTACTGCTTCATATTCTGCCTTGTTTTACTTATGGGGGTTCTTTTTCCTTGCCAAGTTTTCTATCCATGTTATCGAGTAAGGATGAAGAATAATGTCCTTCTAGAAATCACAGTGGAAGATTCCTCTGTATTTTTATTTATTTTTAGTTCTCACTTGGCTGACTCAGGAATTCTGGGAGTTGAAGTCCACGGATCATAAAGGAGCCATAGTTCCCCATCCCTGTTCTACATAAAAGAACATGTGTTTCTAGTTCTAAGCCAATAGGTTACAGGTAGTCCTCAACATACGACCACAATTAACCCCCAAATTTCCATTGCCAAGCAATGGAAGTTGCATAAAATGGGGAGTTTTGCCCCAACTTTATGATCTTTCTCGACACAGTTGTTAAGTGAAACACTGCAGTTTCTAAGTTAGTTACACGGGTTGGTAAGTGAATCTGGCTTCCCCATTGACTTTGCTGGTCAGGAGGTCTCAAAAGGGGATCACGTGACCTTAAGACAGTGGTGAGTTTCTACCGGTTCACCGCGGTTCGCGTGAACCGGTAGCGGCAGTGGCGGGAGGGTTCTGCACATGCGCAGAAGCGCCACGCGCAAGTGCGCTCACAGTTCCAAACCGGTAGTGAAGGTAAGTGAAACCCACTACTGCCCCGGGACCCTGCAGCCATCATAAATACATGAGTTTGCCAAGTGTGCAAATTTTAATCAGGTGATCATGGGGATGCTACAACAATCGTAAGTGTAAAAAGCGGCCGTAAGTCACTTATTTTCAGTGCTGTGGTAGCTTCAAACAGTCACTAAACAAATGACTGTTGCAAATCAACCACCTCCGTGTGATCTTCAATGCTAGTTTTGTATTCCTATCCCAGCTTGCATTTTTTTTCCCTGGTTTTCTGATTCCTACAATTCTGTCGCTGTGGTGTGCTTCTACCTGGCACAGCATTCACAGGAAGAGCTCCACACACCCTGTTCTTTTCCATTCCACTCGTTTCAAAAATAACTTAAAACAGAATAACAGAGTTGGAAGGGACCTTGTAGGTCATCTAGTCCAACTCCCGGCCCAAGCAGGAGACCCTACACCATTTCTGACAGATGGTAGTCCAGTCTCTTCTTGAAAGGCTCCAGTGATGAACTTCTGAAGGCAACTTCTGTTCCATGGGTTGATTGTTCACACTGTCAGAAAATTTCTTCTTATTTCCAGGTTGAATCTCTCCTTGTTCAGTTTCCATCCATTATTCCACGTCTGGCCTTCAGGTGCCTTGGAAAATAGCTTGACCTCTTCCTCTCTGTGGCAGCCCCTCAGATATTGGAACCCTGCTATCAAGTCTCCCCTGGTCCTTCTCTTCACTAGACTAGCCATGCCCGGTTCCTGCAACCGTTCATTGACAATCAGAATTGTCACAGCTCCTATTCTTTTCCAGTTCTTCAGCGACATTTTCCCCTCCTTGAAGATAATATTTTGTGCAGCTGATAACAGTATTTTTGTCTGGAATGATTGTGTTTATAAAATGCAACAAGTCACTTTACCGGTTTCGTGCAATAGGGCTTGAAATAATATTAACACGGAAGATGATTACCGTTCAGGATCACATCTGTTTGCCTTTAGCTGCAGAATTTTATGTTTTAATGATCTTCTCTTCACTAGACCAGCCATGCCCAGCTCCTGCCACTGTTCATTGTATGTTTTAGCCTCCGGTCCCTTTTTCACATTTAACAACTTTTAACTGTTGTTTATTTTGTTTTCCTAAACAGGAAGCTTCCCTGCTCCTCTTTTTTTTTTTTACTCTAGATATTTCTTTTTTTTCCTTCTCCAGACACAGCTCCAATTTAAACCTTCACCATAAACTTTTAACGAAAGATCCTTTGGACATCAACAAGAACCATTTCAACGCGATCGATCTCTTGAAGGACATGGCCAAAGACGTCTGCCCAGAAGCCTGCCTGAAAGGACATCTGGAGCAACACACCTCGGTCATTTTCAAAAGCACAAACAGAACTGGTAGCTTGGTTTTCCCAATGAGCAAGATCGCACAAGGCTGTCCCGAGAGCTTCGGGCACGACCCCAACGAGGGGGCCATTCTGGATTTAAGCACCACGTCTAGCGTTAAATCCGAGAGCGGAACTCGCTCCTCCTGGGATTCGGATGGAGGCAACGAAGAGGACAGCAACGAAAGCTGTGAAAGTCTTTGCTTGACACCCAATGAAGAACTTTACCAAGACTGTTGTCCGGTGGAAGCCTCTAACCCGAATTTCCCAACCGCACCTTCCTGCCTGCCAATCACCTGTCACCTCTGCCAAAAAAGCTACAGCAATAAAGGAACGTTCCGAGCCCATTACAAAACCGTGCACCTACGTCAGCTGCACAAATGCAAAATCCCGGGCTGCAACACAATGTTTTCTTCCGTTCGTAGCAGGAACCGACACAGCCAAAATCCCAATTTACACAAGAGTTTGAGCAGGTCGTCCCACAGCCCTCTGTAACAATAGCTCAGTATTTCAGTTGCTGTGTTGTGTTCTATTTATCAGTTCAGCTTCTTCTTCTTCTTCTTCGTTGCTGTTAAGTATTAGAAAGAGGCACAGTTTCACTTGCTTGTCCGTACACCCTGTTCAAAATATGAGGTGCAATTCCATTCTCGTTCCAATATGCACCCACCTCAGTGGGTTAGGTTTTTTGCATACTGTAAACGTGGACTCCACTATAATATAAACGAGATACAAAGCTAGCCCACAAAATGAGTCAGGGTTTTTTTTCCCCCTCTTCACTCTTCCGTTATAAAACTAAGTCCACCTGGTGACACCAATATTTTGCATTTGACGCCCAGATGCCATTTTGGGCACCAGTCCTGTCTTTTATTTTAATGCGTAGCTCCTCCTTCCAGCTGACTTGACAGTATTAAATTAATGCGGCAATTTCTCCATAATTTATTATTGTATGCCTGGGGAACAGAAAGGTGGCAGATTTAAGAAAAACTGTAGCATTTGATTCTGGAGTCCTTGGTGGCAGTAGAAATTCTGTTTGAAGAAGACCCGTTGTTGGGTTCTGCTCTGCTCCATGGCTTTTGTAGACTGTTCCCACCACATTTGAAAACAGGACAATTCCTTAGGTTTTCTTCTCTATGTGAAGGTCAGAGTTGGCTTCAAGATGGACCTATGAACTGCCAGATGCTAAAGCCACTCAGCAGTTCTTGGGTGTCTCTTGAAACTTACTTCCAAGCAACCAGGGGTGGGTTTCAAATTTTTTTACTACCGGTTCTGTGGGTGTGGCGTGGCTTGGTGGGCATGGCAGGGGAAGGACACTGTAAAATCTCCATTCCCACCCCACTCCAGGGGAAGGATACTGTAAAATCTCCATTCCCTCCCCAATCCAGGGGAAGGATACTTCAAAATCCCCATTTCCTCCCGATCAGTGAGGCAGAGAATAGATGGGGGGAGAGGCCAGTCAGAATTTTTACTACCGGTTCTCCGAACTACTCAAAATTTCCACTACCTGTTCTCCAGAACTGGTCAGAACCTGCTGAAACCCACCTCTGCAAGCAACCCCGTATTTTTCTTTGCAAGGAAACAAACCCTAGAAAACAATCCAAGTTCTTTTTTTTTTATTTTTTATTTGGTGATTATTTTGGAAAGACTCTCCATTGACTTTTGAGATCATAGCATGAATTATATGCAGGACCAGCGACACCTGAGATGCATTCAGACATTTTGAACCACATGTAAGACATTTTGAAATGCAATGTATAGTTTTTTACTGCACTTTTTTTTATTGCTACGTTGAGCAAAATTAAATCCTGGGCAGGGGGTGGGGAATGAATTCAACATTTTCCAGAATTCAGCAGGAAGCGACCCAAAACAGGGTGGATCTATGAATATGAATAGATATCTACCTGTTATGTTGATGTACATAACAGGCGGGCTGGGCAGAAGGCCGATATTTTATGACGACTTTAATAAGAATCTTCCACTGACTTGGATGATGTTCTGTTTTGTATTAGCACATTATTTAGTATAAATGAATAATATTCCGCATCCTGGTCATTATGCACATCACTTTGGTGTTACGTCTTATGCACTTAATGACATGGGAATTGGTCTTACATTTTATCGAAAGAACACTTTTGTTCTAATTAATTTCCAATCAGGCGATATGCATTCCTGGGGTTGTGTACGCCACGTGCAAATATGTTTGGTGAAATAACTATGAGCAATGAAAGCAATTCAATTTTTTTTTTTAATCACTAGACCTTTGAATGATATATATTTATATCATGGGTTGACCCATTGTATTCAGCAAGCATGATGCCAAGGGCACATTAAGTACATATGATACCAAAATCATTCCAATTCTTTTTGTTTGTTTCTTTGACATGAGATCTCTCTTTTTATTTGTTGTCGTCGTGTTGTATAATGTCTGAATAATATTAAGTTAAACAAAAATAGTTTTTTTTTTTTTTTTATTTGGTTATTATTTTGGAAAGACTCTCCATTGACTTTTGAGATCATCGCATGAATTATATGCAGGACCAGCGACACCTGAGATGCATTCAGACATTTTGAACCACATGTAAGACATTTTGAAATGCAATGTATAGTTTTTTACTGCACTTTTTTTTATTGCTACGTTGAGCAAAATTAAATCCTGGGCAGGGGGTGGGGAATGAATTCAACATTTTCCAGAATTCAGCAGGAAGCGACCCAAAACAGGGTGGATCTATGAATATGAATAGATATCTACCTGTTATGTTGATGTACATAACAGGCGGGCTGGGCAGAAGGCCGATATTTTATGACGACTTTAATAAGAATCTTCCACTGACTTGGATGATGTTCTGTTTTGTATTAGCACATTATTTAGTATAAATGAATAATATTCCGCATCCTGGTCATTATGCACATCACTTTGGTGTTACGTCTTATGCACTTAATGACATGGGAATTGGTCTTACATTTTATCGAAAGAACACTTTTGTTCTAATTAATTTCCAATCAGGCGATATGCATTCCTGGGGTTGTGTACGCCACGTGCAAATATGTTTGGTGAAATAACTATGAGCAATGAAAGCAATTCAATTTTTTTTTTAATCACTAGACCTTTGAATGATATATATTTATATCATGGGTTGACCCATTGTATTCAGCAAGCATGATGCCAAGGGCACATTAAGTACATATGATACCAAAATCATTCCAATTCTTTTTGTTTGTTTCTTTGACATGAGATCTCTCTTTTTCCAGTTGGCTACATTTGAAAACCTGTTATTTGTTGTCGTCGTGTTATATAATGTCTGAATAATATTAAGTTAAACAAAAATAGTTTTTTTTTTACATTGCAGATCAGATAAACAGGGCAAGGTAATCTATCTTGGATACTCAGTGATTAATTTATTCTAAACCAGAAAGTGTGTACTATCCCATAAAACCCAGTTGCACTCAGTTGCATTATTCTTGCTCCGACGTGTAAAGGTTGCAGATCCAGTCTAAGCTTTATTTTAAAAAAAAAAAAGTCTAATCAACACTTAGATTGGGTGGGGGCTCCAGATACGTAAGGAAGGGGACTGTTCGTATTAGCAGCTGAGCAATTTCCAAAGAAATGGTCAGTTATAAACTGATTCCTTCAAACCAAATTGGATTTGTGCACTGATTCCAAGATGAGATTTTGAAGACTGGATAAGAGAAAACAATGAGATGTTAAACCTTGGCAACTTTAGAATCTATTCTGTTCTATTCTATTCTATTCTATTCTATTCTATTCTATTCTATTCTATTATAGACTTGTGGAATTCCCCGGGCTGGCTTGGGAATTCTGGGAGTTGAAGTCCATAAGTCTTAAGTTGGCCATGGTTGGACACGCCTACTTTATCGTGTGGATCCAATATGCTTAAATCCAAAGACTGTTTTGTGTATTTTGGATGGAAATTCATCCAAGACTTGAAGATCCTAATGTTGCAGCAGCATTGATATTGACATGAAGGTTGAACGGAATGAGTGAATAAGCCAGGTTAGCAGAAGCCACAAGGGAAGAGTTGGGACTTGCAACAGGGTTAATAACATTGGCAGGTCTCTTCCCCATTCCCGCGGGTTTTGTTATAAATAAGAACATCTTTTTAAAAAGGAGCAGATACTGTGGATTCTGTAGAATTTCAGGCCTTCTCTCCTGCAAGTGAGCAAAAGGAGGTCTTGGAAGTTACTCAGGAAAGCTCAAATGATCAGCCTGACTAGGTGGCTCAGTGGCTAAGACACTGAGCTTGTCAATCAGAAAGTTCGGTGGTTCAAATCCCTAGTACAGGTCTCCTGTGTGAGCAGGGGGTTGGACTAGATCAGGGGTCTCCAGCCTTGGTCCCTTTAAGACTTGTGGACTTCAACTCCCAGAGTCCCTCAGCCAGCAAAACTGGCTGAGGAACTCTTGGAGTTTAAGTCCACAAGTCTTAAAGGGACCAAGGTTGGAGACCCTTGGATTGGATGACCTCCAAGGTCCCTTCCAACTCTGTTACCGATGAGAATCCTCTTCATAAACTTTGAGAGCATTGCCATAAAGTGGTGTGAAGATGTAGTAAAACCAGTCTGAATAGAATGGGCAGTGGCCAGGTTGATGCCATTCCTGTTTAAATATGCCAAGCTATGCACAGATTTTCATCAGTGCTCACAGACTAAATCAGGGGTCTTGGCTCCTTTAAGACCTGTAGACTTCAACTCTCATAGTTCCTGGGAGTTGAAGTCTGAGTTCGGTTGAAGAACTCTGGGAGTTGAAGTCTACAAGTCTTAAAGGAGCCAAGTTTGCAGACCCCTGGACTAAATGAAGCAAAACCAGTTAACATTTGTGCTGTAAATAGGGTGTAGCCGTACCATGCACCAAGGGTACCTAAAAAAAAAATCTCAGGGAAACAAAGCTCATTGTCAAGAGGAAGATAAACCACACACACACTCACACACAATTTGGCAATTCTCAACCTGTGAAAAGGGGATTTCGGGTGACTCTGGTGGAGAACTGTTGCTTTAGCAGATACTCAACACAACAGCCCTAGTAAACAGATCTAAAGAACCAGTGTAAGTTGAGTGTAACTACCTACTCATACTGCATACAGTTGCTTTAGCAGATACTCAACACAACAGCCCTAGTGAACAGATCTAAAGAACCAGTGTAAGTTGAGTGTAACTACCTACTCATACTGCATACAGTTGCTTTAGCAGATACTCAACACAACAGCCCTAGTAAACAGATCTAAGGAAACGGTGTACGTTGAGTGTAACTACATACTCAAAGTGTAGTTGTTGTCCGTAGCACTGACAAGAAGTTGGACAGGTTCAACCTGCATTGTTCTCCTAGGCTGATGGTTGGACAAATGGGATCACAAAGAAATCACCCAGAGAAAAAGGAATAAACAGGATAAATCTGAATAATTTAAAACGTTTTGTTGTATACAAACATAGGTATTCATTCCAAGGTTGGATTCCTTTTTTCAGGGTATGACTTTCGGTTGAAAGACAGTTGGGACAATCTCATCTCATGTTGTTTCGTGATTAAAAGTAAAAAAAAACTTTCTCCTTTATTCCTGCCTTACTGAATCACATACTCCAAAGAGGATTGGTACCTCAACCCCCATGTTGCAACTTCTAATGACCACATTGCACCGATATGTGCCCCATCCGTGGTCAAAGTAGCTAGACATAGAATTCAAGCCCATCGTATCTTTTTCCATTGATTTCAACTCTCATTAATTTCCCTTGTTGTTGATGTTGTTGTAAACGTGCTTACTTAAATTTTAAGATTTTTTTTTTTGAAATGCAGTGAATGAAATGGGTGTTGTAAGTGAAAGCTGTATTGCTCCCATCTTACGTTTTCTTACTATTCGGCCAAAGTAACGCTGTTTTGTATTTCTCCAGAATTTTTATGTGTTAATAAAAACGTATAACACTGTCTCTCAGTTGATCCTAACCAGACTCGCTCAAGCCACACTGCAAACAGAAGTGAGGGACATGGATGAACGTTGTACGCAGAGTAGTCCACATGCTGGGAGATACCATCCAAAAGCTGCTTTCTCTGAGAGGTGGCCTCGGCATCTTGGATAGTGAGGGAAAGAACAGAATGGCTTATCAAATTAGTATCTGAGAGCAGGAGTTCCAAGCAGGAGTTCCAAACGTGTCAACTTGTGGACTTCAACTCCCGGAATTCTGATAATGCCCGTGGGATTCAAATAATTTAACAACCGGTTCTCTACCCTAATGACCAGCTGGGTGGGTGTGGCCATGGTGGGCGTGGCCAGGGGTGTGTGACAGGAAGCACGGCCTCCTGCACCTGCGGGGGACTCACACCAACCCCCACACACCCCATTTTGGGCCTAGGAGGCCTTCCTGCAGCCTCCTAGGAGCAAAAATGGGCCACGGGAGGACATGTACCCCCTGCGCCTCATTTTGGGCCTAGGAGGCATCCCTGAAGCTGCATGGGAGGCCCGACACACACACACATATACCATTTTGGGCCTAGGAGGCCTCCCTGCACTTACCTGGGAGCCAAAATAGGGCACATGGGGACTCCTGGAAGGGGCGGAGCCAGCCAGCAATTTAACTACCGGTTCACCCGAACCGGCTGAATCCCACCATTGCTACTGAGGAATTCTGGGTTTCGAAGTCCACAAGTTCCCGAGTTTGGAGATCCCTGATCTATAGAGCCAAGTAAGATGGAATAGAAAGAGGCAATCCTTTGGTTTAAAGCTAGTAAGATCTTTAGGTGTGTTAAGTAGCATTTAGATTGGTTTTTATTTGAAGACACTTTTGGAACATGATTGATTTTTATTTGAAGACACTTTTGGAACACACGTAACAAGCTACCCCATCCGAGTTAACGAACAAGTCACTGAGAAGGGGGAAAAAAAGCCCCTATGAGTAAGCTTATATTCTACATTTGCTTAACTATAGCTTTGTTGAATAAAGCACAACTGGTTAGGTTCACACAAACTGCTGAGCCATAAAATAGTTAAGAAACTATAGCGGCTAGATCAGGGGTATCAAACTCAAGGGCGGTGGGCCTGATCCCGCCCATGTTTTGGTTGGATCCAGCCCACGGGGCCATCCTGGTCTACCCAATGCAAACAGGAAAGATTGGGCCATCGTGGCTTCGCCCCGGTCTACCCAGTGTGAAGAGGAAACATGCCAGCAGTTTGGGGAGTTGCGTCAAGCTGGTCATGCCCACCAGGTTGGCCACACCCACCCAGTCAGCCATGCCCGCCCCCTCCCCCCCTCCCCGAGGTCAACCACAGCCCTAATGTGGCCCTCAATGAAATTGAATTTTGATACCCCTGGGCTAGATTCAAACATGCTAAAATATACCATACATGAGTAATGGCTCAGTCCATTGTGTGAATCTTAATAAGGATAATGTCAGGGTTCCAGAAAAACCTCTTCTGCATATAAAAAACTCAGAAGCCATTGTCTTTCAGAGTTCTTTACTAGCATGAGGAAACTGGCACACGATGAGTGGAATTCCAAAACTGAACTTTTTTAGCAGATATCTGGAAAAAGAAACTGAATTGGAATATGTAGACATCCCCTTCTTGAGTAAAACGCAATTCTTGCCTGCTTTCAGTAAAGGTAAAGGTTCCCCTCGCACATACGTGTTACTCATTCCCAACTCAAGGGAGCGGTGCTCATCTCTGTTTCAAAGCTGAAGAGCCAGCCTGTCCGAAGACGTCTCCGTGGTCATGTGGCCGGCATGACTGAACGCCAAAGGCGCACGGAACGCTGTTACCTTCCCACCAAAGGTGGTCCCTATTTTTCTACTTGCATTTTTACATGCTTTCAAAACTGCTAGGTTGGCAGAAGCTGGGACAAGTAACAGGAGCTCACCCCGTTACACGGCAGCACTAGGGATTCGAACCGCCGAACTGCCGACCTTTTGATCGACAAGCTCAGTGTCCTAGCCCTTGAACCACTGCATCCCTTCTGCTTTCGTTACAAAAGCATTAACACTCCTAATCTTGTGAAATGAAAACAGCTTGGATGGAGAGATGACTACTTTCCTCCAAGGAGGGACTATTCAAGTTATTTATTTTATACAACTCCTTTCTCCCTAGTAATTAAAAAGTCCATCCAGTGATGTTTCCCAAACTCAAGGGAAAAACATAACTGATTCATAATGAGAAGAGGTGCCCTGCTTTCTGCTTTCAGTTCAAAGGAAAATCCTAAGGCATCGAGATAAAAATGTTATGCTGGAGAATTTGCTCCATCTGCTGAAAAATTTCTCCCAGTGAAGTCCTGCCGAAAAGAGATAACTACCCTATAATTCAGGGGGTCAGTAATATTTTCTTTGGCAATGAAACAAGGGGACCAGGGTATAATATAACATCACCTGCCCCGTGTCTTTTTGTCGTGTCTTGTCTTGCCCAACCTTGACGTACTTCACTGAAAAGGAAGATGTAATTGGTTATGAAAGACAGAATGTATTGGGTGATCTGTTTAAATAATAGAAAAGACTTGTAGACTGGCTTTTTTATTTTGGCAGTGGTTTATTCTCCATGCTTGTTTCAGTTTAGTTTCCGAACATTTCGTTACCAGTCTAGGTAACTTCATCATCAGCGGGATTTTCTTGTCCTATTCCTCTTTAGCTTATATATGACAAAGGACACTCCTAATTCATTGCAACATATGTTGGCTGCTTGGATTTACATGGGAATGTTTGCAATCCAGATTCACCCGGTGACTTATTCGCTCAAGTAATGGCCTGTAGAACTCTGCCTGCTGTCATACTCATCCTTGAGGTTAACTTGCGTGGTTAAATAGGAACGCCATTTCTTCTCCAGGTTCCCAGCTCCACCTTATCCGTGTCAGTTGCATTTCCTTGGGACAGTTGCTAGCTGAAAATTTAGGAGGAGGGCATGAAAAAAGCAAGAAAGGGTTGCTTAAACTCTTTACATTCCAACACAGTTGGCAGCTGCACTGGGACAGAAATTGGGTTTTATTCTTCCGCCTACGAAGTTAGGATTGAATTAAATGCCAAGCAGAAGAAAATAATTTCTAGGGAATTTAGAATGTCCGAGAAGAGCAATGGAAAGAAAATGTGGACTGAACACCAGCACTTGGCTTATATGTCATTGCCTGTCCATGTGGGTGGAGGCGGATAGACAGACAGACAGCAGAATATAAACCAGGGGTGAAATCCAGCAGGTTCTGACAGGTTCTGGAAAACTGGTAGTGGAAATTTTGAGCAGTTCGGAGAACCGACAAATACCACCTCTGGCTGGCCCCAGAGTGGGGTGGGAATGGAGATTTTGCAATATCCTTCCCCTGCCACACCCACCAAGCCACGTCATGCCCATCAAGCCATGCCCACAGAACCGGTAGTAAAAAAAAATTGGGATTTCACCATTGATATAAACCGACAGCAAATCACACACCTTTCTAGCACTGATGATGTTATCTCGTTTGGGTAATGAAACATCTGCAAGAAAACAAGTAAACTAAGAGAGCACCTGAGCTACAAATATTCTTCTTTATTTGTTACTAAACAGAGCTGTTACCTTTATTCTAATCTGCATCCTCCTTTTGGATGGCAGTGCCAAAAATGGATGCTCAAAGAAAATCCATTTGGTCAGCTCAGGTCTGACCAGGGAAACCCTAATTATCCCTGAGCATTTCTTCCATGTTTCTGAAGCTCTTGTCTCACACATGTCCAGCTATGTCCAAATTGTTAACATTCCTTGCTGGAAAATCGCTTAAGCCAACTTCATGCCGCTCAAGAATCAAAGGCAGATTGTACCTTTCCATCTGCTCAATAGAATATACTTGATGGTCAAGAGAGACCTCTGCTGGAATCCATTCATCACTACATGAAAACAGAATATAACTCTAGGTTCAATTAATTCTTTTATTTATTTATTTATTTATTTTGTCATAACAGTATATATAAGCCTAAGCATGAAATAACTGTAAGATATATAAGCATATATATAAGCATAAGTGTGCAATAACCATACGAAATTTGGATACAATCAAAGGGAACATTAGGACAGGAACTCTTATGCTCTCAGGTGCTCTTATGCCCTTACAGACCTCTTAGGAATGGGGTGAGGTCAATAGTAGATAGTTTTTGGTTAAAGCTTTGGGGATTTTGGGAAGAGACCACAGAGTCTGGTAGAGCATTCCAGGCATTAACAACTCTGTTACTTAAGTCATATTTTCTGCAATCAAGATTGGAGCGGTTCTTAAAGGAAATTATTATGACTATGCTTCTAGGTTCAGTTAATACTTAAAGGGAATTTTGAAAAATCTTCTTGAGCATTGAATGAGAAGAGGGGTTCAATTTATTTTCCAAAGCACCAGAAGGCAAGACAATAAACAATGGATGGGAACTAATCAAGGACTGAAGCAACCTAGAATTCCCATAGCTTCGAATAGTCACTAAATGAATAAATAAATTGAGGAATACCTGTATCTCTGGAGTGGTCCAGGTATCTAAAATGCTCTTAGTGGAGGAAGACTGATGAAAAAGGCTTCTGATGTTTTTAACTTCAAGCTATGGTGGCCCAGTGGCTAGAGTGCAGTACTGCAAGCTACTTCTGCTGACTGACTGCAATTTGGCAGTTCGAATCTCACCAGGCTCAAGGTTGACTTAGTCTTCCATCCTTCCGAGGTGGGTAAAATGAGGACCCAGATTGTTAGGGGCAACATGTTGACTCTGTAAACCGCTTAGAGAGGGCTGTAAAGCCCTGTGAAGCGGTATATAAGTCTAAGTGCTAAATGCTATTGCTAACTTACCATATGTTCAAATGTACTGGATTTTCTCCTCTTCTTTCCGCCCTTATTCATTTGTTGGTTAATTTCTTTTAGAAATTTATATTTCATCTTTTCTTTTCTTTTCTTTTCTTTTTCCAGAACGACAAAGCTTAAATTAAACCCAAACCAGGTAACTGTGAGTTCTAGTCCCAGTTTAGGCATGAAAAGAGACTGGGTAACTTTTGGCCAACCCTTCTCTCTCAGCCCAATCCATCTCTGACAGTTGTTGTTATAGGGAAAATAGGAAGAGTAAGAAGTATTAGGCCTTGAGTTATTTATAAAAAAATAATAATGGCAGGATAGGAAAAAATCTTTGAAAATATAAATGAAAATGAAGCTTAAAATGACTCTCAATTTTTATTCCCATAATAGCAACCTAGTAACATAAATTGCCTTACAAGAAAGTGACTGCCCCAATGTCATTTAGCTGGCCTCTGTGCTTCTACTTAGATCTTCCTACAAAGCCGAAGAGCCAGCGCTGTCCGAAGACGTCTCCGTGGTCATGTGGCCGGCATGACTCAACGCCAAAGGCGCACGGAACGCTGTTCCTTCCCACCAAAGGTGCTCCCTGTTTTTCTACTTGCATTTTTTACATGCTTTCGAACTGCTAGGTCGGCAGAAGCTGGGACCAGTAACGGGAGCTCACCCCATTACATGGCACTAGGGATTCGAACTGCTGAACTGCCGATCTTTCGATCGACAAGCTCAGCGTCTTAGTCACTAAGTCACCACATCCCTACATCTTATAATACTTATATTTAACTCATGGGGGGTTTTTTTTCCCCTTGCCATACAAATTTGCCATTGTCTGAATGGGTGTATCGCTTATCAGAAATATTTTCTGAAACACAAAGATCATTCTAGACAAAATGTTTATTTTTATTACAGAAATTCTTCCCAATAGTGACAATCTAAATTCCTACCATTCCAACGTGCTTCATTTCATTCCATGTTTTCACCTACTTACCTTGAAATAACATACAATTCATATTTGTCATAGTAATACCTAAGTACTTACTTTTTTCTCAATCCTGAAACCAGATTTCTTCATCAGTTCTACTTAATCTTCTAATTTTGTATTATTATTTTTTTGTTACTATCCTCATCTTCTGATTGTTAATCTTAAAACTGGCTAGCATACCAAAGTTCTTTAATTTTCCCATTAATGTTTCTACTCCATCATTCGGGATCATGATGGCAAACCTATGGCACGAGTAGCCATATTGGTGGGCATGTGAGGTCAGCTCTGGCATGCGCACAGGACTTCTGGGCCCACCAGAAGTAGGGAAACAGGTTGTTTCCTGCCTCCAGAGAGCCTCAGGGGGGTGGGGAAGACTGTTTTTGCCCTCCCCAGACTCCTAGAAAGGCTCTGGAGGCTGGGGAGAGCAAAAAACGGGCTTACCATGCCATCACGTGCCAGGAACAGGGGGAGCGGGGAGGGTGTCATGCATGCATGCAAGGGGGTGGGACGCATAGAATTATGGGTATGGGGATGCACGCGATCCCCCCCCCGGCTCCTGGCACGTGGTGGCAAAAAGGTTAGCCATCACTGTTTTTATTTTTTATTTTTTTAAATTTTATTTTATTTTGTCACAACAATATACACAAGCATCAACATAAAATAACTGCATATCATATAAGCATATATATGAGCAAAAGTATGCAATAACTATATTAATTTGATATAATTATATAATAAGTGCTCCATGGCTTAGGGCCTGGGTACTTACGGGACCGCCTACTGTTACCGCATGCCTCCCACCGACCCGTACGCTCACACAGAGAGGGACTTCTCAGGGTGCCGTCCGCCAAACAATGTCAGCTGGCGGCCCCCAGGGGAAGATCCTTCTCTGTGGGGGCTCCTACCCTCTGGAACGAACTTCCCCCTGGTTTACGCCAAATACCTGACCTTCGGACCTTTCGCCGCGAATTGAAAACACATCTATTTATTCGCGCGGGGCTGGCTTAAATTTTATTGGGTTTTTATTGGGTTTTTAAAATTTTTATTATGAATTTTAATGGGTTTTTTAGTTTTATATGTTTTAAAGTCTTAGGCCAATGGTGTAATAAGTTTTTTTATTCGGGTTTTAATTGTATATTGTATTGTTTGTTTTATTTTGGCTGTATACCAAAATCTAATAAAAAAAATAAAAATTAAAAAAAAAAAAAAAATACTGCCCTGAGTCCTTCGGGAGAAGGGTGGTATAAAAATCGAATAAATAAATAATAATAATAATAATAATGAAAGGAAACAATAGGACAGGAACGGTAGGCACTTTTGTGCTCTTATGCACGCCCCTTAAAGACCTCTTAGGAATGGGGTGAGGTCAATAGTAGACAGTTTTTGGTTAAAGCTTTTGGGGTTTTGAGAAGAGACCACAGAGTCAGGTAGTGTGTTCCAAGTGTTAATAACTCTGTTGCAGAAGTCATATTTTCTGCAATCAAGATTGAAGCAGTTAACATTAAGTTTAAATCTATTATTTGCTCTTGTATTATTGAGATTGAAGCTGAAGTAGTGTTCAACAGGAAGGACATTGCAATAGATGATTCTATGAGTTAAGCACAGGTCTTATCGGAGTCGGCGGAGTTCTAAGTTTTCTAAATCCAGGATTTCAAGTCTGGTGGTATAAGGTATTTTGTTGTTTTCAGAGGAGCGGAGAACTCTTCCAATATTAACACCAGGACATATGCAAATATCTTTAACTTAAATGTTTCTTTTTAAAGCTGAACTGCACAACTGACACCTTTGGATATAATTATTTTACAATTTGAGATATTTTGATTGGCTGGAAAAGGCAAAGACGCACAATGAGTTGCCTTATTTTTGGAATTAAGAATGGAGAACATTAACTTAAATGATTTTAATTTAAAAGCAAAAACTTAACAAGATTTCTTGTGATTCAGGAAAAATTTAAACCTGTAGAGCGAAAAATAATTTTAGAAAATAGTCATTTTAAAACAGCTTTCTAAAAGTGTTTTTAGAAAACATTCATTCTTTTGATTGCCAGCACCTTTGAAAATTGGTGTGCTGTGGTCCATGGGATACCATTCAACTCCCAGATTATACCATTTCAGACCAATGGTTTTCCAATCTCTTCTTAAAAACATCCAGGTTTGGAACACCCACAACTTCTGAAGGCAAGTTGTACCACTGATAAATTGTTCTAACTGTTAGGAAATTTCTCCTTAGTTCTAGGTTTCTTCTCTCTTTGATTAGTTTCCATCTTCAGGTTGGGTGGAAAGTATGTTGGCCCACTCTTCCTTGTGGTAGATCCCTGAAATATTGGATCATTCCTTTCACGTGTAACAGTAACAGAGTTGGAAGCGACCTTGGAGGTCATCTGCCTTTCATTGAGGACCTGTATACTGCACGAATCAAGAAGGGGGCCGTGAAAATATTTGCAGATCCCTCGCATCCTGACATAAACTGTTTCAACTCCTACCCTCAAAACGTTAACGCTATAGAGCACTGCACACAGAACAACTAGACATAAGAACAGTTTTTTCCCGAAGGCCATCACTCTGCTAAACAAATAATTCCCTCAACACTGTCAGACTATTTACTGAATCTGCACTACTATTAATCGTCTCACAGTTCCCATCACCAATCTCTTTCCACTTATGACTGTATGACTATAACTTGTTGCTGGCAATCCTTATGATTTATATTGATATATTGACCATCAATTGTGTTGTAAATGTTGTACCTTGATGAAGGTATCTTTTCTTTTATGTACACTGAGAGCATATGCACCAAGACAAATTCCTTGTGTGTCCAATCACACTTGGCCAATAAAAATTCTATTCTATTCTATTCTATCTAGTCCAACCCCCTGCTCACGCAGGAGACCTGTACTAGGGATTCGAACCGCCCGAACTGCCGACCTTTCTGATTGACAAGTCAGTGTCTTAGCCACTGAGCCACCTAGTCCTTCTTTTTACTAGATACCCAATTCCAGCAGAATCATCTTTATTGCTCTTCTCTGCCTTCTTTCTAGAGCAGAGTTCTACAACGTGGACCCGTGGTATAGAGGGAGAGGGGATGGTTCCACACAAGCAGCCGGCAAGCGTGCACAGTTTACACCAGTAACAGGCACACCTGCCACTTACTTAAATGGAGCGTGTGTGCCCACTGCTCGCCAAGTGAAGATGTGCGTGCACATGTTTGCCAGCTTTTCTGTGGCCCGGTTGCAAACCCCTCAGGGCTCAGTAGTGGACCGTAGCCCACAGGTTGGGGACCCTTAGAGTCTCAGCATCTTTTTTATATTATGGCGACAAAACTGGATGGAGTATTCCAAGTGTGGTCTTACCAAGTTAATATAAAGTGGTACTAACACTTCACACTGACCTTGATTCTATCCCTCCGTTAATGCAGCCGAGAACTGCGTTGGCTTTTTGCCCACTGGCTGATGATGAGTTTTACAGGGATGCGGTGGCTCACTGGCTAAGATGCTGAGCTTGTCGATCGAAAGGTCGGTGGTTCACTGGTTCGAATCCCTAGCGCTGTGTAATGGGGTGAGCTCCCGTTACTTATCCCAGCTTCTGCCAACCTAGCAGTTCGAAAGCGCATAAAAAATGCAAGTAGAAAAATAGGGACCACCTTTGGTGGGAAGGTAACAGCGTTCTGTGTGCCTCTGGCGTTGAGTTATACCGGCCACATGACCACGGAGACGTCTTCGGACAGCGCTGGCTGTTTGGCTTTGAAACGGAAATGAGCACCGCCCCCTAGAGTCGGGAACAACTAGCACCTATGTGCTAGGGGAACCATTACTTTTACCTGATGAGTTTTACACACAAGTAGGTTACATCTGCTTACTTTAGCTGTTTTGTGCTTTCTTTCCTGCCCAATGATTTTTAGGGTGACGATTACCCGATCAATGGTTAACAATCACCTCTGCAAATTTAGTTACCCAAACCAGTCACAAGGAAATCTCACCAATTGATTACGTTTCACAGCGGCGGCCCAAAACATTTTGAACTTGAGATTTTCATGCTAGTGGGCAAGCAAAAAGGGAACAAAATCTCTGGGGAGATGAAGGTTGTCAGAAGGCACAATTTGGGGCTTTTGAAAACCTGTATTCATACATTTCATTGCATGTAACACATTTCAAACAGGAAGCAGAGTTGCAAAGACAAAAGTTGCCATTTTTTATTTATTGCCGATGTCAGACTTCACTTTTTTGTTGATACAAGACGGGGCCGCTAAAGACAGTTACCAACCATCAAGGAAATACTGAAAGATACCCACAATAAAAAACAACAACAACCATGCAATTAACAAACACGGCTTTTGTATTCTTTTTCTTCCTCACCTTCTTCAAACCGCCCCCCATCTCTCTTCATCCCCCCCCCTTTCTTGATCAAGCAGCTAAAAAAAATCTAGCTTTAGCTTTGGATCAATTCAGCTTCATCAACCCAACAAAATCTAACCGGCTGGCCAGTTGTTGGTGTTTTTTTGGTAGTTTCCCCCCCCCTGGATTTTTGCACACTCAGCTCACAAGCGGAACGCCCCCCCCACCAAATTTCTATAGCTCCTCGGAAGGGACCCCCGGCCGTCCAGCGCGCTCTTTTCGGGCCCTTCTGCTTTGCGCAGCCAGGAACTCAGCGGCGTTTTGGGCCGCAGAGAAAAGGCACCGAATACAATACGGAATACAAAACGGTGTTTCGGAACACGGATTTTTTTTTCCCCCTTTCTCTTCCCGCTCGGCCGGTCCTTCTCCACCCACCCATCGCCACGGGTGAAGAAAGGGGCCTTTTCCTCCCGCCCCCGCTCGCCTTCCGCGCTCGGCGGGGGCGCGCCGGGCTGTCCGTCCCCGCGCGCCGCGCAGTGGAGAGGAAAAGGACGACCTTCTGGCCGGCGGGGGTTGCGGGTGCGCCTTTCCGTGTGCGTGGAAAACCCACCCACCCAGCCCCGGGAAAGAGCGGGAAGGGAAAGGAGGAGCCATTGCTCTCCCCCCCACCCCCACATCCTCTCCAAAAAAGAAAAGGAAAAAAAAAGGAGGAAAAAGGAAGAAAGGAAGGAGCCGGAGGAGTGGGAAGCATCCAAGGTTGGCCGAGAAAGCGTCAAGGAAGAGAAGGGGGTTCCCGCCCCCCCGCCCCCCATCTTTGCTGCAGCGGCGGCGAGATCCAGGATGGGCGAAGCCTCGTAGGAGGGAGAAACGCAGCGCAGGCGGAGACATTTCTTCGGGCAACCTTGTTCTCAAGCCAGCGCTGGGGGAGGGGATCCCCCGGCTGGAAACCTTTCCCTCCCCTCCCCTCCGCTCCTTTTGCATCCGCCCCCTCCCACTCCGCAGCCCTCGCCTTGCCCGGGACCCCCCGCAAAGCGGCTTCATCGTTTGGGGGGGCAGATTGCTAGTGCCCCCCCTTTTGCACGCGCGCACACACACGTATACACACACACACACACACACACGCGCGGACGCAGGCACCCTCGCTCGCTCGCTCTCACTCACACACGGACGTAGGCGCTCTCTCGCTCTCCTTTCCATCTCTTTCTTTCTCTCTCTCTCTTTCTTTCCATCCCTCTCTCTTTCTTTCTCAGCTCCCCTCTTCTTCCCCTGCTGCTTCTGCTCCTCCTCCTCCTCCTCTTCTTCCATCATCACCGCCGCCTCTTCCTCCTCCTCCTCCTCCTCCTGCCGCCGCCGCCGCCGCCACCGCTCCGCCCGAGGCCTTTCCTTCCCTCCGGAACCGATTCGCCTTCCTCCCCCGGTGGCGGGAGGGGAGGGAGGGGCAGGCAACGCTCGCTCGCATCTTCCACCCTCCCCCCTCCCTCCTCCGGCCTGTCTCTTTCCCTTCCTTCATCCCCCCCACCCCCATCTCTCCCTCCCCAGCCCCCCTTAGCTCGGCGGATCGGGGGCAAGGCCTGGGAGCGGTGCTGGGGGTGGCCTCGGACGCAGAGACGGGGCGGGCAAAGCTGGACTCGGACCCGATGGCTCGTCCCAGGCCCCGTGAATACAAAGCCGGGGATCTGGTCTTCGCCAAAATGAAAGGCTACCCGCACTGGCCGGCCCGGGTGAGTACCAAGCAGGAAAGGATGGGGGGTGGGGGGAGGAGGGGGCGCCTTGCACCGGGAAGGGGAAAAATGGGGGGCGATGTCGAGGGCCTGGGGAAGAACTGAACGCGGCCCCTTCCTCTCCCCCCACCCCCCCGAGCCAGGCCCATCCCTTCCCCACCCCCACCCCCTCCCCTGTTGGCGCAAAGGGTTGGCTGCCGCTTCGCCTTTCCGCTCGCCTCTTGATGATGGAGCCTTTGTGTTGGCAACGCGGGGATGGAGGGCGAGAAACACACAAAAAGAGAGAAGCCCGCCTCCATCCTTCCATTCTTCTCCCCGAATTTAACACACACACACCCGTTAAAATGGGATCGTTCGGCAACGGAGGGAGGGAGGGAGGGAGGGAGGGGGGCGGTGGGTGGGTAGGTGGGTTTCCCGGCTTTTTCTCCGATGGCATCCCCCTCCCCCAGCCACCCACGCGCGCGCACACACACACACACCCCTTTCTTCCTCTGGATGGTTGTGTTCCCAGGGTCTTTCAAAGCAGCCACAACGGCCCCTGGGTCCTTGGAATTAGTGGGGAGGGGGGGAAAGGGGGGCTGGAGAGGAGAAAATGGTCGGTGGGCGCGGAAGGGATTGTCCGTTAAAAAAAGGCTGCAGAAGAGAGAAAGCCGGTGGCTGGCCAGCCTGATGCCCGGGTTTATTGTCCTTCCATCATCACCCCGGCACACAAAAACACACACACACACACACACACACACACACACACACGCACTTAAATTCCCTGCCGAAAGCCACCCTCCGCCTCGCCCCCTTCCTGGTTGTGAGAGAGATGGAGAGATGGAGGAGGGGAAGAAAACCTCTTCTGGAAGGCCTGTCTGGTTGGAGAGAGGCTGCCCTAGAGATCCATTCTAGGTCTTGTGACGATAGGGAGCCAGATAGATCTCTGGGGGTGGGGGGTGGAGGGCAGAAGCTTTCCTGGGCCTGTCCTTTAGCTCCTTGGCCTGAATTTTGGATGCTTTGAGATTAGAAATGGATGCCCTGCCTGCAAAAAGGGACAGAAGAGATGTACAGTGGTGGATGGGCCTTGGCAAGGCTTTGAGGCCTAGTTGATGCCTTAGATTGAATGGTGGTTGCCCTTACACAGGTAATCCTCAGGTTACGACCACCCTGGAGCTGGAGATTGGCGTTGCTAAGTGAGGCGTTGGTGAATTCCACATTGTTAGATAGGGCCCGGGGTTCAAGTCTTAACGAGGAAGAGGAGGTTGTTCGTATTTGTCTTGGGAAACTTAAAACAACCTGGAAGCATTACTGTTCTTCAGAAGTAGGGGGTCACAAAGAGCAGGAGAGATAGTCCTTGATTTACGACCCACCATGGAGCCCAGAATTTGTGTTGCCGAGGGAGACATTTGTTAAGTGAGTTTTGCCCCGTTTTTACAACCTTGCATGCCACTGGTGTTCGGCGAATCGCTGCCATCGTCAAGTCGGTAACTTGGTTGTCAAGTGAATAGAATAGAATAGAATAGAATTTTTATTGGCCAAGTGTGATCGGACACACAAGGAATTTGTCTTGGTGCATATGCTCTCAGTGTACATAAAAGAAAAGATACGTTCATCAAGGTACAACATTTACAACACAATTGATGATCAATATATCAATATAAATCATAAGGATTGCCAGCAGCAAGTTATAGTCATACAGTCATAAGTGGAAAGAGATTGGTGATGGGAACTATGAGAAGATTAATAGTAGTGCAGATTCAGTAAATAGTCTGACAGTGTTGAGGGAATTATTTGTTTAGCAGAGTGATGGCCTTCGGGAAAAAACTGTTCTGGTGTCTAGTTGTTCTGGTGTGAATCTGGCTTCTCTATGGATGTTGTTCGTCAGAAGGTCACAAAAGGGGATCACATGATCTCTGGACACTGCAACCTTCCTGAATAAGAGAGTCAGAATGTCTGAATGTTGATCATGCGGCCATAGAGGGTGCCGCGACGGTCGTAAGTGTGAAAAAACGAGCCAGGTCGCTTTTTTTTCCAGTGCTGTTGTAACTTCGGGTCACTAAGTGAGCTGTTGTAAGTCGAGGATTGCCTGTACTGGATGTAGAGGATCTGAGAAAGTAGGGTGATAAAACGCATTTGATGGAAGCCAACCAGGTGTTGAGAAGAGTGCCTTCAAGTCCCCTCTCCTTGCTTCTGACATGCATGAACTTTTGAAGATAATTTGAACCCGAGACCCTGAGCTTAGAATCTGTGCATCCGGGCTTCTGTATCTGCAACGCCGACAGTCTTGACTTCCAACCATTCATTTAGTGTCCGTTACAATAGCACCGGAAAAATGGACTTTGGATTGTTAATCTTAAAACCTGGTGGCATACCGAAGTTCTTTAATTTCCCCATTAATGTTTCTACTCCATCATTCTAGGACCGTGATGGCGAACCTATGACACGCGTGCCACCTTCCTCGCACATACAACTGTCACAGTATTTTCCCTCCCCCCCTCCACTCCCCAGGCAAATGTTTAAAATGTGGGTGCTTGGCAACCAGCATTTATTTAAAACAGTGGCTACCTCTCTGGGTCACCTGATGACCATTTACAGTCTTCCCAGCGAGGTTCCGACGAGCAAAGTCAATAAGGAAAGCCAGATTTGTTTAATGATTGCATGATTCATTAAACTGCGGTGATTCACTTAACAACCATGTTTTTTTAAAAAAAAAAGGTCACGGGATGGAATGTATAACTCACATAATAACGCCCCCTGCTTAGCAATGGAAATTCGCGCCCCAGTTGTGGTTCGTCATAGGTCAAGAAAGGACTACCTGCATTTCTTTTGCTTGCAACTGAAACCAGGTGAAACTTACGAAACGTCCTTCTGCTTCAGAGGCCTCCTGAGCTGGTCATGTTTGGAAGGCTTTCTTGTAGAGAATCCTTGGTGGTTGTAGGTATAGGAGAACCTCCCTGTTCTCTAAGAGTGTGGCTTTGTGGTAGAGAATCCTTGGTGGTTGTAGGGACAGGAGATCCTCCCTGTTCTCTAAGAGTGTGGCTTTGTGGTAGAGAATCCTTGGTGGTTGTAGGGACAGGAGACCCTCCCTGTTTTCTAAGGGTGTTGCTTTGTGGTAGAGAATCCTTGGTGGTTGTAGGTACGAGAGAAAGTCCCTCTTCTCTAAGAGTGTGGCTTTGTGGTTGAGAATCCTTGATGGTTGTAGACATAAGAGAAGGTCCCTCTTCTCTAAGACTGTGGTTTTGTGGTAGACATTCCTTGGTGGTTGTAGGTACAGGAGAGGTTCCCTCTTCTCTAAGAGTGTGGCTTTGTGGTAGAGAATCTTTGGTGATTGTAGGCACAAGGGGAGTTCCCTCTTCTCTAAGACTGTGGCTTTGTGGTAGAGATTCCTTGGTGGTTGTAGGTACAGGAGATGTTCTGTCTTCTCTAAGAGTGTGGCTTTGTAGTAGAGATTCCTTGGTGGTTGTAGGTACAGGAGAAGTTCCCTCTTCTCTTAGACTGTGGCTTTGTGGTAGAATCCTTGGTGGTTGTAGGCACAAGAGAAGGTCCCTCTTCTGTGGCTTTGTGGTAGAGAATCGTGGGTGGTTGTAGGCACAAGAGAAGGTCCCTCTTCTCTAAGACTGTGGTTTTGTGGTAGAATCCTTGGTGGTTGTAGGTACAGGAGAAGTCCCCTCTTCTCTAAGAGTGTGGCTTTGTGGTAGAAAATCCTTGGTGGTTGTAGGCACAAGAGAAGGTCCCTCTTCTCTAAGAGTGTGGCTTTGTGGTAGAAAATCCTTGGTGGTTGTAAGTACAAGAGAAGGTCCCTCTTCTCTAAGACTGTGGCTTTGTGGTAGAGAATCCCTGATGGTTGTAGGCACAAGAGATGGCCCCTTATCTCTTAAAAGTGTAGCCAATTCAAACAGGCAACTAAAGAACAGCAAAAGTACTTATCCCGCCTTTAGAAGAAAACAATGGGTCATTGCACATTTAGATTTATATAGTTGATCTTCATAGACCCACAACCTACAAGATTTGCAGATTTGTCTTTGGTTACTATATAAAAATCTAGAGTAATCTCTGCATAAGTTGGAGATCAGTTTTGTTTTTCCCAAAGTTCTGCGACACCTAATAATTGCTGTTGTGCTGGATCCCATAATATAAGTAATAAATGTTAATAACAATAACAGGTCTTCCCTTCCCCTCCATCTCTTGGAGGGGAGGGGAAGATGTGAATAGCGTATGCGTCCACTTAACATGGCTTTATTGATGTGCTAATGTTTCTGTGTGTTGGAGATATTATTATTATTATTATTAATAATAATAATAATAATAATAATAATAATAATAATAATAATAATAATAATAATAATAATAATAATATTTTTATACCGCCCTTCTCCCGAAGGACTCAGGGCAGTTCACAGCCAATATAAAACAATGACAATTTACAACTAAAACAGAGATTTAAAAACTTATGTAATTGGCAAAATTTAAAACATTTAGACCTAAAAACCCCTAAAATTTATATTAAATATAAATTAAAATTCAATCCCTGTTAAAATATTAAAATTTAAAATTTAAGCCAGTCCCGCGCGAATAAACAAATACATCTTCAGCTCGCGGCGAAAGGTCAGGCAATTGACCTCCGGACAATTTTTTTGACTTTATAGGAGAATATATGGCACATCCAGAAGATACCTAGATCGATAGTGAAGGTCTCCAACTTTTGTACTGAACAGTGAAAAATGGGAAGGTGAAGCCCAACAACAGATGCTTACTAAAACACATGGTTGCTTTCAGGAAGGACCATCAACCTGTGGTAGAACATGCGGGTTATTGTTGGTTGAACAGAATTCCAAATGCAATTATTTATTTCTTGCTTTCTCCAACCTGATGCTTCCAAGGATGTTTACATAGCAACTAAAATTACCTCCAGGGTTGACTGTTGTATCTCCACACCTCTAAAAAACAAAAAAACAAAAAAAACAACAGGTCGGAAAGTTGACTTCACAAGCCTGTACTTCATAGTTCTGGAAGGCTTCTGAGCTCCTAGTATGGTGAGGTTTTGGACTCAGTTGGAGCTACCGCAGGTTTGACTTTAAATTAAATGCAAAGCCTTTATTGTCATTGTACATCATGTACACAATGAAATTGGTTAAAAGGTTCCTTCCTCCAAAAAATGACAGTTTCAGGACTGTCCTTAATATACAAGCAATTGCCATCCATCAGGTGTCCTTAGAAAAGTATTTGGTCCAATTTTTCCTAATTTGGTTCCTTTCAGAGGTTTGGTTTGCATGTGTTTTAAACCTTTCTGTTTTTATCCTATTCCTGTGTTGAACCCGGGGCGAAATCCAGCAGATTCTGACAGGTTCTGGAGAACCGGTAGCAGAAATTTTGAGTTGTTCAGAGAACTGGCAAATACCATCTCTGGCTGGCCTCAGAGATTTTGGGGAATGGGGATTTTGCAGTGTCCTTCCCCTGGCACGCCCACCAAGCCACGTCCACAGAACTGGTAGTAAAAAAAATCAAATTTCACCACTGGTTGAACCTATCAGGAAATGGAGAGGGGATATCAGAATATCATGCAGTATATGTATACTTCAATTTTGTGGGCGTAGCTATCATCTAAAGACCTTTGTGGCATAGAGCAAGTGTCTCTAAACTTGGCAGTTTTAAGACTTGTGGACTTCCAACTCCCAGAATTGCCCAGCCAGCCATGCTGACTAGGGAATTTTTGGGAGTTGAAGTCCACAAGTCATAAAAGTTGCCAAGTGTGGAGACCCTCGTATGGAGTCTGGTTATTTGAGGGATCATGTGTCTCCCATAGTATCTGGTTTGGATTTGGTCCAGTAGGGTTGGTCTACTTGAAGTTCCTTCAATGAAACAATATTTATTGAGACCCTGGAATGATACTTTTCCTGTAGTAATGCCTGCCCTGTAGAATGAGGTGCCCCCTGAGACCCCCCCCCCATCCTACTAAGTGTTTCAAAGGTGCTGGAAGACCTGGTTCTACTCCTGGGCTTTTTATAAGCATGAGTAAAGCACCCTGGGATTCTTTTTATTTTCCCCATTCCACTCTAGTTCAGGGGTTTCCAACCTTGGTCCCTTTAAGACTCGTGGACTTCAAGCAAAGCTGGCTGAGGAACTCTGGGAGTTGAAGTCCACAAGTCTTAAAGGAACCAAGGTTGGAGACCCCTGCTCTAGTTTTTATCATCTTGCTATCTTTATTCCTTATTTAAGATCTGATTGTACCTTTTTAAAACATTGTTTACTTGTGAGCTACCCAGAGTTGTTGGAAGTTGGGCGAACCTACAAATTTAATAATAAATACATCTTCAGTGTGTGTGTGTGTGTGTATCTCTATCTCACATCTCGTCATCCTGTGCTCCTCTCAGAGTAAATGATTTGACATGCTTTAAAGATACCTCTTGCCTCTGTATCCTAATTGCTAAAGAGGGTTGTTGCATTTGTATATCCCTGTTTGTAACCTCTCTTAGAAAGAGAGAAGCCTTTTTGGGCTTCTCTTTAAAGTTCTCAGCGTGATAAAGTCCATGAAGTTAAATTTCAAGCCTTAGCTCAGCTCAGCTGGGAATTTGTTCTTTTACTTTAGATCAGCTCCTCTCTTCAAGTATTGGCTTCCCAATTTAGACGCGGATTTCGTTCATTTATTTTTGTGGCTGCCAAAGAGCCTGAGTTAAGATTCTGTTTAAAAAAAAATGTCTTTGGTCTAAAAGAGACAACTGTAAGTGGGGGGGGGGGGGAGAAAGAAGAAAAACCAGCCATTTGGCAACCGTTCAAAGAGTCCCAACCTTCTTATAATGATGAATCTGGAAGAAACAATTCAGAAGTGAAAAAACATGACCGAGGTGGACTATAAGCCAAACCAAGGTTGCCAGGAATCAAACCACAGTAGAGAGATCCAGTTTGACCTTATAGCCTCAGCCCTACCCTGGTCCAAAGATGGTAGCTGGAATAAATTGAAAGGAGATCCTTTTATAAGCTACTTTGTGCCCCTGGAGAAAAGATGCGATATACTCCCTCCTTCGGCTGTCATATACGAGAGAAGAACCTTGACCGATGCTATTCATTGTGTTCAACCAGAGAAGGTTATTGCAAAGATATCGGAGCTGGTTCTTTGAAAAATTCTATGAGAATTTCTTTTGAAACTGCTGCATTGTGGCTGAGAATGTTTCTTTGCCCATCTGGAGGGCAAAAGTTGCCAAAGCCTCCTTTAAAATTCACCCCATTCATTTAGTGACGGTTCAAAGTTACTGAAGTGAAAAAGGTGACTTGTCATTATTTTTCACACTAATGACTCTCACCATGATCAGGTGATCAAAAGTCAGAGGTTTAGCATATTTATGACGGTGGCAGTGTCCCGGGGTCACATGAATAGAATAGGATAGAATAGAATAGAATAGAATAGAATAGAATAGAATAGAATAGAATAGAATAGAATAGAATAGAATAGAATAGAATTTTTTATTGGCCAAGTGTGATTGGACACACAAGGAATTCATCTTGGTGCATATGCTCTCAGTGTACATAAAAGATACATTCAAGAATCATAGGGTACCATACTTAATGATAGTCATAGGGAAATAGAATAGAATAGAATTTTTTGTTGGCCAAGTGTGATTGGACACACAAGGAATTTGTCTTGGTGTATAAGCTCTCAGCTTATGATCCACTTTTGCGACCTTTTTTTATTATTTTATTTTGTCACAACAGTATATACAATCATCAACATAAAAATAACTCATCATGAGAGAAAAGTATACATAAGTAAAAGTATAAGTAAAAGTATGCATATAATATTATAATGAAGAGAACAATAGGACAGGAACGGTAGGCGCTTTTGTGCTCTTATGCACGCCCCTTATAGTCCTCTTAGGAATGGGGTGAGGTCAATAGTAGACAGTTTTTGGTTAAAGATTTTGGGAGTTTGAGAAGAGACCACAGAGTCAGGTAGTGAGTTCCAAGCGTTAACAACTCTGTTTACAAAAGTCATATTTTCTGCAATCAAGTCTGAAGCAGTTGACATTAAGTTTGAATCTATTGTTTGCTCTGGTATTGTTGCGATTGAAGCTGAAGTAGTCTTTTACAGGAAGGATATTACCATAGATGATTCTGTGTGTTAAACACAGGTCATGTCGGAGTCGGCGGAGTTCTAAGTTTTCTAAACCCAGGATTTCAAGCCTGGTGGTATAAGGTATTTTGTTGATTTCGGAGGAGCGAAGAACTCTTCTAGTAAAATATTTTTGGATGTTTTTCTAATATTTTTTTCTAATATTTTCTAGTAAAATATTTTTGGACCTTCTCACAAGCAAAGTCAACATGGAAGCCAGATTCACTTAGCAACCATGTTACTAACTTAACAACTGCAGCGATTCACTTAACTGTGGCATGAAGGGTCGTAAAATGGAGCAAAGCTCACTTAATAACTGCCTCCCTTTGCAATATAAATTTTGGGATCAGTTGTGGTTCTAAGTCAAGGACTACCTGTATGTGTTGAAAGAGGGACCATTACATTATGGTGGAAATATATATATATATATTTTCTTCTGGTATACATTTTCTACCAGAAGGCTCTTAAATTCAATCCCAGCTTCTCCAGGTAGTAGCGGGACAATGAAAGCCTGAAAATTAGCTTCCAGTGTCAACAGTCCATAGTTGACGGATCGAGAGTAGAAAGTTCATTTTTGTCCCGTTAATGGCTGTTAGGTATAATTATATCCCTTTGAACTATTGACTATTAACTCAGTCTAATTCTGCAATTGAGTGGACTTTGATCTATAAGCTTGATCATAATTCTACTGGCAGTGATGGAACAAAACTAATATGTCTTCACAGATGGAAGAGTTTTCATAGTTATTTTTTTTTTAAATTGCAGCTGAATGGGCAAAGCTACTTTGATATTCCGGACCAACTTATCTGTCAAGCCAAATGATCGTCTGTAATAACAGCTTTTGTTTTGGGTTTTTGCCTGTGCCTTTCCTGTTCAAACCTTTTAAACAAACCTACAGCAACTAAAATGTTCTCCCTTCACTGAGTTTCAAGTATGAAAATTGCTTCCCCCCACCCCACCCCGTGGCAATAATTGCTGTGTGGCAATCTGGTGCCCTTCAGTCGTATGGGATAAGAGCTTCCACAAATCGTGACCACAAACAAACCGTCTTGAGTTGGATGAGATGGAAATTGAAGTCCAGAACATCTGGGACAATCGTGAGCTTAGATTTCAGAACAATAAAGATTCCAGATCCTATCCAGTACATTGACTCTTAAAAACAAACAGAGATGTTCCCGTGTGTTTTTAAGAATCAGCGTATTGGATAGGATTGTGAAAACTGGTGTGAACTCACCCTAATTTTGAAAAGACTCTCTGATAGATTGGCAAGCAAATAAAAATCCATTCATCATATAGAATAGAATAGAATAGAATAGAATAGAATAGAATAGAATAGAATAGAATAGAATAGAACACTTAATGATAGTCATAGGGTACAAATAATCAGGAAACAATAAGGAATAGAATAGAATAGAATAGAATAGAATAGAATAGAATAGAATAGAATAGAATAGAATAGAATAGAATAGAATAGAAATTCTTTATTGGCCAAGTGTGATTGGGCACACAAGAAATTTGTCTTTGGTGCATATGCTCTCAGCGTACATAAAAGAAAAGATATGTTCATCAAGAATCATAAGGTACAACATTTAATGATAATCATATGGTACAAATAAGCAATATACAGACAGCACAGCACAGCCATCATCCAGCAGAAGAGGGTTTAGTTTTATCAGCTGTAACGAATTGTGATTTTATGCAAACATATTCCTCTTAATCTTCATGTATAGCAAATTGGAACATCAGTTCTTTGTTTATACAAGGCCACCAGTAGAAGCAATATTAAAAACATGGTTGTACAGATAGAAGTGTTAGGCCTTTTTTCCTAAGATATTTATTGTCAGTGGGTGAGACGGGGAGATTTTAGACTGCCTTTCTGAAGCATAGGACCATAGTCTGGTGTCCTACCATCACCAGGGATAGAGAACAAGTTATATCTTCTTTCATCTCACATCTTTAAGATATTTGACTAGATCATAAGAGTCATATTTTCTCAAGGTTAAACATATTGATTTTGTTTGATCACTCCTAGTTAATTTTCAGTCCTGTGGTGCTTTCTGAACTCTTAACTCAGTAGGATGAGTAGGAAAGGAAAGGAGAATGTTACGTTTGGAATGTTACGTAATGTAACTTAGAAATCTTCAGGGTTAATGGTATCTTCCAAGAGAGGCAGTTGTAAGGGGCACAACTGGAGCGTCTTCGCTGGGCTGCCTGAGTGACAGATTGGAGGAAAGACTCAGGTAGCCAGGATAAGGTGTGTGTTTCTGGTTATTTTTCTACCCTTTCCCTCCAGAACTCAACTAGTAACTTTGACCTTATGGAAAATGTAAGCTGTTTTGGCTACCATCGGGATTTTTTTTTTGGCAAAGAACAAGCCGTTGGTTTCACCCTTCCTTGTCTTGGTATGTCATCATGAATCCACAGCACCCATGTATTTTACAGAAGGGTGTGTCGATGGTCATTGAAAGCACATTAAATGGACTATAACCAGTGGTGGGATTTAGCCGGTTCAGGCTGATTCGGGAGAACTGGTAGTTAAATTGCTGGCTGGTCCCACCCTTTCCTGCCCCGCCCCTTCCAGGAGTCCCCATGTGCCCCATTTTGGCTCCGAGGTAACTGCAGGAGGCCTCCTAGTCAGAGGTGGGTTTCAGCAGGTTCTGACCAGTTCTGGAGAACCGGTAGGGGAAATTTTGAGTAATTCGGAGAACTGGTAGTAAAAATTCTGACCGCCCCCGCCCCCATCTATTCTCTTCCTCTAAAGTCCCACCTGATTGGGAGGAAATGGGGATTTTGCAGTAACTTTTCCCTGCCACGCCTACCAAGCCACACCCACAGAACCGGTAGTAAAAAATTTTGAAACCCACCACTGCTCCTAGTGCTGTCTATCACACCTCCTAGCCACGCCCACCATGGCCACGCCCACCCAGCCGGTCATTAGGGCAAAGAACCAGTTGTTAAATTGTTTGAGTCCCACCACTGACTATAACGCCTTCTGAAGCCGCCTTCAATGGTGAGACATCCCCGTTATAGGTGGCCGGGTCTTGTCTTCTTCAAGAGCATAAAATGTTGTCCCAGTACCGCTTCTTGAGTCTTTTGTCTCTGAAAATGGCAGTGTTGGGCCTCGCCCTCCCTCCTCTCCGCAGCCGGGCCCCTCCCATCTCCTGCTATCTCAGCCAGACTGATAGTGAAGAAGAATGGCCTGGCATGCCTCCAGCCCCCAGCCCTGGCACCATGCCCGGACAGACTGAGCAAACAAACCTCCCTCCTATAGCATGTGAGCATGAAGCCAGCCACGAGCTAGAATTGCCGGCAGCTGAGCAGGAAGATGAAAAGTGGACAGATCCCCGCTTCCGGAGAATGGAGAGGCGACGTCAGCAAAAGGAAGGGAGGGGCAGGCCTGGATAAGTGCTGAGTCATGGAGCCACACCCCATGGCCTATATAAAGGATCTGCTTTCTGGCATTCCTTGAGTCAGGCAAAGTCTCATCTGGTCGCTGAAGTCACACCTTGGATTCCTGCCTGCCCTGAGAACTCTGACAGGAATTTGGCAAAGCTGCAGAGGCTTCGTGGCCACGCTTGATACAGACTTCCCAGACCCGGCCGTCAGAGGAGTGGGACACGACAGGCAATGATAAAACCTGGGATTTTCTGCATTGAAAGCATGGCCTCCAACCAGGGATGGTGAACCAATTCCTGTCTTTGAGCTTTTGATCAATGTTTCTACCTAGGGGTAGGATTCACCTGCGTTTCATATCGTGGCAAAACTTCCCGCTGTCTTGAGTTTATGTTTCTCCCTAAGCCAAAACTTTTGTTTCTTTGCCTTAGCAATATTTGCAAGACGTCAGCCACGATTGTCCGTAAACTGCAGTTGATTCAGTAAGTCGTGCATTAACCAAAGGGTAAACCAAAGAGTTGAGTGCTTTATTACGGCACAGCTGTGGCAGCTTAGGTATGGTTTCTGTCCCATTTTGGTCTGTGCTGTTTAATGGGTTGTTGTTGGGGTTTTTTTTGGAATTTTAACAGCAGGAATATGCCTTCGTTTCTTTTCTGAAGTAAAGCGGTTACTTAAGTTTGCTCCAATTTGTAGGGCAGAAGTTCAGAGCAACTGCTTAAACACACAAACGGAAGAGCAATCTTGAAAAGCCTTTTCTGGACCAAAGCCCAGAAAACGACTAGTTGGAAATCTTGGAAATTGTTGTCTCCTGACCTTATAGAAGTACTTCTAAAGGACCCTGATGGCTTCCACATATTTTGGACATCGGTCTCTTGCTAAAGGCAAAGGCTATTTTGGGAGCTGATGGGAATTTGTGTTCCAAACCATCAAGGTTGCCCAAAATGCATCCACTTTCCCCCCCAAAGACAGAAGAACTAATCTAAACTAAGCAACCTAGAACTAAGAAGAAATTTCCTGACAGTTAGAACAATTAAATCAGTGGAATGACTTGCCTGCAGGAGTTGTGGGTGCTCCATCTCTTGAGGTTTCCAAGAAGAGATTGGACAACCATTTCTCTGGAATAGTATAGGGCCATGATGGTGAATCTATGGCATGCGTGCCACAGGTGGCGCGCATAGCCATATCGGTGGGCATGCAAGCTCAGCTCGGTTGCGCATGCATGTACCGGCCAGCTGATTTTGGGGCCTTCTGGGTTCACCAGATGTAGGGAAACAGGCTGTTTCCTGTCTTGGGGTTTGTATAACTGGGAAAACCTACGGGACCGCCTGCTGTTACCTCATGCCTCCCACCGTCCCGTACGCTCTCACAGAGAGGGACTTCTCAGGGTGCTGTCAGCCAAACAATGTCGGCTGGCGGCCCCCAGGGGAAGATCCTTCTCTGTGGGGGCTCCTACTCTTTGGAATGAACTTCCCTCTGGATTACATCATATATCTGACCTTCGGACCTTTCGCCGCGAATTGAAAACATTTTTAAACTGTTTAGCTTTTAAATTTTAAATTCTATTTATATTTTAAATTGGGGTTTTTTAGATTTTAATTATTTTAATTTTTCGGCCAATTGTGTAATAAGTGTCTTAATTTAGTTTTTAATATTGTATATTGTGTATGTTTTTAGCCTGGCTGTACACCGCCCTGAGTCCTTCGGGAGAAGGGCGGTCTAGAAATTCAATAAATAATAATAATAATAATAATAATAATAATAATAATAATAATAATAATAATAATAATAATAATAATAATAATAATAATAATAAAATTTATGCAGAGGAGGTTTTTCTGGAACCCTGACATCCTGCCTCCGGAGGGCCTCGTGGGTGGTGGGGAAGGCCCATTTTTCTCTCTTTCCAGGCTCCAGAGCCTTTCTTGGAACTTGAGGACAGCAAAAAATGGGCCTTTTGGTCCCACCAGAACCTGGCAAATGGGCTGTTTCCAGCCTCCAGGGGGATGGGGATGGAGAGCCTAGAAAGGCTCTGGAGCCTGGGGACAGAGAAAAACAGGCCTACTGGGCCATCGTGTGCCAGGAGCGTGGGAGGTGTGTGGGGGGTGTCATACACGGGGGTGGGGCGCATAGAATTATGGGCGTGGGTACGCATGCGCGCAACCTCCCCCCTCCCGCTCCTGGCACGCGATGGCAAAAAGGTTAGCCGTCACTGGTATAGGGGTTTCCTGCTTAAACGGGTGGTGGTGGTGTTGAACTAGAAAAGTGCCCCCCAAGCAGGGACTGGTTCCATGGAGAAAGGTTTTTCTCCAGACTGGAGAGGGTGTGGTTTTGTATGCCGACTGCACACTGTGAATGGAACCTCACTTGTTTGTAACCTTTTCTAGTGAATTTGGCTCCTGATACAAAAAAACAAACAAACACTTCTTGATCTAATGGCCTTTTCTCTTGGTCTTGTGCAAGTCAAGAGCAACAAGGCATGCCTTGAAATAAAAAAAAAATGTTGGCAAGGCACCTAATAGTAAGCCACTTAGCAGTGCAGATTGGAATACACTTAAAGGTCTCCAGAAACTAGTACAGTACAGCTGAGGTGTTTCAAGGATAAACATTAGACTGTAAAGCATTCAGAGACAACAAAAAGAGAGTTCTGTAAAACATAGAAGGGAAGTGAGATAGAATTTTATTTGGTTTTTAAGCTTTGTGTGCCTATATTGCTGGATTTTGTAAAAGTTTTGAATGAGTCAGATTTAAGGCAAATAAAAAAAACCCATCACCTTGAGATATTGGAAAGACGAACTTTCAAAGTTCACTTTCATTGTTGTGAGTTGTCTAGAACAACGTACAGAATCTGTGTCAAAGCTTCTCCAATTTGGTGACTCTACATTTGCAGGGAATAAAATTGTGAATATCCGCACATAGATAGCACACCATTGCTGCCTTGAAAGACCGAATTTAACAGATTGGGGAGAAAGCTATGGTAGGCTTCCAGAAATTAGAATTCCAGTGCTCCGAACGCTGGTTTTGTATTTGTTCTTTTTAAAGCTCTTTTTAAAACTTACTCAGAGAATAAGTATCCAGTGTCCCCATCTGAGGTTCTAAAGTGGCAAAGTTAAGTAGCGACAAAGGTAGCTAGTTCTAATAATGGAGATTATTTGATGCTTCTGTAAGAATCGGGACCACACAATATGTTCTAGTTAAGCTGATTGATTGCTCATGCCTAGATGCAAGAATCTAAATCAACTAATGGTCAGTCCTAAATTGACTCTAGAGACAGAATTCAAGAGAGGTTGGATTTTGTGGGAATGTAATGATTCCCGGCTAATTCCTCCCTTGATGTCTCCTCCTCACCTCGGCTTTGCCTGTCCTTCGACTACATCCTGTGTGTATATCCATCTCCCTGTTGACTGAACATTCACAGTTGTTTTTCAAGGTGGATCTTGGCTATGCACATCAAAGAAGAAACTAAAGAGGAAATAGCAGTAGCACTTAGACTTATATACCGCTCCACAGTCAGCATATTGCCTCCCAACAATCTGGGTCCTCATTTTACCGACCTCGGAAGGATGAAGGGCTGAGCCAACCTTGAGCCCCATTAGGATCGAACTCCACACCGTGGGCAAGTCAACCTGCAATACTGCATTCTAACCACTGTGCCACCACAGCTCCTTCCGTAGAGTTAAGTGAACCACCTCACTCAGGAAGAGGTCATAATATAAGTTTACTTGAGTCAACTCTAATGTACCATTGGCCTTTACTGCTGTCCTCTCAGGATTAGTCTGAGGCTTTCAAACCCACACCTGAAACAGAATATATACTGTGGTTAGCTACTCATCGCTCTTTTAAATCAGCTAATTAATTGTTCTGTTAGATCCGTGATGGCGAACCTATGGCACGCAGAGCCATATCTGTGGGCACGCATGCGTTACCCTAGCTCAGCTCCAGCGCGCATGCGCATGCCGTCCACCTAATTTTCGGGCCTCCTGGGCCCACTGGAAGTCGGAAAACGGGCTGTTTCTGGCCTAGAGAGGGTCTCTGAGGGGTGGGGAATGCCGTTTTTGCCCTCCCCAGGCTCCAGGAAAGCCTCTGGAGCCTGGGGAGGGTGAAAAATGGGCCTACCCGACCCACTGGGCCATTGTGTCAGTTTTGGAAGCCATACTAGGCCAAAGGCTTCCACACGCTGCCACTTTCTTGAAGAAGTGCGGGGGAGTGCGAGGGGGTGGGTTCGTATATGCATGCATGGGGGCAGGGCACATTGAATTTTCGGTGTGAGCATGTATGTGCGCAAACCACTCCCCGCACTCCCTCTGCTTTTGGCACGCGACGGCAAAAAGGTTAGCCATCACTGTGTTAGATACATATAAATAGCTGTACCGCTCCCCAGCTACACTGAGGAAATGCAACTTTTGCTGTAGTCAACCAGAGAGATGATTTGTTGTTAGAAGAAAAGATTGTGTCTGTTCACTCTGAAGTTGCAGTAACACAACAGAATGCTTATTCTCTACCTGATTAATTGGTTTGAACGAATCACAGTACTTTAGCTGATTAATCTAGCGGGCCTAATGTTTCCTTTCATAGAGAAATAGAACAGGAAATTGTGTGCGTAAATGATAAAGAAAGTTACATCAATAAATCTGAGGCCATTTAAGAAATAAGTGAGAGTAAGGGTTGCTGGGAATTAGCAATCTTATATATATGTAGTTATTGGGGGTTTTTTTTAAGTACTTTTTTTTTGTTTGTTTCAAAATTAAGGGCAGTGAATCAAAAGCAAGAAACACCAAAACAGTAGAATTTTAGGAGAGGAACATCTGCTACACAGAAACTTGTATTATTAATAATCATTAGTTAAATTTATTGGCCACCCAAGTCCTGCAATAATAATAACTATTACTTAACCATCACTATGAATAATTGTAGCAATAATAAATAGTAAGTGGCCAAACTAGTAGAATTGGAAATCCCAAAACTTATGTCCTAAGGGCAATTGCAGCTATAATTCCACTTCTGTCCTTCAGTTATAAACTGGAATCTTTTGTGTCTTTGTAAACAACATCACATTAAAAGAGATCATCTGTATGAAATAGTCAGAAAAGCCAAGCAGGATATAATTGTGCCAAAGAGCTGGAAGTTATGTTTTTGCCCCAAAGCAAAGATTCTTGCCACAGTGTTTACCAACTGCTCACCCTCAAATGTCGAACAGTTTTTGGGGAGAAAAAACCACTGAACAATTGAGTTCTCTTTCAGAGAAACAGATATCACTGTCAGAACTCTGGCCCATGGGTTCTTAAATTGTAGACTATGTATTTATTTTAGAGGATTTGGACATTTTCTTTTTTATATATATACTAGCTGAATACCCATGCTCCAAACTATGTGATTGGGCTTGATAAATCGACACTTACAGTTTGAAAATTAATGAGTAGTTACGATCAGCCTCTCCTCTCCCCTTCTCTCCCTCAGCCTTGCCCCACAGAAGCCTCCCCTATCCTATCCCCTTCTCTCCCTCAGCCTTGCCCCACAGAAGCCTCCCCTATCCTATCCCCTTCTCTCCCTCAGCCTTGCCCCACAAAAGCCTCTCCTATCCTATCCCTTTCTCTCCAGAGTTATTTTCAGGTTGGGAGGGGGAATAGAAAGTCTTACTAATTAGCATCAGAGCATGTTAATAATAGTATAGGAAATACTAATGCTCTGATGGCCATTCTTAGTGAGCACCTAGAAGCCAAGAAGAATATATGTGGCAAATTTCAAGTTTGTTGGCTTTACGGTTCTGGAGATTGCAACGTGAGTGGTTTTTGCTTTTATATATATAATTTTTTTTAATATAAACATTTCATCTTCCCTTAAACAGTGTGCCATCTGGGTACAAATCTCTTTGTGCAATAACCATCAAAATTTACAACAGCATTCACTAAATTGATATTAATTCTCTGATTTTGCATTTGTAATATTGAACATAGTAAACCCATTCATTTTTTCCTCTTAACGTATCTTCTAATAAGAATGTAATAATAATATTAAGCATAATAATCCTAATAATAACAATCGTCCTATTGTTTACACTTCTATTTTTATGATACTTTGTACTCTTCTTTAATCTCCTCCTTTTATTTCCAACTTCCATTTTTATTCTCTAACCATTGATAAAATAATTCCCCGTATCGTATAATATTCCATTTGTTCTCTCTCCTTAATTGCAAGTGTTAGTCAAGTTCATTTCTGCACATTCTAATATTTTCCCTAATCACCTTCTCATCAGAAAAAAATCACTTTTCCTAGTGTGTGCAAAGGATTTGGACATTTTCCAGATTGGGCTCAGGATGTTACATTGGTGGTTGGAAAGCATGAATTCCAGCATGAAGCACCCTCCAGAGGCCAAGATTACGCAGATTTGAATGAGTTTTGAAGCTGAGAATTGGAGGTTAGAATACAGAATCTAACTGTACAATCTATAGTACAAAAACCTTGAAAACCTAACCATTTCTTCTTGCTTCCCTATACAAAAGAGAGTCAAGGCAGGGAAATCTTAAGTTACTTTCTCACACTTTCCTGTTCATGCTTTCCTAGCAGTTGCTGCTGAGTTTCTCTAAGGTCATCCCCATTTCCTCTACATCTGGCTATCATGTGGTTGTGTGCCTTGACATCAGCTGTTGACTCCTGGCAATTGCCTAGACTGGTCCCTGCAGTTTCCTTGGCAAGATTTCTGGAAGACTTTCGCCATAATCTTCTTTCTAGGACTGAGGTGGAAAAAATGACTGGTTCAAGGTCACCCAGCTGGCTTTGTGTCTAACATGGGACTAGAACTCCCAGTCTCCCAGTCTCTCAGTCTCTAGCCGGATGTCTTCACCCCTATACCAAATGGGTTACCATACAGTCTGTATATGCCACTTCTATCATACGTGTAAAAAAGCCAAGATAACCCTGAAGACCAATTCCCATTTCATGCCATTCCTGTGTTCTATGTTCTAGTATCTTGATTTATTACCAAGTGATGCCCACCCCTGAAATGCAGTTGACCAAGAGATGGCAGCAAAGGGTAGACACCTTAACTCTCTCCTGCCATCTAGTGGTCATCTGGAAAGTCATCAACCAGGTAGGGCAGAGGTGTCTCTTGCATATTGCTGCCCACACTGTCTCTTAACTGGCAGGGGTCCCCAACCCCCAGTCCATGGACAAGCACCGATTTGCGGCATGCCAGCAACCAGGCTGCGCAAACAAGCAAAGCCCCATCTGCAAGATGCAGGCACCGCGCAAAACCACACCTCCTCTGGTTCACGGAAAATTCTCTGTCTCGGGAACCAGTCCTTAGTGCCCCAAAATTGGGGGGCCACTGTCTTATTTATTTATTTATTAGTTTGTCAAACATGTACAAGATAGCAGGTATAAATATGAACAAGGACATGAACAAAGGAAATTAATACAATTATACAGTAGGATAGGGATGATAGGACAGGGATGGTAGGCACACTGGTGCACTTACGCACGCCCCTTTTACGGACCTCTTAGGAATGGGGTGAGGTCTACGGTAGACAGTTTAAGGTTGAAGCTGTATGGGTTTGAGGCTGTAACAACGGAGTCAGGGAGAGCATTCCAGCCGTTGACCACTTTGGTTGCTGAAGTCATGTTTTCTGCAATCAAGTTTGGAGCGGTTTATCTTGAGTTTGTATCTATTGTGTGCCCGTGTATTATTGAGGTTGAAGCTGAAGAAGTCGTTGACAGGTAAGACGCTGTAGCAGACAATTTTGTGCACTCTGCTTAGATTGGACCGCAGGTGGTGCAGTTCCAGATTGTCCAAGCCCAAAATTTTCAACCAGGCTAGAACTGAGTCCTGATCATGCTAAGGGTTTCATGAACTCCCCTCCCTTCCCAATTCTCCTAATTCTAACACCAATTCCCTTCATAAGCGGCATGAGATCTATTTCTCCATGGTCTTCAGCGTCTGGTTAGATAAAGGCTATTATCTTCCCAAACATTGGGAGGGTTGATGTACAAGGGGAGGAGAAGCAACAAAGAGAATTTTGCTACTTGGTGCCAACTCTATCCTGCTGGTGGGGTTGTGTTACAGCCGGCACTTCGGCAGGAGTTTTGTTTTCTTTCCCAAAGCAGCCAGCAGTGTGGGGGTTGTCGTGCGGCAGGGGTGAACACAGATGCTCGCCTGCCCCTCCTTTGTTCCCGCATCTCAGTGACGGGGGACGGGCGGTTCTGAGTGGGCAACTCCCCCCTCTCCCTGTTTCTTTCCCCTTTGGTTCCTGCAGCCGGGGAGAAGAATTGCCAACGCAGTCTCAGGAAAACACAAACGGCCCCGGGGAGCATAACTTGGCGTTGTGTAGAGGGGGGATGCCAAGAATTGTCACCGAATCTGTCTGGCCAAGGCTGCGTGTGCCCTAATTATTTTTATTTCCCCCACCCCACCTGCTAGCTGATTCCAAGTGGAATTCATACCAGAGTGGAATTCTTCTTTTGTGTTGAAAGGATACAACGAGCCGCAGAGGGCAGAGAGAGAGAGAGAGAGAGATGTCGGTGCTTGAATAAAAGGCCCACATTTTGTTTTCCATTTTACAAGGAATCAATGCTTGTGTCGGGGCCGAGTTGGCCAGGTTGCTTTTCTGCCATGATTGGGTGGGGGAAATGTCAATCCCATGGTGACAATGCAAGAGGTCCCTCCTCCAAATTTATATTCCAAAAGAGGAGTCGTCTTGCATTGCCCTGCGTGGATTGGCAGTTCCACCGCCCTCCATCGCACACTCCCCTCCCTTCCTCCAGCTTCTACTGTCGCTGATACAAAGGGACATCAGCTGCCTTTGCCTTTTCCTGCACACACCATTTAACCACAACGGGAAGGGTGGAGAAAGACAGAGAAACGTATTCTCCAGCCTGGCCCCGAATAGAGTGAGACTGGAAACTCCCGAACAATATTGAACTGGGAATCCTGAACCTGGAAATTCTAGACCTTCAGAAAGAGGTTTGGAAGACACAACTTCTGTGTCTTTTGCCTAATGACATCGACACACGTACATGATACCGTCTTGTCTTCTGTATTGCACAATATGGCGGGGCCGTGGTCCTTTCTAACGTCAGGAACAAACATAATTCAAAGGAAGCAGATGCTTCATCCTTCAGGGTTGTTAAAATTGGTAGCCCACAAATGAACCAGAGCAAACGGGGCTCCTGTTGGAGGTTTACTTAAATGTTAATCCCAATGAGATTGGTGTAGTCGTCCCCTCCCCCAAACTCTGCCCTTTGCAACTTCTTTCCCTCCCCCACCACCCCAGATCTGGCTGGCCCCTGTTCTCCTGCTTCCAAAAAGTTTTAAACGCCTAGTTTTTCCTACAAATCATGCGTTAGTATAAGGCTGGAAGCTCTGCGGTTTGCAGAGTTCTTGGTGCTCTCTCAGCTTGGTTGTTTTCTTGCAAATTCTTCATTATCCAACTAGGTATAACAACCTTTGTCTTTATAAACAAAGACCAAAACCTACCACCTTTTGGCACTGATGATGCTACCTAGTTGGGTAATGAAATGTTTGCAAGGAAACAGCCACAACTCAAAGGGCTCCGAGGACTTCACTGTTCAACCCTGAGCTACAAATATTCATTTCTTCTTGATGCTGTACGATTTGTTGAGTATGTGAAGATGTGTTGTGTTTGGGAACCAGGAAGGGTTTATTTGCTTGTTTGTTTTTAGCTCATTTGTGGAAGGGGGGAGGGGTTGTGGTGGTTTTTATGCTTTTTACGGTCTTTATTGTTTTGTGCTTATGAGCCACTCTGGCCTACACAAACCTTTTAAATAAATAAACAGTGAGCCAATTTAGTAAGCGTGGACCTGCTTATTAAAAACATTATTTTTGAAGGAAACCTTCTTAAGTTGAATCTGCCAAGTGGAAAAAAAAGAGGAGCTTGCCACTGGAATAAAAATTCCAATTTTGCAAAAGGCATTTTAGTTGCATCTTTGGGCTCTGAGCTGGTGTTGTTGTTGTTGTTGTTGTTTGTTTTTTAAAGAGTGAGATTCTAGCCTTTGCTTGGGAGACTTCCCACTTACTTTTTGAGTGCAGTGGTGGGTGCCATAACAGCCGCCGTTGTGTTGTCAAGCAATCATATCATATTATTGTTATGCCATACTAGCGAGCAAATGGCTGCTTGCTGTTCATAAGGAAACACCTTTTTAAAAAAAAACACAAGAGCCCTGGAAAATGTCCTCTCCTTTTTAAACCCTTTGATGCTGAAGCAATTCTTTTCATCTTTGGTGAGTCAACAACATGCCGCGAACATGTTGCTAGTCCTTAATCAATTTCCTAGCAATTTTATATTTATTTTAGCTTTTTTCCACAAAAGTTTAGAAAGGTCTGCCGATCCCTGTCCCCTGAGCTTCAACCTAATAGCGTGTATGACTTCAAAAGGTAGTAAGTTTGTTCAAAGTTTCATGTGTGATGGGATGTGTGTGAACAGGGTCTTCCTTGTCTCGTTTGAAACTGTAGCTCTTGAAGGTAGAGGTTTGTTCTCCGAGCTTGTGGGTTGGTTTCCAAATGTTTTGTTACCAGGAAGGCTAGTTAACATCTTCAGCAGAGTTCAGGGCAGGGGTGTCAAACTTGTGGCCCGCGGGCCAGATGCGTCATGCACTGGCTACCCTCACCCCCAGTTTAGCGAAGGAGGAAAAAGTCCCGATACGTCATGTGATGACAACGTGATGCTGCAAGTTTGACACACCTGGTTTAGGGGATGTCAGGGTCAGTGTTCTGTTTTATAAGGGCTTCAGGTGTGGGTATGTCAAGCAGGGGTAAAATCCAGCAGGTTCTGGAGAACCGGTAGCGGAAATTTTGAGTAGTTCGGAGAACTGGCAAATACCACCTCTGGGTGGCCCCAGAGTGGGGAGGGAATGGGGATTTTGCAGTATCCTTCCCCTGGAGTGGGGAGGGAAGGGGGATTTTGCAGTATCCTTCCCCTAGAGTGGGGAGGGAAGGGGGATTTTGCAGTATCCTTCCCCTGGAGTGGGGAGGGAAGGGGGATTTTGCAGTATCCTTCCCCCTGGAGTGGGGTGGAAATGGAGATTTTGCAGTATCCTTCCCCTGCTATGCCCACCAAGCCACACCACGCCACGCCCACAGAACCAGTAGTAAAAAAAATTGAATTTCACCACCGGTGTCAAGTGAGGGTCTGGTGACAGGTTGTGTGATGGCTCAGCTGTGAGTCATCAATGACTCCTGTAACTCTTACATTACTGTAGCTCTTGCATCACATATTCTCAGAATTGTGGGGATAAAACCATAGGAGCTGTCCAGAGTGGTCAGGCTGGAGAAATGGACAGGTATGAATAGGGATACCTTGTTTTGGGATTATTTTTTAGAAGGAAAGAATGAAACGGAATGGAGGCTTATAAATAAAAATACCGTATTTTTCCCCCAAAAAAGAGGGTGAAAATCTGGGTGCGTCTTATACTCCGAATGTAGCCCCGCCCAGCTTCTCGAATGGAGGTTTCAGAGGCTGAAAAAAGCATCAGAAATGAAGCTTCAGAAAAAAAAGCCCCCAAACAGAGCTTCAGAGGCTTTTTTTCTGAAGCTGTTTCAGAGGCTTTCAGAGGCAGAAAAAAGTTTTTTCTGTAAGGGAGTTTCAGAGGCAGGGGAAAAAAGCAAAAAACAAAAAACAAAACCAAGGCACAGAGCTCACAACCAAGGAACCTGTTGCTAAAATTCACCACTGGGAACAGCTGATTGGGGGTATTCCAGGAGGCCGATCCACCTGCCAATCAGCTTTTTTCTTATTTTCCTCCAAAAACTAAGGTGCGTCTTATACTCCGGTGTGTCTTATAGTCCGAAAAATACAATAGACCCTTTTTCTTTTAACTTATCCTACAGGAAGTCTTTTATTTGTAGAAGATTTGGGAAATTTTTTTTCTCTTGAAGGCTTCTAGGCACAATTCATACTTCTGGTTACTACCTATAAAAGTTTGTTAAGTTTTTTTCAGACTTGGCAACTTTAAGACGTGTGGCCTTCAACTCCCAGTGCTAGCTAGAAAATTATGGGAGTTGAAGTCTACCTATCTTCCAAGTTGCAAGTTTGAAAAGCCCTTGACTGTACAGTGTAGAGGAGGGTGCCTTGAGGAACCTTGTATCCAAGCAGAATCTGTTCATCTTGGTAAGACATCAAGAGACGGCAGAGAAGACAAGACGTTGCGAAGTAGACCAAGTCACAAAACAGCCGTGGCAGGGATTCCAAGCACTGTTTTAGGGTAGAATAATAGACTCTTACTTATTTATTCAGTTTTTTCATCTTTGCCACTTTGAGTTGACCAAGAAAGAAAGGCTGGATTAAAAACTGAATAAATAAGTAAGAGTCTATTATTCTACCCTAAAACGGTGCTTGGAATCCCTGCCGCGGCTGTTTTGTGACTCGGTCTACTTTGCAACGTGGTGTGGTGGTTCGCATGCAATATTGCAGGCTAACTCTGCTGACTGCCAGCAGTTTGGCAGTTCGATTCCAGGTTGACTCAGCCTTCCATCCTTCCAAAGTTGGTAAAAGGAGGAACCCAGATTGTTGGGGACAAGAGACTGACTCTGTAAACCGCTTAGAGAGGGCTGGAAAGCACTATGAAGCAGTATATAAGTCTAAGTGCTAAATGCTATTGCTATGGCGGCTAACTCTGCCTACTGCCAGCAATTTGATCCTGACTGGCTCAAGGTTGACTCAGCCTTCCATCCTTCCAAGTTGGTAAAAGGAGGAACCCAGATTGTTGGGGGCAAGAGGCTGACTCTAAACCGCTTAGAGAGGTCTGTACAGCACTATGAAGCCGTATATAAGTCTAAGTGCTATTGCTATTCATAATCTGATGTGCCTGCTTCCTGTTTGCTCACAACGACCTTGTGGTGTAGGTTGGACTGAGAGAGAAGGACTGATCCAAAGTCATCCTGCTGGCTTTTGTCCCCAAGGACAGCTGCTAGAACTTACAATCTCCCAGTTTTAGCCTAGCGCCTTTGCTGCTACACACAACCAGCTTTTAGTCTTAGGATCTACTGCACTGAACCTGCGTTTGAATAGCCCTTCCCATTGTCCATCTTTGAGTCATGCGATTCCTTTTATTGGACATATATTGATGGATCGTTCTTTCTCTTTGACTGACAGATTGATGAACTCCCCGAGGGAGCTGTGAAGCCTCCAGCAAATAAATATCCCATCTTCTTTTTTGGGACTCATGAAACGTAAGTGAGAAGATTCTGTCGCAGACCTTTTAAGAGGCTCTGGTGTTTAAGCATCTCCTAATTTATTTATTAGATTTATTTGCCGCCCGTCTCATTTCGAAGCATAGTAGGAGGTGCGAAGCATTTTGAATACAAGTTATAATTTAAGTTATAATTTAATTTAATTTAAGTTATAATTTAAAATAAGTTATAATAACTGGTTGATGTTACAAAGAACCTTCTCAGTGATACTTGCCACCAAGTTCCAAAGTTACGACAGCTCTGTCTTGTAGTTATGACCATTTGCTGCATCCTACAATTACATTACTGCTTAATTGATGTTTTGCTGAAAACCGGCATTTATAAGCCATGGTGGCGCAGTGGTTAGAGTGCAGTACTGCAGGCTACTTCTGCTGATTGCCGGCGGCCTGCAATTTGGCAGTTCGAATCTCACCAGGCTCAAGGTTGACTCAGCCTTCCCTCCTTCCAAGGTGGGTAAATGAGGACCCAGATTGTTGGGGGTCATAGGCCGACTCTGTAAACCGCTTAGAGAGGGCTGTAAAGCACTGTGAAGCGGTATATAAGTCTAAGTGCTATTGCTATTTGTTTGTTTGTTTGTTTGTTTGTTTGTTTGTTTGTTTGTTTGTTTCTGGTTTTCAGCAAAACCAGCCCATGGCAAACAATTTGATAATTAGTTTTGCTTAACTATTGGGGCATTTGCTTAACAAACACTGCAGCAATGGTTATAAAATCGGGTCACATGGATAACCTGCTTTACAACTGTCAGGATTTATGACCATAATGGATGGGCTCCTTTACAGTTATAAGCCAAGAAGTACTTGTGCATTTTGCACATCCTAGAAGGGGCTTTTCTTCTGATATTATTGGAAATGTTCTCTGGTCATCTGTCTCAGAAGCCATCCAAGGATCTAACAGAGCTCACAATTCTTCCAGTCTTGTTGAAAAACCGTCAAGAGTCGCTCTGAACACGAATCAGCTTGGAAGACTTCACGTTCAGAAATAATTTGCAGATCTGCACGCTGACGAAAGTTTCTTTTTTTCTGCTGTGATCTCAGACTGGATCGCAGCTGCATCAAGAGTTTCCTGCTTTTTTGGCGTTTTCTAAGTGTTGGGAGGAAGGGTTATGATTATTAGCTGCCTAATTGCCCCCTTGAATAATCTTTTCTTAATTGTGATCGGGGTACTTCTCTTCCCAAAAGGGGGAGTTTTTAATGACCTGTTTCCTGCAACTGCAGTGTTTTTCGCTTTGCATTTTTTACGGCAACGTATGAAAAAGCAAAAAATAAAAATAAAATGTAAGGAAACTCGTAATTACCCACCCTTCGGTTCTGCCTTCTCCATCAGAACAGACAGAGAGCAATTAAGAGGGTATGCATTCATTCAGCGGGTCAGACCTTCAGATCCAGGAAATTTAATTCATTGGGGGGTGGGGTGGAGAGTCGAATGAGACTTAAAAAAAAAACCAGTGTAGAAAGATACTGGTCATCCCCGTCACTTAAGGAAAAAGCATGCCTTGGCAACCCTTTGATTCAGGGGTGGGCTTTACAAATGTTAGCAAGGAGTTCTCTGCCCGGTTGCTGAGTGGGTGTGGCCATGGTGGGCGTGGCCCAGTCAGCCTCCTGCACCATGGTGGGGGTGGGGTGTTTTTGACCTCCCTGGGCTCCGGAGGCTTTTCTCGAGCCTCCGGGAGGGCAAAGACGGCCTCCCCAGGCTCTGGAGGCAGGAAATGGGCCTGTTTCCAGCCTTCCTGAACTTCTGGTAGGCCCATTTTTCACCCTCCCCGAGCCTCAACGTGCACTGCACTTACCTGCATCCAAAACAGGCCATGTGGGGACTCCTGGGAGGGGAGGGGCAAAGCCAGCCAAGAGTGGGATTTGGAGATTTTCCGAACTGCACATAATCTTAGCTAGAGGTTCTCCCGAACCCCCAGCAGCTTTGATTGCATCTGATGAAGTGAGTTGACAGTCATTACACGCCTTTTCATAAGAGAGGTTAGTCAGAAGAGATGCTATCCGACTCTTTTATTTTTGCCACCACAGAAGGCTCTCTTCTTCCTAAAAGTACGGCAGTTCAGAAGTGAAAGTGTGAAAGCAGTCCTCCCAGTAGCCTGTCATAAAAATACCTCGCAGCTAAAGGAAAAGATCAGAGACGGGATAGTCTCTGAGCACTGCATCAACCACAGGCTCTGCTGGTCTCTGCAGCATCGATGGCTGTGCTGCGGTTCTCTTGCCTGTGGAGTCACGACTTGTTTCCTTGGCAGTGGTTTAGGAGACTGTTATGGAGGACTTGATTGGCAAGAGTAGACTGTGTCTCATGAGTCACCGGATAAACACTGCTCACAAATCACGATACCCTCCAGATTAAATATTGTAAATTTGATTGAGCTGCCATCGGTTTCCTTAGCCTGAGCAGACTTCAGAGCTCTGCCAAAAATTCTCAGCAACGGTTGCAAAAAGCTGGAGGATTCTGACTGTTGAAGTCTTCACAACTGGACGTTGCCTGGCTTGATCTCAAAAGTGAGATCTTTCTCGGCGGCTCCTCTGAAGAAGCGCCGCTCTAATTTCTCACGGGACCACCAAGAAAGGTTCACAGGCCAGGCGGAGTAAAACAAGGATTCCATAGAGTTCTGAAATTGGGATGTGCTTTGTGCTTTTTGCGGCCCGTCTTTGATCTGCAGCTGAACAGATTTAGCAGAATGTATGATTTCAAACAAGCTGCAAGAAGCCAAGAGATCCAGTGTGGTGTAGTTGTGAAGCAGGGGTGAAATCCAGCAGGTTCGGGAGAAATTTCCGGTTGCGGAAATTTTGAGTAGTTCGGAGAACCGGCAAATACCACCTCTGGCTGGCCCCAGACTGGGGAGGGAATGGTGATTTTGCAGTATCCTTCCCTCAGGAGTGGGATGGGAATGGAGATTTTGCAGTATCCTTCCCCTGCCATGCCCACCAAGCCACGCCTACCACACCCACCAAGCCACACCCACAGAACCGGTAGTAAAAAAAATTGGATTTCATCACTGTTATGAAGGCATCAGGCTAGAAACTGGGAGACTCTAATCCTGCCTTAGGCATGAAGCCAGTTGAGTTACCTTGGGCCAGTAAGTTTCTCTCAACCCTTTGAAGGAGGAGGCAATGGCAAACCACTTCTGAAAAACCTTGCCAAGAAAAGTTCAGGGACTTCTCCAACGAGTCCCTGAGAATTGGACACGATTATATACAAGTGTTCTGACCTAGGCTTCCCCAAACCACGAAGCAGACTCCCTGTCCCGACAAAAACCTCTTTTTATTAAGTTACTGTGAATTTATCTCATTCACCTTCAGCGAAATCTTTCAAGGGTGAATTTACAGTCACAGACCTTATCTGGCTTGGGGAGCTGCCAGGCAGATATCTTCAAAATTTGGCAAGGAGTCTCGGAGAGTCACGAACCAATTAAGCGAACTAATTGTCTTCTGCAAACTCCACTCTCCTTTTGCTCCTCTTTATTCCCTATGGGAAGGCCATTCATCGTCCACCTGTGGCTTTACTCCTGAGCTGACCCTTGTTCCTTAGCTATTCCCTTCTCCTGCCAGCTCTGCGTGTGTGCACACTGGGAACATGCTCCAGCTGTTCTTCTGCTCCTCTGATGTCCGACCTTGAAGGCAGCTGATATCTGTCAGACGGCCCTGGCCCTATCTCTGCCTCTGACGCAGAGCATTCATCAGAGCCTTCCCCAGACTCCAGGACTGGCCCATGTTCCTCCCCAACAGACTCACTGTCTGAGTCTGCCACCAGCTCCGCTGGCGGGCCACAATAGCAAGAGAGAAAAAATTATCCCAAACAATTCATAAGAAGCCAAGAATAAATTTTAGTGAATGATCCTAAGTCGGAGGAGAAAGCAGCAACAACAACAGTAAACAAGCGTGCAGAACTTGGATCTCTCCGGATGTTACTTCTCTACTGCTTCTGCTCTTTTTAACTTCCTGTGAAACTAAACAGCCATCATAAATCAATATGTCAGATCCTGGTTTTCTTTGGATGACAAGAAACCAGCTGGGTTGCATGCCGGAAGCTGGAATTAACCAGAGTTAGTTAGAGGAAGATCTATATGTGCAACCAAGCCATAATTAGACAATCACTCTTGATTGAAGAGGTGGGGGGTCACTTCCCCTTTTTCTGTCTTCTAAAAATGTATAAAGAAGAGTGGTTTCTGAATATATACAGATGGTTTTCTCTTCACTGGTGAATAACCGCAGGAGAAGGAAGGGCAGGGGAGATGAAGGCAGTCATCAGTGCCTTCCTAGCCAAAGTGGTGACATGAGCGCAATGCTATGTGATGGACCAAGTACTTGTGTTGCAATGAGTTGGCAAGTGCTTTTTATGTCTCTTCACCACAGGAGGGCAGATCTTCCTAAACTTTTAACCGTAAGAGAACTGCTTCTCTTTCCTGTTGTTTACAGGAAAAGAAACACATAACTCCTTTCTATTTAGGAAACACATTTCTCTCCGTTAAGTTGATGAGAGCACAATTTGACAATTAGAGCATTTGTTCTGCCTTTGGAACACTCCTGACCAATAGCTAAGATGTTAGCCGTTCAGAAACATTGCCTGGCGGCAGCAGAGAAATGAACTAACCACAGAGAAGAGCGCGGCCGAATGATGCTGTGGGAGCTAATGTAGCAAATAATGCAGTAACCCAAGATCAATGCGTGTCCCCAAGACACGATGTGCAAAATTCGGTGCGATAAACGACTGTCCTACCGAAAATGTCTCTGCAACTCAACTCTCAGCTTCAAGAAATCGGGAATGAAGGCTCTTCAAATGAGTGCAAGTTTATTTCATGCTAGCTCTCTACAAGAATCTGAACTACCCAAGGTCAAGGCACAAGAGAGGAGTCAATGAATTCAAAGTGGCCCAGAGTTAATATCTCTTGTGGGCGTGAAGGGACTTCAAACTGATGACGTGCGTGACCCGTCCCTCAGCTTGGTCATGTCCTACATCATGGGTGTCAAACTCAATTTCATTGAGGGCCACCTCAGGGGGCCAGGCGGGTATGGGCAACTGGGTGGGTGTGGCCAACTGAGTGGGCATGGCCAGCTGGACGCCACTCCTGAAATTGCTGGCAGGTTTCCTCTTTGCATTGGGTAAGACCAGGCCGAAGCTACACTGGCCTGATGTTTCCTGTTGGCATTGGGTAGACCGGGCCGAAGTGACGCTGGCCCACCCCTTAAATTTTCCAGGATGGCCCCACAGGCCGGATCTGACTACATCATGGGCCAGATCCAGCCCGCGGGCCTTGTGTTTGACACCCCTGTCCTACATCAACAGCATTTACAGTAGTAAGGGCTAAACGAGTCATTTGCCATCCTGTGTTAACGGGCTGACACGAGTAACTCGGTGTCAGGGCCATATTAAATTGTGTTAAACCAGCAGTTAGCAATTATGTAAATGATTTTTTTAAAAAAAACTTGTAAGCAGGGAGCCCCAGGGCTTTGAAATGCTGCTGTATAGAACTTGGCTCTCTTTGTAGACCTGGCACAGTTTGGAGAGCTACGATGGTTATGGAGATAAGCTTTACCCTCAATGAAGATTGCAGCCACTTAGAAAACTGGGATCGCGGATTGTTGGCTAATCGCAAAGTTATGGCTGGCTGGCGCCTGAATCTCAAGTCTGCAATTGTGGAAGAAAAACAGTGACAAATCACGTTAATGCAGTGGTGGGATTCAAATAATTTAACAACCGGTTCTCTGCCCTAATGACTAGCTGGGTAGGCGTGGCTTGGTGATCATGTGACTGTGTGGGCATGCCCAACTCAACGTCACATCAATGGGAGCTTCGCCTTAGCTGTTACAATGTAATAAGGGTTAACCAGAGAGGCAGTTTCTGTAAGCAGAGCAATAAAGATTAGGCTAGAAACACCACCAGAATGTTTCCTTCCTGCCTTCCTTACAGGATTAGCCCTGGAAAGTGGGGAAAAAACAAAATAAGATTACTTCCAACAACCGGTTCTCTGAACTGCTTAGAAAGTTAACAACCGGTTCTCCCGAATAGGTGTGGACTGGCTGAATCCCACCACTGCTTTAATGTAATTTCCCCGTAACCTACAAGAATGTATTCCTGTAACCATCAAGAATCAAGCTTAGGTTGTCTTTGCCATCCCCACTAGCATTCTAAATATGGATAGGTATCCTTTGGTTTTCTCCACTTGGAGTATCCTTGCACACAGTGATATTATAAACCTCCCAGAATTCCCCAGTCAACATGGCCATGTTAGATAGGTGTATGTGTGTCAAAGAATACATCCGGAGTGCAAAGCGGGGGAAAAAGCTGGTTAACTCTGGTTTCTGAATGGGGAAAAAAAAATTGGTGGCAGATGTTCTATTTTTCCTCCAAAGGCCACCAAGTGGCTCATCTTTCAAAGGTCTAACCGCGGATTAAGTGATGAGGTGGCGTTCACACACCATGGGTTTGATGTGGTATCTGAACTGAGCCACCCTTGGCCTAGCCAACAAAAAGGATCTGCGTCCATTTTCCTCTAGTTAATGAATAACACATGTCTGTATAGAATATGGATTATAATTTGATCTATCATTCGATCCTATCCTTTCTTTCAACTGCAGGGCGTTTCTGGGGCCTAAAGACCTCTTCCCTTACAAAGAATACAAAGACAAGTTTGGAAAATCAAACAAGCGAAAAGGGTTTAATGAAGGCCTGTGGGAAATCGAAAACAACCCGGGTGTCAAGTTTAGTGGATACCAGGTAAAAAAAAAAAAGGAGTTTCTTTTCTACCTTTTACCGCCCAATTCCCCACCCAGGGGTGAAATGTTCCCGGATTGGACCGGATCACGTGATCTGGTAGCAATCGTGGCTGGTAGTTTGGCGATCCGGTAGCGATGGTGGAACAAAGCTCCGCCCACCCGCCCAGGTGTCATTACTTCCTGGTTTTAACCAGGAAGTAATGTGTTTTTTACCTTCTGCGAATGCGTGGAAGGTCTGCGGGCGGTGCGTGCATTTCCAGACCGGTAAGGAAGGTAAGTAGGTATCACCCCTGCCCCCACCTCTTCCTTTTGCCAATATGTGATAGCGAGGACTGAAGGCAAAACTTGTGTAGCCAGAACCTTTGGTTTTTTGAGCCCTTCTCTTGCCTTTTTTGCCTAAGCAAAGTCACAAAGATGACTGAGTAGTCATTTTATACAACTGGAGAAAGGATCTTACCAGGCATGATGCTGTCTACCACCCAGTGTGTAAGGAACTTTACTGAGTTGTGATCAAAGGGAACGCTTGCACCTGCTTCAGGTTGCATCACTGGTATACAGGTAGTCCTCAACTGACAACCATTTAACATAACATAACATAACAACAGAGTTGGAAGGGACCTTGGAGGCCTTCTAGTCCAACCCCCTGCCCAGGCAGGAAACCCTACACCATCTCAGTCAGATGGTTATCCAACATTTTCTTAAAAATTTCCAGTGTTGGAGCATTCACAACTTCTGCAGGCAAGTCGTTCCACCTATTAATTGTTCTAACTGTCAGGAAATTTCCCCTTAGTTCTAAGTTGCTTCTTTCTTTGATCAGTTTCCACCCATTGCTTCTTGTTCTACCCTCAGGTGCTTTGGAGAACAGCCCGACTCCCTCTTCTTTGTGGCAACACCTGAGATATTGGAACACAGCTATCATGTCTCCCTTAGTCCTTCTTTTTATTAAACTAGACATACCCAGTTCCTGCAACCGTTCTTCATATGTTTTAGCCTCCAGTCCCCTAATCATCTTTGTTGCTTTACTTTTACTTTACTTTTATTTACTTAATGACCGTTTGAAATTCCTACGGCGGTGGGAAAAAAGGTGATTTATGACTATTTTTCACACTTAAAACTATTGCAACCTCCCTGTGGTCAGTTTCAGCCGCTTGGCGACTGGCTTAACTTTGGGACGGTTGCAGTGTCCCAGGGTCATGTGATCAACTGTCAGGGTTCCAAGTAACATACCCGTAGCAAACAAAACTCCGAGGCAGGTAAATTCCTCAAAGAATAAGTTTATTGGAGATGTCATATTAGCACAGGCTGGTGAAAACCATCTCTGAGTATTCCCGTGGTTTTCACTTACTTAAAAATAAAAGTTTTTCACTTTCTCAAAACAATCAGTCACATGGTCCAATCAGGATACTGTCCAGTTGCTAGGTGACTCCAGTCCCCTCCTTCCGATCACTTGCAGGAAGGTCCTTGGTTCCCAAGAGAAAGTATTTTGTTTTGACTACAAACCCCAACTATCTCTTTTCCCCCGTCCCTATCCCTCTGCTCCAGCATGTCAGCGCTGAAGTCTCAAAATGGCGTCAGTCAGGCCAGCTTTAGGGCTGACATCAACTTTGGCATGGACTGTTACCAAACAAACCTAGTTGAGGTCTAATTATTGGTTTTATTCCCAAGGCTATTCAGCAACAGAGCTCCTCAGAAACCGAAGGCGAAGGAGGGAACACGGCAGATGCTAGCAGCGAGGAAGAAGGGGATCGGGTAGAAGAAGATGGAAAAGGCAAAAGGAAGAACGAAAAAGCGGGCTCAAAACGGAAAAAATCTTACACTTCAAAGGTAATTCATGAACCTGAAACAACACAAAACAGCTCCACTTACAAGTTGGGGTTGTTTTGATTTATAGCAGGAGTTTCTAAAATTGCTAAGGTTTGAGACCCCTGATCTAGAGAATGTTTCCCAGCTACCTTTAAGTCAAGGATGAGTTTTTAAAATTTGCTTTCCGGAATTGTTCTTCAACTTCCTGAAGTGTGTAATTTTTGTCTGTGACGCTATAAAAAATAAAAATAAAGAAAACACGATGAAAGTTAAGGTTGGCTACTTCACAATCCTAATTCATCCTAATCCTCACCTCCCTCCCACTGTAGCATACACAATTATTCACAGATTGTTAACTTTAGGAAAGAGTAAGGGCAATGATATATAAATATGCCATGGTGTTTGAAAAGGGACACCTTTTAGATCTGTAAATCTAAGCGGAGGGAAGGCATTTGCATGGTGGCGCAGTGGTTAGAATGCAGTACTGCAGGCTACTTTTGCTGCCTGCCGGCTGCCTGCAATTTAGCACTTCAAATCTCACCAGGCTCAAGGTTGACTTAGCTTTCCATCCTTCCAAGGTGGGTAAAAATGTCAGATTGTTAGGAGAAATAGGATGAGTCTGTAAACTGCTTAGAGACTTGCAGAGGTGGGTTTCAGCAGGTTCTGACCAGTTCTGGAGAACCGGTAGTACAAATTCTGACTGGCCCCGCCCCCATCTATTCTCTGCCTCCCAAGTCCCTTCTGATCAGGAGGAAAGGGGGATTTTGCAGTAACCTTTGCCTGAAATGGGGAGGGAATGGAGATTTTATAGTATCCTTCCCCTGCCACACCCATCAAGCCACGTCCATCAAGCTATGCCACACCCACAGAACCGGTAGTAAAAATTTTTTTGAAACCCACCATTGTTAAAGAGGGCTGAAAAGCACTGTGAAGTGGTATATAAGTCTAAGTGCTATAAGGAAGGGAGGGAGGGAGGGAGGGAACTAAGAAGGAACCTGTGGTGGCGCAGTGGTTAGAATGCAGTATCACAGCTAATTTTGCCCACTGATAGGAGTTCGATCCTGATCTGTTCAAGGTTGATTCAGCCTTCCGTCCTTCTGAGGTCAGTAAAATGAGGACCCAGATTGTTCGAGGCAGTATGCTGACTCTATAAATCACTTATGAGAGGACTGTAAAGTACTGTGAAGTGATATATAAGTTTTATTGCTATTTGGGAAGGGAAAGGATAGAATGATTAAGAATAAAACCCCTTTCCTACCCCAGGAAACAAACCAATGCATTTGTAATTAAACCCAAGAATAGTCGTCTTGATACCTTAACCAGAACTTAACAATTTACTAATACTAACCTATATTGTTTGGGAAAATAGCTTTGGTTTCACTTTTTGTTTCGTTTTGTTTTTTTCTTGATGGACGCCCCCTAGAAATCTTCCAAGCAATCAAGGAAATCTCCCGAAGACGAAGATGATAAGGATTGCAAAGAGGAAGAAAATAAGAGTAGCTCTGATGCCGGTGAAGCAGGCAACGACACACGAAACACTTCTTCAGACTTGCAGAAAACTAGTGAAGGGGTAAGGCCTTAGCATTCCTTCCGAAGCTGTGTGATTTTTAAATAGAGACATGGAGGGCAGAGGGTGGGGTCAATCTGTCTTTCAACCCACTGCAATTGACAGCAAGCCCCAAATTTCACAGGCAGCCTGTTTAAGTTTACTTTATTGTCATTGCTCCTCGTACAACAAAATTAAAGGCCATCCTCAGTCTGCGTTGCGCATAAAAAATAAAACACAAACACACGTCCTTCACATTCTATACCAGTGATGGTGAATCAGTGTGGAAATGTCACGCACGCGTGTGCACACTTGTCGGAGCCACGCTCCCGATAAGCCAAACTTCCGGTTTCTACCGCACATGCGCGCCCGATGATCAGCTGGCTGACACACATGCGCACACCGGGTTTCGGCACTGCCGCGCACGCGAAGGACAGCTGATCATCGCGCATGCATGTGCACCAAAAACTCGGAAGAGAAGCAGGCAAGGCTGTGCATGCCTGGCGACCTGGCTTTGCGTGCCATTTTGGGCACACATGCCATAGGTTCGCCATCACGGTTCTATACAATTGAATTGAAAACCCCTGGTATTGCATTAATATTGCACTAATCAGTAGAATTCAATATAGTTACTGCTCTGGGTTAGAAGCTGTTTTTTTCAGCCTATTTGTCCTGTTGGACATATCACTTGGTCCATCTGCCCTCTGGTTTAGGGCAACCTCAATGCATCTTAAAAACCCTGAGACAGGGTAGATAGAAGGGTAGGCAAGGTTCTGTCCTCAGTGGCAGAGCAGGGCGGCATCTAGTTTGACAGTGATATGTCCAAAAGCAAGGTTTTCCCCGTAGTTTTCTTTAACTAGATTGATTAAAATGGATTACGTTTCAGAAACTTCACTTTATCAGATAGTTTTTTATCTTTCACAACAGGAGTCCCCAACCTTTCGGACCTCAGGGATCACTCAATTCATAATTTTAAATCCCCGTGGACCACTAATATGATCTGCGTAATGACCGGCTGGGTGGGCGTGGCAAGGTGGTCATGTGACTGGGTGGGCGTGGCCAACTCGATGTCACTCACGTCGAGGGGTGCCTTGCCAGCCTGTATTCACCACTCCTTGCCTGCCTGCCCAGACTCCTTAGGACCCCAACAGGAAGCAGTTGTTGGAGCTAAGCAGCCACCACGAGAAAGAGTTGGCAAAACAGCTGGTCCAGTTCAAATTGGATCTGGCCAAGAAGGAGGCTCAGCAGAAACACCTCACTGAGGACTATGAGCATAGGCTTTCCAAGCAGAGGGAAGACCTGTGGGAGTGCAAGGCCAGGTGCCAGTGCCTCGAGGCTCAGTGGGCTGTGATGGTCAGCCAGTTCCAGGCCATGATGCAGTCCCACTGGAATGAGGCCCTCTGGCTCTTCGCCACCAGCAGCGCTTCCCTCCAGCCTTCGCTCAAAGCCCTGCACCAGGAGGCTGAAGCAGACCCCGAGTTGGAATTTCTGCCCCCCTCCAACCCACACAAAAAGGCCCCAAAGGGTGAGACTCTTTGTAACAACACAAACATTCATGGCCCGTATCCCGTTCATGGGCCATAGTTTGAAGAACCCTGATTTAGTGCAATATAAAAAATGCAAATAATTTTTCTGCAGACCACCAAATTTTTCTCGCGGATCACCAGTGGTCCATGGACCACCCGTTGATGACTGCTGTTTCAGAAGCCATTTCCCAAGCTGAAGAATGTTTTCAACCTCTCGAACATGATCTCTGGGTGAACTGGTCAAGAGGTCCATTGTTTTAACCCATTAAGAGGAGTGTCCAGGGGTCCAGAGTAGTTTCTGAGCATGCCATTGCACACAGTTGCATTGGCTGTTCTTGAAACTCTGTGCATGGACAGTTGAGAGTCCTTCTCTCGGTAGCTTCTCCCTACTTCTTAAAAACTAAATTCTAGATATTTCCCTGGTAACGCTTGGTGTTTTTCTTAGTTGCTCACTTTAATTAATCTACTTAAACCTGGCTAGTGGTTGTTGTTGTTGTTGTTGTTTTTACAAATCATGGCTTGTATTGTGGCTCTTTATATTTGAACGGTCTTAGACTGGATTGTTTTGTATTCTCCCCATCTCTGCTAGGTGCCGTCAGAAGGAAAGGGGAAAAACAAGCCTGGATTTCAGTCAGACAAGCCATAGTTCGTTTGCTGTCCACGATATGGGTTCTGGCTTGTTCCTAAATGTCTGTCGAGATTCTCAAGTCATCCAGATCATGGTTCTCCCGAAGGGGCTTTTTCAAGAGGCAACTGGACTTCCTTTGTTTTTCCTCGAAGACATTTCGTTGATCCTCCAAGAAGCTTCTTCAGTTCTAATGTTATAAAAATTGAATGGCCCTCTCTCAACAGAGGGGGGGGGAGGGATATGACTCCACCCTCTCCTGTTTACACAACGCAATCCTTTCAACAGTTCCAGGACGGTTTCCACACCCATTTGCACTCTTCAGGTGACCCTGAGGGCACAAATAAACCTCCAAGTGGCCTCACACGGATTCTCAGAGAGAGTACTAACGACCAGATGACTGTAATGAATACAAATCCTTCCATTCCCCTTCTGTTCAGTCAGAACTGAAGAAAGCTTCTTGGATGAGAAGCAAAACATTCTTCAAGGAAGAACAAAGAAAGTCCAGTTATCCCTTGGGGGGGGGGGGAGAAACACCTTTGGGACGAGTTCAGTTTTCTTTTGTATGAAATGCCTTCCAGCATTGATGGACTCATTTCAGTCTGAAAAGGTGATCCCTGTTTGTCTTCTTCTCTCTCCTTAGACTTAACCAACATATTGACTGCTGCATATTAAGGGGAAGACACAAGAAAGTGACATGTTTGGTTGTTTAATATTCTTGGATTTGATTGAAGTCAGCACATCTCTCCATCAGCAGCATATATGTTTGTATGCACATTTAGCCACATTCCTACCCATTCTGTTCTCAGCAGCAACTTTCAACATCATCCCCCTGCCCCAACCAGGTCCTTTTCTAAATGTCCTTTGATTTAACTGCACAAAAAGGCTCTTTTTCAAACAAGACCCACAACTGACAACGGCCATTTTTAGATAACTACTACTTCTTTTTTTATTTACAGAAAAAGAAGGGCAACATCTCTAAATTTTAAACCGAAATCTTTTAAAAACGGCCTTTTAGAGAGTACAAATTAAACGCTTAGAAATAAATGCCCTCTTCCTAACAAGTCATAAGGATCTCTATTCTGCTTAACAAATCATGAAGTTTTAAATTAACCCTTTATCCATTTTTTGTTCTGCATTTTTTTTTTAAAAAAAGGGGGTTTAAAAACAAACATGGCCAACTAGCAACTTAGGATCACTGGTTTGTCTTGAGTAATTTTCTCCTGGCTGACATCCGGCTGTGTTTTTTAGCAGATTTGCTTGCATTTTCATTTTTTAGGGGAAAGGGGAGGGAAAAAAAACACCCCCGTATTTTCAGCTTGTAAGAAGAAAAGATCCGCCATCTCTCCTTGGATTTTGTATGCATTATGTAAATGTACATATTTTGTATGTAAAGCAATGTGAAACTTCAAATTCTGAACCCCCGAATCAAGATTCCATCACATTTCTAGATCATTGAATTCACCGTGGCAAAAAAATAATAATAATATTCCTGCGGTCCTACTTTTTAACTTCTGTCTGGAAATTCAATCATTTCCCATCCCACCCTGAGTACAGAAGTTGGCCATCTCTGTTTTTAAAACCTCACAAAATGTACTTGATTTATTATCATTATATAAAAAGAAAAAGTCAATAATTGTAAGAAAGTACCTTTCCTTATTAGAACGCTCTAGCTTAGCTATACCCTTAATCCTTTTCAAGATCATGACGTAACGTAAATTTCTCTAACTTAGTTCCTATATGTGGAGTTAGTAAAAAGTCTTTTGTGTTTCTCTAGATGAATAACAAGGAACTTTTTTTCGAGCCCCAATACAAATCGGAGCTTACTGTGTTTTGGGGACACCTTCCATTTTTAAGCTTAATTGTGATACTGAAAGGCCAATGGGAAACAAAGCCAAAACATCCGATTAAAATATAAGAATAATAGTTATACTGAAAAGCTTAAAAAAAACACACACACACACAAAAAGGGGGAAAATAAACCCTGTCATTTTTCAGTTTTTTTTTTTCTTTTTGTTTTCTACTCTCAAAACTAGATCTAGACTAGTAGGTAAGCATTCCAGATTCCATTATTCTGTGTACATTATTGTTGCTATTGTGAGAATAGAGAATTTTATTTATTTTTTAAGGCCAGCTTTTATTGTGAAGATCATATGGGTTTAGTCCGGTTTTATCAACCCTTGTTATGCTTGTCCTTGAACCATCTTTCTGCGTACTCGAGGTTTGTAGTTGAAAAGTTTACTGTACAAAAAAAAAAAAAGGAAAAAAAATCAAAAAAACAAAAAAACTATTGTTTTTACAGAATAAATTTATTGGAATGTGTATCCGGGAGTAAGGGTTTGAGGTTGTAAGCAGCTGAGTTAGCGTCATATTTGGCTTCATAACGTGTAATGTGAGGTATTCATGTAACTCGAGTATTAAAGCAACGCATTCTGTTAACACTTGAGTTGGTTATAATAGAACACCAATGCAGGGGGAAGCTCCCTTGTGCCTCTCCCACGGCTTTGATCTGTGGCGGTTTTGCTGAATCTGAAATATCAAGGACCAGACCAATCCATGGCTGCCTACAAATGGCGCACAAGCCGTGTGATGGCGCAGTGGTTAAAATACGGTACTGCAGGCTGACGTTGCCAGGAGTTCTATTCCCTCAATGCTGACAGGGATCAAGGTTGACTCGGCCTTCCATCCTTCCGAGGTCGGTAAAACGAGGACCCAGGTTGTTGGGGAATAATACACTGACTGTGTAAACCATTTAGCGAGGGGCTCAGGGGTGAAATGTAAAATTTGTTATTACTGGTTCTGTGGGTGTAGTTTGGTGGTGGTGGTAATGTGACTGGGTGGGCGTGGGCAACTTTTTTTTTTTTTTACACTTTTAAAAGCATTTTTTCTACCACCTCTTCGGCCAAAGAGGTTGTAAAAAATGCTTTTAAAGGGCTTCTCCGGCGATCCCAGCTGAGTTGCCTGATTGCCAGAACCCTTTAAAAGCATTTTTTTACAACCTCTTCAGACAAAGAGGCTGTAGAAAAAATGCTTTTAAAGAGTTCTGGCGATCCCAGCTGAGCCGCGCAATCATCAGAGACTTTTTTTTTACTTTTAAAAGCATTTTTTGGCTGAAGAAAAAAATGCTTTTAAAAGTAAAAAAAACCCACTCTGATGATCACGTGGCTCAGCTGGGCATGGGGGGTGGGGCAGGGATTTTTGCTACCGGTTCTCCAAACCACCTGCCGCCATCGCCATCGCTACCGGATCAGGCGATCCGGTCTGAACCTTTACAGCCCCTGGAGGGGCTGTAAAGCACCATGATGAAGCGGTATATAAGTACTATTGCTTTCACATCACATGAGCGTCGATAGGGGTCCTTAACCACTGTCCACTAGGTGGCGCCCAGCCAACTTTGGCTAAGCAGGGTCAGGCATGGTTGATATTTAGATGGGAGACTTCTAGGAAATAAGAAGAGTGGGTTAAAGAAGTTAAAAACAAAATCCTGGAGAAACAAAAGCAATAGCAAATCACGACTTATTTGGGCCCCAAAACTAAACGGTCTTTACTACTAGTATATAATTGCAGCCAACATTGCCTCAATTTACAATGAGGGACTGGAATTTCCATTGATCTAAAGCAGGGGGCTTGTTAAGTAAGCTGTGCCCAATTTTATGATCTTGGGGGACACGGTTGTTAAAGCCAATCACCACAATTGTTTGTCAAAGCAAATGCAGCTTCCCCCATTGATTTGGCTCGTAGGAAGCACTGAGAAAGGTGTGCAGAGCTGAAGAAGACAACCCTTAAGAACAATGTTGCTGCTGCATTCGTTAAGAGTGGGAAACTCGGTAGGCTTACTTGTGACTCAGTATCGTACAAGCCAAGATGATTGGATTCAGTCAATAAACGTAGGTTAAGAAACCACAGTTAGCATCCCATGCAGGCGTAGTTTCCCGGTGGTTCTCAATAATAACAAAACAGCATATTCATTGTCAGCAAGATGTGGCAAGAATTTCTAGGATGGTTGTATTGGTCTTTGATCACCATTTGGCAGCCAAGATTGAAAGCCCCTACTTTTCTCATGTTTTGTCTTTAATTCGTCCCCTCAGAGTTGTTAAAAAGAAAAATCCAGTGGTTTGGTCAAGACTGACCCCACCTGAGGAAAAATATCCAATCCACCACTCATTCCTGAAACCAGTTAATTCACCTGTGTGGTTAAAATGAAATTGGTATGGTGGGAGAATAATTAGAGAGAGACAGTGGATGAGGGAGTTTATTAACAAGAGTTTGGACAACATGAGAAGCATTAGTTGCCTGGGTGAGTGAAGGATCTGCCTTCTTGAATGGTTTAAACCAGAGGTCATCAACCTTTCGGACCTCAAGAACCACTAAATTCATAATTTTAAATCCCGCGGAACACTAATATGATCTGCCTAATGCCCGGTTGCGTGGGCATGGCTAGGTGGTCATGGCCAACTCAATGTCACTCACATCGAGGGGTGCCTCACCGGCCTCTACTCATCCCTCCCCACCCAGCCACTCTTCGCCTGCCCGCCCGGGCTCCTTAGGACCCCAACAGGAAGCAGTTGTTGGAGCTAAGCAGCCACCACAAGAAAAAGTTGGCAAAACAGCTGGCTCAGTTCAAATTGGATCTAACTGAGAAGGAGGCTCAGCAGAAGCATCTCACTGAGGACTACAAGCATAGGCTTTTCAAGCAGAGGGAAGACCTGCAGGAGTGCAAGGCCAGGTACCGGTGCCTGAAGGCTCAGCGGGCTGAGATGGTCAGCCAGTTCCAGGCCATGAGGCAGTCCCACTGGAACAAGGCCCTCTGGCTCTTCGCCACCAGTGGCGCTTCCCTCCAGCCTTCACCCAACCCCGGCACCAGGAAGCCGAAGCAGACCCCAAGTCAGAATTTCTGACCCACAAAAAAAGACCCCAAAGGAGTAGACTCTCCGCAGCAACACAAATGTTCATTGCACATATCTGGCCCAGGGGCTGTAGTTTGAGGACCCCTGATTTAGTGCAATATAAAAAAATGCAGATAATTTTTCTGGGGACCACCAAAATTTCCTTGCAGACCACCAGTGGTCCATGGACCACCAATTGGTGACCGCTGGTTTAGACCTCACTCCCATCACTACCCCACGAACACTCTTGGGGTGAGTCCCCAACAAAACCAATTCCATTCGGAGAAAGAGATTCCCATAGAATCTGGAAGTAAGCTCTTGAGAAATACTATGAAAGACAGAAGTCTTTTATTTTCAGTAATTTTGTTCCAACTGGCGGAACCCCTTCTTTGCAACACCCCACAGTTTTGAAGCCGTCTTCTCTAGTCCACCTTCTCTTCCAGCTGGGCTTTCATGAAAAACTCAGGGTTACGGACACAGCGAAACATGAACAACTGTGGGAGGACTCCATGGATCACGTTGAGAACAAGAAACCAGACCTTCCCTTCATCGGGGACTCTGTAGATGTAGGGAGTTCTGGCGTGTATGGAAGCACCAATGTGTGAGAACTGAGCCTGGAAAGCAGAAGGAATGGATTTCGAGTTGTCATTTGTGTAGGAATCTCTATTAACAATCCCCATAATCACTGGATGCATTGAGACGTTTCCTTCAACCAGAGAACCATTAACCATTGCTCCTGAAGGTCCCAGAGACCCTGTGCTATGGGTTTTTAATGGTTTGGTTTTTTTTACATGAGATTCCACCACCCACTTCTTTGTTCTGGACTCACGTATTTGGGTGGAACTGGGGTCTATGTCAACCCTCCAACAAACCGTCCCAAATTCAAATGCATCCTCTTATCTCAAAATCATTATGTCTGCCATCTCCAAGATACAATCCCCTTCGTTGGTTTGTAGCTTTGCATCTTGAGCAAACCCAGCTCGTAAAACATTTATTTATCATATGGCACATCCACACCACATTTCAATTAAAAAAATGAGATAAAAATATGAAATATAAAATAAAAATATAAACGTATGTTTAGATTACAGATATAATTTTTGGCTTCATTTGTCCCCACCGGGAAATCAGCAAAATCTTCATTCGAAAAACAATGAGTTGATTTCGTGGAAAGATTGACCAGCAGTGGCTTACTCCAGGGGTCTCCAACCTTGGCAACTTTAAGACTTGTGGAATTCAACTCCCAGAATTCCTCAGCCAGCGAAACTTCTGGGAGTTGAAGTCAGGGGTGAAATGCTACTGGTTCACACTGGTTCGGGCAAACCGGTAGTGATAAAAGCTACCGGTTCTGGCAAAGCGGTAGTAAAAAACAAGCTACCAGTTCGTCGGAACTTCTATTTCTGACAATCAGCTGTGCCGTGTGATTTATATTCGCTAGAAAGCAGGAAATCCACAGCTATTCCCCCCCCTCACTGTTCTACTTACCTTGTTAAGCCTCCATTTTCTGCACACAGTGTGCATTTGGAATGTACTCTGCATGCACACGCAGCATACTTTTGGCACGCACTGCGCATGTGCGTTCACAGCACACGTTTGGCGCACATGACACATGCGCAGGCAGTGAACCGGTGGCAATCCATGGAGGATTTCACCACTGGTTGAAGTCCATAACTCTTAAAGTTGCCAAAGTTGGAGACCCCTGGCTTAGTCAACCAGCTAACCCAGTGGTTCTCAACCTTTATAGTGCTGCGACCTCTTTAATACAATTCCCCACGATGTGGCGACCCCCAACTGTAAAATTATTTTCATTTTGAATTGATCGCGCCTGAAGCCATATTGGCTAGCAATCTGAACTGCTTGCGATTGCCTTGAGGACGGAGGCATTAAAGCCGAGACTCCTCCCCTATTAAGTTTATCGCGCCTGAAGCCAGATTAGGCTAGCGATTGGGAGTGATTGCAGCTGGCTTGAGAGGGAGACATCAGAGCAAAGATTTCTCTCTTTTTTAATTCATCGCGCCTGAAGCCGAATTCGGCTAGCGATTTGAAGAGCCTGCAGCTGGCTTGTGGAGTCAACCATTGGAGTGCAATTCTTCGACTCGCAAGTATACTTCCCATATTTCTGATGGTCTTAGGCGACCCCTGGCAAATCGTCATTCGACCCCCAATGGGGTCCCGCCCCACAGGTTGAGAACCGCTGAGCTAACCCAATTAAGCAAACCGTTTAATTTTGAACCAAAGCTGATTGGGCTAAACCACCACACTAAACCAGAGGGAAGCCACCCGTTATTATGGCTAATTCAACATGCATCCCCTTTCCATTAACTTGCTTGTTATTTTAAGCACGGCATCAATCAAAGTTGGCACATAATAGAGTATCCTGTTATTCTGTTTTGAGAAATTGGAATGTTCTGGAGAGGATCCATGTCTCTCTGTCAGCTCTTGGCACAGAATCGGGACACAAGAGTTTTCCTGCTTTGAACTTTGACACAACGGTATGTAGCCTTTCCCAAGCACTCGGGGACCTGATCTGCTGCTCAATAAAAAGTCAAGGTTGCGAAAAAAATAGAGCAATTTGCTGTTTCCTTTGTTAAGAGCCAGTCTTTTCTTTTAGTTTCAATTCACGTTGTCTTTATAGAGAAGGTGTTGCTGATTGGGAGTTTCTGGAACATACTGTAAACTTAACATCTAAGGTTATGTGCAAGAGCAGAAGTCATGCCAAGCGAAAGAATATTTTTAGCATAAACAAACTCGTAAAGATAGAAGCGGCAGCTAAGACAGTTTAGGATTGTGTTTTGTCCTTTGTCTTTCATCTCTTATCCTCTGTTTCAAGCAATGTTTCATTTGTGTATCAGCAATGTTGATGACTGACCTGAATTCATTATCCCTGACTCTGGTCTGCAGCGGAAGGGCTGATCAGGTCATGCTCTAGAGCAGGGGTCTGCAACCTTGGTATCTTTAAGTCTGGAGGACTTCAACTCCCAGAATTCCCCAGCCAGCTTTGCTGGCCTCTGCAGACCAGAGTCAGGGATAATGAATTCATGAGATAATGAGTTGAAGTCCTCCAGTCTTAAACTTGCCAAGGTTGGAGACCCCTGCTCTAGATGGCTCGAGCTTTTATGGGAATAGGGCTGATCCTTGGGGAGGTCCAACTCTTAGTCTGCATCCTGTGACAAGAGGACAGAGGAGGATGGCAGGATGAGGAAGTATCTCCAGGGGCAACAATAGTTCTGTCTATGGAATAACGGCCTCTTGAGATCTCTATGGCAAGAAAGGTATATTTCCATGTTTACGCTGAATGGCCGTGGGGATTTCCTGCTATTGGGAAAAAGTAGCTCAGGAACTTCTTAGTAGTGGCTCCACAATTGTGGAAGAAAATCTGTCAGCTTTCCTGTTTCTCCAATTTAAGCAGACACTGAAAACTAGACAGGTTGGTTCGTTCTTTTTAAAACTGTATTAATCAAATAAAGAAGGCTCCGGTGTTTTTTAGAATAGAAAAGGATGGGATACGGATAGGGATAGAATAGAATAGAATAGAGTAGAGTAGAGTAGAGTAGAGTAGAGTAGAGAAAGAGTAGAATAGAATAGAATAGAATAGAATAGAATAGAATAGAATAGAATAGAATAGAATAGAATAGAATAGAATAGAATAGAATAGAATAGAATAGGATTCTTTATTGGCCAAGTGTGATTGGATACACAAGGAATTTGTCTGGTGCGTATGCTCTCAGTGTGCATAAGGAGGATAAAATACATTCATCAAGAATAAAAAGATACAACACTTAGTGATAGTCAAGGTTACTAATAAGCTATCAAATCATACTAGGAAACAAATAAAAACAATATAATTGAAAGATACAAGCAACATGGTTATAGTAATAAGTGGGAAGCGATAGATACTAGGAAGGAAGAGAAGAAGAATAGTAATACAGTCTTAGTAAATTATTTGACAGTGTTGTAGGAATTAGTTGTTTAGCAGAGTGATGGCATTCGGGGAAAAATTCCTTGTGTCCAGTTGTTTTTTTTAAAATAATATTGTTGTTGATATTGTTGGGTTTGAAATATGAGCTTTTTTCCCTGCCATTGATCACCTTGGGCATTTTTTTTTTTTTAGTATTTGATGAGCTAAAGAAGGAAATAATCAAATAACTCTTCTTTTGAGGTAGAATCAGATATGAGAATCCTTCCACTCTGATAAACATAGCGGGCCAGAGTTCTAGATATTAAAGTATACAAGCCCAGAAAACTAACCTGGTATGGTATGCTTATTTATTTAGCAATAGCAGCTCTCCTGCTACTCCTGCAGTGTGAGTAGCACACTTAGTAATCTGGATTAATTGTATCTCAGCTGAAGGGTGCGGCTGGTGGATGAATATCCTGAAATTGTTTTGGGTGTGTTCTTCCAGCTGTTTCTGGGATGAGTTTTTGGAGACGTCACCTCTGCTGAATTCAGAACCTTGATCTCAAGGATGCAAACCCCCCCCCCCCCAAAAAAAAAACCTACCAGCCAGCTAGTTCCATTACTGACCCGTCTGTCTGCTTTCTTTAATCTTGCTGTCTTTAGTCTCTTTGCAAGCGCTTCATCCGTGCTGAATACCTACTGGGTGGGGCTCTAAGCAGGATAATATCTCCAGTGGCAACAGTAGCTCTGCCCGGGTAGTAATGACATCCAGATTTCCCCATGCGCAAACAACAGCAAAAGAAATGGAATAGGTAGCTTTTTCCCTTCTGAGCAGCGATTGAACTGTTGAGTTTGTTATGCTAAGCTGTGAGGCCTGTTGAGTTCATACAGCATGCTAACTGAAGCATCTTCATTTGATTAATACAGTTGCCTGAGTTTATCCAACATATTTAACCAGAAATAAAGAACATTGGCTGAGTCTGAACATGTCTGCAAGCCACAAATTAGCTAACTGCTCATTTTAGGATCGTAGGTTGATCAAATCCAGCCTGTGTGGTTAACTTAGTTTTGGCTTAAGTGCGTGAAGCTAGCTTTTGGGAGGTGGCAAACCATTTTGAATGGCTTGGGTGGTGTGTGAACTCAGATGGCGTTGATGACTTTATTCCATTGCTTATATATTTTGGCCAACGCAAAACAGCAAATGTGCCTAATGTTCCTTTCTTTTCCTCCTCTTTTCCCCACAAAAGCTTTGGAGTGGGTTGGCTGAAAGAGAGGAAGTCCAAAGTCATCCACTTGGCTTTTATGGCTAAGGGGACCGAGAACTCATCCTCTCCGGTTTCTAGGCCAGCACCTTCTCCATGACACCAAATTCTGCTTTATTCAGTAAACTATAGTTTAGGACAGGGGTTCCTAACCTTTCGGACCTCAGGGACCACTAAATTCATAATTTTAAATCCCGCGGACCACTAATATGATCTGCCTAATGCCCGGCTGCGTGGGCGTGGCTAGGTGGTCATGTGACCGGGTGGGCATGGCCAACTCAATGTCACTCACATCGAGGGGTGCCTCGCCGGCCTCTACTCATCCCTCCCCACCCAGCCACTCTTCGCCTGCCCACCCGGGCTCCTTAGGGCCCCAACAGGAAGCAGTTGTTGTAGCTAAGCAGCCACCACAAGAAAAAGTTGGCAAAGCAGCTGGCTCAGTTCAAATTGGATCTGACTGAGAAGGAGGCTCAGCAGAAGCATCTCACTGAGGACTACAAGCATAGGCTTTCCAAGCAGAGGGAAGACCTGCAGGAGTGCAAGGCCAGGTACCGGCGCCTGAAGGCTCAGCGGGCTGAGATGGTCAGCCAGTTCCAGGCCATGAGGCAGTCCCACTGGAACAAGGCCCTCTAACTCTTCACCACCAGCAGCACTTCCCTCCAGCCTTCGCCCAACCCCGGCACCAGGAAGCCGAAGCAGACCCCAAGTCAGAATTTCTGACCCACAAAAAAAGACCCCAAAGGGGTAGATTCTCTGCAGCAACACAAATGTTCATTGCACATATCTGGCCCAGGGGCTGTAGTTTGAGGACCCCTGATTTAGTGCAATATAAAAAAATGCAGATAATTTTTCTGGGGACCACCAAAATTTCCTTGCAGACCACCAGTGGTCCATGGACCACCAGTTGGTGACCGCTGGTTTAGGATGAACGGTTATGAAGAACGGTTGCAGGAATTGGGTATGGCTAGTCTAGTGAAAAGAAGGACCTGAAGGGGTGGGGACACGATAGCACTGTTCCAATATTTGAGGGGCTGCCATGAAGAAAAGGGGGTCAAGTTTAACCTATTCTGCAAAGTACCAGAAGGCAGGACAGGAAGCAATGGATGGAAACTAACCAAGGAGAGAAGCAACCTGGAACTAAGGAGAAATTTCCTGGCGATGAGAACCAGCTTGCCTCTAGAAGTAGCAGGTGCCCCATCACTGGAAGCTTTTAAGAAAAAAACTGGACACTTGTCTGAAATGGCATAAGGTCTCCTGCTTGAGCAGGGGGTTGGACTAGAGGTCCAACCAAGGTCCCTTCCAATTCTGTTATTCTGTAGTCTGCAGACCATTTATGTTTTCGTTCATCCTGTAGCTGCTTTGTCCCCTTTTGAATGTGGAAATGGGACAGAGGAAGACTCTGCCTTCCATATGAGATCATTAAAAATGTTCTGGTCTTACCTGAGCTAGTCCTCCAGCATGAATAAGAGTTAAATCGGGCATCCAGGTGCACCCAGGTACAAGCAGACCATAGAGTGAAATTATGTAGTATGGCACTGAGTAGAACATGTAGACCAACATCTGCAATGTTAGAAAGGAAGAGAATTGGTACCTCGCACCTTCAAAACAGGAGCCATTAGTTTATGTGGGAAGTCTCCCTGTACGATTTTGTAAAATGAGGCGGGGGGGGGATAGACTACTGTAATCTAAGCCATAAATCATGGTTTATGTGGGAAGTCTCCCTGTACGGTTTTGTAACATGAGGCGGGGGGGGGATAGACTACTGTAATCTAAGCCATAAATCGTGGTTTGTGAACCATAATAGTTTGGTACACATCTTATCAAGCCATAGTTGATTTTTTTTAAAAAATTCATGCAAAATATGAACCCCTGCTACTCTGTTAAGGCTTGAAAATTGTGACCTGGTTGTTCTACAAAACCAACCAATGAGGTCTTAGTCTAAAAAATGTTGATAATTAGCATGATTTGTCCCCAGTCAGGCATCACACCTCAGACTAAACCATGATTGCTGCAGAAACTCTGCTGGATTCATATGCCAGTAATCGCCAGTTTCCAATCCCAATATTTAGATTCACAGAGAGTCCCCAACCTGAGAGGCTTGCAATTGGGCCATGGAAATGGCTGGGGTGTGCATGCGCATGGGCTCCATTTAAGTGAGCAAAAGGCATGCATGGATGCACAGTGCTCGTGCAAATGGAGTTGCACATGCATGCACTTGCCAGCCACTCATGCAGAACCATTTCTCCACCCCCACCCCGCTGATCCACAAAGCCGGAAACGTTGGGGAACTAAACCATAACCATATCTGTTCAATTTCTGCTTAGCCTCATGAATTAAAGTAATCATTCTGGCTTCTTGAAACGGGTACGCATAGCTACCAAATGTTATGTGTGAATCACAAGGCAAGTGTCTCAGTTGGGGCACCTGAAGCTTTGAATAGGCAGCAGGATCCTTGAGGTATGGCTCATGAAGTTGGCTGTAAAGTCGACATAGTTCACCTGGACAGTCCAAAACAATCTAAAGGAAAAAAAATGGATCATAATCTTTGGAGCATAATTTCAGTGCAATAAACTACAGGTTAGGAAATCCCTGGTGTAGATTTTGTTCCAACTACCATCTCAATAGGTATGTAAAGGAGGAAGAGAAAAACAATTTGGAGCTGTAAGTGTCTGTTCTTAACCACATTGATGTGATGACAAAGCACGGGGACATCGGGAGATTCGGGCAGTTCAAATGAGTATAAAGATTTATTGCCAGCTTAAGCTCTCTACAAGAATCTGGCCAACTAGCAGTCAAGGGAAGTGAGCGGGAGATAAGAGAGACATTCAAGGTGGGCTGGCCTTAGATCGTTTGTGGGTGCTTAGAGACTCACAGCTTAGGATGTGTTTGACCTCCTCCTTCCTTAGGTTCAGCCAGGTCATCTCTTACAGTGGATGGGTGGATGATAGATAGATAGATAGATAGATAGATAGATAGATAGATAGATAGATAGATAGATAGATAGACAGACAGACAGACAGACAGACAGACAGACAGACAGACAGACAGACAGACAGACATAGACAGAAGATAGACCTAAACAGACAGACAATGGACAGAAGATAGATGATAGGTAGGTAGGTAGGTAGATAGATAGATAGATAGATAGATAGATAGATAGATAGATAGACAGACAGACAGACAGACAGACAGACAGACAGACAGACAGACAATGGACAGAAGATAGATAGAAAGAAAGAAAGAAAGAAAGAAAGAAAGAAAGAAAGAAAGAAAGAAAGAAAGAAAGAAAGAAAGAAAGAAAGAAAGAAAGAAAAAGAAAGAAAGAAAGATAGACAGACAGACAGACAGACCATTTTTCACACTTACATCTCTTGTAGCATCCCCATGGTCACATGATTAAAATTTGGATGCTTGGCAACTGGCTTGTATTTATGACGGTTGCAGTGACGGTTGCAAGCAAAGTCAAGGGGGAAGCCAGATTCACTCAACAACCGTGTTACTAACTTAGCAGCTACAGTGACTCACTTAACAACGGTGTCAAGAAAGGTTATAAAATGGGGCAAAACTCACCTAACAACAGTCCTGCTTATCAACAGAAACATTGGGCTCAACTGGGGTTGTTTGTCAAGGATTACCTGCAATACCCTTTTCCCAGACTCTTAACCAATGTTGTGCTACCTTCGCAAACATCTAGATAGATGGATGGATGGATGATGGATGGATGGATAAATGTCAAGCGCCAGGAAAATCAGGAGATTCAGGCAGTTCAAATGAGTATAAAAAGCTTAATCTCTCTACAAAAATCTGAGCTACTAACGGTCAAGGGAAATGAGAGGGAATAAGACCGCATTCACAATGGGCTGGACTTAGATCTCTTGGAGGTGCACAAGGATTCGAGACTTACGATGCATTTGCCCCCCTCCCCCCCGTCAGGCTTAGCCTGGTCATCACCTACAGTGTGCAAAGTTACAAAACGTGCATTATGACATTATATGATAGACTCCGCCCTTCTGGTTTTGCAATGCCGCATTGCACACCAATTCACACACACACACACGCGATTTCTATGCCTAGACCTTCCCCTTTCCTGCCCCGTGTTGAAGTATAAACATAGCAGCAAACTTAAATGCATTACAGTTCAAATGTAGCACTTTTCCACAACGCGCGTACGGCACACACCTCGTGTTGTAAGACTCCTGTCTCTATCCTTCAAAAAGGCAACTTACCAGGCCCCTGAAGAGACAAAATCCTGTGGCAAAAATGAAATATGAAGCCAAGAGAAAGTCAGTTGGTCTTCTCAGAAGATTCTGCTTCTGAACTTCTTTAATGACCTGCAACGGGGATCGAGGCCCTGTTAGAAGTTTGCGCCAAAAGCAGCAAAGAACTTTGCAGCATCTCTGCAAAACAATATACTTTGTACCATGTGCCAGATGCTTTTTTAGGAGGCGCCTTGCTTCTGCACTTTAGCAGGAACTTTTCGAGCAGGCCCAAAGTGTCAAAACCGTTTGGAAAAAACGATGCACAGACTTCCTTCATGCCGCCTGCCAAAATCATGTGGTCGGTTGAGTTTGGGCCGAGAGTCCTAGGAGGCCTCAGCCCTTTGCCTTCCAATCCATGATTTACGGCTTATCCACCCAGCCAAATGTTACTGTTATAATTTAACAATGGTGCAAACTTATCCAATTGTACCTAATTCAAAGTGAAACAAACCGCGGCTTAGCATGTTACAGAGCGTGACACCCAAAAGTCTTTTTCTCCTCTTCCCACCAAAACAAAATAAAATGAACACTGCTCCAACACTGGAAGTTTTTAAGAAGAGACTGGACAGCCATTTGTCTGAAGTGGTGTAGGGTTTCCTGCCTGAGCAGGGGGTTGAACTGGAAGATGTTCAAGGTCCCTTCCAACTCTATTCTATTCTATTCTATTCTATTCTATTCTATTCTATTCTATTCTATTCTGTTCTGTTCTGTTCTGTTCTGTTCTGTTCTGTTCTATTTTGTATTCTTATTGTATTCTATTTTTTATTCTATTCTGTTCTGTTCTATTCTATTTTGTATTCTTTATTGTATTCTATTTTCTATTCTATTCTATTCTATTCTATTCTATTCTATTCTATTCTATTCTATTCCATTCCATTCCATTCCATTCCATATTCTATTCTATTCCATAGTCTCTATTCTATTCTATTCTATTCTACTCTACTCTACTCTATTCTATTCTATTCCATATTCTATTCTATTCCATAGTCTCTATTCTATTCGATTCGATTTGATTCGATTCGATTCTTATTCTTATTCTAAAACCCTAGAAGAAAATGTTTCTCAAGAAACAGAAAACCGTTTCCTGACTGCGTCTGGAGTACAAAGTGTTTGGAGTCGAGCCAACTTAAGTAATTGCATTGCCATTTACTGTAGCTCTTACGCACACGGCCCTCCCGAGCTCCGTTTTAGCTGGCAGAGGGTTGCAGGATGCCGTCCCAACCAAACATGGAGATTGGGAGCCCGTTTTCTCTGGCAGAGCACTCGGGCCATCACAGGCGCCCCTGAAATGAGTGATGTCAAGCTGGCCACCCCCATCCTTTCCCCCCCCTCCAGGTCAATCACGAGCCTGATGCGGCCCTCAATGAAATCGAGTTCGACAGTCTGGTCTAAGGGCTACCTGTATATGGGAAGACTGTGATTCTATTCACACTGATCCTAGGGAGAGTAAGCAGAAAAATGTCTTCACCTAGGATAAAATGAGGGACGGGTGCTGGGGGTTCGCCGGGGTTCGGGAGAACCTCTAGCTAAGATTCTGTGCAGTTCGGAGAACCCCCAAATCCTACCCCTGGCTGGTCCCGCCCATCCCTCTCAGGAGTCCCCAAACAGTCCGTTTTGGATGCAGGTGCACGCGGAGCCTCAGGGAGAGCAAAAAATGGGCATACCGGAAAGTTGGGAAGGCTGCAAAAAGGGCTCATTTTGGGCCTCCAGAGCATCTCCGAAGCCTGGGGAGGCTGTTTTTGCCCTCTTGGAGGCTCGAGGAAAGCCTCTAGAGCCCAGAGAGGGCAAAAATTCCCCCTCTGCTGTAGCACAGGAGCCAGACTAGGCCACGCTCACCATGGCCATTGTTGTGTCTTGTCCGCTCTCACCGCAGCCGGGGTCTGCTTATCTGCTCTCGAACACGGAGGAATGTATGCCTCCCGGCCCCAGTCCTGGCTCCATGCCCAGACAAGCTGCAGAGGAGGGGGCACCTCCCGGTCCCAGCCCTGGCTCCATGCCCAAGCAGGCTGCAGAGGAGGGAGCATCCCCTGGCCCCAGCCCTGGCTCCATGCCCAGGCAAACGGAGCAGCTAGACCCCTCCCCCTCCTCCACAGCATGTGAGCCTGAGGAAAGTTTACTTCCAACAGCTGATTGGAGTGACCCTCGCATCAGAAGATTGGATAGGCGGAGGCAACAGAAGGAAGGGAGGGGCAGGCCTTAATGAGTGCTGAGTCATGGAGCCACACCCCATGGCCTATATAAAGGATCTGCTTTCTGGCAGTCTCTGAGTCAGGCAAAGTCGAACTTATCTTGCTGAAGTCACTTACTGGTCTCCTGCCTGCTCTGAGGACTTTGCTAGGACTTTGGGCAGAGCTGCAGAGGCAAGCCTGATTCGGATTTCCCTGACCCAGCCGTCAGCGGAGGAGTGGGACACGACAGCCATACCCATCCAGCAACCGGGCAGAGAACCCCTTGCTAACTCTGGATCAGTGGTGGGTTTTTAAAAATTTTACTACCAGTTCTGTGGGTGTGGCTTGGTGGGTCTGGCATGGCTTGATGGGCGTAGCAGGGGAAGGATACTGCAAAATCCCCATTTCCTCCCGATGAGGAAGGAAGAGCTGAGACTTGGGAGGCAGAGAATAGGTGGGGGCAGGGCCAAAGGTTCTCCGAACTACTCAAAATATCCGCTACCGGTTCTCCAGAACTGGTCAGAACCTGCTGAAACCCACCTCCGCCCTGGGTAAGATGACATGTTTCAGGCCTTCGGAGTAGCAATGTGATTAATTCGTTTCGGGCTGAGCGTGAGGTGAACCCAACCACAGTGTCTTGCAAACTGGCTGCCACAGTTTAAGAAGGATCCTGGGCAGGCACGACACGTTCAGTAAAATCAGGAAACGGGATTCTAGTCTACTCCATTCTTTTGAAATTCAAGCCTTTTTTTCCCCTTCTCCTTTTCATAATGACAGTAGTAACAAGAAGAATACCTTTGTTGGAAAATTGGCAGCTGCTGGAGGTTGATTATAGATTTTGAAACCAGCCCATATTGGGAGACAAATATACGGCACACTTAACAAAGATACAGGACACACTCTTGTTCCGTATTTTCCTGTTTGGCAACAGGGAAAACATGAATTAAGGATTGTTAATGGCAGGTTGAACAGCGCAATCTTTTGCATGCCTATTCAGATGAAAATTACAACGAATCCAGCGCAGTTTACTGATCTTGTTCGCATGCCAAGTTTAGCTGGGTTATTTGAATCCTGGTTTATTCAGGTATCCCACTTCCAAATTTCATACAATCATTCAGATATGAGATAAGCTCCTTGGCTGGGCTCACATATCAGACTATCTTACAATAATATTCTCTAATCGTGAAGACACAGCCAATATCATGTAAATGTGTTTCATCTCCAGATATTCTGTCCGGCAAGTAGCAGTTATATTCAAGCACATCTGGAGGGAGCTAGGGATGATGATCTCCAGATGTGTTAGGTTACAACTCTCAACATTCGCAACCCACATAACTAACCCCATCCTGACATTTAGTCCAAGAAATGGAGACAAAGAGAGGAAAGGGATTGCAAATGTTCTACTTTGTACTTTCCTCCAGGAGGTGCCAAATATAAATCTGAGTACATTTCGGATACAAGATAAAATGCTATGATGCAATTTACTTTCAGTTTTACTAAATTGTGAGTTGTTTGTTTTTTTAGTTCAACTGCAGGAGTTGAGTCTCCTTCCAGTAGGGGTTCAATTCCTGGTGATTTCATACGGTTTTCTTGAAACACAACAAAAGAATCACTGCTTTGCACTGCAGGACAAAATGGGACAACTGACAACTGATGGAAGCCAATTGACCACAGCCAACTTGTCATGGTCAACTCACCCTGGGAGAACTCGCCATGGGGACAACTCACTGCAAGACAATTCAACAATTCAATTTAATTATTTAAAATCATTAAAAATAATTTTAATTCTTGTCATTCACATTTCATTTTGTCCCTCCCTGGGCATCCATTCTTTAATGATTCTAGTCCACTATTTCTTCAATATTAGTGTAACTCTTCTCCCGCAGCGAATTGTCATGGCAAGTTGGCCACGGTGAGTTGGCTGCCGTGAACTGGCTGTGGCGAGTTGACCGTGGTAAGTTGTCATAGATCTGTCATAGGATGCATTTTTGACTTTCTTGCTAGTGTGCAACACTTAACATGTCCCATGCTGCTTGGCTTTTGAGATCGGCCAAAGTTAGCTAGATGCTCCCAACTCGCTGTACGATACTATAAAATATGCATTTCATTGGTAACCACTGATCTCATTGCCTTGAAAACACAAGAGTCTGAAAAGAGGCCAATTATGCAAGACTTTGGAAAAGAGGTCAATTATTAAAGCCCCAGAGCAAAGTGCATTCTTAATATTTCCTTACCTACAATATTTCCAGGGATAAAGACAATTATGCTCATTGTAATGGATCCCAGCCAGTACAAGCCAATCATCCGATAATTTTCCCTGCCAGAGAAAATAGAAAACCTTGCTTTCAGATACTATTGTGATGCATGTCCTCTTACTGGAGGTACAGTCAAACTATAGGTGCCTATATATTTATAGTCACTGAATGTATTACTTGCATTAAATCATTACTTTGGTTTAAAACATAAATGGACCGTTTTTAAAATATTCAGACCTATAGGGTGGAGGCAGCAAAAAAGTAAGAAGTATTTACAAGGTGAAGAAAAGAAAATATCCCCTTTAAATGGGAATAGCATCACTGCGGCTGAAATCACACAACATCAATGTAGTTTGTTGGGTTAAGGTAGTGGAGCATGACCAAGAAGACTTGGGTTCATATTTATCTTCAGCCACATCGTTGGAAGACCTCTATGCCCCCAATACATCGCAGGGATGTTTTTGTGCAGATCACATTGGAAGAAAAAAAGGCTGTATATATTAAGGATCCAATCTGGGTCCTCATTTTACTGACCTCGGAAGGATGGAAGCATTGATGAAATCCAAATTTTTTTACTCCCAGTTCTGTTGGCGTGGCTTGGTGGGTGTGGTGTGGCTTGGTGGGCGTGGCAGGGGAAGGATACTGCAAAATCTCCATTCCCTCTCCACTCCAGGGGAAGGATACTGCAAAATCTCCATTCCCATCCCACTCCAGGGGAAGGATACTGCAAAATCTCCATTCCCACCCCACTCTAGAGGAACGTTAGTGCAAAATCCCCATTTCCTCCCAATCAGCTGGGACTCGGGAGGCAGAGAAGAGACAGGGGTGGGGCCAGCCAGAGGTGGTATTTGCCAGTTCTCCGAACTACTCAAAATTTCCGCTACCGGTTCTACTGAACCTGTCAGAACCTGCTGGATTTCACCCCTGGATGGAAGGCTAAATCAACCTTGAGCTGGTGAGAATCGAACTGCCAAACTGCTGGCAGCCAGCAGTCAGCAGAAGTAGCCTGCAGTACTGTATTCTAACCACTGCGCCACCAGGGCTCTTATCATGCTTTGTTGTTAGTCACGAAGTCGTGTCCGACCCATCGCGACCCCATGGACAACATTCTTCCTGGTCCTCCTGTCCTCTACCATCCTCTGGAGTCCATTTAAGCTCATGCCGACTGCTTCAGTGACTCCATCCAGCCACCTCGTTCTCTGCCGTCCCCTTCTTCTTTTGCCCTCAATCTTTCCCAGCATTAACCACCCCCGCCCAAATGGTACACTTAGCTCCCCAAAGATCATGCTTACGTACTCCCAGGCAATGGCTGCCACCATCAAAAGATACATCAGATAATGAATGGAACCATCCCAGTAGCAAATCATGTGCCCGTAAGCCGTGTTCAGATAAGGCTCGCCCTACGGAAATAAGCGTTAAGAGTAACTGAACAACAAAGAAAATAAGGCCACATAACAGTTTCAGCTCAAACAAACAAACAAACAAAAAACCCTGTCTGAGTTTAACCCCCCCCCCCCCGGGGATAAAATGTGGCATAATGATAATTTATTGGTTGTCTTTAAATTCAATGCATTTAATTATCCTGCAGAGGTTGACGGATCTTTCCCCAACCGAAGGGAATATTTGCAGCTTGGGGTTGAACCGTAGGGGGCTTGGTGACCTCAGAGCTTGGTGGTTTGCTCACAGAAATTCAAATACCTATGGAGATTCTCAGTAACCCAAGTCGTGGTTGTCCCAAAGGTGCTTTTTTCAGGAGGCAACTGGACTTTTTCTTTGAAGAGGTTTCGCTTCTCATCCAAGAAGCTTCTTCAGCTCTGAGAGTCAAGGACTACCTGTACTAGTATATACTATATATTAGTGCAGTGTTTGTCAACCTGTGGTACATGGACCGCTGGGGGCGAGTGGCAGAATTCAAATTTTTTTACTACCGGTTCTGTGGGGGTGGCTTGGTGGGGGTGGCAGGGGAAGGATACTGCAAAATCCCCATTCCCTCCCCACACCTATGAGAAGGATACTGCAAAATCCCTATTCCCTCCCCACTCCTGGGGGAAGGATACTGCAAAATCCCCATTCTCTCCCCACACCTGGGAGAAGGATACTGCAAAATCCCTATTCCCTCCCCACGCCTGGGGGAAGGATACTGCAAAATCCCCATTCCCTCCCCACACCTGGGAGAAGGATACTGCAAAATCCCTATTCCCTCCCCATGCCTGGGGGAAGGATACTGCAAAATCCCCATTCCCTCCCCACACCTGGGAGAAGGATACTGCAAAATCCCTATTCCCTCCCCACGCCTGGGGGAAGGATACTGCAAAATCCCCATTCCCACCCCACTCCTGGGGGAAGGATACTGTAAAATCCCCATTCCCTCCCCACTCCTGGGGAAAGGATATTGCAAAATCTCCATCCCTACCCTACTCTGGGGGCAGCCAGAGGTGGTATTTGCCGGTTCGCCAAACTACTCAAAATTTCCGCTACCGGTTCTCCAGAACCTGTCAGAACCTGCTGAATAGCACTCCTGCCTGGGGGGAAATCTGCAGAGCCAGGCTGAGACTCAATGCATTAATATACAAACAGAGAGTCAACCTCATTCCCTTCTAGCACTTCTACTCTCAAGTCATTCTCCATTTATCACCTTTCTTCAATTCTCATGAAGTGTAGCTTCCCTGAATCTGTACAACACCTGGAGTAATATGCAAATCCAGCTTGGTTTAATCTGGTAGACTAAAAAGTGGTTTGGCAAGATTAGCATTCAATGCATCACCTGTGATACAGATTTTTTTTAAAAACCCCACTAATTCCATTTTTTTTGTTTTGTTTTGTTTTTGTTTACATTTATATCCCGCCCTTCTCTGAAGACTCAGGGCGGCTTACACTATGTTAGCAATAGTCTTCATCCTATTTGTATATTTATATACAAAGTCAACTTATTGCCCCCAACAATCTGGGTCCTCATTTTACCTACCTTATAAAGGATGGAAGGCTGAGTCAACCTTGGACCTGGTGGGACTAGAACCTGCAGTAATTGTAGGCAGCTGTGTTTTAATAACAGGCTTCTTACAGCCTGAGCCACACCGCTCAATTTTAAATCTCCATGTAAAGCTTGTTCAAAGCCACCAGGGCCTGATAAATATGCTATCCACGTGCTCAACTGTGGTTAACAACCCAATAAATCAGGGTTGCTAAAAGGCTCCATGGTAAACATTGGACTCACATAATGCTCTAGTTCAGGGGTCTGCAACCTGGGGCTCTGGAGCCGCATGTGGCTCTTTCGCCCCTCTGCCGCGGCTCCCTGTCACTCAAAATATGCGTCACAACTGCCGATGTGCGACACCTGCCGGCACACAATTTATTGAGCTTTTCAAACCCCGGTAGGCCAACCATGGATAAGAAAAGTTTCAGAAGAAAACAGAAGGTTTAATTCAACTACATCTGCTAATTTTGTGGCCGCTCAAGAAATAGTCAGGCACCGGAAGGGTTTTGTGGCTCCCGGTGTTTTTTTTCACTCAAATGGCTCTTTGAGTGTTTAAGGTTGCTGACCCCTGACATAGCTTATGTCTCAAACTAGCTCCCTTTTTATCCTCGTAAGAATCCAGCTACTGTACTTTCTCATTGTTGAATCTAATTTCCCGCTGATGGTAAGGAAAAAAGATCTTCTGTGTTTGGGATCAACTTGGTGGAAAAGAGGTTAAGAATAGAAATGACTGCAAATGAAATGAAGCATGCTGCTAGCCCTCAACGAACTGTATCTGGAGGCTGTGCATTGCTCCGAATGAGACAGAAGAAGGTTGTTGTTCAATTCATGGACTGGCACCTTTGGATAAAGTCTGCGCAAAGGGAGGAAATATCTCTGCTGCTGATGTATTTTTGACCTTCCGTGAGTCATAGCTTGCCTGCAGCATTACACACGTCCAGCTTGAAAGCCTCAAAGTTGCAAGCAGGAAGGAGATCGTAAAATCAGAGGAACGTGCAAACTGTACGTGATCCCGATCATCGCTTTAATGGATTTAGGATCGCACACATACATATACCACACACACACACACACACACCCAAAAAAAAAAAAAAAGAGTTGTGCACGTTCTGGTCTCTTCAATTGAAAGATGAAATCATAGAAGTCAGTTGTTCTTCCCAGCAATCTTACCCCAATATCCTAAGCCTGCAGTTCTGAGAATCTGCAGCTAGCGAAGATTGCGGTTTGCATCCCGATCATAAAATTCTCAGCATCAGTTGGCGAGCCTCCAACACACCAGCATGAAGGATGCAGACGTGAACAATCTTTTGCAAGATCTGTACCGGACCTCACTGCTTTCCATTCGAGTATTTCAGGAGAAAATAGCAATAGCCATAGCATTTAGACTTATATACCGCTTCATGGTGTTTTACAGCCCCCTCTAAGCGGTTGACAGAGTCAGCATCTTGCCCCCAACAATCTGGCTCCTCATTTGACCGGCCACAGAAGGATGATAGGCTGAGTCAACCTTGAGCTCCATCCAGATCGAACTCCTGGCAGTAGGCAGAGTCAGACTGTAATACTGCATTCTAACCACTGCGCCACCAGATCTCCTGACTCATGAATCTCATAGCAATAGCACTTAGATTTATGTACCACTTCACAGTGCTTCAACAGCCTTCTCTAAGCGGTTGGACAGAGTCAGCATCTTGCCCCCAACAATCTGAGTCCTCATTTTACCCACCTCGGAAGGATGGAAGGCTGAGTCAACCTTGAGCTCCATCCGTATCGAACTCCTGGCAGTGGGCAGAGTCAGCCTGCAAATACTGCATTCTAACCACTGCGTCACCATGGCTCTCAGCTGTCTACCCACTTTCTCCAGTCCTAATGATCCATAATTATTTACCTCTTTCAAGTAATAAGTCATGAATCCATCAATTATCCCATCATGTTCCAGCCCAATGATTAGATTCACGATGCTGGTGAAAGCGAACACAGCGTAAACTACAGCAAATGAGGGAAGGGGGGGGAGAAAAAAAGGCATTTTCTAATTACAAGTGAAACCCCTCGTCTTTTCAAGGCTTTCAAATTTATTATTGCACAAGTTGTTTTTCTGCAACTGTCTGGCCTCGTTCACAGACTTTTGTCTTTCACTGATGTTCAGATGTCATCAACGCCGTTCTCTATCTGCAGCCCTCTTATTTTCACCTATCCTTTCCTTGCTGGAGGGGATTGGGAGTGGAATTACAAATGGAAATACGGAATAAAGCTTTTGCTACCAACTGACTGAGCTGTGAAGAGCAACCCACTGGCTGCTTTTACCTATTACATTAAGCCAGAATTATTTTTACTATAATTGTTTTGAATTAGCTACAAGGGCTTAGCTGGTGCTTCATGCTAAATCATGGGTGGGATGGCAAGCTGCACCAAGTCAAAAATAAAATGCTGTATTATGGATGTATTATGTATTATGGACGTGGTGGCTCAGGGGCTAGGACATTGAGCTTGCCGATCGAAAGGTCGGCAGCTCAGCGGTTCGAATCCCTAGTGCTGCCGTGTAACGGGGTGAGCTCCCGTTACTTGTCCCAGCTTCTGCCAACCTAGCAGTTTCGAAAGCACGTAAAAATGCAAGTAGAAAAAATAGGGACCGCCTTTGGTGGGAAGGTAACAGCGTTCCGTGCGCCTTTGGCGTTGAGTCATGCCAGCTACATGACCATGGAGACGTCTTCGGACAGCGCTGGCTCTTCGGCTTTGAAACGGAGATGAGCACCGCCCCCTAGAGTCGGCAACGACTAGCACGTATGTGCGAGGGGAACCTTTACCTTTTATCTTATTATGGTTTAGTGCAGCATTTGAATGCGGCCACTGTCACCAAAACTTTTTCTTTTATCAGGAAACCTTAATTTCTCAAATCAATAATTAATAATACACAACAATTGTCTTTGCACAATATACTAAACCAGATCTGGGGGAGATATTAAAAAAAAAATTCATTCATTATATTATGCAAATTCAGAAAAGGAATGAATTCAGCCATATGTATTATAGAATTAATACTAACAAGCCACTAAAGCATAGTGTTGGATTTTGACTTAACATTATTAGCTAGCATTCATGCAAATTCAGCCAGCTGCAGCTACTACAATGAATTGTACATACCATAGAAAAGTGGGTCGCTTGGTGGTCTCCTTTTCACCAGACATCGAGCTGCCAAGCCCACCAAGACCAGAATCAACAACCCAGCTACTACAATGACCCAAGCGCTGCAGGAAATAAAAACAAAAAAGTGAGAAACCAAACTGGGGAGGGGGGAGGGGAATCAACTTTAACATATTTTTTCCCTTCAGTTCCTCAAATAAAACCGAAGAAAAAGAGAAATGCTGATTTCACCCAGTGCTTTTCTTCCCTTCCAATTATGTCGTTCAGAGCATCCCAACACACATGGCAAATCATTACTGATAGCTCCGTGGCGGAAAAAATCTGGAACGGTGGATAATTTTCCCCGCGGGAGAAATTTTTGCTGATTTTTAGCAGCGCAGAATCGGACCGTAAGCCGCCTCAGATATTTATAACGGGACCCACAACAAAAAAGGAGAAGGGTCTTTTTCTTTGGCCAAGGCAGCTTAGTCTTCTGCGAGTCAATGGTTAAAGGAACTGTGAAACTTCGGTGGGGAAAACACTTGCAAATCACTTCCTTTTCCCTCCTCACAAGCCACAAAACACGGCACTGTTGGATTTGTTGTCATATTTCACTGGCTTCGTGAAGTGGGGGGGGGAGGGGAGGCAGGTTTGAGAAGACAGCTGCAGTTTTGTGAAATGCTCAACAGATAAGCTGTCCTTCTTCTGACAACCCCAGTTGGGTTTCTGATGTGCTCCAACTCAGCCAAAGACCTGGCTTGCAGGATACTCCAAGCTAAGAACGCTGAGTTTGCCATAAACCCTATTTAACCTATTTAGTCTAGAAACCAGGAGACTGTGAGTTCTAGTCCTGCCTTAGGCGCAAAGCCAGGTGGGTGACCTTGGGCCAGTCACTCTCTTCAGCCCTAGGAAGGAATTAATGGAAACCACTTCTGAAATCTTGCCAAGAGAACTGCAGGGTCTTATCCAGGGAGTCACCAAGAGTCAAAAATTAATATGAATACACACACACACACAGAGAGAGAGAGAGAGAGGGAGGGAGAGAGGGAGGGAGAGAGAACGGAGATCCAGATTTTAGACTCTGCTATTCATGCAAGGTGAAAATAGTCTCTTTCTCTCCATTTGTCGTGTCCCACTCCTCCGCTGACGACCGGGTCAGGGAAATCCGAATCAGGCGTGCCTCTGCAGCTCTGCCAAAGTCCTAGCAAAGTTCTCAAGGCAGGCAGGAGACCAGAAAGTGACTTCAGCAAGGTATGTTAGACTTTGCCTGACTCAGAGAATGCCAGAAAACAGATCCTTTATATAGGCCATGGGGTGTGGCTCCATGACTCAGCACTTATCCAGGCCTGCCCCTCCCTTCCTTCTGACGCCGCTGCTTATCAATTCTCCTGAAGCGAGGGTCACTCCAGTCTGCAGCTGTTGGTAATTGACCTTCCTCAGGCTCACATGCTGTGGGGGAGGGGGAGGAGTCTAGTTGCTCCGTTTGCCTGGGCATGGAGCCAGGGCTGGGGGCTGGAGGCACTTCTTCCTCCTCAGCCTGTCTGGGCATGGAGCCAGGGCTGGGGCCAGGAGGCATACTAGGACATTCCTCAGCGTTCGGAAGCAGATAAGAAGGCCCTGGCTGCGGTGAAAGCGGGCGAGACACAACACCATTACTTTAAATCAGGGGTCCACAACCCACGGTCTGTGGACCAGCACCGGGCCACAGCATGCGAGAAACCGGGCCCTGTAAACAAGCAAAGCCCCATCTGTGGGAGGCAGGCAGCACGCGAAACCACGCCTCCTCCGGTCAGCGGAAAAACCTTTCTCAACCTGCCTAAAAGGTTGGAGGCCACTGCTGTCATCTCAAACGATCTACGCGCCAGAGCTCACTGTAACAGCATTGCCAAAAAGGCACTAAGAGTTGTTAACCTAATCTTGCGAAGCTTCTTCTTTTGGTAATATTGCACTGCTTAACTAGGCACACAAAACCTTTGCTAGACCAATTCTCGAATACAGCTCATCTGTCTGGAACCCGCACTGCATATCGGGACATTAATACAATCGAGCGAGTCCAGAGATACTTCACAAGAAGAGTCCTCCACTCCTCTGCTCACAACAAAATACCTTATGCCACCAGACTTGAAATTTTGGGCTTAGACAACTTAGAACTATGCCACCTTTGGCCTGACCTAAGCGTAGTACACAAAATTATCTGCTACAACATCCTACCTGCCAATGACTACTTCAGGTAAACCGCTGCAAACTCAATTGCAGAAAATACGACTTCAGCAACAGAGTGGTCAATGCCTGGAATGCACTACCTGACTCTGTGGTTGCATCCCCAAACCACCATAACTAACCTTAGATTGTCTACTGTTGACCTCACCCCATTCTTAAGAGGTCTGTAAGGGGCATGCATAAGCACACCAACGTGCCTACCCTCCCTGTCCTACTGTCCCCATTTATTTGTATCCATTTCCTGTGTTCATAACCATGTTTATACTTATATCTGTCATCTTATACATGTTTGACAAACTGAATAAATAAAAATCAATAAACGTGGCATTTACATCAAGCAAAGAAGTACGCCAAGGAACTATGAGCAGATGTCCAGGGATGCTAATTCGGATTGCGAGTCGCGCTCTCTCTTTGCTGAACTAGGGGGACATGGGCTACTACAGGAAGAAAAGCGTTTGCCTGCCGCTTCTCTCTTGACAAATGAACCTCTGGCATTTCTTCTGGAGAAAGCAGCTGCTGGCTATTGTTGTGCCCCTTTCCAGAACATGTCAGCGCAGGCAGCCGAGGGCAGGGCAGCTTCTAAAAATACCAGCCCAGCTTATGCAAGTGACCAAAGGGCCCCGGCTTTCCTACTCTTGTTCCTGGCCCGGCCTGGCCCTCCCTAGGGTACCTTCTAAGCCAATATATCAACAACAGCCTGTTCAGTATGTCCCCTTTTATATAACCTGAAACACAATCTGTGCAAACTCCAGGTATTGTTCCAGGGGCAAAGGACATCCAGCCGCAAGACAGCCAACCCGGGGCACACAAAATGAACAGGGAGGGTGGCCGAGATGCCTCCCCCATGTCAGTGCCTTTCTGACTGCCAAACTGGGGAAGGCCACGACTGGAAGAGGGAGGGGGAGAGTGTTTTCTGTGCAAGTTTTATTATTATGGAACAAACTTACACGGTTGCCCAACTCACACACACACAGGTGATTCGGGGTGGCTTACAACATTAAAAACCCACAACGTAAAAACCTCACCCCGTGGCGGCAGCAACAGCAGCGACATTATCAAATCAAAATTTTATTTGGTTACAGACCATCAAATAAACAACAGGAATCACAATTCGCTTTAAGACAAAAGGGGAAAAAATGTAGTTATATATAGGGGTGGGTTCTACTTATCTTTACTACCGGTTTGCAACAGGACTGCGCGTGTACATGCGCAGATCATCTATAGTGACATCCAGGTGGGTGGATGGAGCCTCCCCCCGGTTTTACTACTGGTTCGCAAGAACCGGACCGAACCGGGGGCAACCCACCACCGGTTTTATATATATATATATATATATATATATGAGCCATGCAGTGGTAGATTGCCCCTGATTTGGACCAGTTCTTGTCAACCGGTAGTAAAACCGGGGGGAGGCTCTGCCCACTGACCCCAATGTCATCAGGAAGCTTCTGTGCATGCACAGAAGCAAGGGCACACGTGTGAGTGCAACAAGCACAAGTGATCCCACTGTGAACAGGTAGTAAAGGTAAGTAGAACCCACTCCTGGAGCCGTGGTGGCGCAGTGGTTAAGAATGCAATATTGCAAGCTGATACTGCCCACAGTCTGGAGTTCGATCCCAACCGGCTCACGGTTGACTCAGCCTTCCATCCTTCTGAGGTCGGTAAAATGAGGACCCCAGATTGTTGTGGGGCCATAGGCTGACTCTGTAAACCGCTTAGAGAGGGCTGTAAAAGCACTGTGAAGCGGCAGATAAGTCTAAGTGCTACTGCTATTCCTAAAATATCTAAAAGAGGTTAAGAGTTAATACTACTTTGCCAATTATAGAACAGCACTTGGCTGTGGTCAAGGATATCAAAATCAGTTTGATCTGATAATAACATGCACTCCACCCAACGGCAGCAAGCAAAACAATCAAATTAACCCCTTGATAATTGGCTCCATTTGGGGGATCCCAGACCTACTGATAAAACCACATTTTTAGGGCCTTTTGGAAAAGCAACAAGCTGGGGGCTAATCATACACTGAGGAGGAGGATGTTCCATAAAGAAAGGGGCCACCACTGAAAAGTCCTTTTTGTGGTCCCATCACATGTATATTCCTGCAATAGACCCTGTCTTTTAGTCCTGGTGGGCCGGGTGAATGCTTCCCTCTTTAGCAGGGATTCTACAGAATGACCTCCATGCCTTCCTCTGACCCCCTCATGCTGGGTCTATGGTCCTGTCAATCTTGTTAGGGCAGTTTATTTATGACTTAAGTGATGCTTTTTTTTTTTTTTTTGCAAATGCAGAGATCTGATTCTTTTAATTAAGGATTAGTTAGCCCTGAGCAAACCTGCTGTTCCCAGGCAATTTGACTGGGCGAGGCGGCATGGAATGCAAGCAACGCCGCAACTCTGCTTTGCACACCTGATCTGTGACAGTTATGTGCGAAGATGGCTATTTTGGGCTTATTTAAGCGTTCCTGGTGAGAATGTATAAATTGATCTTGTTCCCAAATTAGACTGCCATTTCTATCCATTTCTAGCTAAAGTGGGTGGTTGGATTTGAATTCAGCATGCTGTGGCTAACCAAACACGATGAATGAACAAAATAATGCCTTCTATGCAATTTGAAAAACCCATAGGATTTAATATTCTCCCTTGGGGAAAGTTGCCGGAAGGCAAGCAGTAACCGTAACAGAGCTGCAAGGGACCTCGGAGGTCATCTAGTCCAACCCCCTGCTCAGGCAGGAGACCTATACTAGGGATTCAAACCGCTGACCTTTCTGATCGACAGGCTCAGCATCTTAGCCCCCTAACCAGGCTGAAGTTAGGGAAGAGAAGCCATGGCCCCTGGTGCTGCTCAATTTATTCAAGCCCCTTTCCCTCCTCCCCCAACCCAATACATACTTCAGCAACAACCACTCATCCCTATGCAGAGCTAGTCGAATCCAAGGGAGTTTATTCTTAAGGCATCATGCAGACGACAGCAGCCACACAGCTGGGTCCGTGTTGACTCACAAGCAATGCCCAGTGGGGTGCCAATGCAGCTTCCTGCAAATCTTTTTTTTTTTAAATTTATTTATTTATTTATATTGTCAAGCATGTATAAAATAACAGATATAAGTATAAATAAGATTATGAAAACAGGAAATAGACAGGGATAAATGGGGACAGTTGGTGCCTTATGCGCTTATGCACCAACTTCTCCTCCCCCCTTTGAATTCTCCCCACTCTTGCACAGCGTTCCCCTCCTGGTCTTTGGGGTGCATCCCTGCTCCGGGCGGGCAGGGCGGGCAGAAAAACGGGGCTGCTGCCTCCAGGTACCCTGAGAGCTTTTTCCAGCCGGGACGAAGCTCCGCTTTTTGCGCGCGCCTCTCTTCCAATCCTCTTGCCGTTTCTGCGCCCCCTTTCTCCTCTCCTTCGCCCCTTTCCCACAGGACGCCAGCCTCGCTTGGCAGCGCGCACGTGAGGAAACGTCACCTCACCTGCCCCCCTCCCCGGCTCACCTGCCGGTGGCAGCCGAAGCATTGAAGAGGTAGGTGACGGGGATGGCGCAGAGGGATAACACGAAGACCCCGGTGGCGGCCGAGGCGCTCATCCCAGCGGTTGGCCCGTTTCTTCTTCTTCTTCCTCCTCCTTCTCCTCTTCTTCCTCTTCCTCCTCCTCTTCTTCTTTCTCTTCTTCTTCCTCCTACTCCTCTTCCTCTTCCTCTTCCTCCTCCTCCTCTGGGCTAGGCGACGGGCTCGGCGGAGCTAGACCGCCGGATTCCGCTCCCGGCTCCGACGCTGGGTTGGCTGGCCAGTTGCTCCATGCGTTCCGCGCTGGCCAACACTGCAGGCTACTACCGGGCGTCGCGGCTCGTCCCAGCCCGGCCGACCGATGCGTGGGGAGGGCCCCCGCCTCGCTCTCCAGCCCTCTCGCCAAGCTAGTGCGCCCTTGTGCGCTCCTGGTGCCGCTGCTGGAGCGGAGCGGGCGCCCAAAGGCTCCCATGGCCAGAGAGACGCCGCCGCCCCGATCAGATCAGGCAAAAGCGGGCGGGTTTCTTGGGGTCCCACCTCCTCCTCCTCCCCCAGCGCGTCTCTGGGCAGGAATACCCACCTATAGGCAACCCCGGAGGGGCAATCTAAGCCATCGGAGTGCTGAGCCTGGCCATTGCGCAGCCAGCTTTGCACGGGGCTGCCCAGGATTCAGACAAGAGCCCCCAAATGCTGGGCTCCAGACCCAGTAAGTAAGGGCTGGGGGTGGCTCCTTTGTACCTGCAGCAAACCCCAGGATCCGAACCCCACAAAAGTCGCTTTTGCTGCCTCCTTGGGATTAGAGAAAGGAAGGACTAGGGGAGGACATGATAGCAGGCTTCCAATGTTTGAGGGGCTGCCCCAAAGAAGAGGGGGCCCACCTATTCTCCAAAGCACCTGAAGGCAGGACAAGAAGCAACGGATGGAAACTAATCAAAGAGAGAAACAACCTGAAACTGAAGAGAAATTTCCTAACAGTGAGAAACAATTAACCAATGGAACAGCTTGCCACCCAGAAGTTGTGGGTGCTCCACCCAGAAGTTGTGGGTGCTCCGCTGGAGGCTTTTAAGAAGAGATTGGACAGCCACCGGTCTGAAATGGTACAGGGTCTCCTGCTTGAGCAGGGGGATGGACTAAAAGACCTCCAAGGTCCCTTCCAACTCTGATTGGATTGGATCTTGAGCAAAGCCCTTACCTGCCCCTCTCATCACTGGCCACTGGTTTGTTGCTCAGGTCCAATCGAGCTCAGGTCCAATCAAGTCCAATCCTACCCTCAAAACGACACTATAGAGCACTGCACATCAGAACAACTAGACACAAGAACAGTTTCTTCCTGAACGCCATCACTCTGCTAAACAAATAATTCCCTCAACACTGTCAAACTATTTACTAAACCTGCACTACTATTAATCTTCCCATCGTTCCCATCATCCATCTCCTTCCACTGATGACTGTAACTTTGTTGCTTGTATCCTTACGATTTATACTGATATTGTTTCCTGATTGTTTATTTGTAGCCTATGACTATCATTGTCTTGTATCATTAAGTGTTAAATTTGTACCCTATGACTATCATTAAGTGTTGTAAGTGTTGTACCTTGATGAAGGTATCTTTTCTTTTATGTATACTGAGAGCGTATGCATCAAGACAAATTCCTTGTGTGTCCAATCACACTTGGCCAATAAAAAAATTCTATTCTATTCTGTTGCCCAGAGATGGAAGCTACCAGTGTTCCTTGTCCAGGAGAAAGACAATAGCAAGGTGGAGCAGGGGATGAAAACCAATCTATGTTGGGTTCACTCATACTCTCCTTTAGGAGCCCTGGGACAACCCAGGTTGATCTCAGAAGCTATGCTGGTTAGCTCGTGGTGGGCCACTTAGAAACCCCAGAGACTCTAGCCTAGAGTGGAAGATCCAAAACCATCCGAGAAGATAGCAGTGGCAAATCACTTCAGAATGGCTGCTTCAGAAACAATGTCCATCAAGTCACCAGGAGATGTTCAAGCCAATGGAGATGTTCCATTATTTTTTCCTAGATAAATAGAATTTTTTTTATTGGCCAAGTGTGATTGGACACACAAGGAATTTGTCTTGGTGCATATGCTCTCAGTGTACATTAAAGAAAAGATACGTTCATCAAGGTACAACATTTACAACACAATTGATGGTCAATATATCAATATAAATCATAAGGATTGCCAGCAACAAGTTATAGTCATACAGTCATAAGTGGAAAGAGATTGGTGATGGGAACTATGAGACGATTAATAGTAGTGCAGATTCAGTAAATAGTCTGACAGTGTTGAGGGAATTATTTGTTTAGCAGAGTGATGGCCTTTGGGGAAAAAACTGTTCTTGTGTCTAGTTGTTCTGGTGTGCAGTGCTCTATAGCGTCGTTTTGAGGGTAGGAGTTGAAACAGTTTATGTCCAGGATGCGAGGGGTCTGCAAATATTTTCACGGCCCTCTTCTTGAGTGCAGTATACAGGTCCTCAATGGAAGGCAGGTTGGTAGCAATTATTTTTTCTGCAGTTCTAATTATCCTCTAATAAATAACCTAATCATAATAAACCTAATCATAAGGTTGGAAAATGGGGGGGTGACTCACTTAACAACTGTCTCACTTAGGAACAGAAATTTTGGGCTCAATTGCGGTCATAAGTTAAGGAAATCTTACTTGTAATAGGTTTTCTATAGATGTCATCTTCAGGGGAAAAAAAGACTAGCACGGTTCCTAAAGGTTTGATTTTCTGTGAAGCTTTCTGGACACCTCACTTAAGCAGCCACTATTTGTTTTTCTTTACTTCCTTACTTGGGTTTATAGGCTGCTTCTATTGCAAATAAACTGGAGTTTTGGGAGGGAGATGGAATATAAATACAATCTGCTGTTTAATGAGTACAATAAAGGATGATCTGATTTGCAAATAAATGAATAAATCTTATCCCACCCCAGTCTATTTGCACTTAACAATGTCATAAACACTTCCTGGTGACCTATTATTTCTATCCTCTCCCCAATCTGGTTGTCAGTTTCTCTTCCCTGCCCGTGATAGGTCTCATAAGTGATCCTTATCCAGGCTGTGTCTCAAAAACCATTTGATGCCATCCAAGGTTAGCCTCCAAATGGAGCTTTTGTTCATTTTGTAGGGAACTGGTAGTTGAGAACAGTGGCAATAGAGGCAGGACAGGGATCAGCAATGGCGATTCCATTTACATGTTCTTCCAATTTTCTCTTTTTTCAAAAACCAATTTAGGCATAAACTCTGCAAGATCAAGATCGGAGCCTTACACATCACCGAGGTCACTTAAAAGTTTGTTTGTTTCTATTTTATTGTAATTTCACCTTGGAAAACCTTCATAAGGTAAAGGTAAAGATTTCCCTTGCACATATGTGCTAGTCATTCCCGACTCTAGGGGGTGGTGCTTATCTCCGTTTCAAAGCCAAAGAGCCAGTGCTGTCCAAAGACGTCTCCATGGTCATGTAGCTAGCATGACTCAACACCAAAGGCACACGGAACGCTGTTCCCTTCTCACCAAAGGTGCTCCCTATTTTTCTACTTGCATTTTTTCGTGCTTTTGAACTGCTATGTTGGCAGAAGCTGGGACAAGTAACGGGAGTGCACCCCGTTACGCAGCACTATGGATTCGAGCCGCTGAGCTGCCGACCTTTCGATCGACAAGCTCAGTGTCTTAGCCCACTGAGCCACCGTGTCCCCAAGGGAAAACCTTCATCTACCGTATTAAACTCTCCTGTATGGCTCATATGACATCATTGTACCAATTATAGACTCTGTGTCTTTTAATGATTGCATCATGAGATGCCCAACATCATTGTAGGTTTTGCCATACATCTCATGAGGACTTCCTCCTTCTTTCTCCAGACCAATGGGCAATCTGCCCGGTAGGTGGGCCTGAAATCTTGATTCCAGAACCTGCCAGACCTGTTTTTATGGGAGGGGGGAGTCAAGCTTTGGGAGTCAAACTATTCTCCAAAGCCCCTGAGGGTAGGACAAGAAGCAATGGGTGGAAACTAATCAAGGAGAGAAGCAACTTAGAACTAAGGAGAAACTTCCTGACAGAACAATTAATCAGTGGAACAACTTTCCTGCCGAAGTTGTGAATGCTCCAACACTGGAAATTTTTAAGAAGATGTTGGATAACCATTTGTTTGAAGTGGTGTAGGGTTTCCTGCCTAAACAGGGGGTTGGACTAGAAGACCTCCAAGGTCCCTTCCATTCTATTCTATTTGTCTAAATTCTATTCTATTTGTTTCTTTTACAGCCTTCTGCCCCAGAGACAGCAGGCAAAGATTTGAAGCTGGATTTAACATCCTGCGATTTCTTTCTCAGTAAACATGGGCATGCAGCAATTCTGCGGTATTTTCATGGTGCTAGAAAGCTCTCTCTTGAGTTGTCTGCAATAGTGGATATGTAAGGCGTGGAATTTGCACTGTTTGGGTCAGGCTGAGGTCAAACTTAGCTAAAAATTTGTGTGGGAGGTATTTTTATATAGATAAAATCATGCTGGGATCGAAGAGCTAAACCAATCCAGATATAGCTGTTTTTATAGCATGGTTTTATACATGCAAATGCAACAGACTAAGATTCCCTGATGTGTTTGCATAGAGTCACCTGCTGCTATGACACATGTGTTTGCATATGAGGTTCTCCAGCATGAATTGCTCAACAAAGAATTCATGTATGTTGTTAGGCATCCTTGCAGGTCTCTCTCGTAGACTCCTCTGTGACACTAAATACGTTTGTACATTGCAGTCTGTTTCAGCAAGTTATCAATTGCTCAGAATTCCCCAGCAAGCATAACACAGGTTTAGAAGAGGCAGGATGTTTATGGAGATTCTCAGTCATCCAGGTCATGGTTGTCCCAAAGGTGCTTTTACAGGAGGCAACTGGACTTTCTGGTTTTTCTTTGAAGTTGTTTCCTTTCTCATCCAAGAAGCTTCTTCAGCTCTGACTGGATGGTGGGGAATGCAATAGAAGAGGCAGGGTTTCTATTACACAGCCACGACTGTCATTTTGACTTTTGAAACTACCTCCCCAAAGATACCTGCACATTATTCTAATTACAGACCCTTGACTGTCCTCAAAGGACAACCCTTCCCCCACACCTCCCTTGGGATTTATTTGAAGCATGGTGTTGTGGTCCACCAGCAGCCTGTGGAGCTGGCAATGGAGTCAGACAGTGATAAGGCTGAGGAAGAGCATGGGCCAGTCCTGGAGGCTGGGGAAGGCCCAGATGAGGGCTCTGCGTCGGAGGCAGAGATGGGGCCAGGGCCATCGGGGAGTGAGGTGCGGACTCCAGAGCCTCCAGAGGCTGACAGTAGTGAGGCAGAGGAACAGGAGGAGCCTGTTCCTAATGCACGCATGAGAAGAGCTGCCAGAAGGCAAGAGCAGCTCAAGCAAAGAAGACGACTCTGGAGTAGTGCCAAGAGATGATTGGCCCCTCCCATAAGGCTTAAAAGACCAGCAACAGTGTTTGGGCTTTGCCGGAAAATAACGTTGATAGCTTCGTCTTGTTGCATTTATTTTGTATCAGTGTCTTCTGAACTTTTGCCAAGAAAGGCCTTTGGCAGTTTGCCTAATTGGACCAAGGTTGGTGATAAGACTGAGGAATTTGTGTTGTGAGGAATTTGCTTTAATTTGAGTTGAACTACGCTGAGAATGAAGTTAATTCTCAGCTGTTCGAATAAAGTTTGTTTGTTTTACACTGACTGAGTTTCCTACTACCTACTGGGGCCTGGGTCACAACACATGGGAAGCCAGCAAAGCTGCAGACTTTTTTTTTTTGTAAAAAGTTTTTTTTAAATTTTTAAACAAACAAACACATAATGCATCAATCCTTCCGTGAGCCATCTCGATGTTTCTTCCGTGACTTCTTCTTTTTATTGCTCCTCCCATCTTCATTTCTTTCTTGGTAGTTCCCATTTCTCTATTTACAGTATTCCTCCCAAAATACAATACATTTCATATAACATTCTCCTGTTTGATTATCAAAATCTTTATCTATATCTCTTTTCTAACCAATCATAAAAATTTCCCCGTATCTTAAAATATTCCGTATGCTCTCTCTCTTTAATCATCAAAGTTAATCGGTTCATCTCTGCACAATCTAATTTTTTTCTAATTATTTCCCCTTCCAGAGGGATTTTCCCTGCTTTAAAGCTGCAGACCTTTTGAAGGACATTTATGTAAGGAAAGATTAGACATTCATCCACACATCCTTGGCTATGACTCAATACACACACAAAGAACTGAATTAACATCATTTTCTTTCATTACACTGAATGAAACCCTGAAGAGAGGAAAAGTGCATCTGAAATAAGAAATAAAAGTCTTTTTATTTGCTTATTCGTGGGAGTTATGACGGGAAATTTTTTGCCTGCTCTAGCAATACACATTTTCATTTATATTTTCGATTACAGCGCAATGCATCTTTCAAAGGACCTGCTAGGACCTCTTGTGCCCTCATTTCAGCAGCTGCCATATTTTAACTGCTGCAGTGAACTCCCTCCAAAGAAGGAAGATAAACATTGTTTCCTTGTTTCATTTGTTAATGAAAGACTTAATAGACTTGGAAATATTATATTGAATCACTGTCTAGCATCATTGTATCATCCCCTTGGAATTCACAAACATTCTTCACATGGCAACTTTGCTCCTCGTATTGATGAGCAAAAGCTGTTCAGTTAAAGACCTTAGAGTTGGAAATCAACATTCGTTTTAAGTTCCCACATTTACATTTCTTTCAAATCATACTGTACACAGTATTAAAATGAATCGTGATTTCGTTCAGAGGACATCACAAATCTACAGCGACCACACACCCTTTGCTATATAAAGCACAATCCTTGATTTCAGAAAGCAGCCCTTTCCATTTATTTATTTTCTTGCTTTAACTCTTGAATGTTCCTTTGTAAAGCAAAGTCATAAGCATAAGAGGTTGTTTTTTTTAAAAAAAACCAAACAAACCTGTTTAAGAGCCTCTTTCAGAATTTGCTCCCTTTGGAGATTTTTCCGAAAAGAATTTTTCAAGATTTTTGCTCCCTTTTATATCCTTTTATTTACTTATTTATCTTATGTATTTGTGGGCTGTCAGATTCCTGAATGAGAAATAACATCATAACTATGTAGTATGATGGACTGCAGGGCCAGCGCAACGTGTAACATGTTCACACTGGTGCAATAGGACTGGGTGTTTTGTTAATATGATTTATTGGGTTAGGGATTTTCTGTCTTCACTGTGAGTTGTATTGTGTTGTGTTGTGGGGATGTGTGCACTGAAGGAGCTCAACCAATCTCATTGTAGATGCGTTGTGCACTGCCAATAAAGATTTGAATTTGAATTTGAATCCCTTCATTATAACAAATTAACATAGTTGTTGCACGTTTTTACTTATATATACATATATTTCTTTCATGATATCTTGTTTTTATTTATGACGATGTTTGTGTATACTGTTGTGACAAAAATAAATAAATAAATAAAATAAATTGAATTGTCGTCGTCCCCCCCAAAAAACCTACACATATTCTGCATTTAAACCAGAAGAAGCAATAAGCCCCATTTTTTTTCCCCCTGCAATTTTGACTTGGGGTCTTGGGGCCTCTCCCGCGCCCCCCTCTCGCGATTTTCTCCACCGATGGAAGAAAAAAAGGGGGGGGATGGGGGGAGCATTTTTGGTTGACAATGACATATAATGCGAGCTCAGAAGACTTGTTCGAGTCTCCTCTTTCATTAGTATCTCTGCGAGCCCGGCGCAGATATGCGCGCGCAAGCCACGATCGGCTAGCCGCCGGCGTGGGCGGAGAAGACGCAAAGCAACTCTCTGGGGCCGCACGTTGGCGTGCGTCCGCGCGACGTCGCGCCTGCGCAGACGCCCTCCCGGGAGTCGCCGGGCGGATTGTGAGGCGAAAGAAAGCGAGGCGAGGACGAGAGAGCGCCTGCGCGGGCCGGAGGAGGAGGAGGGCTGGCAATGGCGGCCGCGGGCGGCCTTGAGGCGGCTTTGGCAACCGCCGCGGGCAACGAAGGCCCGGCCGGCGTGGCGGGGGTGCCGGCGCCCGCGCCCCCGGTGATGGTGCAGCGCGAGCCGGCTTACAACTGGCAGGCCACGAAGCGGTCGCTGAGGGAGCGCTTCGCCTTCCTCTTCGCCAACGAGCTGCTGAGCGACGTGCGCTTCGTGGTTGGCAAAGGCGGCTCACGGGCCGGCGGAGGGGCGCCCGGGCCTGGTCAGCAGCGCATCCCCGCTCACCGCTTCGTCCTGGCGGCGGGCAGCGCCGTCTTCGACGCCATGTTCAACGGCGGCATGGCCACCACCTCGGCCGAGATCGAGCTGCCCGACGTGGAGCCCGCCGCCTTCCTGGCCCTGCTCAGGTCTGAGGGGGATGGAGGCCTGAGGGGGGGGTGGGGGGCGTCTGTCGTCCACACGTCGGGGGTGGTGGTGGGCGGGGTTAAACCAGCGAGGGAAGGGAGGGGTCTTTAGGACAGGGGTCTCCATCCTTGACGACTTTAAGCCTGGCGGACTTCAACTCCCAGAATTCCCCAGCCAGCAAAGCTGGGGGAAAGATGGCTAGGGAATTCTGGGAGTTGAAGTCCGCCAGGCTTAAAATTGCCAAGGTTGGGGACCCCCTGCTTTTAAAGCTGCTTTGGACTTTTCGAAAGGAGTTAAGGTGAACTTCCCTCAGCCTTTCAATTTTTGCAGGGGTTATTTTTTTTTAAAAAAATAATGTTTAGGATGCCAATTGAGAATTTATTTATTTATTTATTTATATAATCAAATGTTTATACCGCCCTATCTCCTGAAGGACTCAGGGCGGTTTACAGCCCGATAAAAATACAAATATAATACAAGATAAAACACTAATTAAAAAACTTATTTAAATAGGCCAAAATTTAAAATTACAATTAAAATGATAAAACCCCATTAAAATTAAATTTAAAATTAAAATTCTAGTCCAGTCCTGCACAAATAAATAGATGTGTTTTAAGCTCGCGGCAGAAGGTTCGAAGGTCAGGAAGTTGACGGAGTCCTGGGGGAAGTTAATTCCAGAGGTGGGAGCCCCCACAGAGAAGGGCCTTCCCCTGGGTGTCGCCAGTGGCACTGCCTGGCGGACGGCACCCTAAGGAGTCCCTGTGAGAGCGCACGGGTCGGTGGGAGGCAGTCGGTGGCAGCAGACCTCAATTGGCCTCAAAAGCACTTACTGAATCAAAGGAGGCAGTGACTCAACCAACCAGTGGTCCGTGAGAAAATTTTGGTGGTCCGCAGAAAAATTATTTGCATTTTTTATATCGCACTAAATACTATTTATCTTTTTTTTAAAAAATTCATGTTAGTGGTCCATGGGATTTAAAATTGGGAATTTAGTGGTCCCTGAAGTCCAAAAGGTTGGTGACCCCTGGACTAAAGTATATTAGATAAAGTCTTAAAGTCACCAAGGTTGGAGACCCCTGCTTTAGGGCATCACTTGGAGGTGGGGGTGGGGGTAGAGGGGTGATTCCTGAGTTTTGGGAGAGTCCAGGATCCACTTTGGTGTGGCTGGTGAGGATAAAACCCCCCAGCTCTGCTTTTGAAAGGTGTGTGTGGGGTGGGGGAAGGCAATGGCAGGAAGGGAGGGAGATTTGGGTCGGTGGGAGGTAATATAAGATTTTGATTTGGCTTTTGTTTTGGTGGGTGGTGATGGGGATAATGACATGCTTTTATATCAAGGGTCACCAACCTTTCGGACCTCAAGGGACCACAAAATCCATAATTTTAAATCCCCCAGACCACTAATATGATTTTTTTTTTCAAAAAAAAAGGTAAATAGTATTTAGTGCAATATAAAAAATGCAAATAATTTTTCTGCGGACCACCAAAATTTTCTCACAGACCACCGGTTGGTGACCACTGCTTTATATTAAATATATATATGCTGGTCTAGGACTAGTACATTTTTGATTTGGGCTTTGTTTGTGGGGCGATAATGGCATGGTTTTTATATAAAGATACACGCTGGTCTATGATCTTAAAGACTTGATTTGGCTTCCTTTGGGGGAGAATAATGGCATGGTTTATATAAAGATACATGCTAGTCTGTGGCCTTAGTAAAGACTTGATTGGGCTTTGTTTGGTGGGTGGGATAATGACATGGGTTATATAAAGTAATACAGGTAGTCCTTGACTTAGCGACCACAATTGAGCCCAAAATTAATGTTGCTAAGTGAGAAATTTGTTTTTTCCCATTTTACGAGACTTTTCTCGCCATATTTGTTAAGTGAATCATGGCAGTTGTTAAATTAGTAACATGGTAGTTAAGTGAATCTGGCTTCCCCATTGACTTTGCTGGTCAGAAGTTCGAAAAAAGGGATCACATGACCCCAGGACAGTGCAATTGTCATAAATATGAGCCAGTTGTCAAGCATCTGAATGTAAATCATGTGACCACAGGGATGTTGCAACGGTCATAAGTCATTTTTTTTCAGTACTGTTGTAACTTCAAACAGTCACTAAGCGAACTGTTGTAAGTCCGAGGTCTACCTGTGTGTTGGTCTATGACCTTTTTTTTTTAAATTTGAATTTATACCCCGCCCTTCTCCGAAGACTCAGGGTGGCTTACATTGTGTAAGGCAATAGTCTCATCCATTTGTATATTATATACAAAGTCAACATTGCCCCCAACAATCTGGGTCCTCATTTTACCTACCTTATAAAGGATGGAAGGCTGAGTCAACCTTGGGCCTGGTGGGACTTGAACTTGCAGTAATTGCAAGCAGCTGTGTTAATAACAGACTGCATTAGTCTGTTGAGCCACCAGAGGCTCTTAAAGATTGGATTTGTTTGGGAGGGGAATAATGGCATAGTTTTTATATAAAGATATATGCTGGTCTAGAGCTAGTAAAATTTGATTTGGCTTTTTTGGGTGGGAGAATGAATGACATGATTTAAATAGATATGCTTGTCTGTGGTTGTAATAAATATTTGCTTTTGCTTTTATGGTAGTGTTGGAATTAATATTTAAATTGATTATGACTAATAAAGTTTTGATTTGATTGTTTTATCTAGGGGAGGGGTTATGACCATGGTTTATATAGAGAAATGTGCTAGTTTATGACCATGATAAATATTTGAAAGGTCCTTGGTGCTCTCTGAACTTGCTTGTTTTCTTGCAGATGTTTCATTACCATAACAAGCAAGCCCAGAAAGCACCAAGCATCCCTCATGTCAACCCTCATGAGGACCCAGATTGTTGGGGGGGCAATAAGTTGACTTTGTAAAAATATACAAATAGAATGAGACTATTGCCTTATACACTGTAAGCCGCCCTGAGTCTTCGGAGAAGGGCGGGATATAAATGTAAACAAAAAAAACCCCTCAGCTACAGATATTCTCTTTTATTAGTAATAAATATTGTACTTGGCTCTTTTGTCTGGGGGGAGGTGGAAGTAATGACATGATTTATACAGAGATATATGCTGGTCCATGACTGTAATAAGAGAGATGGAGGCATGAAAACTGGTGAAGATGCTGGCCTAAAGACCAAGGACAGGGAGTTTTAATCCTGCCTTAAGCGTGGAAACTTTCTGGATGACTTCGGGCTAGTTAGTCTCTCTCAGCCCAACCCAACTCACAGGATTTTCGTGGTGGAGAAAACAGGAGGAAAGTGAATTAAGTGTTTGCTGCTTTGAGTTATGTATAAAAAATAATCTGTGGCCAGGAAAAGGGGCAATTTCAATAGAAGAGAATATATGTAGCTCAGAATTGAATTATGATGTTCTTGGGGTTCTCTGTGATTGGATGTCTGTTGCAACTGTTTTATTACCTAGCTAGGTAACATCATCAGTGCTGATTACCTATTTGGGTAATGAAACGTATGAAGCAAACAATCAAACACAGCACCAAGAACACAAAAGGGGTAATTGGATGAAATAATTAAAAACCACTAAGCCATTCATAGTGGTGGTTAAATCAGGATGGCTGCATTGGCACAAAGATATGAATCCTGGTTAAGCCAGGATGGTACAGTGAATTTGGCCATCACCTTTCTCCAAAAAAACAAAACCAAAAAATCATCTTTGCTTATTTTTTAAAAGGTATTTGCCATGATGATAATGTGGATTATGCCTGTTGTCAAGATGTGTTTAAAAGGTCCTCTTAAAGGTATACAAAACAACATTTCCATTTGTTGTGCAAAATGCTATCACATTGCGTATTGTAGAAGAAAGAGGTTGTGTCCCTTGGTGAAATTGTGGCCCCCCAGAAAGTAGGTTTGGCTGCTCATTCATTGCTGAATAATGTGGATTATTGGAGATTTTGAACTAGAGACTTGGGAGTGAGAGATGCAAGTCAAAATATTTGAAGTTGATAAGGTAGATGAGGGGATTTTGAACTGGACTTCTAGGAATGCAGCATCTCTTGTTGTGTTAGGCCCAGAGGCAATCTCCTGCTTTTCGAGTTTGGAAAGTGATTGATTGCCTTTTTGCAGATATTAGTGGAAGGTTTGGTTTATATACATATTGCAAAATCAGCTTTTTTAAAAATTTGAATTTATATCCCGCCCTTCTCCGAAGATTCAGGGCAGCTTACATTGTGTAAGGCAATAGTCTCATTCTATTTGTAGCTTTGTGTCGTCAAATGAAGAGCTACTAAGACAAAGTGGCATGAATAAGCACGTATTGAGTAGTTTTCTTAAATTTTTCTTCTTTTTTTTTTTTTAGATTTTTATATTCAGATGAAGTTCAGATTGGTCCTGAAACTGTTATGACCACTCTCTATACAGCTAAGAAGTATGCTGTCCCTGCCCTGGAAGCTCATTGTGTAGAATTTCTCACTAAGCACCTTCGGGCAGATAATGCTTTTATGCTGCTTACTCAGGTAATCATCCAACTGTTTTGTTGAAGTTGTGTGTTTTATAACTTTTTTACTGAATTCAAGGCTCCAAAGCTAGACTTTCAACCAGGCTCAGAGACTGATTATCAAATACTTTCTGAAACAAAATTGAAAAAGATTGCAACTTGTATCCATTAGACTTATACATTGCAGAGTTGTCTTTAAATGTAGTTACTGTAAATACTGTAAAATAAGTTACATTGTTGGTCTTTTATTTCTTACTATGCAATTCTTCTTTCTTGTAGTAAGAACTAAATCTGGGAAGGTTTGGGAAAGGAGTGTTGAATTAAAAATTCCTTAAAAGCAGCAAAACTTCCTTGAGTTTCTTCAATTAAAATAACCATGACTTTTATTATTGAATGTTGAAATATTATCACTTGCTGTGGGAGTGAGATGGGCAGTTTCTCAATTTGATAAATAAAAAAGTAAACATTAAAAAAACCATTTCTGTTAGCTGTAAGCTAAAATAGCATAATTTTGGACAAATATTTTTGGACAGGCTCGTTTATTTGATGAACCTCAATTGGCCAGTCTCTGCCTTGACACAATAGACAAAAGTACTATGGATGCAATAAGTGCAGAAGGCTTTACAGATATCGATATAGGTAAGTAGCTCCTAAACATGAATGTGTTTGCATTACATTGGCAATCTGACAATCCAGATGATGTTGGTGTTCAGTTCCCATCAGTCCTGATCACTGATTGGAATCGGAATCCCACAGCATCCAAAGAGCACTAGATTCCCTCTTCCTTTAAAAAAACAGTTTTCATATATACCTTCCATTAATAAGAGATTTGCTAAGATGTTGTCTTTTTGGTTAGCAGGTTTTTGCAGCATTATCCTATGCCGATTTTACAGTATAATTATTTGACTTTTATGCTTCAAGATTCTGGCTGAATTGCTACTGGATGAATTTTTCATTAAGGTGTGAATAGGATTACGGCAGTATCAAACTATTTTTGTGCAGGGCGATTACTTTTATTAGCTAGAAGTCGTTTTATGCAACAACGGCAGTTCTGATTCATTCTTCAGTATGCAGAAGTGGTTTACCATTAGAAGATGATTCATGTCTTGTTTTCATCACAGAAGGGACAGCTGTCCGAAACCAGTTTAGCTGGAAATCGGCCTGAAGTCAGACTTGCATGTACTGCGATCTTATTTGATCTATGCAAAAGTGTGCAATAAACCCCAATCTTCTCCTTCAGACACATTGTGTGCTGTCCTGGAAAGAGACACGCTCAGTATTCGAGAGAGCCGGCTCTTTGGGGCCGTTGTGCGTTGGGCCGAAGCGGAATGTCAGAGGCAGCAGCTACCAGTCACCTCTGCAAATAAGCAGAAAGTACTTGGCAAAGCTCTCTCTTTGATCCGTTTTCCACTCATGACAATTGAAGAGTTTGCAGCAGGTAACTTTTCTGACTGGCTTTTGTCGTAGTGAAAGTTACACCAAAGTTAAATAGAAAAACCTGTATCATTTCCAATTTTAGCCGTGCCGAAGCGAGCACGTTTAATAGAAAAACCTGTTAACGCTTCTATCTTACGCATTCTTACTAGAAAGGACCTACTTTATCGCTTTTTCTCGGGCACTGTATTCACTGATGTGTTTAAAAAGCAAGGCGAAAGTGCATCATGTTTTGACTCCTCCTCAAACTGTTCAGCGGGTCTAGCAATTTTGTGATAACCCTGCAGTAAAATCCCAGATAGTCTTGCTTCAAAACAAGCATGGGACCTATATTCACAGATTCAGCATCCTTTCAGTAGGATTTCACTTGGAGCATTTAGTGATGCTGCATGGGAAATGTTGGCCACCTGCTGAAAATAAACCAAATGATTTCACCTAAAATGTTCGTTTGAAACATTTGCACCGCTAAGAACAGGGATTTGGGTATGAGCATGTATGCTTATTTGATCACGTGAGGTTTTATAAAATCAACATTTAATTGTGCCTCTGTTGAACTTTGTGGCCACATAAGATTCTGCTTTGTGTTTTACACTCTAATGTGATATACTTTGTTTTAAATCATATACATCTGAATTTCTATATTTGAGCCCATTTAATTTCCTTGATAGCCCACAGAATGGTGCTTGTTGTACATGTTGAAAAAGACTGCACCATACAAAACAGCTAAGCGGTTTTTTTAAAAAAAACTTTTAATTCGGTTGCTGGTTGGAAAGCTTGGCAACATGTACATTTAATTAATGGACAATGGAGAAGAATTAATTCTTGATTAATTGCTTTTACCCTTGTGTATGATTTTTGTTAGGTTAGCTTTTTGAGGATAATCATCCTATTACTTAGGAAAGGCACAACTATGTATATCGGAGGGACCATCTCTTGCCAGTCACATCTACCTGACTCATCAGAGTGGGGAGGCAGGGAATGTTGCAGGTCCCATCCCCAAGGGAGAGACACCTGGTGGGACCCAGAAGAAGGGCCTTTTCTGTGGTGGCTCCCTCTCTCTGGAACATCATTGTCCCCCAGAGATTAGAATGGCCCCCATTCTAATACTCTTCCAGAAGGCGCTGAAGACCTGGTTCGGCCAGCGGGCCTGGGGAACCCAGAGCGGGGTGGAGCCCATTAAATGGCTCATGTGATCGGCTGTTGCTGAGGTGGGGGGTGATTTTGTTATATTGTACTATATTAATTTATTTGATTCTTTTTTTTAGTTTTTATTGTTTTAAATGTGGTCTTATATTCTGTAAGCCTCCTTGAGTCGCCATGGGCAAATAGACGGCAATATAAATTCAATAAATAAATACAATTAATATGTACATATCCTTACAGTTTTAGAAAACTTCAGAGCTTATGTTGACAGCCAGTATAAACCACAAAGTCTGTCTGAATGCCAATTTATTTTTTTTTCTTGTCAGATTTCTTAGAAAGATTGTATTCAAATTTTCCCCTCTTACAGGGCCAGATATTGCTGTTAACAGCTATAATCTAGGAGTGGAATAAATGTATAAATAGACTTATCTCTATAAAAAAAAATTCAGTTGTCCTAGTACAAAATATGTTCCGCTCAGTTGCACTTTTTCCATTTTTCTCCCAGGTCCTGCTCAGTCTGGAATTTTGTCCGATCGGGAAGTAGTCAATCTTTTCTTACATTTTACTGTCAACCCTAAACCTAGAGTTGACTATATTGACCGACCAAGATGCTGTCTTAGAGGGAAGGAGTGCAGCATAAACAGATTCCAACAAGTGGAAAGTCGCTGGGGTTACAGTGGAACAAGCGACCGGATCAGGTATGGGTCCTGTTTTTTCAGTAATACAACAATCATAGTGACTTGAATGGAGAGGTTTCCAAAGTACCACACAGCAAGAAATGTAGTGACTACTCGGAAAGCAAATATATTAATTTTCCCTCTTACAACTGATGGATCCCGTGATGGCCCATTATAAATACCCTATAATAAAAGCAATAAAATATCACTCAGAGTAGCACTTAAAAGGCTACATAGGTATCAAACAGCAGAGGACCATGAATATAAGGTGAGTATGCAAACTGATGAAGCTTTGAATTTAGCAGAAAAGTTATTACCCTTCAACCATGATGCACCAAAGGAAGAAGCATGTCAGAAAGCTTTTTTTGCAGAGATCAGAAGTCTTGAGAATGAAGGGTAGGCGGGTTTATCTAAAGAACCGGCATTGGATTAGTTTTTAGCTGCCATATGTTGGGCTGTGAAATAGAGGGATGTTCTTATGACTTGTAGTAAGATTGGCAAAACTTTCCCTGAAAAATAGTTAAGTTGATAAATGGGTCCATACATTTGCAATTGAAATGAGCTATTGGCAATTAAAAAAAAAAGCTTCTAGTTGGTGAAATAGCAGATTCAGATGTTTTTCTCTTCTTTTTTTTAAGGTTCACAGTTAATAGAAGAATTTCAATTGTGGGATTTGGACTATATGGTTCTATTCATGGCCCCACAGATTATCAAGTTAATATACAGGTACAATTGTTTTTCAAGTTTATAATGAGTGACTTTTGTTGAACTGAAATCAGGGATATTCTACTATTGCGAAATCCTGGGTGCTCTCCAAGCTTGGTTGTTTGTTTGCAGGCATTTCATTACCTAACTATGTAGCATGATCAGTGCATTAATATTCTATTAATGTTGTATCACTTAGGATGGCTCATGTTAGGTTAAGAGGAAACTGGGAAAATATCTCAGTTTCAACTGTTGTTACACAATTATTTTAACAGGAGATAAATATTTAAGTAATGACAATACTAATATTACTATTAACAAGTAGATGGGTGTTCTAAAGAGAAAGATGTGTTTTGTAAGCATGGAGGTATACAAATGCTTCATCGTCAATTTTCTATCCCTGAATGAGCCATTCAGTATTCAGTATTGGAAGAATCTGACTTTGAAACAAATTCATTTTGACGTTTACCATGCTTTAATCGAATTCATATACAATGCTTTACAACCTAACTGAGTACATTTAAATTCATAGATGATTTAAAATACAACTGTGCATTTGGAGAGGAACTTCTTTCAAAACCATAGCTTCTTTAAATATAAATTGATCAGCTTATAGGTGCTTTTCAGCCGAGGAATAAGGGTTGAATATTTTGGTTGTTTTCGTTGTGATCCGCCAGCAGCCTGTGGAGTCGGACAGTGATGAGGCTGAGGGAGAACATGGGCCAGTCCTGGAGGCTGGGGAAGGCCCGGATGAGGGCTCTGTGTTGGAGGCAGAGATGGGGCCAGGGCCATCGGAGTGATGTGCAGACTCTGGAGCCTCCAGAGGCTGACAGTAGTGAGGCAGAGGAACAGGAGGAGCCTGTTCCTAATGCATGCATGAGAAGAGCTGCTGGAAGGCAAGCAGCTCAAGCAAAGAGGACGACTCGGGAGTAGAGCCAAGAGATGATTGGCCCTTCCCATAAGGCTTAAAAGACCAGCAACGGCTCTTGGGCTCTTTGTCGGAAAACAACATTGATAGACTTGCTCCTTGTTTTGCTGCATTTGTTTCTTGTCAGCGTCTTCTGCTTTTGAACTTTTGCCAAGAAAAAGCCTTTGGTGGTTTGCCTAATTAGACCAAGGTTGGTGATAAGACTAAAGGCTTGTGTTATGAATAATTTGTTTTGATTTAGTTTGGAGTACACTGAGAATGAGTTATTCTCAGCTATTCTAATAAAATCTGTTTTTGAACTGATTGCGTGTAATACTACCTACTTGGGTCTGGATTACAACAGTCGTTTTGGTCTACTATGGAAATAAAGTGGGTGGTTTGCTTGAATTAATTAGAAATGCATTATGCCCATAATTACAGGCAGGGTGGATTTGATTTAAATCAAGTCGATTTAAATCATGATTTTTAAAGAGCAACTGTCCTCTCTATCCCGCAGCGGCTGCTGTTGACTCACCAACAGTCCCAATATTGCAGAATATACAGCCTCATGCTACATAACTAAGCTCCATTTCATGCTGAATAAACTAAATTATTAATGTATCTTAAATAGAAAACTATCTTTAGATAGATTTTTACTCCAAAAGCATGTTATTAAAATAAATTTGACAAAATTTTTAAAAATCCAATTAGGATTTTTTTTTTATCATCTATTTTTATCTATCCTGATTACAAGGAAGTTAACAGGTTTTTAAACCTCTTCTTAGAAGCAATATGCCATTCTGTTTTAATTAAATCACACCTCACATTCACTTGAGAACATGTCACTCAGGATGATGCAAATAACATGATACACACTTGAGTTGTTTTAATCTATCACCATGTATGAGATAACATGCAAAGAACTGAATCAGCAGCTGCCATTAGAAGCAGTCAAACAGCATGTCAGTGATCAGAATAAAGAGAAGTGGTGTGTTCTGTTATGTATATCGTATCTCCTTGGTTGCCATTTGGGGATGGAGATAGCTAGAGAATTTTCTAAAGTGATTAGTAAACATTATGAGCTGTGCCCAGAAATAGTAAATAGCTGGCATAAAGGCAGGAGTGGGAGGTTAATATTCCTTCTTTATGAGCTGTATATCTGCATTTTTCTTTTCTTTTCTTTTTTTGACAACAGTACAAAACTGGTGTGGTATTACTTGAGATCAGGCCAAGGCGTTGCCATAGCAAGAGCTGATAATCATTCTTCCAATATTGGTTAGGAGCAGATGTCCCCACCAATTCATTCCTTGATGCTTGCTTAGCGCCCTGCCTTTATTAAATATTATTGGTAAAAGTGAAACTTATATGTTACAAATCATTAGCTTCAACTGATAATATTTACTTCCTAGAAAAGAGGTCTCCAACTTTGACAACTTTAAGACTTGTGGACTTCAAGTCCCAGAATTAATCAGCCAGCTTTGCTGGAACTTGAAGTCCACAAGTCTTAAAGTTGCCAAGGTTGGAGACCTCTGACCTAGAATGTTAATGTGAATCCACCAGGCCCCAGAGGCAGTTCAGATGTGCCCATTGGTTCTCAAGAATTAGGGGTGCCTGCTTTGTAAACAAGGACATTATTTGCAAATTCCAGTTGAAGGTCCAATTTTACCACGTTGATTTCTGAAAGTTTTGTTTGTTAGAGCCTCATTTGGGTCAGGAACTGGATAAGACGTTCTTACAAGAAAAAAAAATCTTTCATCACTTTCTTCCTACAGATAATTGAATATGAGAAAAACCAGACTCTGGGACAAAATGACACTGGATTTAGCTGCGATGGGACGGCCAGCACCTTCCGAGTTATGTTCAAAGAACCAATAGAGATTTTGCCAACCGTATGTTACACGGCTTGCGCAACTTTGAAAGTAAGACACTTTTCTGAAATTGTGGAAACAGTAACTATAAAGCAATGAACAAATAATGTGAAGATATAGGTACGGTAGTCTTTGACTTACAACAGTTCATTTAGTGACCGTTCAAAGTTATAGTGGCACTGAATTGGCATTGGGGTCATTTGACCATTTTTCACACCTATGACCGTTGCAGCATCCCCATGCTCACATGATCAAAATTCAGAGGCTTGGCAACTGACTCATATTTATGACGGTTGCAGTGTCCGGAGGTCATGTGATCATCTTTTGCCAACTTCTGACAATGAGGGAGCCAGATTCACTTAACGACCATGTTCCTAACATAACTGCAGTGATTCACTTAACAACTGTGGCTAGAAAGATCATCAAATGGGGCAAAGCTCACTTAACAACTGTCTCCCTTAGCAACAGAAAATTTGGGCCGAAATGTGGTCGTAAGTCAAGAATTACCTATATACTTCTAATAATAATAATAATAATCCAGGAAATGCTTCTTTAAGTTCTGTTTACTGTAGCATGTCTCCTGTAAAATCATCATGCTCCGCTTAGAATTTCTCATAACCTCATGTGCATTCCAAGTTTACTTATCCCAACTGTGAAGAGTGCCACGATAATGAATTTCTGTTTTTGTTCAGGGCCCTGATTCTCATTACGGCACCAAGGGTTTGAAGAAAGTGATCCACGAATCTCCAACTTCAAGCAAAACTTGCTTTTTCTTTTTTAGCTCACCGGGTAACAACAACGGAACATCAATAGAAGACGGACAAATACCGGAAATTATATTTTATACGTAACTTCAGAAAACAGAGATGGAGCAAAAGAAATATTTGCTTTGAACACGAACAGAAGGGAAACATGAAATACTGTGAATTTTTGTAAATACATAATCTCAGATGTGTTATAAAACTGAAGTATTGTACACAGAGGGTACCAAGCACTAGTATTCTTCACCTACAATGATGATACACAGGCAAACTTTCTTGATCTAAAATATACTTCTCTGTACATAAATACTTAACATGGTCATTTAAAATGTGCTAACCATACTCTGGAAGCAGGAAAGAGCACTTTTTCTCCTGAAATATACTTGCGGCAGATTACATATCTCTGGATATTGTGATTGTGCTCCTATACAGTGCAACACGTTAAACTGAATTGTCATTCTTAAAACTAACCATGAATTAGAATTAAGGATGATACAAATTCATCCGTAATAGTACTCAATACCTGTATATAAACTTAACTGGTTTTGTTGTGTATTGGAAAAAGCCGTTATTCAGAAGTCAGTTGTATGAAGCTATTCTTTAACTATAAAGTGAAGTGTGGATGAAATGAAGCATCTTTTTGAATACTTGCAGAGATCTTGAATATTTTTGGTTTGTAAGGAAGCAGTTCTTAGTCCAGAAAATACGCAGGTTTTAAGGAAATTGGGCAAATTTCAGAGAACTATTAATGGGTACTGAAGCCCTGGTTTTCTCAAATGGCAAATAGTTGGAGGAGATGGATGATAATGCAATTATGCATGGTTGCTCAGAAGGAAATCTAAATAAGAGCTTTTGGGGTACTAGAGGATTATTTCCTGATGATTGGGATAATTATGGCTCCGATTTTGCTTTAAAATCTCTTACCAGTTCATGCAGTCTTAAACCCTTAAAAATAAGTCTCAGTTTCTGCCGATAAAGTTAATTTTGCTGAGGGTTTTCTGCTAACTGGCATGTAAAGTTACTTGAAAATCTTGAAAAATATTTGAAGAGGTAAAACCAAAAAGCACATTTGCCATTATAGATGATGCTTGGAGTCAAATTATTCAGTTGCGAACCCTCATCCCTAATGCTAATTTATCAGTTTGGATTTTAACCATCCTGTAGAAGCTTTTGGCTATGATTACAATGATCTTAATCCCGCCTGCAGTAATATAACCTTGGTTTCTGATTCTAGATCCGTTTACGTGGCAGGTCACAAGTATTCAAAATGTAACTAGGTTCAGAAGCACAAAAATACATGACTGAAGAAACAAAATAAGTTACAACCAATATATACAGGCCCCAGGATACCTAGGGATGTATTGAAATTCCAGCTGCAGACTTCCCTGAATAAAGCATGTAAGGCAAGAAAACACAATGTGCATTGAATTAAATCTTCCATTGGCTAGGAATGATGGACATTGTGGTCTTAACACAAAGGGCATTCTTGCGGAAGGCTACTTAAACACTCTGGATAGTGGAATGGGCAAATCTTCAGTGGAACCAGTCAGCTATTAATGAAGGATTCCCTCTGTATTTGAGAGTGAATGGCTAGGATACCCTCACCCAACACACGTGAGACCAAAACTTTTTTCAGTTTGTACACATTGAGCCATCAACTAATCCAGTGTTTTGTCATACTTGATAACTTTTAAGATGTGTGAACTTCAACTTGGGTGGTTTTCACGTACCTTCGCTACTGGTTCGCAAATGTGAGTGTGCACGTGCAGAGCATCTGCGCATGCACAGAGCACCAAAAATGGGACACGATGTCCGGGAAGGTGGGCGGAGCCTCCCAAAGCCGCCAAACCAGATAGAACCGGCTGCATACCAACACTGCTTCAACTGGCAGAATTCCCCAGGCAGGTTGGCTGGGGAATTCTGGGAGCTGAAATTTACGCCTCCTTAAAAAGGTTTTCAAGTTTGAGAAACATTGAACTAAGGTTAAGCCAATGGGCACTGCCACTACACCATCCTAAACCAATCCCACCTCCACTCTCTAAGTTCGCACTGCTGAAATAGCTGTGTGAATTTTCTGCTAGATTTTCAAATGACCCTATTAAGAGGTGTGGTATGAAGATGCCCAAACACTGAAAATCTGGACCTGCTTTATAATAGAATTAGAATTCTTTATCAGCCAAGTGTGATTAGACACACGAGGAATTTGTCTCCAGTGCATAAGCTCTCAGTGTACATACAATAGTGATAGATCATTATTATAGAATAGAATAAGCACGTTATTATCACTTCAAATATACACTAATCGGGATACATAAAAAAATGAAAATTCATTGCATTCAGTGCTCAAAAGATTTAAACTTAATTAATTTACAAATTAATTAATTTAATTCCCCTAGTCGTAGGAATCTCTCTTTTATGGTCAAACTTGGTTACCCATCACAGCTTGGTCTTTAGTGATGCTCTTAGCTTCTCTTTAGCTTTTGCTAAAAGCCATCCCGCAGTTGAAAGCGTTCGGGATGCGCGCCTCTAGACATTTTTTCTATCTCTAGGAGCAGGACCGACCGGAAGGAGCAGGCGGAAGTGACGCAGACCACCCCACCTGATGCTGAATTGGGCTTTTCCGGCTTTCTGTCTCCGTTCGGGGTCTCCGGTTTGGGCTGCCGCGGGACGGAGACATGCCATGCCCCGGAAGGTCAGGCCCGGGAAGCGGACGGCCGCTGAAAAGGCTTGCAGGCCCCGTGCCCCCGTTTGAACTACAAGCCCCTTCCTCTCCTACTTTGCTTCCCCTTTGGAGGGATGATGGGAGTTGTAGTCTGGCACTCCTGGAGACGCTGCTCTTCCGGGTTGGGAGAGAGACCCATAGGCAGGATGAAGCGCAAAGGGGCAGAATTTCCCTTTGGGGAGGGGAGGGGTGGGGGTCCCTTGAGATAATTGAGGGCCCCGGTGCAATGTGGGGGGGAGGCAGCCTTTGCTTCTGCCCAGGGTTGGGGGGGGTCTGCAGAGGCGCCCCGTTTTCCATGGGAACTGAAAAAGGGACTTGATGCTTCTCTGCGCAATAGCAGTTAGACTTATATACCGCTTTATAGAGTTTTACAACCCTCTCTAAGCGGTTTACAGAGTCAGCCTCAATAATCTAGGTCCTCATTTTACCCATCTTGGAAGGCTGAGTCAACCTTGGGCCTGGTGAGATTCGAACTGGCAAACTGCAGGCAGCCGGCAGTCAGCAGAAGGAGCCTGCACTCTAAACCACTGCCCCACCGTGACTCATTAGAGTAAAATCTAAAATTAATTTACGCTGGTCTGGGGCTCAAAAAGTTGTTTATATTTGTTTTCTTAGCATTAAAAAGAGTCGAGTATTCAAAGCAAATCCTAATAATATACAACTCTTCTCCATATCTGTCACCCAACCGTTAGTTGCCTCCCTTCCTTTCTTTTGGTGGTTTACTAGTTTAAGTAAAGGTTCACTCCAAAAAAGTAACATTCCAAACTTTACATGAGAATATTTTAAAAAAGGTGGACCCTATGTAGACGAGAGTCTTGACAGTGAATTAAGAATGAGAGCAATAGCACTTAGACTTATATACCGCTTCACAGTGCTTTTACAGCCCCCTCTAAGCGGTTTACAGAGTCAGCATATTAACCCCCAACAATCTGGGTCCTCATTTTACCCACCTCGGAAGGAGGGAAGGCTGAGTCAACTCAAACAACAAGGATTATTATATGTACAATGGCCATACACCCTTATAAAGGAAAGCCCTTTATTGTCCTTTAGATTTATTTAATTTAATAACTTTCTTGGTTTTGCTCTTGAATTTTCCTTTGTAAAGGAAAGCAGGTTTTGTTTTTGTTTTTTTTTAATCTTTGAGATTTGCTCCTCTTTGAGGTTTTCCCTTTCAGGTTTGTCCAAATACCTTTTTCCAAGAAAATATGGTCACCGTAGTTAAGGGCCCTCATCACATCATTTTAAACTCTCAAGTCACCCCATATGTTGATTTTCTCCATGATCGAACAGTCAAGGCAGCAAATGAATGAGAGAGAGGGAGGGATGTTGGGTGGAGAAGATGGTTGTTTATTCATTTTAGAATAGAATAGAATAGAATAGAATTTTATTGGCCAAGTGTGATTGGACACACAAGGAATTTGTCTTGGTGCATATGCTCTCAGCTTTTACGCAAGCTAGATTCGAGCAGCTTAACATAATGGTCAGATATGGGAAGATTCCATTCTATACCCTACAATGAGCGTCTCTGCATTTGCAAAGCAGCAGAGGTAGAAGACCTGGCTCACATCCTATTTGACTGTCACTTGTAGAAGAGGGTGAGAGACAAGTACCTTGGTCCTTATACCAAACGGATGACCCATTGGGATCCCCATATCAGAACAATTTACTTTATGTGCGGCCAGAACCTGAAAATAACATTTAACACAGCACAATACTCAGGGGTGGGTTTCAGCCGGTTCTGACCAGTTCTGGAAAACCGGTAGCGGAAATTTTGAGTAGTTCGGAGAACTGGTAGTAAAAATTCTGACTGGCCGTGCCCCCATCTATTTTCTGCCTTCTGAGTCCCAGCTGATCAGGAGGAAATGGGGATTTTGCAGTATCCTTCCCCTGCCACGCCCACCAAGCCATTCTACGCCCATCAAGCCACGTCCACAGAACCAATAGTAAAAAAATTTGAAACCCACTACTGACAGTACTTGAACAAAATGGTTTGGTTGAGATCTGCATACGTGGGACTGATTGGGGTAGATTATAAGGGTGACAACTGAAATATAATTTTATGTCATTTTATTCTATTTTAATATTTATGTATTAAATTATATCTTAGCTTCTCTATTTTACCCTACTCTTATTTTAAATTGTATAAGATTTTCTCAGCGATATGTGTTTGCACCTTGTGCTTTGATATGTCCTATAGGCTAATCTAAGCTATCCTTTTAAACTGTGTTTTATTCCAATTTCATTTTAAATCTTAGTTTATTCCAATTCCATTTTAAATTGTTTTATTAGATTTTAGTAATAATTTGTGTCTGGAACTCTGCACTTTGATATGGCCCAAGGACTAATCAATAAAGTAAACTCCAACTCAAAAAAAAATAAATTATATGCTGCCCGTCTCACTGTCAAGGACTCATTTTGTATTTTCTTTTTTTTAATGTAAGGGGAAAGCACAGACTAAGGACTTCGTAAAGCCTTCTGTTCCTCCCGTTCCAGTGACAACTGATAAAAATGGTTCTGTTGTCATTTCTATTCATGCCAAACCAGGATCTAAACAAAATGCTGTAACAGGTAAGTTAAAGCATTTGTACATATGCAACATTGACAGGGTTTTGAGTAGAGGTCTTGCCTTGCCCCCCAGCAAGATTTCCTCAGAGAAGTGATTTGAGGATGGGGGTTGTCTGAATGAATCCGAACTGTTTGGAAAAGTGTCAAGGCCAGGGGTGAAATGCTCGCGGTTCAGACCGGATCGCCCGATCTGATAGCGATGGCGGCGGGTGATTTGGAGCAAAAGTCCCTGCCTGCCCCCACATGCCCAGCTGAGCCACCGCAATCATCAGAGGTTTTTTTTTTTTACTTTTAAAAGCATATTTTCTTCGGCTAAAAAAGGTAAAGGTTCCCCTCGCACATATGTGCATACGTGCTACTCTAGGGGGCGGTGCTCATCTCCCTTTCAAAGCCGAAGAGCCAGCGCTGTCCGAAGACATCTCCGTGGTCATGTGGAAGGCAAGACTAAACGCCAAAGGCGCACGGAACGCTGTTACCTTCCCACCTTTGGTGGTCCCTATTTTTCCACTTGCATTTTTTACGTGCTTTCGAACTGCTAGGTTGGCAGAAGCTGGGACAAGTCATGGGAGCTCACCCCATTATGCGGCACTCAGGATTCGAACCGCTGAACTGCCGACCTTTCGATCGACAAACTCAGCATCTTAGCCACTGAGCCACCACGTCCCCCTCAGCTAGGCTACTCCACAGCTATGTCTATAAATCTCTAAGCTAATGTTGACATTAGATACAGGTGAGAGAGTCTAAAGGTGCATTATAGGGCACGAGTTTTAATAGCAGTGATGGCTACCATCTAAAATACTTGTTGCAGATCTGACCACCGATGCGGTAAGCGTGGCCATCGCAGCCCCTCCCTCCGAAGGGGAAGCCAACGCAGAGCTCTGTCGCTACCTCTCTAAAATCCTTGAAGTCAAGAAGAACGATGTGGTGTTGGAGAAGGTACACTTGCCTTTGTGAGCTTGGGTTCTTTTCTTTCTTTTCTTTTTTTTGAATTTTTTTTAATTTATTTTTAAACATAAAAAAAGAAAACATCAAATCAATTTCATTACAACATGCTGCATGGGTGCTAACATATCTTCCTGTGCATTCACAAAATAAACATCTCTTTCATACGTATATTTTATACTTTTTTAAATTTTATTTTATTTTTATTTGCATTTATATCCCGCCCTTCTCCGAAGACTCAGGGCAGCTTACACTATGTTAGCAATAGTCTTCATCCATTTGTATATTATACAAAGTCAACTTATTGCCCCCAACAATCTGGGTCCTCATTTTACCTACCTTATAAAGGATGGAAGGCTGAGTCAACCTTGGGCCTGGTGGGACTTGAACCTGCAGTAATTGCAAGCAGCTGTGTTAATAACAGACTGTCTTAGCAGTCTGAGCCATCAGAGGCCCCTACTTATCTTTTCTAACATATCTTTCCATCTAACCAATTATAGAATAAGTCCCACATTTTATTATACTGCTTATCTTCTTGCTCTCTAATTTCAAATGTTAACTTACTCATCTCTGCACATTCCAACATTTTTCTAATTATTTCATCTTGCGAAGGTAACTTTTCATTTTTCCAATTTTTTGCAAATACAATCCTGGCTGCTGTAATAATATTCACAATCAAATCTTTAATATCTCTAGTATATATCTCAAGTATAATTCCCAACAGAAAGACTTCTGGCTTAAAAGTCAATATGCTTTTTGATCATTTTTTCCAACCACGTGTGTATTTTAATCCAATATCTTTTCGCTTCGACGCATATCCACCACATGTGGTAGTATGATCCAGGTGTCTGATGACATTTCCAGCATTTTTCAGATTTGTCCTTAAACATTCTGGCAATTCTTGTCAGGGGTAAATGCCACCTGTAAAACATCTTATACAAATTCTCTTTGACATCGTCATTTTATAATTATGCATCCACAATTACTGCCAGGTCTCTAAATCTATCCCATGACCAAAATTTCTCCCCCATCAGCTTGGGTTCTTGAGCCTTCCTCTGCACGTCAAATGGGGAAAAGAATCCATTTCGGAATCCCTAAAAAACGTCTCTTGCTTGTGTTTTTAAAACAGGGGAGTAAATCTCGAGAAAAAATTGTGAAAATTTTGGCCCCGCTGACTCCAGAGGATGTTTTGGAGAAGCTGAGGAAAGAGAGTTCCAGCTGAAGCGATGCCTAACCAAAGCCTTCATCAGTTGTTTCTCCAGACGCAAAGAATGACTTCGTTTTGGTGTATGAGAGCTCACAGATACAAGTGGTGGAGAACCCAGCAAGAGATCTGTAGACAGCTGTAAAGCTTAATTTAAGATATAAAAAAGGGTCCGGTTATTTTAGTGTCATAATAACAAGGTGCAGAGTTATTTGAAAGAACCTCACTGGGCCCTGAAGATAACCTTTCTCAGTCCATCTCGACATTTTTTTCCAAGTAGCTTAGTTTTGTTTAGCTGGTCGGGAAGGCAAATAGTCATTTTCATTGCATCAAAGGTGATACATATCCATGGAAAGATAATTTAATCAAGAATGTAATGCAATAACTTTTATGAAGGATTTGCTATTAGAATAGCAGTTACAGTATAAAGAAGAAAAGTGAAACACGTAGAAAAAATGAGGTATGCAAAAATTATCACCATAGAAAAAATGAGATATACAAAAATTATCACCATTTCCGTTAATACTTAGTTGGGTAACCTTTAGCATGAATTAGGGCCTTACAATGTCTTCCCATGGAGTGAACCAAGTCTTTAGTTCTGCAGCTGTTCTAATGTGAAACCAAGATTGAATGATGGCTTCTATTAACTAGGTTTTATTGCTGGGTCACTTCTGACTAACAAGTTTCTTTAATCGGCTTCATAGATTTTCCATTGGGTTAAGGTCTGGGCTATTCCCAGGCCATTCCAGCAGTGGAATATGATCATCTTGAAACTCCAAAAAAAAAAAAAGGTGTTATTAGCCATCAAACCTCAAAAATACACTTTTCCCAAAAGGTTTCCACAATTTTGGCCACTACTATATTTGAACCTTTGGTAAACAGGATTGGTGGGTTATTGCCCACCTCTTTAACCAGAGATCATTATGAATTAATAAAAAAAATTCAGGGCACCATTTTTCATGTTCAGATATTTTTATCAGTCACAATGCTTGGACAATACTTGAAAATTCTGTTTTGACTTTGTTAGGTACAGTGGGTTCCCCCCCCCCCACAACATTGCTCCTATACCAAGATCTGAGTTTTGTATTATTTGATGCAGAAAATGTGTCTTCAGCTTTATATTTGCATGTGTTAAGCTATCGGCCCCTTAATTGGTTTCCATCACATGGAAGAAACAATAATGTGCTTCCCCCTTGAATTAGAAAAGGGCTTTTTAAGGCAGTCTGAATTCTGGTTTTGCAACATCCTGCCCCAGCATCTCCCCTTTGTTCCACAGGAGGAATGTTGACTTAAACGTTTAGAGATAGAGGAGTCCTTGCAGATTTTACTCTGCTAATGGTTGCCACTGTAGAGGCAGTCTTATCTCTGTTTCAAGGCCATTGAACCAGCACTATCCAAAGACATTTCCGCAGTCATGTGACCAACATGATGTCATGGAGCACTGAAGTGGTACCTATTTATCTACTCGCATTTGCATGCTTTCGAACTGCTAGGTTGACAGGAGCTGGAGTGAGAAGGAGAGCTTACCCCTAAACTTGGAGCTCGGGTCTCAAAATGGAGACATTTGGAGTCCCTTAAATCTCTCCTCCTCACCATGTTGTTGTTGTTGTTTTATCCTGATGCTAGACAAAATGCCTCGCTCCTTTTAAATTAAAACTGACCGATATTTTGTCAGTTGGATTTTATTGCGTTTATTTTATTCCATTGATATAGCTGCCGGTCTGGCAAAGCGATGAATGACTTGTGGTTGCAAGACTCCCATTTGTATCACTGGAAGCCCATTGGTTTCATTGCCAGTTATGGTATTAGTGGAAGGGAGAAAAATTGTTCTGTTTTAACCCAGGGAACCTTCGATGTTGTTTTGACTTACCGTAGTTTTCAGAGTATAAGACACACCTTTTTCCCCCAAAAAAGAGAATGAAAATCTGAGTACGTTTTATACTCCAAATGTAGCCCTGCCCAGCTTCTCAAATGGAAGTTTCAGAGGCTGAAAAAAGCATCAGAAATGAAGCTTCTCAGAAAAGAAGCCCCCAAACAGAGCTTCAGAAAAGAAGCCTCCAAACAGAGTTTCAGAAAAGAAGCCTCCAAACAGAGCTTCAAAAAAGAAGCCCCCAAACAGAGCTTCAGAAAAAAAGCCCCCAAACAGAGCTTCAGAAAAAAAGCCTCAAACAGAGCTTCAGAAAAAAAGCCCCCAAACAGAGCTTCTGTTTCGGAGGCTTTCAGAGGCAGAAAAAAAAGTTTTTTCTGAAACCAAGTTTCAGAGGTTTCAGAGGCAGAAAGAAAAGCAAAAAAAAAAAAAAAAGCAAGGAAGGCACAGAGCTCACAACCAAGGAACCTGTTGCTAAAATTCACCTCTGCGAACAGCTGATCGGGGGTATTCCGGGAGGCCCATCCACCTGCCAATCAGCTTTTTTCTTATTTTCCTCTCCCAAAACTGAGATGCGTCTTATACTCTGAAAAATACGGTAAACTCTGTTCATTCCTCCTCATTGTGCTTCTTCTTCCCCCCCCCCCCCCATTTATCTTAAGGGCCCTAGATTTGCATTTCAGTTGTTGGCAAATTAAAAGAAATCGTTCATTTTGTCCCTCTTCCTCTCGGTCTTGCTTCTCCAGAACATACCCATGAGCCCTCCATGCTCAGCGCCATAAATTCAAATCACTCCAAGAGATAAAAGCCTTTTCAAGAACGCAGCCATAATTTCCCGGGGCGCCAGCAACAACATCAGCACAAAACAATAACAAAAAGCTTTGCCTATGGTTCTTCCTTCCACCTCATTATTCTCACTTTGTGTCCATGAGCTCTTGCCTTGTTCCGGCTTCTTGTTCTCATAGGTTAACGGGTTTTTTCCCCCCTTCCGTACGTAAGATGATGCATTGCTCAATCAACAGGCTGTTGATCTAACCCAGGGTTGTCAAACTCAATTTCATTGAGGGCTGCATCAGGGTTGTGTTTGACCTTGGAGGGCCACAATGGGTGTGGCCGGCTCAACATCACTCGTGTCTGGGGCGCCTGTGGTGGCCCGAGCGCTCTGCCAGTGAAAACGGGTTCCTGAACTCTGTTTTCGGCTACGACTGTCAACTCGCAAAGCATCCCTGGCTTGTTCTCGAGTTGCCATAGGCAAGGGGGACAGGAAACCAACCAAGCAGTATGGCAGCCAAAGACAGGAGCACATTCCAGACATATCTTTCTCAAGGCTGTCTCCTAGGGTTACCCACAGCACCCTGGAGGGGAATGATCTCTACAACCTGGGAAATTGCTCTGTTGGCGAATGTGATTGATGACACACCCTGGGGGGAGGGGGGAAACAGGGTCATGATTGGGGCCGTGGGGTCAGAGTTGGCTTCATTTGGGAACCTGCAGACATGAAGCTCCTAATAAATAACGGGATTTCTTTTGAAGCTTGGCTTGAGGCTCGTGATTTAATTACGGCATCCGTTGAAACCCTGACAACGACGGCTTCCTGCAGCCTTCTGGCAGCGGCTGCATGCGGCCCTCCTGAGCTACGTTTTCATTGGCAGAGGCACTGCGGGCCGGTCCTTAGCTGTTTCCAGGGCGGCCCTATGGGCCAGATATAAACACCCTGCGGGCCAGATCCGGCCCCCGGGCCTTGAGTTTGGCACCTCTGATCTAACCGTATGCTCTTACTTAAGAGCAAGGGGACATCCAAATTAGGTTTGAAACCCAGATAAGCTGCAGTCTTGGAGGACATTATGGTGAGGAAGCCTCCTGGAGCCACCAAGACTGCAGAAGGCTATCACAGTTCAGAGGGGCTGCTGCTTTTTGGTAAGTGACAGCTCTCGATGTGGGTAGAGCAGTGAATATGTGGGATTGGAAGGGAGGAGATGCAGCTTCAAATACACTCATCGTTTAATTAAGTTTCTTCTTAATTCCAGTTTGGGATATCAATTAAAATAGAGCTGGAAGGGATTTTGGAGGTCTTCTAGTCCAGCCCCCTGCCCAAGCAGGAGACCCTATACCGTTTCAGATAAATGACTGTCCAGTCTTTTCTTAAAAACTTCCAGTGATGAAGCACCCACAACTTCTGAAGGCAAGCTGTCCCATTTTTTAATTGTTCTCACTCTTAAGAAGTTTCTCCTTAATTCCAGATTGCTTGTCTCCTCCCATCCATTGTTCCTTTTTCTTGCTTTCTGGTGCTTTGGAACCAATCAATTTTCTAGAACCAAATCGATCCATATTAGAGTTGGTCAGAAATACAGGTAATCCTCAACCTATAGCCACAATTAAGCCCCAAAAGCTTAACGTGCAGTCTTGATTCTTCACGCCCGATACAGATTGAGCAAAGAATCTAGCAAGAGTTTACAGAATACCCACGGATGGTGTCATCTGGCAGGACTGACGGTTGAATCTCTTTTCCCAGGGCAAAGGATTCCTGCTAGCTATTTCCTTTGAGAACATCTCCCACCCTGATGTCACAGCCATCTGAAGATGTTAGGGCATGCTCGAATGGGTGGCACAGCAAAGTCAGAATCACATGGGACCTTTCTGTTCCCCAGCCTGCTTGGACTTGCCTCGCGAATAACACCTTTCTGCGCTAATCTTTGCAGATCACCAGTCTCCTTAGAGCGGAATGGGACTTTTCACCTTGAACACTTGGCACTGCCTGTTTCTCCACCAGGGTTTCGCCTCCATGTTATTATGCCTCAGCATTTTGGGCACTGGCTTCGAACTGTCCTGTGCGCCCAAAAGCCTGACGCAAACTGTACTGTGACGAATGGGCCATGGTGAAGAGACTGGGACAGAGAGGCCGTGGCCCAAAGTGCTGAGGCAGAATAACACGGAGGCAAAACCCTGGTGGAGAAACAGGCAGCACCAAGAGTTCGAGGTGAAAAGTCCTACCTAGACCCTCCTTAGAGGCCTCTTGACAGGCAGGGAGGGTAAATGCTTGGGCATCCTCATGAATGAAGACAGAAGGAGATTATCTGATTCAATAAAAGTTGCTCGTGAATCTGTGGGTAGATGTAGCAATAAATACTAAATTACTCTTTCAACAGGAACTGACAGGTTGAAGAGGCAGTAACTCCACTTTCCAGATACTTAATACTCTGTATTAAGCATTTAGCTTGACTTGGAGACCTCGGAAGGATGGAAGGCTGAGTCAGCCTTGAGCTGGTCAGAATCGAACTGCTGGCAGTGGGCAGAATTTGCCTGCAATGCTGCAATGCTAACCACTGCACCACCACCGTTCTTTTAATTGTGAAAAACAGGCATAAGTCTCTCTTTTTTTTCCAGGCTGTTTTAGCTTTGCTCTCTAAATGAATGGTTGTTGAGTCAAGAACTCCTACTTGTATCACCTAAGTTATTAAATAGTGATGAAACGTATCTCTTTCTTGGTTAAAAGTTCTTAAGCTTGATGAGAGGCTGTGAAGTTGATGTCACTGCTTCGCATCCCCTGTTGTGAAAGAAAGATCTGGAGCAGCAAATAAGTAGATTTATCTGCACCCTTAGAAGTAAAGAGATAGAAACCCTGCTGAGCTTAAATTAGACTGCACAGAACCTTCTACAGCTCTCAGTGCATTGAGCCTTTTACAATTACGGTTAGCTCTTTGGGAGAAATTTCACAGACTTTACGGCATCTCACTCTTGTCTAGTTCAGAGTTTCACAAACCCCTGGTCCGTGGACTGTCACCAAAACATTTTCCATGGCTTCCCTATTTTATAATACCACTTTATAATGCCTTGGTAAGGCCACACATGGCATACTGCATCCAGTTTTGGTCGCCATGATATAGAAAAGATGTGGACTCTCGAAAGAATGCGGAGAAGAGCAACAAAGATGATTAGGGGACTGGAGGCTAAAACATATGAAGAAGAGTTGCTGGAATTGGGTATGTCTAGTTTAATGAAAAGAAGGACTAAGGGAGACAGGATAAAAAGTCTTCCAATATCTCAGAGGCTGCCACAAAGAAGAGAGAGTCAAACTATTCTCCAAAGAACCTGAAGGCAGGACAAGAAGCAATGGGTGGAAACTAATCAAGAAGAGAAGCAACTTAGAACTAAGGAGAAATTTCCTGACAGTGAGAACAATTAATCAGTGGAACAACTTGCCTTTAGAAGTTGTGAATGCTCCAACACTGGAAATTTTTAAGAAGAGTTTGGATAGCCATTTTTCTGACGTTGTATAGGGTTTCCTGTCTAAGCAGAGGGTTGGACTAGAAGACCTCCAAGGTCCCTTCCAACTCTTCCTCTTCCTCTTCCTCTTCTTCTTCTACCCAAATGATGTTAAATACTTGTATTTTATTATCATCTACTCTAGATTCCATATCTAGACCCAGAAGTAAAGGGTGTAGCTTACTCAGTTAAAGGTGGCCCTTTCTCCAGAATTCCACCCTTCTTCTGTCATTTCCACCCCCGTGGCCCCAAATCTAGTACCACCTACTTGATTCATCCGATGCTTTTGGTATTTGCAAACCCTAATCATGTTCCCCGATGTGTGGGGGAGTTGTTATCTTCTGCAGCGAGGCAAAACTAACACCCTGTAATTACTGCGAGAAGCTGGTGGAGTCCCTCTGCTCTTCCAGCCAAGCAAGCTGAGGAGAGCGCAAAGGGGAGGGGAGAGGAAAGGCTCTTCGCAAAGGCGGATGCCAAGGATTGTGAAACTTCCCACGATTCCCATGGTGCTAAATTGCTAACTCCGTTCGGAGAGTGCACGAAGCCTTTCGCTCTGGGAACACGTTCAGCCATGGATACCTGAACCTCATCTGAGGTTGGTTTCTAGGCACTGCCGTGTAGTGGAATCAGGGGTAAAATGCACTTACCTTCGCTACCGGCTCGGAGATGGGCGCTTGCGCGTGCATGCATGCGCTACGTTTGTGTGCGCCTCTTTTGCACATGCGCAGAGAGTCAGCAGACAGGATGTGATGACGTCTGGGTGGGGAGCTGAGCAGGACAGCGGCAGCGCCAGGGAAGCATTGGCACATCCTCTCTTCAAGCGGGTTGAGCCGTGAGCAGCCTTTGCTGTAGCGCAGTTGCTCCGGTGGCTTTGGCTCTTTCTTTGGGCGTCAAGAGGGCGAGTGCGGCCGGTTACTCACTTTGCTGCCGAAGTCCCTCAAGCCAACGTGCTGGTGAAACCCAGCCGCGAAGCCTTCCAGCTTGCAAGGAGGGAGATTTGAATCGGTTCGGCGAACTGATTCAAATCGTCCCTACCGCCTCGGCCGAGCCGGGCCGAGGTGGTCGAATTTTATTAGAGCCGTGATGGCGAACCTATGGCACACGTGCCGGAAGTGGCACGCAGAGCCATCTCTCCAGGCATGCAACCTGTCACCCATTGCTCTTCCGGGTTTCGGCACACCGGCCAGCTGGTTTTCATGTGCACGCGAGCACCAGAAACCAGAAGAGAGGTGGCCAGTGCACATGCACGTGCTGGAAACCGGAAGATCGTCTTCCCGGCTCGCGTATGCACACCGGGCGGCTGCTCTTCTGGTTTCCGGCACTCGGTGCCACAAGGTTCACCAACACTATACTAGAGCTTCTAAGGGTCAGGGTTGCATCTGTAGGCCCTTTCTCAAGAAGAGATTTGGATGATATGGATAGTCTGCGACTTACAGCATTCCGTTTAGTGGCCACTCTTAAGTTAGAACACAAGTGAAAAAAGGGACTTATGGCCGTTTTTTCACATGTACGACTGTTGCAGCATCACCATGGTCACGTGATCGAAATTCACACGCTTGGCAACAGGTTCATATTTATGATGGTTGCAGTGTCCCCGGGGTCATAAGATCCCTTTTTGCGACCGTCTGACAAGCGAAGACTGTCTGACAAGAGTTCCCTAGAGTCGGGAACGGGGAACCTTTACCTTTTAGGAACTTCATAATGCAAGAAGAATAGTTGAAGAACAGTTTTGTGCCCGGTAATTGTGCTTTAACAGATTAACAGAGCTGGAAGGGACCTTGTCCAACCTCCAGCCCAAGCAGGAGAGCCCACATCATTTCTGACAAATGGCAATCTAGTCTCTTCTTGAAAGCTTCCAGCGATGAAGCTCCCACAACTTCTGTTCCATGGGTTGATTGCTCTCACTGTCAGAAAATTTTTCCTTATTTCTAGGTTGAATCTCTCCTTGATCAGGAGTGGGATTTTGTGGGGGGTTATCCAAACTGCACAGAATCTTAGCTAGAGGTTCTCCCGAACCCCCATGAACCCCCAGCAGTCCCACCCCTGACCTTAGACTGTGCAAAGCTCTTGAAAGAAGAATCCACAAGGACGCATACAAAGACCTCTTTCTCAATCATGGAACCAGCCACATCTTGGAAACACCTCGGATGGAAACTAATCAAGGGGAGAAGCAACCTACAACTAAAGAGAAATTTCCTGATGGAACAATTAATCAGTGAAACGACTTGCCTCCAGAAGTTGTGGGTGCTTCACTGGAAGTTTTTAAGAAGAGATTGGACAACCATCGGTCTGAAATAGTGCAGGGTTTCCTGCCTGAGCAGGGGGTTGGACTAGAAGACCTCCAAGGTCCCTTCCAAATCTGGTTATTCTTTTTCCAAACACGCATGGCTGCTTCAGAAGATGCTCCCGGCTGTCTCTATTTCCAGGAGAAATTCAAACAGATTTCTTCTTTTTTTTCCCCCAGTGGATTTACACAGCCAAGCTCCAGATCTGTTTTAACGTTAGAAATTGTCTTAGCCTTCTCAGACTTAAAAGCCAGAAAATCATTTGGGGGTTATGCACAAATTTACTGGCTGAGATGTTTTGGAGAATTAGGGTGGGGGTGGGGGGTGCAGGTCAAAAAAAAAGGCTGCCCAGTGAAAGCAAAACAAAACACAAGATAATGATGATGATGATGATCTCTGATAGTGGGAATATACTTCGAAGGGTAACAAGTAGAAGCAGATTCTCGTGACAAATGCAGGCAATCTGTGCTGGGGTTTCCCTTGCCAAGGGAAAATTGACTCCAAGCCTCTTATTTGAAGCTCTCGTCCACTGTTTTGGCTTTGAAATGGGATTTCATTCGATTCCCACCCTCCCTTTTATTTCCCTTATTGTTTTTTTTTATTTGCATTTATATCCCGCCCTTCTCCGAAGACTCAGGACGGCTTACACTATGTCAAGAAATAGTCTTCATCCATTTGTATATTATATACAAAGTCAACTTTTATTGCCCCCAACAATCTGGGTCCTCATTTTACCTACCTTATAAAAGATGGAAGGCTGAGTCAACCTTGGGCCTGGTGGGACTTGAACCTGCAGTAATTGCAAGCAGCTGCTGTTAATAACAGACTGTCTTAGCAGTCTGAGCCACCAGCTACTTCCTTGGTGGAAGGAGAAGCTCATTAAAAATACCCTGCTTGTCGTTCTGAGCAAAAGATTTTCATTAAAAAAAAAAACACTTCCCAAATTCCATATATATATATGTGGAATATATATACATATGTGCTAGTCGTTCCCGACTCTAGGGGGCGGTGCTCATCTCCATTTCAAAGCCGAAGAACCAGCGCTGTCCGAAGATGTCTCATGTGGTTATGTGGCTGGCATGACTCAATGCCAAAGGCGCACGGAACGCTGTTACCTTCCCAGCAAAGGTAGTCCGTATTTTCCTACTTGAATTTTTTACATGCTTTTGAACTGCTAGGTTGGCAGAAGCTGGGACAAGTAACGGGAGCTCACCCTGTTACGCGGCGCTAGGGATTCGAACCACTGAACTGCCGACCTTTCGATCAATAAGCTCAGCGTCTTAGCCACTAGGCCATGGTGGCCACTAGGCCCTTTATATATATATATATATGTTTTCTGAGGTTTTCGCGGGTGTTTGTATGTAGGTCTTTGGTTATTCGGGTTTTCTCCCACGTAAAATTGGAAGTGTCTTGGTGACGTTTCGACGAAGTCTCATATATATATAAAAACAAATACAATCCAAGCCTTTCGGGCAAAGGAAAAATGCTTTTAAAAGTTTTTTAAAAAAACCCTCTGATGATCGCGCGGCTCAGCTGGGGTGGGGTGGGGGCAGGGATTTTTGCTACCGGTTCTCCGAACCACCCACCGCCATCGCTACCGGATCACGCGATCCGGTCCGAACTGGGAGCATTTCACCCCTGGTCTTAATCTTTAACTCCATCAAATATTGTCACAGGGTTGAATTTGTTTTTTTATCTCCAGAGGTTTAACAAGCCCCTTGCAGATCCAATAAGAAAACATTTTCCAGTTCCATTCTCCTGGTTTGTCATTTGTATTTCTCTTTTCATTTTTAAAGCTTTAGTTAGTTTCTTTTATACGTCCAATCAAGTATCCTTTTCCAAATCATTCTCTTGGCCTGTCATTTGTGGTACCTCTGAAATTCTTGATGTTATTCCCCTAGGCTGATTTCTCCTTGTTTTGCTCCTAATTTAAGAATCGCTCCCCTGCTGCAAATGGCAGCAACTATACATAGATGACCACTTGATATCGTACTGCTATGCCCCAAAGGTGGATTGTGCTTTTATTACATAGCGCACCATTTTTCTACCTCACTAGCTGCTCTCTCTGGAGGTTTTTATTAGGAAAAAATCAACTTAACATTGGCAGGTGATTACATCAACAGATTTGGAGTTTGCCACCTGCGTCTTCCTAAAACCATTTCCCCCCCCCTTTAGATCTTTATAAATAGGAAGTCTGCTTCTTTGAAATTTTAAATTTCTTGCTGTAAAGCTTTTGAAGAGGGAGGCACGTTTGGGAAATGCAGGTAGTCCTCGACTTATAACAGTTCATTTAGTGGGCAGTCAAAGTTAAGTAAAGGTAAAGGTTCCCCTTGCACATATGTGCTAGTCGTTCCCGACTCTAGGGGGTGGTGCTTATTTCCGTTTCAAAGCCGAAGAGCCAGCGCTGTCCGAAGACGTCTCCGTGGTCATGTGGCTGGCATGACTCAACACCAAAGGCGCACGGAACGCTGTTCCCTTCCCACCAAAGGTGGTCCCTATTTTCCTACTTGCATTTTTTTATGTGCTTTTTACTGCTCAGTTGGCAGAAGCTGGGACAAGTAACGGGAGCTCATCCCGTTACGCGGCACTGGGGATTCGAACCGCTGAACTGCCAACCTTTCGATCGACAAGCTCAGTGTCTTAGCCACTGAGCCACCTCAGTAATTCATAGTTACAAGGGTCCTGAAAAATGTGACTTACGACTGTTTTTCACAGTTATGACCATTGCAGCATCCCGGCGGTCACGTGATCAAAATTCAGAGGCTGGTCAACTGGTTCATATTTATGACCGTTGACCTTCGGACAAGCAAAGTCCGTGGGGAAGCCAGATTCATTTAACAACCTGGCTACTCACTTATCCACTGCAGCGATTCACTTAACAACTTTGGCAAGAAAGGTCGTAAAAGGGGCGAAGCTCACTTAACCAACGTCTCCCTTAACAACGACATTCCGGGCTCAATCGTGGTGGTAGTGGGTTCCACTTACCTTCGCTACTGGTTCGGAACTGTGAGCGTGCCCACACGTGCGCTCACTTCGCTTGTGCGCAGTGCTTCTCCGCACGCGCAGAGCATCCATGATGACGTCCGGGTAGGTGGGTGGAGCTTCCTGCTGCTGCCACTACCGGTTCGCCCAAACCGGGGTGAACCGCTAGGAACCCACCACTGCGACACACAACTTGGCATCCTGACAATTTCAGGGTTTTCTTTTCTTTGTTTCAAATGTCTAATCTTTGTTTACTTTATTCTCTGCACATAAATGCTGAGAGTGGTGGTTGTCGTTTTTTAAAAAGGGTTATTTAAAAGCCACCGTTGTTTTACAACTCCCCTACATGTTGTTCTGCTCGCCCTTGCTGTCATTTTTCTTGTCTTGTAGCCTGTGGCTTTGAAGGTGACCTTCCCTTGCTCACCTATTCAGAAGGTAGAAGAGGCTTACTCTACGCTGTGCTAGTGAAATATTTATAAGCCGCCTTTCGGTAGCCAATCTATCCAAGGAACGAAGCAAACAAACAAAGGATGAGGATAAAAATAAAACAGGGCATTAATGATTTATTCTAGTGCCCATTTAAAATGCCAGATGGGCCAGGCCTCCTGTCTTTATCCTTCTCGGGGGTCCTTCTCCACTGGTTGCTCGTCAGCTCAGCTGACAGAAGAAAATCCTCCCGAATTTTCCTTTCTCCTTTTGACGGCTAAAATACCAGAAGCTAGGGAAAAAAAACAAAACACCATCAATTCAGGATCCAAACTGGGAGGAATGTGGAAAAAACCTTTGATTGTGTCCTTTGCGCTTTTGAGTGATTTTCTGGGAGTTTGTTGGTCTGTGTAATGGTTGAGGGTGCAGGATACACAACCATGCACGGGTGGGCTTCAAAAATTTCAGCAAGCGGTTCTCTGCCCGAGTGCTGGGTGGGCATGGCCATGGTGGGCGTGGCCTAATCGGCCTCCTGCATGCCCTCCCCGGGCTCCAGAGGCTTTCTTTGAACCTCCGGGAGGGTGAAAACGACCTCCCCAGGCTCTTCTAGTAGGCCTGTATTTTGCCCTCTCCTCTGTGCACACTCTATACTTATCTGCACCCAAAACGGGCCACGTGGGGACTCCTGGGAGGAGAGGGGTGGGGCGGGGCCAGCCAGGAATGGGATTTGGGAGTTCTCCGAACTGCACAGAATCTTAGCTAGAGGTTCTCCCGAACCCCTGTGAACCCCCAGCAGCCCACCCCTGCAACCATGGCAAGAGGATTAAATATGATTTGATTTGATAATGTGTCATTAAGTCCTCTAAGAGGTTGTGTCCCAGTTTGCTCCTTCTGGATCTTCCAAAGATCCATTCGTCACCATTTAAACTTTGCTATTGGTCGTCTGTTCTCTTTCCCCCTGTCTTTCTCAGCATTAGAGCTTTCTCCAAAGAGTTCAGTCTTTGTCCGTAGTGGGATAATTTGAGCCTGGTAATATAGGCCTCAAGTGAGAACTCTGTTCTGATTTGCTTGATGGCCCATTGGCTTGTTTTCTTGGCAATCCATGGTCGTCTCCAAAGTCTCCTCCAGCGTCAAAAATGCCCATATTCTTTCTATCCTAACCAGATAATGGAAGGGACCTTGGAGGTCTTCTAATCCAGTGATGGCTAAATTTTTTGCCATCGCGTGCCAAAAGTGGGGGTCGTGCGGAGGTGGGTGGGTCACACATGCGCCCTACCCCCCTCGCGCTACCCCCACTTTTGGCACGCAATGGCAAACGGGTTACCGGTGGGCCTGGTAGGCCCGTTTTTCAGCGTCCTCAGGCTCAAGAGATTTTCTTGGAACCTGGGGAGAGTGAAAACGGCCACCACCCCCCTGGAGGCCCGCTGGAGGCTGGAAACACCCTGTTTCCCAACTTCTGGTGGGCCCTGTTTTTCACCCTCCCCAGGCTCCAGAGGCGTGTCATAGGTTCGCCATCATGGTTCTAATCCAACCCTCTGCTCAAGCAGGAGACCCTGTACCAGTGATGGTATACCACTGAGTGCCAAAGAGACAGCGCGCACGTGCGTGCTCGTATGGGCCGCAACCCGGAAGAGGAGCTGCCCAGCGCGCATGTGTGCACCTGAAAATGAACTTCTGATTACTGCTGCATTCATGTGCACTGGCCAGCTAGCCTTCCGGGTTTCTGGTGAACATGCACGCGCCGGCACGGATGATCAGGCAGGAAAACGGAAGACCAGCTCTTCCAGTTTCTGGCACTGCCACACGCACGAAGTCCAGTTGATTGTCATGTTCGCATGCGTGCCAGACACCTGGAAGAGGAACGGGCGACGCCACGCGTGCTAGGCGACATGGCTCTGCGTGCCACTTCAGGCACATGTGCCATAGGTTCACCATCACGGCCCTATACCACTCCAGACAAAAGGCTACCCAGATCCTTAGCAACATATAGAATAGAATAACAGAGTTGTAAGGGACCTTGGAGGTCTTCTAGTCCAACCCCCTGCCTAGGCAGGAAACCCTATACCACTTCAGACAAATGGTTATCCAACATCTTCTTAAAAACTTCCAGTGATTGAGCATCTACAACTTCTGAAGGTAAGTCCTTCCACTGGTTGTTTGTTCTCACTGTCAGGAAATTTCCGCTTAGATCTAGGTTGCTTCTCTTCTTGATTAGTTTCCATCCGTTGCTTCTTGTCCTGCCCTCAGATGCTTTGGAGAATAGCTTGACTCCCTCTTCTTTGTGGCAGCCCCTCAGATATTGGAACGTTGCTATTATGTCACCTCTAGACCATCTTTTCACTGGACTAGACTAGACTATCCTGTGTCGTGTAATAAAAATAAGAAGCAAAACAAACACACACACACACACACACGAGGGGATGCAAAGGACAAGAGCAGGCTTTGGATTTCTTGCATCCATGCACACACAGACATGTTTGGAGGCCAACATTCTGATTTCACAAAATAAACTTTCGCTTTCCTTTTTTTTAAAAAAAAATGTTGTCAAAAGGAACTCTGCTACTCTGATCCCTGAAGGTCAGTGCCCAGAAAACCACTTTTGATTGCCTTTAAAAATAGACCATGAGATAGAAACATTTTAAACAGTTGTTTAAATAAAATGCTGTGTAGGTTCTGCGTGTTTTTTTTTTTTTGAAATAATGGAAAGAGGTTAGAGGAAATGAATTCCTTGGCACCGGCTTCTAAAAAAAATAATAATAATGAAACCATTCAGGGTGGAAGTGCTCGGAGTGAGTATCCTGATTTAGCACTCATTTGCATATAATTATATATAGCTGGTAAGGGCAATTCTAGGCATGAGGGAAGGACCAGTGCCTGCTCTTGCTTAAGGGTTTTAATTTGTCTCTTTGGGTTCTGAAGGAGAGAAAAAGGAAGAAAACAGAACATTCTACTTTTCCTCGTGGTTAAAAGGCATTACTGCAGAAACAGATGGCCTTCAGCCTGGGTAATGGGAAGAAAACTACCTCATTCATTGGTCCAGTCACTGCGGCTCATCCAAACCACTTTTAGGCTAATTGTGAGCACGAATTTGGATAATCCCAGCTGTCCGGTAACTTGAAAGAAAGCCATGAGGTTGGTCCAGCTGCACCATCTTTATTGACTTTTGGAAACCATTTGCCTTGTGGAATGTCGTTTTGATACCATGCTGGCTTCTGCGCCTTGTCTGTCCAAAATTTAGGATTTCGGAAAAGCTGTTAGTAAGGAGGCAGATGGCAGGGAACCATCTTGTTGTGGCCTGTTGGCCGCCGGTCCCCTCCAGCAGCTGAATCAGATGAAGAGGCGGTTTGGGAGTCAGGGCCCAGCATGAAGGCAATCTGAGAGCTCCAAGGGGGAAGAGGGAATGGAGCTGTCAGAGAGAGACAGAGAGAGAGAGACAGAGCTGGAGCCTGGGCCATCCATCAGCCCTCAGATGGAGAGTCAACAGCCTCCAGATCTGGAGGTGGCTGATGAGGAAGAGAAGGAACATCTGGGTCTAGTGCCTGATGTGCGGATGCACAGACAGCAGAGGAGAGGAGAGCAGTTGAAATCTATGGGCCAGTCCTTGGGACAAAAGAGCCACTGCTGCTAGCGAAGCCCCACCCTAGCTCTGGGGATAAAAGGCAGGGGGCAGAGATGAATAGGCCAGATCTAAGGACCCCATGGGCCAGATCTAGATGAGACTTAAGCTGAGATCTGTGGTAGGAGAAGATCACATGTTTAAACAAAACCCACAACTCCCAGCTTCTATATGCTCTTTTTAACAGTGCATACATCTCGTAAACATATCCTGACTTTTAACCAAAAGCATTTTTAGTCATTCTTTTTAAAAGGGAAGGTTGTGTTTCTCTTCTTCTCTTATACAGCAGCCTTTTTTTCCTTTTTTCCCCCTACCCTTCTCTTGCTGTAGCAGCAGTACATCGTGGCATTTATACTCTGGGGCCCCGGCAAATCTGTTTCTGATGCATCCTGCTGAGGAACTTAATCAAATGGCATTAAAAGGCTCTGTTCTTCCCACACTAATGGAGCTTATCAGATCGGCTGTGAAACTGAAGGGTTTCTACCAGTGGTGAAATCTGAACCGGTTTACTACCAGTTCGGTGGCTGCGCATGCGCTCTGTGTGCCAAATGTGCGCTATGCGTGTGCATGCACAGTGCACACCATATACCAAATGCGAGGTGTGCACATGTGCATGTGCAATGCGTGCCAAAAGGAGGCATGGGAAGGAAGGAAAGTAGAACAGTGTGCGGGGAGGGGGGGGTGAGCTGTGGCCCGCGATCCTTGGAGCCTTTTTAAAAACTTTTTTAAAAGCATTTTTTTACTACCTGTTTGCCCAAATAGGTTGCAAAAAAAAAAAGGCTCTGATGATCGTGCAGCTCAGCTGTGATCGTCAGAGCCTTTTTTTTAACCTTTTAAAAGCATTTTGTACAACCTATTCCTACCATTCGGGCGGGAAAAGCGAGCGAGCCGGAAAGAAGCGGCAAGCGGGTGACTGGGCGATTGAGTGGGCGGGGGCGGGGGCAGGGATTTTTGCTACTGGTTCTCTGAACCACCCAACGCCATCGCTACCAGATCGCCCGATCCGGTCGGAACCGGGAGCATTTCGCCCCTGGTTTCTACTAGGCATCCCTTGATAATAAAGCAAGTAAGACTTGGCTCTCTGCCTGCTTAAATCACGGTCTTGTATCAGTCAAGGCGTTTTTAGTTTAGCCACCGAATTTGGATGTCGTACGAAAAGGGTAATAAAAGTTGTTCTGCAGTTGGATTATATTTTTATTTCAAGGCAGAGCTGCTAATGGGACTTCCTGCCTCGTGTTGCCAAACAGATCTGGTTCATCCATTTTGCTAAGTTAACGCTTTTATTAAATAAATCTCTGGAGTAAGAGCATGGTAAGCCATGAAGCAGAAGTTGCCAGATAACCCCCTTTGGGATTTAAACAACCCATCACTCCAGCAGCACATGTTGTGACTTAATGGGATAGTTAAAGTTCCCCTCGCACATACGTGCTAGTCGTTCCTGACTCTAGGGGGCGGTGCTCATCTCGTTTCAAAGCCGAAGAGCCAGCACTGTCCGAAGATGTCTCCGTGGTCATGTGGCCGGCATGACTCAACACCAAAGGCGCACCGAACACTGTTCCCTTCCCACCAAAGGTGGTCCCTATTTTTTCTACTTGCATTTTTTACGTGCTTTCAAACTGCTAGGTTGGCAGAAGCCGGGACAAGTAACGGGAGCTCACCCCGTTATGCGGCACTAAGGATTTGAACCGCTGAACTGCCGACCTTTCGATTGACAATCTCAAGCGTTTTAGCCACTATGTCCCTTTAATGGAATAACCAACAATAGACCAAAAATAGACCAACAGCCAAAAGAGTCTTTTGATAACGTCTGGTTCAAAGCATCTAAAATCAATGCCCGTCTCATTTAGAAAGTAGGAGATGGTGAGTTCTAGTCCTGCCTTAGACATGAAAGCCAGCTGGGTGACTTCGGGCCGATCCCTCCCTCTCGGCCCAATCCATCTCACAGGGATTTTGTTGTAGGGAAAATAGGAGGAGGAAGCAGTATTAGTGTCAGCCCTAGAGACACGCCTAATAAATCTGTACTTTGAGGAATATGCTTGCCTCAGAGTTTTGAGTCTGTTGGGGATGTTACTTGGAACCCTGACAATTAGGTATGTTTGCTGTCTTGAGTTATTTATCAGCTTAAATAAGACACACAGGGAAACAAAATGTTCTCCTTTTGTTCGTGGCTTGATGAGAAACAAGAACAGTGTGGTTAATAAGCCGCAGCTCATGGTTTAGCATATTGCATGCGGTTCATTGTGGTTTATTCAGTAACAACAGTAGAGTAAACTACAGCTTAATAAGACATCAAACATTTTGTAAGCTTGTAAGGTTTCAAGGGCACATTTGCAACCGTTTCTGGACTTTGTGCTTGAGGTGGGGGAAAAAAATTGAAACTTTGATTTTGGGTTTTCCAGATTAGATTGATTTGTTGTTATAGAAATGACTGGTTTATATTATTATGAAAAAATAAAAAATTGACGTTCCATGTTAATGCTTTATTCTGCAATAGAGGGAGTCGGAAGTCAGCACATTTTTTTTTCTTTTCTCCTTCCCCTCCTGTGTCCTATTTGCTTTTATCTTTTTTTGTATTTTATTCTATGACCTAATAAAATGTTATAATTTTTAAAAAAGGATACGTTTGCATACCATAAAGGCTCAGTGTGTCAGACAAGCTCAATCAGTAGGATGACTTTATACTTGAATGTGTTCATGGAGTTGGGCAGTTTGCTTATTTCACCAACCCAGGGTTCAGTTAACTCTGAATTAGCATGTTGGGTCAAGACGGGCTAACCCTAAGTAAAGGTTCCCCTTGTACCTATGTGCTAGTCGTTCCCGACTCTAGGAGGTGGTGCTCATCTCCGTTTCAAAGGTGAAGAGCCAGCGCTGTCCGAAGACGTCTCTGTGGTCATATGGCCGGCATGACTAAATGCCAAAGGCGCACCGAACGCTGTTACCTTCCCACCAAAGGCGGTCCCTATTTTTCTACTTGCCTTTTTTACGTGCTTTCGAACTGCTAGATTGGCAGAAGCTGGGACAAGTAACGGGAGCTCACTCCATTACACGACTAGGGATTCGAACCGCTGAACTGCCGACCTTTCGATCGACAAGCTCAGCGTTTTAACCAACACATCCCTCTTAGGGCTAACCCTTAAAGTATGTAAATTGATGTTGAGCTTCAAAAGTGTATTATGAAGTTGATCCATTAAACAAGACGGGCTACCCTTATCCACTGAGACACGTTGTGATTTCGTTAGCGTTGGGAGAGTAAATGGCACTGTCCTTGGCCGCTGTTAAGTGAATCACTGCAACTGTTAAGTTAGTAATACAGTTGTTAAGTGAATCTGGTCCCTCCATTGATATTTGCTTGTCGGAAGTTTGCTAAAGTTGATCGCGTGACCCCAGGCCATTGCAACCATCATAAAGATGAGTCGATTGACAAGTGTCTGAATATTGATCAGGTGACCATGGGGATGCTCCAACGGTCGTTAAGTGTGAAAAACGGCAACAAGTCACTTTTTTCAGTGCCGTTGTAATGTGAACGGGTCGCTAAACGGACTGTTGTAAGTTGAGGTCTGCCTATACTAGCTGCGGCATTTGTTTTGCTTGTTTTTGTAGTTGCTTCGAGAATTCCGCTGATCAGAACAGAAGGTTCTATGTCGAATAAAAATAAATAAATAATCCAGCCCTTCGTTGCGTCTTATTCCATGTATTATTCCACCGCCCACTTTGCTGAAATTGGAGCACAGATAAAACGGGACGCCGTTTAATTATAACGAATTTTAGCTTTAATGCAAAAAAACCAAACAGAAACCCTTCGAAATGCAGCACGTTTTACAGTCATCTCCCTGTTTATGTGACATTTTAGCTTAATCGCTTGCAAATTAAAACTTGGAAGGGTAATCGCCTTACACAGATAAACACAGGAACAAGCCGGAGCGTAAACAAAATAAAACCCACAAATGCAACCAAGTATTTTCCCTCCACCCCCTCCCCCATCATGACGTATTACCGATATCCATCACGGCGTTCGTCACTGGTAACAAAACTGCATGAGTCAAGACTCGGAGAAGATCAGCTCCCCTAGGCCAAAGTCGGATTCTCCCGACGGCTCCTGTTTCCTTCTTCGCAAATTAGACGTCAAGATCAAAACCAGCGGAGTGACAAACCCGCCGCTTAGCTGCTCCCCTCCAGCGTCACGACCCTCTCTTGACTTCTGGGCTTAAACGTATTTGCATATAAACACACAAAAGATTTCTACGCGATGAATGAACGTTTGAAATACAACAAAACGAAGGGAACCCCAGCGGCTGCTCTCGCTTACGCCGAAATGCCAAGGCAGGCTGGCGTGCTAGTAGCGGCCGTACCGCGGCTCCTGGAAATACGACCCGTAGCTGCGCTGCGGCCAGCCATGTTGTTGATAGGACGGCTGCCCGTGTTGGTGCTGCTGATAGTTCGTGCCGTAGCCTTTGTCGTGCCACTGCTCGGATCTGTAGCCTCCTGAGTGGTCGTATCGGTGTCCCCTGTTTCGGAATTGCCGTCTGTCCCTGAATCTGTGAAAAAGGGGAAATGCGGCACACAAAGACACAAGATTTATGCTCACAGTTACATCATCTCCGTTATCTATCCCGGCACAGCGCATCCATTTCGAAGAAGGAAAAAAAATACGACAGGTGGAACTTGACTTACAGATAATTGAGCCCGATGTTGATGTTGCTAAGTGGAACATTGGTTAGGTGAGTTTTGCCCCCTTCTTTTACGACCTTTCTTGCCACATCTGTTAAGTGAATCGCTGCAGTTGTTAAGCCGGTGACACGGTTGTTAAATGAAGCCGGGTTCGCCACTGATTTTGCTTGTCGGAAGATCGCAAAAGGGGATCCTGGGACCCCAGGACACTGTGACCATCATAAGTATGAACCGGTTGCCAAGTAATTTTGATCACACGACCGGGGAGGGGATGCTGCAACGGCCATTAAGAAACGTGAAAAACGGTAGTAAATCACATTGTACACATTGAAAGGTCACTAAATGAACTGTTGTCGAGGACTAGCTATATTACAGTCATGCTGAGCGAAATGGGCTTAGTCTATGTAAATGGAGGATTAATTTGTTACATATTTGCGTTCTCCGCAACGTGAAGATGTTGGGTTTCTGTCGTTTAGGACAGGGGTCTCCAACCTTGGCAACTTTAAGCCTGGTAGACTTCAACACCCAGAATCCCCCAGACAGCAAATCTGGCTGAGGAACCCTGGGAGTTGAAGTCCACAAGTCTTAAAGTTGCCAAGGTTGGAGACCCCTGATTTAGGAAATCTTTGGAGAGCGATGAATTTAGAATTTGGACTGAGCCACTTCTTTCCCCCATCAACTAATTTAATCAGCTGTCGCTCTGGGTAGTTCCACTATCATTCTTATTTCTCCCGACTGGAATTGAGGTGGGGCGGGGGGGTTTCTAGTCCTCCTCACTAGGGACACGGTGGCTCAGTGGCTAAGATGCTGAGCTTGTCAATCGAAAACTCGGCAGTTCAGCGGTTCGAATCCCTAGCGCCGCGTAATGGGGTGAGCTCCCGTGACTTGTCCCAGCTTCTGCCAACCTAGCAGTTCGAAAGCAGGTAAAAAAGGCAAGTAGAAAAATAGGGACTACCTTCGATGGGAAGGTAACAGCGTTCCGTGCGCCTTTGGCATTGAGTCATGTGCGAGGGAAACCTTTATCTTTACTTAGTCCTCCCCACCCAGAGTAGACTTCAGTTAACAAAGAAAGGAGACAGTAAAGAAAAAGGGGAATTAGCCCAAGCAGTGATAGGACAAAACTCAACTTCTTTTTCCTGGTTTTGATAAGGAGTCTGGAGGCTAAAACATATGATGAATGATTGAGGGAACTAGGTATGTTCCAATCTAACAAAGAGAAGGGCTAGGGGGTGATACGATAGCAGTCTTCCAGAACTTGAAGGGCTGTCACAAAGAAGAGGGAATCCACTGATTCTGCAAAGCACCTGAGGGGGTAGGGCAAGAAGTAACGCGTGGAATATCATTCAAGAGAGATTGCAAGCTTGAACAAAGGAGAAGTTTCCTGACAGTCAGAGCAATTAATCAGTGCAACAACTTATCTCCAGAAGCTGTGAATTCTCCCAACACTGGAAGTTCTCAAGAAGAGACGAGACTGGAATGCTATAGGATAGTGATGGCTAACCTTTTTGCCATCACGTGCCAGGAGGGGGAACGGAGGTGGTGGCTGCACACGCACGTGCCCACACCCGTAATTCTTTGTGACCCACTCCTGCGCATGCGCGCGTGACCCCCACCCCCACTCCTGGCACGCAATGGCTTGGTAGGCCCATTTTTCTCTCTCACCTGGCTCCAGAGCCTCTCTATGAGTCTGGGGAGGGCGAAAACTGCCTTTCCCATCCCCCCAGAGGCCCTCCGGAGGCCAGAAATGGCCTGTTTACCAACTTCTGGTTGGACAGGAAGTGGCTTTTTTGCTGTCCCCAGCCTTGAGACTCCTAGAGGCTCTGGAGGCTGGGGACAGCAAAAAACATCACTTCCTGTCCAACCGGAAGTTGGTAAACGGGCTGTTTCTGGCCTCCGGAGGGGTGGGAAAGGCAGTTTTTGCCCTCCCCAGACTCATAGAGAGGCTCTGGAGCCAGGTGAGAGAGAAAAACAGGCCTTCCCCACCACCACCCAGGCCCTCTGGAGGCAGGAAACAGCCTGTTTCCCTACTTCTGGTGGGCTCAGAAGGCCCGAAAATCAGCTGACCAGCGCGTGCATGCCCGCCGGAACTGAGCTCACGTGCCCACTGATATGGCTACACGCGCCACCTGTGGCACACGTGCCATAGGTTCACCATCACGGCTTTAGGATCTCCTTTCCTGGGCAGAGGATTGGGCTAGAAGACCTCCAAAGGTCCCTTCCATCTCTATTATTCTACGTTCTTGCCATCTGAAGATAGGCAGAAAAGGCAGTTAAAATTCAAACAAGCTCTGGAGGAGTTGCTGGGAGGGGCTGGTGCATTAATACTGGCAGATCCCAACTTGTCAGGTCTTCTCAACATCTCGGCTCTCTTCACAAGAAAAGCTAGGCTCGCTAACAGACAAAAATGATATAAAACACTGATGAACCTCTGAAGGGCCACGCCTTGCCCGCCCCTGTTCTAGAGAGACAAAGCCAAGAAACAAGTTGTTCTGAAGACTACATGTCACTTCTTGGCTGACATCATCTACACTCCCATGGAGAAAGAAGCCAACATCTAACTTCTTCATATCAATCTAAACTATTTCCGTAGCAATAGTAATAGCAATAGCACTTAAGATTTATATACCGCTTTACAGCCCCCTCTAAATGGTTGACAGAGTCAGCATATTGCCCCCAACAATCTGGATCCTCATTTTACCCACCTTGGAAAGATGGAAGGCTGAATCAACCTTGAGCCATTCAGGATCGAACTGCTGGCAGTCGGCAGAGTTAGCCTGCAATGCTGCATTGTAACCACTGTACCACCATGGCCCTTCCTTCCTTTTTTTTTTAATTTGAATTTATACCCCGCCCTTCTCCGAAGACTCAGGGCGGCTTACATTGTGTAAGGCAATAGTCTCATCCTATTTGTATATTTATATACAAAGTCAACTTATTGCCCCCCCAACAATCTGGGTCCTCATTTTACCTACCTTATAAAGGATGGAAGGCTGAGTCAACCTTGGGCCTGGTGGGACTCAAGCCTGCAGTAATTGTAATTGCAGGCAGCTGTGTGTTAATAACAGGCTGCATTAGCCTGTTGAACCACTTCCCAGCCTTTCCTTCCTTCCTTCCTTCCTTCCTTCCTTCCTTCCTTAGCAATAGCACTTATATACTGCTTCACAGTGCTCTACAGCCCTCTCTAAGTGGTTTACAGAGTCAGCCTATTGCCCCCAACAATCTGTGTCCTCATTTTACTGACCTTGGAAGGATGTAAGGTGGAGTCAACCTTGAGCCGGTCAGGATCAAACTGCTGGCAGTGAGCAGAGTCATTCTAACCACTGCGCCTCCACAGCTCCTTTAACTTAGTGCCCTATTTCTGCTTCAGCTATTCTAAGATGTAGAACACGGATCACTTGCCAAGGATATATTGCCCTTTCTGTGTTTGTCTCTCCCTGCTTGTCCTAGGTTTTTGTTTTTTTGCCTGGTCTCGCTACAGTCCACTTTCCCTAACACCCTGAGATTCTGTATGAGCATCACAGCAGGCAGTCTAAAACCCAGCGTTTTCTACTGTTTTGCAAATGCCAACCGCCAATTTTAAGTTCAAGCTAATGGCAGAGGCAGAATCTAAAGCCAGGAGGAATAGGATCCAAAGATGTCTGCGAGGGGTAACATTTTAAGTGCCCTGGGGGGGAAGGAGCAGAAAAGTGCATATTTAGCAGTTACCAAGAATCACAAATAATGAAGATCACTATTGGTGACCATACCACAAAAAAAGATGTTGAGACTTTGGAAAAAGTTCAGAGAAGAGCAACTCAGACAATCAAAGGCCCGGAGACTAAACCATTTGAAGAACAGCTGCAGATTTTGGGTCTGGCTAGTCTAAAGAAAAGAAGAATTAGAGGTGACCTGATAACAGTCTTTTAGTATTTGAGGGACTGCCACAAAGAAAGGGACGTCATATTATTCTCCAAAGTACCAGAGGGCAGGACTGTTATGGTCTACCAGCAGCCTGCGGAGCTGGCAGTGGAGTCGGAAGGTGAGGAGGCTGGGGAGGACAATAGGCCAGTCCTGGGGAAGGCCCGGATGAGGGTTCTGTGTCAGAGGCAGAGATGGGGCCAGGGCCATCTGGAAGTGATGTGCAGACTACAGAGCCTCCAGAGGTGGACAGCAGAGAGCAGAGTAACAGGAGGAGCCTGTTCCTAGTGGACGCATGCGAAGAGTTGCCAGAAGGCAAGAGCAGCTAAAGCAAAAAGGATGACTTGGGAGTAAGGCCAGGAGATGATTGGCCCCTCCCATAAGGCTTAAAAGACCAGCAACAGCTCTTGGACTCTTTGTAGGAAAGCAACATTGCTAAATCTGTTTTTAGTCAGTGTCTCGTTTCTGAACTTTGTGGGGCTTTGCCAAGAAAGGCCTTTGGCAGGGTGCCAAAGAAGATAAAGGTTTGTGATAAGGCCAAAGGACTTTTTCTGAATGGCTTGTTTTGAAATTAATTTGGACTAAGCTGAGAATGAAGTAATTCTCGGCTGTTCTAATAAAATATGTTTGTTTAGGACTGATTGTGTCTGTAATAACTATTTGGGCCTAGGTCACAAGGACAAGAAACAATAGTTGGAAACTGATCAAAGAGAGAAACAACCTGGAATTAAGGAGAAACTTGCTAACAGTTAGGACAATTAACCGGTGGAACAGCTTGCTACCAGAAGTTGTGGGTGCTCCATTACTGGAGGTTTTTAAGAAGAAACTGGACAGTCACTTGTCTGAGATTGTATAGGTTCTCCTGCTTGAGCAGGGGGCTGGACTAGAAGACCTCCAAGGTCCCTTCCATCTCTATTCTAGTCTAAAAAAGATAAACACGATTATTTAAAAATGAGTATAGGTGCTGTTTTTTTGACTATCAGGAAAAAAAAATACTCTGTTGCTCAGCACAATTCTCTCTCTCTCTCTCTCTCTTTTTTTTGGTAAATAACCATGCCAAGCTATTTGGCAGGTCAGCTATTTGGCTATTTGACTGGAATTCTTGTCTCTGCCAAAAAACATCCTACTTCACCACCAGTAAACAATTGGGTGCCATGTTTTCAAAAGTTTCAGTTCATTGCTCTTAGCCTGAAAAGCTCCTCGCTTTGCATCAGTTGTGACGCTGCAGGCAATGTCAGTTAAAGAAAGGTTTCAAGTCTCAAAGGTGGGGGGCGGTTTTGGGGGGGGGAGGAAAGCCAACTGGACTGAGTTTTTTTTAGGAAGAAGACAATGACATTTTATTTCCCCATCCAGGAAGCTTCATCAGTTCTACTGGATGGTGGGGGAGATGGAAGGACGGGTACTGACAGTTGAGATTAGTTGGGAAGGGGGTGGGTGGGATCAGGGGTGAAATCCAGCAGGTTCTGACAGGTTCTGGAGAACCGGTAGCGGAAATTTCAAGCAGTTCGGAGAACAGGCAAACACCAACTCTGGCTGGCCTCAGAGTGGGGAGGGAATGGAGATTTTGCAATATCCTTCCAACTGGAATGGGGTGGGAATGGGGATTTTGCAATATCCTTCCCACTGGAGTGGAGTGGGAATGGAGATTTTGCAATATCCTTCCCCCAGGAGTGGAGTGGGAATGGGGATTTTGCAATAACCTTCCCCCAGGAGTGGGGTGGAATTGGGGATTTTGCAACATCCTTCCCCCAGGAGTGGGGTGGGAATGGGGATTTTGCAGTATCCTTCCCCCAGGAGTGGGGTGGGAATGGAGATTTTGCAGTATCCTTTCCCCTGCCACGCCCACCAAGCTACGCCCACAGAACTGGCAGTAAAAAAAATTGGATTTCACCCCTGGGAGAGATGGATGGTGTGTGTCGGGGGAAATGGAAAGATTGCCTTCCTTTGCAGTCATCTGGGTTTTCACGCTCTGCGACCTTCAGGGTGGCCTGAATCAGAGATGTGGAATCTTCTTGAAACAGCCAAAAGGACCGACATTGCAAACTGGGGTCCCTGACTTTCAACAGTTCATTTAGTGACCATTCGGAGTGGCAAGATCACTGAAAAAAGGGACTTGTCAACGTTCCTCACACAACCATTACAGCATCCCCACGTGATCCAAATTCAGACCAACTCACATTTATGACGGTTGCCGTGTCCCGGGAGTCCCCCTTCGCAATCTTCTGACAAGCAAAAGTCAATGGGAAATCCCGACTCATTTAACACTCATTGTTTACTAATTTGACAAGCGCAGTGATCCACTTAACAACGGTGTCAAGGAAGGTCGTAAAATGAGGGGGGGGGAACTCACTTAACGGACGTCTCACTGAGCAACAAAAGTCTTGGGCTCAATTGTGGTCTCAAGTCGAGGACCACCTGTACAGTGTCTACATTTTTTCCCACCCATATAATAAAAACTTTTTTTAAAAAAAAAAGAAAAAAAGCAGCTGTAATACCGATCTCTGTATCGCTGGTTATCGCCCGATCTATTTCGCCAGTCTTCTACTAAGGGTGGCGGATCAGCGGGACGTTGAACATACTTCTGATACTCCTCATCTTGGGAAGTAAATCGATGGGCAAACTTATTTTCGTAATTCTGGAGGATCTCCGACACAGACGGCACACTCGGGTCTCTGAAAGTTCAAAAAGGATCTCATGAAACGTCCGTAAAAGTTAAGACATTAAAGTTACCGACAAACTGGGTTTGCAAGATGTCCTTTGAAATAAGGGGGCATCCCTGGCCTGCTCTCGAGTTGCCATAGGCCAGTGGGGGATGGGAAACCGGCAAAATGGCACAGCAGCCAAAGACAGATACACATTCCATGCTTATCTCACTCAAGGCTGTATCCCAGGGTTACCTACAGCAGCTGAGGAGAGTGACTCTACAACCCGGGGAAATTGCTCCATTGGTGAATGTGATTGATGACACACCCTGGGGGGGAGGGGGGGAAACAGGGTCATAATTGGAGTGTAAATTACGAAGGGTCAGAGCTGACTTCACTTGGGAACATGTCTACTTAAAGCTCCTAATAAATAACTGGATTTCTTTTGAAGCTTGGCTTGAGACTCATGATTTAACTGTTGGAACCCTGACAGGGGTATTTTTATGGAAGAAGGGGACATAAACACAATCAATAAATATGCATTCAGTTAGCCCTCGACATACGGACATAGAACCATGAATGGGATGATCCAAGCGAGGGAGAGGAGGCACGTCTTGTTGAGCCCATTTGGGATGAGTTTGACCCTGTGGCTCCCGAGGACGTCGACAGGTTGTTGGGGAGGCTGCACGGCACGACATGTTTACTGGACCCGTGTCCTTCCTGGCTGGTACTGGCCACTCAGGCGGTGACACGAGGCTGGCTCCAGAGGATTATCAACGCTTCTTTGTTGGAAGGGGTTTTCCCTGCCGCCTTGAAAGAGGCGGTGGTGAGACCCCTCCTTAAGAAGCCCTCCCTGGACCCAGCTATTTTAGGTAATTATCGTCCAGTCTCCAACCTTCGCTTTGTTGCGAAGGTTGTAGAGAGTGCCGTGGCGCGACAGCTACCCCAATACCTGGATGAAGACGTCTATCTAGACCCGTTCCAGTCCGGCTTCCGACCCGGATACAGCACGGAGACAGCTTTGGTCGCATTGGTAGATGATCTCTGGAGGGCTAGGGACAGGGTTATTCCTCTGCCCTGGTCCTATTAGACCTCTCAGCGGCGTTCGATACCATCGACCATGGTATCCTGCTGCACCGGTTGGGGGATTGGGAGTGGGAGGCACCGATATCGGTGGTTCTCCTCCTATCTCTCCGACCGGTCGCAGACGGTGTTGACAGGGGGCAGAGGTCACCGCGAGGGGCCTCACTTGTGGGGTCCCTCAGGGTCGATTCTCTCGCCTGCTGTTCAACATCTACATGAAGCCGCTGGGTGAGATCATCAGTGGTTTCGGGGTGAGATACCAGCAGTACGCTGATGATACCCAGCTGTACTTTTCCACCCCGGGCCACCCCAATGAATTTGTTGAAGTGCTGTCCCGGTGTTTGGAAGCCGTCACGGGTCTGGATGGGGAGAAACAGGCTCAAGCTTAATCCCTCCAAGACGGAGTGGCTGTGGATGCCGGCATCCCGATTCAGTCAGCTGCAGCCGCAGCTGGCTGTTGGAGGCGAATTATTGGCCCCAAAGGATAGGGTGCGCAACTTAGGTGTCCTCCTGGATGATCGGCTGTCGTTTGAAGATCATCTGACGGCCGTCTCCAGGAGGGCCTTCCACCAGGTTCGCCTGGTTCGGCAGTTGCGCCCCTTCCTTGATCGAGATGCCTTATGCACAGTCACTCATGCGCTCGTTACCTCTCGCTTGGATTACTGTAATGCTCTCACATGGGGCTCCCTTGAAGTGCACTCGGAGGCTCCAGTTAGTCCAGAATGCAGCTGCGCGGGTGATAGAGGGAGCTACTCGTAGCTCCCATGTAACACCGCTCCTGCGCAGACTGCACTGGCTGCCTGTGGCCTTCCGAGTGCACTTTAAGGTGTTGGTTACGACCTTTAAAGCGCTCCATGGCTTAGGACCTGGGTACTTACGGGACCGCCTGCTGTTACCACATGCCTCCCACCGACCCGTACGCTCCCATAGAGAGGGACTTCTCAGGGTGCCGTCCGCCAAACAATGTCGGCTGGCGGCCCCCAGGGGAAGGGCCTTCTCTGTGGGGGCTCCCACACTCTGGAACGAGCTTCCCCCAGGTCTACGTCAAATACCTGACCTTGGACATTCCGTCATGAACTAAAGACACATCTCTTTATTCGGGCTGGCCTAAATTGGATTTTAATGGGAAATTTTATTAATTTTAAACGTGGTTTTTAGTTTATGGTAATTTAATTTCAGGCTAATTTTAAATAAGTTTTTTAAATGATATTTTAACTTGTATATTTGTATTGCTGGTTTTATCTTGCCTGTACACCGCCCTGAGTCCTTCGGGAGAAGGGCGGTATAAAAATCAAATAAAATAAATAAATAAATAAATAAAATAAATGAAGGAGTCCAAAATTTATGTTGCTACCGTGTTTCCCTGAAAATAAGCCCTCCCTGAAAATATTTAAACGCATGCGCAGCCGGTCCCTGGCATTTCCTCTGGTTACGGCTAGGGAGACAGAGCTGGAAATCAGGTAAGACGGCAAGAGGAGCCCCGTCTTGCTCCACGCGCCCCCAAATAATAAGACCTCACCAAAAATAAGGCCAAGCACTTATTTCAGGGTTCAAAAAAATATAAAGCAGGGTCTTATTTTCAGGGAAACACGGTAAGTGAGACATTTGTTAAGTGAGCTTTTGCCCCGTTTTGCAACTTTTCTTGCCACATCTGTTAAGGGAATCACTGCGGTTGTTAAAATTAGTAACACGGTTGTTAAGTGAATCTGGTTTCCCCGTGGACTTTCTTTGTCAAAAGGTCGCAAAAGGGGATCACGTGACCCCCCCCCAAAGAGAGACAGCAACCGTCATAAATGCGAGTCAGCTGTCAAGCATCCGAATGTACATCATGTGACCGTGGGGGATGCTGCAGCTGTCATAAGTTGTCAGGCTGCCTCCGATTATATTTAGGAAAGAAGACACCTTGACTTCATTTGCAAATAAAGAAAAGTACTTTTACTAAATACATCATGACTGCAGCAGTATAAAGTTGGATCTGAGACAAAATACGGCTAACATTCCATATCCCATCGTTTAGTCCCTCCTCCCCCCAAGAGGTCAGCAGGTCTGGTCCAATGCCAGCTCGTTCTTGGCCCCCGTGGTAATCTTCTTCCGCAGGTCTCTGGCTGTAAATCATCTCAGGAATGCAATGTCCGTTGAAAGTCCGTGCTCTAACATTCCTGTTGAATTCAAACTATCAATCTCCCCTCCCCTTTATCTCATGTCAGACAACACTCTTAAAGGGCCCTCTCTACTTAAACTGAATCCATGAGCTATTTACATTACACATAAAAACCCCATTGCAATCTAACTACTGAATATAAAGAGTACAGAAGGGTGTGAGGATTGGAGTGGAGGCTGACATAAGTGGTCGTAAATCACCTTTTTCAGTCCCGTTGTAACTCTGAACGGTCTCCAAGCTAACTCTTGTAAGTAGAGGACTATCTGTATAGAGCTGAGGAAAATGGCTCTCTCAGACCTGGCGGAAAAACTGCTCATTTTTGAAGCTGGATAACTTCTAAAATCACACAGAATTAAAAACTGTACCATCTCTGATCCATCAGGCTGGATTAAGCTCTCCAGCCATGTTATTCACCCTATCAATCTTCCGAGTATTTTATCTGCTTTTCTTACAGCCAATATACAGTGTACAGTTTTGTTCTGGCTGAGGTAAAGCAGGCTTGGCAAGTAGTCGCAGGGTTTCGGTCTCCTGAAAGCCTGATTGATTCGAAGTAGAACTGGGATAGGAAGGAAAAAAACAACAACAACCCCAAACACCCACACAGTCTAAAATGTATTTCTGTGCTTCGAGTCACAGGGAGTCGGTGACACGTTTGACATTTACTCTTCTGCAGCTTTCAACAATGTGAAAGGATTTCACCAATTGTGGGCAGGCTATTTATGCAACTGCTATAGAAAGATTTTCCTAGAGAATAAGGTTACTATCCCAGTTTGTGACCAACAGGGTTGCAACCCAACAAGAAAAACACAGACTTCAGAGGATAATTAGAACTGCAGAAAAAACAATGGCTACCAACCTGCCTTCCATTGAGGACCTGTATACTGCACGAATCAAGAAGAGGGCCGTGAAAATATTTGCAGATCCTTCGCATCCTGGACATAAACTGTTTCAACCCCTACCCTCAAAACGACGTTATAGAGCACTGCACACCAGAACAACTAGACACAAGAACAGTTTTTTCCCGAAGGCCATCACTCTGCTAAACAAATAATTCCATCAACACTGTCAAACTATTTACTGAATCTGCACTACTATTAATCTTCTCATCGTTCCCATCACCAATCTCTTTCCACTTATGACTGTATGACTGTAACTTTGTTGCTGGCAATCCTTATGATTTATATTGATATATTGACCATCAATTGTGTTGTAAATGTTGTACCTTGATGAACGTATCTTTTCTTTTATGTACACTGAGAGCATATGCACCAAGACAAATTCCTTGTGTGTCCAATCACACTTGGCCAATAAAAAAAAAAATTCTATTCTAATCTCTAGGTTATTTCTAAAGCGTGGTTTGATCATTCGGCTGTTTTTAGCTTTTTTTTTTTTTTTTTTGCAATCTTGTAAACTCATCCTCAGGATAAATTTCCAAGGTAAGCTAATACACCTCAAATACATTTTTGGCTGAGGGCTCCTTGAGCTCTCGGAGCTCGCTTGTTTTCTTGTAGACATTTCTGTTCTGACCTTGGCTCCCCCTTAGAAAAGGAAGGAAGCAGGAATTGGTCCTGGCAAAACCTCTTTTATTTACGTGACGGTGAATTACTTTCATTCACAGTCAGCAAGGTTTGGCCAAACAGTTTTTCAAAGGAATATTTCTCCATACACCTTATCTCGCTTGGCAAACTGCCATGTAATTTGTTTCCAAACGCAGAGTAAGGCAAAACTTGGCACAGAGTCTCTTAAGAGTCACGAACAAAACTTTCCACTCTTGAAACTACCGAACTAAAGAATTGTTTCCTGCAAAAGCCCCCTTCCCGTTCGCTCTTCTTTTGTTTCCTATCATCTCCAAGGTGTGGCTTTACTCCTGAGTCGACCCTGCTTTCTGAGTTTTTCTTGTCTTCTGGCAGCTCTGCGCATGCGCACACTGGGAACGGGTGCCAGCTGTTCCTCTGCCTCGCTGCTGTCTATCTCCCTTTCTGCCTCCGACGCAGAGCCCTCATCTGAGCTTTCCCCAGCCCATGTTCCTCCCCAACCTCCTCCTTGTCTGACTCTGCAGCCAACTCTGCTGGCCGCTGGTGGGTCACAACAATTTCATTACCCAAACTGGGTAGTATCATCAGTGCTCGTAAGGAGTACTGTTTGTGTTGTGCCTCGTCCTCCCTCCTCTCCTCAGCCGGACCCCTCCCGTCTCCACCCGAGTTTGATAATGAAAATGAATGGCCTGTCATGCCTCCAGCCCCGGCCCTGGCCCCATGCCCAGAGAGGATGTCAGGAGTGAACAGACAAGCCCGATAAACTTCACTCCTACAGCATGTGAGCAGGAAGCCAGCCACGTGCTGGAATTACTGACAGCAGATCCAGCTGAAGATCCAGAATTCAAAGTGGGAGGATCCTCGCTTCCGGAGATCTGAGAGGAGACGCCAGCAGAAGGAAGGGAGGGGCAGGCCTGGATAAATGCTGAGTCATGGAGCCACACCCCACAGCCTATATAAAGGACCTGCTTTTGGCATTCCAACCTTGAGTCAAGCAAAGTCTTATCTAGTTTGCTGATATCGGACCCTATCGCTGAAGTCACACCTTGGACTCCTGCCTGCCCTGATAAACCTCGAAGGAATTTGGCAAGCTGCAGAGGCTTCGTTGCCACGTTTGATACGGACTTCCTTGACCCGGTCGTCGGAGGGGGAGGGGGACACGATGATAGTTTGCTGTCAGTTTCTATTCTGGTATATTGCCTATCTATGTGGGTGGGGATGGACCAGCAGTCAAGACACCAGAATAGAAACTGACAGCAAACTGCACTCCTTACTAGCACTAATGATGTTACCTAGTTGGGTAATGAAACGTCTACAAGAAAACTACCAAGCTCAGAGATTACCAAGGACCCCACATTTCAACCCTGAGCTACAAATATTCTCCTTTATTGGTACATTTTGGTTGGTATTCATGCAGATATATTTATTGCATGTTTGCTTATTCATGTATTCATTTATATCGCACCTTTATTTTTTTACAAAGAAGTCGGCAAACCTATCCAACACACTTTCCTCCTCCTATTTTTCCCAAAACAACAACCCTGTGAGGTTTGTTGGGCTGAGAGAGCGAGAGGGAGAGAGAAGGGGGGACTTGGTTCAAAGTCACCTAGCTGGCTTTGCATGCCTAAGGCAGGACTAGAACTCAAAGCCTCTTGCTTTCTAACCTGGTGCCTCAACCACTAGACTGATAGGCCTAAAGTTACTTGTCTGGTTGTACCCATATATTGAACTTATCTACCTCAATCTTAAACCATTAATCTGTTTGCAAAGCTAAATTATATTAGTTTATTCAAAAACCATGGATAAATAAGCCATCAGGCATCCATAAACATCTACAGCTGTTTACAGTTTTATTAACATTACCATTTATATAAAGGTTTTTTCAATTTTCCTGTATGGAAACCCTGTTTTCTTAAAAAGACAGCATTTGGAGAGCAGCTTACAATTAAAATGATTTTTTTTTAAAAAGTAACTGAAATGTATAAACAGGGACAGGAAAGCAATAGCCATTGTGGTAAACATATTAGAGGTACTATAAATAAATCAAGTTGTTATTATACCAATTATACAGATCAGAATATAGCAAATACTCTGCTGCAGCCAATTCAATTACTGTAAATTGTCTTTCTAATCTTAGACATAATATTTGGTCTCTTGCCTTTACGCACTTGAACAAACAGAGTAACACGGGCAGATAAACTTTTATAAATTCTCATCATACTGCATCTGTAAACCATTAACATAGGTAACAAGACATAATCACATTTTTATCAGGGAAAATGTAGAAAGGATTTACATGTTGATCTATAAAGCTATTTCAGGATGATATCCACAAAAACAAATATTTTTAATCCTGAAACATACAAACACAGACATTTAGGATAAATGGACCTTAACTGCTGTGGAGCGAGCTATATTTAGGCTTTATGGCTTGTTCTGCATTCTGTTATCTTGGTTTGGGGCTCTGCATAATTATGACTCCCCACAGTCATCCAACAAAATTTTAAGATAAGGAGAATGTTAACAGACAGACCTGTTCATCCAGTCTTCAACTATAGGAGGTGGATTGGCAGAACACTGCAGGTATTTTTGGTATTCCTTATCCTCTGTAGTGTATCGATGAGCAAACATACTTTGATAATTCTGAACAATCTCAGTGGTAGAAGCCATTCTGGAATTTCTGAAAATATATATATATATATATATATGTATAAAATCCCACCATCTGTTATTTCCTGAAAACAAAACACCTGTGTAAATGTTAAATTTGATATTGTCGACAATCTGGCCCTACAAAACCAATTCAACATAACAAAGCTTCTCTTTTCTATATTAAGTGACAGCTGTCCTTTAAGGACTGTGAGCCCATAAAACATGTACTGTGTTTCTCCCAAAATAAGACTGGGTCTTATATTAATTTTTCCTCCAAAAGATGCATTATGGCTTGTTTTCCAATTAGGGCTTATTTTGGGGTAAATACAGTACTAAATGCTTCTGTCTGTTGACCATCTTAACTGGGGCTTATTTTTTTGGTTAGGGCTTATATTACGAGCATCCTGAAAAATCATGCTGGGGCTTATTTTCCAATTGGGTCTTATTTTTGGGGAAACAGGGTAATTACTCTGAAAGAGTAACTAATGAAACACACTATTTTGTTTCAAAAAAGAGCAGATCAAACAGTACAATATTGTTTAACTACCCTTGTACATCATCTTCAGACACATTGTCTCAAGGAGGTATCAAGACAATCTTTAAAAGACATTGCAGAAAGTAAATTATCAAATTGTCATAGCTGTCCAACAAAAGGCATTGAAAGTAACAGTCAACCCGAAGGGGGAAAAAAAGTTTGAATAAAAGCAGAGAAGAAATGGAATAGAATACTCGGGCTCAAAGAAACGCAGCTTCTGAGCCCACACAAAATACTCCATTTCCCCTTCAACTATAGCCATGGAGAAATTTCTTGAGGTCTGGTGCCTTGGGGATGAGTTTACTGGAAGCCCCTTCATTTCTAAGTAAATCTGATCAGGACCAAAATTCAGAAGGGCAGGGGAAATATTTACAGTCGCTCACAAAGAGAGCAGGAAGTCAAGCCATCCTCCCCCTCTCATTGCAAATATCCAGCATTTTCTATTTTAAAAGGATGCATTGATCTAGGGATAGTAGTTAGGCTAGAGATCAGAAGAACGTGACTTGGCAGTCCTCCTGCCTTGGGGACGAAGCCAGCTGGGTGACTTTGGGCCAGTCACTCCCACTCAGCCCTAGAAAGAAAGCAAGGGTAAACCAATTTCCAAAAAAAACCAAAACACTTTGTCACGAAACGGCAGGGAATAGTCAAAAGCAGACTTGAAGGCATGCACCCAACACTCACACTCATATACAACTTACGGGGTCTCTAGCCATAAAAAAAAATTCCTGTTACAAGTATAATTCTGGGAAAAGCTTTGACGGCTACTAAACCTTAGGGATATTTATATTTATATTTCCTGCCTAAGCAGGGGGTTGGACTAGAAGACCTCCAAGGTCCCTTCCAACTCCGTTATTCTATTCTATTCTAAATTGTTCTCCATAGCCCCAGAGGGCAGGGCAAGAAACAATGGATGGAAACTAAACAGAGAGAAGCAACCCAGAACTAAGGAGAAATTTCTTAATGGTGAGGACAATTAACCGGTGGAACGGCTTGCCACCAGAAACTGTGGGTGCTCCATCACTGGAGGCTTTTAAGAAGAGGCTGGACAGTCACTTGTCTGAAGTGGTATAGATTCTCCTGCTTGAGCAAGGGACTGGACTAGAAGACCTCCAAGGTCCCTTCCAGCTCTATTCTAGTCTAAAATCATTGCAATTTCTGCCATCATCAGAGGCAACCGGGCTCTTTAAAACAACTGCAAAGGAAGAGATAAGGCAGCAGGCGGTTGCCTTCCTGTCTTTTGCTTCCCCCCCTCCCCCAAGACCCGGAGCTACTGCTGTAGATCCAGAAATTACACAACGGGGTTGTCATCATCACACAATGACACAACGAGTCACCCGTATGTGGGTGGGGGTGGATAGTAGGATCAGAGGGAGGGGAAAAAGAAAGCCAGCCTGAGCTGATCCAGATCCCGCTTCCACCCTGCCCTTCTCCCCCTCCAAACGCTCCTGGGGGGAGGGAGGGAAGGGGGGGGGGCAGCTGCAGAATCCTTGCAAGATCCAGAGGACTAGCTCCTTGGCGCAAAAAATCAAAACAATCCAGGGGGAAAAAACAAAACAAAAGGGGACTCCAGTGAACGCCCGGAAGGCCGTTTTTAAAGCCCCACCCCATGCTTTAAAATAAGCAATTATTATTATTATTATTAATAATATTATCATCATTGCAGCTTATTACCCACAAAGCGAGGCAAAGGGAAGAGATGCCCCCTCGCCTTCAATCCAATGCCGGGCCCCGCCTCCTTTCCGCCCGTTCCTTCCCGGACTTCCGGTCCCGCTTGGCCCCGCCTCCTGGAGGGCCGGCCCCGAGGCCGTGGGTGGGCGGGGCGGATCGGTGGGCGGGGCTTCAGCGCAGTATAAAAAGCAGGCTTCTCGCGCGAGCGTCTCATTCGGGTGGAGTCTGAACCAGGGGCGGGTGTGGCGTTTAGTTGTTTTTTTTGCTTTCTTTCCCTTTTAAGTTTGACGGGTTAAGTCTCAGTTCCAGCGGGGAGAGATGAAAGCAAGGTTTCTGTTTTAGGCCACGGAGGAGTTAATTCCCTCAGCCCGCTGAGCAAGTCAGCTTCCTAAAAGTTGCAGGAATTTTGCCTGTAACTTTTTTTAACTGGAGTTTCTCCTATGGCAACTCCCCTTAAAATTAGAGAAAGGACAGCAATGCCCTCTGAGAAGGCGGGCTGACTGGCAGGAGCAGCTCTAAGCTACAGCTGAGTCTTTGGCACTGGTCCTGGGGTGCTTCTGAAAAGACTTCTGAAAAGTGTAATAAAAAAACGGGGGGGGGGCAGCAGTAAGTTTATGAGCCAGTGCATTCAGGGAAGGCTTGACACATAGAATAACAGAGTTGGACGGGACCTTGGAGGTCTTCTAGTCCAACCCCCTGCTTAGGAAGGAAACCCTACACCAGTTCAGACAAATCTTCTTAAAAACTTGCAGTGTTGGAGCATTCACAACTTCTGGAGGCAAGTGGTTCCACTGATTAATTGTTCTAACTGTCAGGAAATTCCTCCTTAGTTCTAAGTTGCTTCTCTCCTTGATTAGAATAGAATAGAATAGAATAGAATTTTATTGGCCAAGTGTGATTGGACACACAAGGAATTTGTCTTGGTGCAGATGCTCTCAGTGTACATAAAAGAAAAGATACGTTCATCAAGGTACAACATTTACAACACATTAGTTTCCACCCATTGCTTCTTGTCCTGCCTTCAGGTGCTTTAGAGAATAGCTTGACTCCCTCTTCTTTGTGGCAGCCTCTGAGATATTGGAAGACTGCTATCATGTCTCCCCTAGTCCTTCTTTTCATTAAAGAAGACATACCCAGTTCCTGCAACCGGTCTTCATATTTACCCTCGTTTTAGCCTCCAGTCCCCTAATCATCTTTGCTGTTCTTCTCTGCACTCTTTCTAGAGTTTCGACATCTTATTTACATCGTGGCGACCATCGTGCCACCATTCTGGCAGCTGCTGCACACAACTGGCTCATATTTAAATGACTGTCCACTACGGCTCCAAGATCCCTCTCACAGTGACTACTACTGAGCAAGGTACCACATATTTTGCATCTGGTGCATTTTGTTTCTCTTGCCTAAATGTAGGCAAGAGAAACAACTAGACATGAACAACATCTACATACTGTGCAAAAGAGACAAGAAGGCAAAAAGGGAACTACAGCAACAAAACGGTTCTTCACCAGCAGTCAACCTATCCAGATGAGCGTGGATGAACTCCCAAGATGAACATCGGATCTACAGTCAAGAAGTCGACAATTCCTCAGCCAAGGAGTAGCCAAACAAGGTAACAGTAATCAGCCTAATCAAAGAGCTTCTAAGATTGCAGCCCCAAACACTGATTGGGTAAACCACCAGAATATAAACTGAAAGGCTCTCTGGTGGCTCAACAGACTAAGCAGTCTGTTATTAACACAGCTGCTTGCAATTATTGCAAGTTCAAGTCCCACCACGCCCAAACCCACCAGACTCAGCCTTCCATCCTTTATAAGGTAGGTAAAATGAGGACCCAGATTGTTGGGGGCAATAAAAGTTGACTTTGTATATAATATACAAATGGATGAAGACTATTGCTTAACACATTGTAAGCCGCCCTGAGTCTTCAGAGAAGGGCGGGATATAAATTCAAATAATTTAAAAAAAAAAGCAAATCCCACTCCTTACTAGCACGGATGATGTTACCTAGTTTGGGTGATGAAACGTCCACAAGAAAGTAACTAAGCTCGGAGCGCCTCAAAGACCCCCTCATGTCCTAGGACTGGACGCCAAACACAGTAAAAATGCTAACAACAATCTGAGGATAAATCCTTGGAAGTCTTGGCTCCATACAGGTAGTCCTCAGTCTAGGGTCACGATTGAGCCCCAGATTTCTGTTACTAAGTGAGACATTTGTTCAGTGAGCATTGGCTCATTTTTTACGACCTCTCTTGCCATGTTTGTTAAGTGAATCCCTGCAGTTGCTAAGTGAATTTGGCTTCTCGGCTGACTTCGCTTGTCAGAAGGTTGCCAAAGGGAATCGCATGGCCCGGGGCCAATGCCACCGTCATAAATATGAGTCAGTTGCCAAGCATCTGAATTTTAGTCATGTGACCTTTCAGGATGCTGCAACAAATGTCTCACTTAGTAACAGAAATCTGGGGCTCAATCGTGACCCTAGACTGAGGACTACCTGTATGGAGCCAACGGTTGTAAAACAATGGTCATAAGTCCCTTTTTTCAATGCCATCCTAACTTTGAACGGTCACTAAACGAACTGTCGTAAATCGTGAACTACCTGGATTAAGTTTTACTCTCAGAACAGCTTTTAGGCTTCAGTGTTCTCCTTACCAGGTAACTCTGTCTGGAATCAATATTTTTCATCATCGCACAATTGAAATTATGTCTAGAGACTGGGAATGTTACAATACCTTTTAAATAAACACTTTAAAACAAACAAACAAAAAAATTCCCAGTCCATGATGGACTGAATTTCCAAAACAATGCCTATTAGAAGAGCCTTTTTTAACCCTGACCTTTAAATGTTAACTGCTTGTGTTTTTTTAAAGTTGTTTTTATGTTGAAGAGCAGACATTGTTAAAATGCATGTCCTTGTGTCTAGCTGTTTTGGTGTTCAGTAAAACAATTAATGTCCAGGATGTGAGAGGTCTGTAGATATTTTCACAGCCCACTTTTTGACTCCTGCAGTATTGAGATGGGATTAACTCTTCTGTAATTGTATAATTCTTCCCTTCCCTCTACTTTCTTAATAGTACCTGTTTCCTCCCTTATAGTGATAATAATTTTCCAATTATTTTAATTTTATTAAGTTGGCATATCATTTCCCCACATAGTGCTTTGAACTAGGAAACATGGAGAACCTATTAGTTGATCAAGAACTCTAATTCAGATCACTCCAGATTGCAATATTCTTATTCTTGAAGATTTGCGTACATTTTTTTGGGTTTGACTTTATCATGGTATAACTGATGTCAGTTACGTTGTGATAAAATCAAATCCCAAAAAGGGAATTCTTGGAATCTTGGCCACCCAGACAAATTATCCATCAATAGACAGATAAATTAAATTGAAAAACCATTCAAAAGTGGTAATAAAAAGTTAATGCTGTAGGCTACTGGAGAAGATGTGATCTGATCTTCTTGTTTCTTCTTAGCTGTTTTATTTCCTCCTTTGAATGGTGTGTAAATCTGCTTTATCTCTCTGTTTCTGTAGATGGCTAATTTGTCTGGGTGTCACGCTTCTAGGAATTCTCTAATGTTCTTGGATTTAGCTTGGTCCAGAATACAAAAAAGGGCCGGAATAGCTCAGGCTGTAAGGAGCCTGTTATTAGAACACAATAGCCTGCAATTACTGCAGGTTCAAGCCCGGCCCAAGGTTGACTCAGCCTTCCATCCTTTATAAGGTAGGTAAAATGAGGACCCAGATTGTTGGGGGGGCAATAAGTTGACTTTGTAAATATACAAATAGAATGAGACTATTGCCTTATAAACTGTAAGCCGCCCTGAGTCTTCGGAGAAGGGCGGGATATAAATGTAAATAAAAAAAAATAATACTCATATTTCCTCAGCTGTAACTATGGTTGCAACCGTGTTGTGAACTTAAGAAATCCTCATGACTTCTGATTGCTTGTTGGAGTTCATGGAAGTTCTGTGCTGGCCCTAGCTATGTTTCCTGGTAAAATACATGGGAAAATCCCACTGGGGGAGGGGGGGGCCAAACCCACTTAGGGTTAGAGTTAGGTCTCCATGAATTTGGAGAACAAAATGGATATTGCCAATGGTTTCATAGCACATTGGTATGCTTATTTACCCTATCTATATTTCCTGGTAAAATTTCATGGAATATTACTGATTTGTTCAATTTCTTCTTTTTTAAAAAAAGTAACACACAAGTTGGACTATAAGAAAGGCTGAACGCCAAAGAATGGAGGCCTTTGAACTCTGGTGCTGAAGAAGACTCCTGCAAAGAAGAGGAAGTCAAACTATTCTCCAAAGCCCCTGAGGGTAGAACAAGAAGCAATGGGTGGAAACTCATCAAGGAGAGAAGCAACTTAGAACTAAGGAGAAATTATCTGACAAGTTAGAACAATTAATCAGTGGAACAACTTGCCTGCAGAAGTTGTGAATGCTCCAACACTGGAAATTTTAAAGAAAATGTTGGATAACAATTTGTCTGAAATGGTGTAGGGTTTCCTGCCTGGGCAGAGGGTTGGAGTAGAAGACCTCCAAGGTCCCTTCCAACTCTGTTATTATTATTATTATAAGTCCCTTGGATTGCAAGGTGATCAAACCTGGTCAATCCTAGAGGAGATCAACTCTGACTGCTCTTTAGAAGGCCAGATCCTGAAGAGGAAACTCAAATACTTTGGCCACCTAATAAGAAGGAAGGACCCATTGGAGAAGAGCCTAATGCTGGGAACAATTGAGGGCAAAATAAGAAGGGGATGGCAGAGAACGAGGTGGCTGGATGGAGTCACTGAAGTAGTCGGCGTGAGCTTAAATGGACTCCAGAGGATGGTAGAGGACAGGAAGGCCTGGAGGAACATTGTCCATGGGGTCGCAATGGATCGGACACAACTTCGCAACTAACAACAAAACAAATACACACACACACACACACACATATCCTCATCCAGATTCTAGTAAATGTGCTGCAGATGGAAGCTTTTCCGTCTTTTTCTTGTATTCCTGAAAAAAAGAGTTTTTTTAATAGTTAAGATTTAAAGATCATATTTAAAAGAAGTATAGTGTCAGCAGTACACAAGGCTCAGCCTGAAATCACACTCAATATTCAAAAAAGTAAATCATAAGAACTATGGCATCGCTACACCATCCCATCTAGATATAGTGGGAGGAGGAAGTTGTTTTAGATATGTTTGCCAGCTTGCATTATGTATAAAATAATAATAAAGGCAGGATAGGAGTAAAATTTAAAAAACCATCTAGAATCACATTCTAGATCTTGAAAGGCATGAGCCAAATTCATGCAAATTCCCCCCCCCCATCAACTGTCTTTAATGTGATCATGTCTTTTCCATATTTTGGAACAATAGTATCTCGGCATTCCTGTCCAGACATATCTGGAAAATGACAGGTTGAAGGTAACTGATGTTGACTGGGTGTATAAGGGGAAAAGTCATGAGGCATTTTGGAAGTACATTTAAAACAGATGGACAAAGCAATGGGAAAGCTGAGCCAAGTACATACCAGATGGACTTGGACGTATTTAAAGAGTTGAGTGAACATTACTTTCCTACTGGGTGAACAAAAATCGAACTAACTTATCCTCAACCTAATTGAAAAAAATTAAACAGACAATGGCATTGTGTGTGTGTGTGAGAGAGAGAGAGAGAGAGAGAGATAGAGAGGGAGAGGGAGAGAGGGAGAAGGAGAGAGAGTTGGAGAGGGATGGAGGGAGACTATTGGAGAGGGAAAGAGTTGGAGAGGGAAAGAGAGAGTTGGAGAGGGAGAGATAGGGAAAGGGAGGGGGAGGGAGGGAGTTGGAGAGATTTGGAGAGGGAGTGGGAGGGAGGAGGGAGAGAGGAAGTGGGGGAGGGGGAGAGGGAGAGAGTTGGAGAGGGAGGAGGGAGGAAGAAAGAGAGTTGGGAGGGAGAAAGGGAGAAAGAGAGAGAAGAATACAATACATACAAGATAGACTCATAATAACTCATAAGAACCTTCCGTCGCGAGCTTAAAACACATTTATTCATCTGCGCAGGACTGGATTAGATTTTAAATTTATACTGGTTTTAAATGGGTTTTATTATTTATATTGCTTTTAATAATTCGGCCATGTAGAATAAGTTTTTTAACTGTTATTTTAGTCTGTATTTATATGTGCTTTTTACTTGCCTGTGAACCGCCCTGAGTCCCCTGGGAGATAAGGCGGTACATAAATGTGATAAAATAAATAAATAAATAAATAAATAATATAATCCTTATATATGAGTCTGGACAGCCACTTCTCTGGAATGTTATACTTGTGCAGGGGCCTAGAAGACCCCCAAGGTCCCTTCCAACTCTAATCCTATTCTATTCTATTTAGACATGGAAGCCTAACTGTGCACTTCCTAGTTCTTGAAGGGGTAACTTCAGCAATTGCCTCTTGCGTATAGTCACTCATGCTCTAGTCGCCTTGCGCTTGGATTACTGCAGTGCTCTTTACAGGGGACTCCCCTTGGCAACCAACTGATCCAGAACACAACAGTGAATGCAATTCCATGGGCACACATACCTTATGTTGATATACCAAAGTCCATCCACATAACATCGTCTGCAAGCTGTATCGGGGTATTTCGGGGTGCAATTCGAGGTCTTTTTCTTGGAACTACAAAGCCCTTCATGGCTCAGGGTCACATTGCTTGTAAGACAATCTACCTCCAATGACATCAACCCATCCAACAGGATCAAAGTTTTGATCCAGTAGGATCAAAGATCAAACTTTGGGACATGCTATTTGGTGATGTCATCTGGCAGGAACTGGGCTTTCTCTTTTATTTTTCTCATGGTCTGGAATAACATCAGCCAAGCTTTTAGTTAGCCCTGACCCTGTGTGACCATTTTTTGGAAAGCATGAAAGATCTGTTGTTGTTGTTTTTTCAAGCATTTGATCTGGGATGAGTTTTGTCTTTGGACAGCTCTGGGTTTGTCCCTCATTCTTCTGGATGCTGGTTTTTTTCTGCTTTGTTTTTATTATGTGGTCTTTGTAGATTTATTATTGTCCTGGATAACGTACGTCACCCTTAGACACACGCTCAGGGCCACGACGTAAACCGCTAAAGATAATTAATGAATCAGTATTAAAAATTAATCTGTAGCATTTCAATTTGCAATACGCAGGCTTTGCCCGCGCGCCGGACGATGTCCACTGGAATTGAGAAAGGAAGCATTAAAATGTTAAACTGTCTAGTTGGTTTGAAATATGGGCCTCTGTTCATTACATGAGTTTGGATTATGAATCTCTGATGACACAGAGACGGATATTTTAAGCAGATGTCTGCAATTTTTCTCAGGCATGGGGATTTGAGTGACAAGAGGCTGAGATTTCAAAAACACCCAAATTACAGGCGTATGGGAAGAAGAAGAAGAAAATACTTTGCAGAATGAAATGATTTTGTTATTTAATTAGCTTGGAAATGAGGCTGCTTTCTTCCAAAATTGCTTTTCCTTTATATAAATATATTCTATTTTGTTCTTCTGCTGTTTATTGCTTTGTCTATCAAAACATTCCGGATAATACATAGGCTTGAGAAATTGGGAAGGCCTCTTAAAGAATATCTTCCTGTGTGGCAACCTACTGAGTTCCCACAGCTGGGTTATAATATGATTTCTTTGCTTGCATCTTGGCATATTATATGACTCCTATCAAATGGCTTTCCTTCGATAAATCAGGGTTCAATAAACCATGGCTTCTTGTAATGCATGAACTCACGTTGAAATGGGTTTCAGTAAACTGTAATACAATTTGATGTAGGTTTAGCATGGTGTGTGAAACCTAGGATTGCGGAATCTAGACTACTCAATGAAGTCTGATTAAGCAGATGATGGCTTAGTGCAGGATATGAAACCTGGCTTAACTTTGGCTTAGTAAAAAAAAATCACGACTAAAACGAGTCTTGATCGAATGTTATCTGCAAGCACGGCTGGGGCAATTATAAAAACCTGAAAAGAACTTTTGGATCAGACCTATGTAATCCATTCTCACAGGGTCTGACCATCTCTGCTAGCATCCAACAGATGGCCGTCAGAGGTAATCCCACAGCCACCAACACTAATAACCATGGATGTCCATGATTTCCATAAACTGGTCCATCTCTTTTTGGGAGCCAACCAAGCTGATAGCTGCCAGTTTGCTTGCTGTATAATTGCATCTTGTGAGAAGGTGCTACATAGGGTTAAGCTGCAAGACAACAACCTCCCTCTTGTGTGTGAGTTCCAGAAAAAAAAGGCAGAACTCCAAGAGAGAAGGAGAAATATCATCAATGACTTGGACGAGGGGATAGATGGGGAACGCATCAAATTTGCAGATGACACCAAGCTGGCAGGAATAGCCAACACTCCAGAAGATAGGCTCAAGATACAGAAGGATCTTGACAGACTTGAACATTGGGCGCTATCTAACAAAATGAAATTCAACAGTGAAAAAAGTAAAGTTCCACATTTAGGCAAGAAAAACAAAATGCACAGGTACAGTATATATGGCACCTTGCTCAATAGTAGTAACTGTGAGAGAGATCTTGGAGTCCTAGTAGACAACTATTTAAATATGAGCCAGCAGTGTGCAGCTGCTGTTAAAAAAAGCCAACACAGTTCTAGGCTGCATAAACAGAGGGATAGAATCAAGATCACGTGAAGTGTTAATACCACTTTATAAGGCCTTGGTAAGGCCACACTTGGAATACTGCATCCAGCTTTGGTTGCCACGATGTAAAAAAGATGCTGAGACTCTAGAAAGAGTGCAGAAAAGAGCAATAAAGATAATTAGGGGACTGGAGGCTAAAACATGAAGAACGGTTGTAGGAACTGGGTATGTCTAGTTTAAAGAAAAGAAGGACCAGGGGAGACATGATAACAGTCTTTCAGTATCTGAGGGGCTGCCACAAAGAAGAGGGAGTCAAGCTATTCTCCAAAGCACCTGAGGGCAGGACAAGAAGCAATGGGTGGAAACAAATCAAGGAGAGAAGCAACTTAGAACTAAGGAGACATTTCCTGACAGTGAGAACCATTGGAACAACTTGCCTCCAGAAGTTGTGAATGCTCCAACACAAGTTTTTAAGAAGATGTTGGCTAACCGTTTGTCTGAAGTGGTGTAAGGTTTACTGCTCAAGCATGGGGTTGGACTAGATCTCCAGGGTCCCTTCCAACTCTGTTATTCTAAATATGATTTGAGGATCTGGTCTTCCAATCTCCTTCAGTAGCTAGAGCAGTATTTGCAAATATCTTTGGAAAGGAAAGCCATTAGTTGTGAAAGGACTTATAATTCTTAGGAGAGAAAATCCTCACAATTACAGGTAGTCCTTGACTTACAATAGTCCATTTAGTGACTACAAAATTATAATGCACTGAGAAATGTGACTTGGGACCATTTTTCACAGTTACGACCTTCGCAGCATCGCTATGACCGTGTGATCAGAATAAAGAGGCTTGGCAATTGGTTCATATTTATGACCGTTTCTTTGTCCCAAGGTCATGTGATCCCCTTTTATGACCTTCTGACCAGCAAAGTCAACGGGAAAGAAGCCAGATTCACTCAACAACCGGGTTACTAACTTACCCGCTGCAGTGATTCACTTAACAACTGCAGCAAGAAAGGCCGTAAAATGGGGCCTAAAACTCACTTGACAAATGTCTCGTTTAAGAACAGAATTGTTGGTACTCGACTGCAGTCGTATGTCGAGGATGTCTCCCTGTACATTTGGCCCAAATGTAGAACAATGTAACTGCTTGTCTTAGATGCTTTTCATGGTTTTAACTAGGAAGCTCAAACTGCCCAAGGAGCTGCTGATCCAGTTTTACAGAGGAATTATCGAGTCTGTCATCTGCACCTTGATAAGTGTCTGGTTTGGCTCTGCAACCCAACAAGACAGACACGGACTTCAGAGGATCATTAGAACTGCAGAAAAAACAATGGTGACCTACCTGCCTTCCATTGAGAACCTGTATACTGCACAGAGGGCTGTGAAAATATTTATAGACCCCCTCACATCCTGGACATAAACTGTTTCAACTCCTACACTCAAAACGATGCTACAGAGCACTGCACACCAGAACAACTAGACACAACAATAGTTTTTTCCCGAATGCCATCACTCTGCTAAACAAATAATTCCCTCAACACTGTCAAACTATTCACTAAATCTGCAGTACTCTTAATCTTCTCATCGTTCCCACCACCCATTTCCTTCCACTTATGACTGTATGACTGTAAATTGCTGCTGTATCCTCACGATTTATATTGATTGTTTCCTAATATGATTTGATGGTTTATTTGTACCGTATGACTATCATTAAATGTTGTACCTTACGTTTCTTGACGGATATATCTTGTCTTTTTATGTACACTGAGAGCATATGCACCAAAGACAAATTCCTTGTTTGTCCTATCACATTTGGCCAATAAAGAATTCTAATTCTAATTCCAGATATTTTGGTTCCAAACTGCGCTTCACAGTAAGGCTTGAAACGTCAGAAGGTTTTGTAACCAGAGGAGGGGATGTAATTACATCGCTGGCACCAGCGATACGAAACACGGCTGAACTTCCCTGAGGTGGACTGGGATATCATGCCTGGGATAGAATTTCACTTTTAACTTGCACTGTGAGTAGAATATCTGTAAACCTTCTGTTTAAGGTTCTATGTCAGAGGTGGGTTTCAGCAGGTTCTGACCAGTTCTGGAGAACTGGTAGTGGAAATTTTGAGTAGTTCGGAGAACCGGTAGTAAAAATTCTGCCTGGCCCTTCTCCCATCTATTCTCTGCCTCCCAAGTCCCAGCTGATCAGGAGGAAATGGGAATTTTGCAGTAACCTTCCCCTGGATTGGGGTGGGAATGGAGATTTTACAGTATCCTTCCCCTACCGCGTCCACCAAGCCATGCCACGCCCACCAAGCCACATCCACAGTACCGGTAGTAAAAAAATTTGAAACCCACCACTGTTTCCTACCACCACATTTTATGCATTTAGAAATCGTAGAAAAGATTTTGCTGGAAGGCGGATGACAATTATTTAGATGGTCATCATGAAAAAAGCCACCTTTGCTGCGCTTGAGAACCTTCTGGATGCCACCCCTTAAATTGGCTCCCTCTTAGCCATTTGAGGAATTGACTTGTTACAAGTCACCCTCAGAGCTGAAGAAGCCTCTTGGATGAGAAGCGAAACGTCTTCAAGGGAAGACCAGAAAGTCCAGTTGCCTCTTGAAAAAACACCTTGGGGACAACCGTGACCTGGATGACTGATCAGCTTAAAGCGGCCTCTTTTTTATTGCCATTATTTGACTCCATCCTTCCATCCTTCCAAGTTGGGTAAAATGAGGACCCAGATTGTTGGGGTGAAATCCAGCAGGTTCTGACAGGTTCAGGAGAACCGGCAGTGGAAATTTTGAGTAGTTCAGAGAAAGGCAAATACCACCTCTGGCTGGCCCTAGAGTGGGGTGGGAATGGGGATTTTGCAATATCCTTCCCCTGCCACACTCACCAAGCCACACCCATCAAGCCACACCACTCCCACCAAGCCATGCCCACAGAACCAATAGTAAAAAAAAATTGGGTTTCACCACTGCACCAAAAAAATTAATCCTAACGACTCTTTCTGTACTCTGAAATTGCCACTTGAGGCCCTGCATAAATTAATCTCAGATCTAAAGGTCACGGGCTTTTAAAGAGAACTAGTTCTAACGTTTTACACAGATTTGTGTTTGCATCATTCTTTAAAGCATTGTATGGTTTAAGTATGCTGGCTGGAGAATTCTAGAAGTTTGGGATTCACATATATTAAAATTGCTGAGGTCAAGAACCAACGATTTAGCCTAATGTATTTTGGCCTGGTAGATTATAATTTTCCTCATAGGCAGAAATAATTTTGTCTCACCCTTTTTTTCTTCCGAGATGTCAAATTCTTATACGGCTGTGTGGTATTTCTAAATTTTCCTTGTGCAGCTCCTGCTACCTTTATCTACAGCTTGGGTTATTGTTTTACTGCAACATGATTTTGTATTGATTTTGTTTGTGTTTTCCTTGTGTGTCGCCGCGAGAGATTCTTTTTTATTGCAACGGGTTCCTGCAGAAAAATTGAATTTAAAGCAATCTTACTTATAAAAGATGTGATTTGCTGAAAAATATGTTTCTCTCTTTGAAAGTTGGTTTTGTGCACCCAGTGCTGTCACCGCACCCAACTTCTGAAGTGTGAGAAGTTTTGGAGTGCCAGGAATGTACGATTATTGCAATTCTATTGCACCAAGAGGGGAAAAAAACAGGTTAAAAAAAAAGCTGATATTTTTGTCGAACATCTTATTAAAGCCTCCTTCGAGTCAAGCTGGATTCCTGCTGACCTCACCAACAAGTCAGTGCAGTTTTCTTTGGCAACAACATGGAAACGCTTTAGAAAGTTTCAGGTTCTTTTTTGTTTGTTTGTTTGTTTTTGTTGGCTTTCCACTCTAGCCTACAGCAACCTGACAGTCTCCCATCCAAATTCTAATCAAGCCCAATCCTGCTTAGCTTCCAGACTTAAACAAGATCCACCATGTTCAAAGGTGGGTTTCATATAACTTTACCACTGGTTCGCCGCAGATTTGAGCATGCGTGTGCGCCTTCTGTGCATGTGCCCGGCCTTCCGTGCGTGCATTTTGCTTGAGCACATGGCTTGAACGCATGCGTGCGGCTTAGAAAATGTGGCTAAATAGGATGGCATAGTGCCGGGGCAGGTGGGGGGGGGGGCAGGCCCACCTGCAGATCGCCACTACCAGTTCGCCCGAATTGGTCCAAACTGGCTGAATGCCACCACTGACCATGTTCTGCTACTTTCATTGTCCACACAGTCTGCTGGTTGAATGACATTTAAAGCATCAGATCTCTCAATCCATACATTCCTAACTGGATCCCCAGTTTCTTCTAATGTTTCTCAAAGGACCAAACCAGTTCCCCCATTTCCATCATTGGAATCTAGCCGTTTCTGTTAGCGTCCGGGAAGAAAGATGAGGAAACTTGGCAGGTGTGTCTTCTATTCCTTTAAGATCCTACAAGAATTAAATTAGAACTACGCCGCTTTCGGTATGACCTGAGCGTAGCTCATAAAATCATCTGCAACAATGTTCTACCTGTCAATGACTACTTCAGCTTCAAACAAAACAATACATGAGCACACAATAGATACAAACTCAAGGTAAACCACTCCAAACTCGATTGCAGAAAACACGACTTCAGCAACAGAGTGGTCAAGGCCTGGAATGCGCTACTTCATTCCATTTTACATCCTCAAACCCCCATAACTTTAACCTTAGGCTGTCTACTGTTGAACCTCACCCCATTCCTAAGAGGTCTGTAAGAGGTTTGCATAAGAGCACCAGCGTGCCTACCGTCCCTGTCCTAATGTTCCCTTTAATTGTATTCATTTTATGTATTCAATTCATGCTTATACATATATATTATCTAATATGTACTCGACAATAAATAAATAAGAATGATTAAAAGGGATTTGAGGCCATTAAGGAGCCTTTGGGGGCGGGGTGTCACTCAAAGCTCTAAACCACAATGCAGGTGGAATTGATTTAAGATGTTACCTAGTCAGGACATGAAACTTCTGCAAGCCAACAGCCCAGCTCAGAGAGCACCAAGGACCTCGTAGTTCAACCCTGAGCTACGAATATTCTCTTCTACAGGTAGTCCTCGACTTACGACCACAGTTGTGCCCAAAATTTCTGTTGCTAAGTGAGAAATTTGTGACGTGAGCTTTGTCCCATTTTATGACCTTTTCTTTGCCCCGTTGTTCAATGAGTAACACCGTTGTTAAGTGAATCTGGCTTCCCCTTTGAATTTGCTTGTCAGAAATGTCACAAAAGGGAATCACGTGACCCTGGGACACAGCAACTGCCATAAATAGCATGAACCAGCTGCCTTGCATCCGAATTTTGATCGTGTGACCATAGGGATGCTGCAGTGGTCATAAGTGTGAAAAGTGGTCGTCCGTCACTTTTTCCAGTGGAAATAAAAATACTAGTTTACATTCAGAACATTCCTTTTTCTGTTGGCGGAGGCCTCTTGTAACCTTGAAGGATCACTAAACGAACTTTTGTAAGTTGAGGCCTGCCTGTACTGGGGTTTACAGAAAGCCAGGCAACAACCAATCATCATTGGTTGTTACTACCAGTATTACTATTAATCTTCTCATCGGTCCCATCACCCATCTCCTTCCACTTACGGCTCTTTGACTAACTTTGTTGCTTGTATCCTTACGATTTATATTGATATTGATTGTTTCCTGATTGCTTATTTGTACCCTATGACTCTCATTAAGTGTTGTACTTTATGATTCTTGATGAAGGTATCTTTTCTTTATGTATACTGAAAGCGTATGAACCGAAGACAAATTCCTTATGTGTCCAATCACACCTGGCCAATAAAAGAATTCTATTCTATTCTATTCTAATCTTGTCATCGTTCCTATCACCCATCTCCTCCCAGTTATGACTGTATGACTGTAATGTGTTGCTGTATCCTCACGATTTATATTGATTGTTTCCTAATATGATTTGATGGCTTATTTGTACCCTATGATTATCATTAAGTGTTGTACCTTATGATTCTTGATGGATGAATCTTTTCTTTTCATGTACACTGAGAGCTTATGCACTAAAGACAAATTCCTTGTGTGTCCAATCACACCAATCTATTCTATTCTATTCTATTCTATTCTATTCTATTCTATTCTATTCTATTCTATTCTATTCTATTCTATTCTATTCTATTCTATTCTATTCTATTCACACTTGGCCAATAAAAAAATCTAATTCTAATCATTACAGACATGAAGCAGAAACCGATATAATAAAGAAATCCTGATCCGGAATCAAGAACCCAAGAGCTTTCATAGCTAAGCAAGGGGGAAAACCGCTGGCCACGAAGTCGATTTGGTGGCGCTGTGGGAACCAACCAAGCCAAACCCGGTCTCCGCCAGCCCAGCCAGTTTAGTCGACAGAAATCTTGGGGAAGATGGAGAGCTTTGCTCTCCACTCCACTACCCTGCTACGATTTGGGGCTTTTTTTAAAAATGATGTTTTCATGATGCATTAAAAAAAACTGCACGGGAGGAAACGAGGAGAGAGAAAGATAGGGCGAAATGCAGCTCTCGCTCTTGGTTAAACATTCCTCTTGCAAACCGGGTTTATTCTTATATAATTAGCCCCCAGCAGCGTTTTCCTGCCCACCAGAAGGAAACCCTTCTCCGATTCTGCCCTCGCGCAACCCTCCCGATCCCACGCAAGCAGCGCCGTCTTCCCCGGGAACTTGCCAAGCACCTGCATCTGTACGGCGGGGGAGGGGGTGGTGGTGGTTTCAGGATCGAGCGCAGCCAGAGCGCCCGGCTGGGTGGCGGCGGTACCCGGCGTGGACTTGCCCGCCCCTGACTCCGCCTGCCCGCCGCGTGCTGCCGGCTTCTCTCCGCCCCGCGAGTGGGAGGCGGCTGCGGGCGAAGCAGGTGGGACTCGCCGCTGGAGCCGCAGCTGCCTGCCTGCCTGCTTTCCCTTCGCCCAACCGGCCCTTCCCGACGGCGCGGGTTTCCCGGGTCTCCCCGCAGGCGACCCTCGAGGAGGGATCGGGCAGCGCGCAGCGCAGCGTAGAGTCTAGCCAGGCCGGCCGGCGCCTCCTTGGCGAGCCCGGGTCCCCAGCGGGAAGGACGGGCTCCTCGGACAGCTGGATGTGCGAAGTCGGGACGCGCCCCGCGCTGGCCGCTGGCGAGCGAGGGGGCGAGGAGACCCCGCCGGCCAGCGCTCTCTCGCCGCCCAGCTTCGGGGCAGGAGACAAGTGCCGGGAGATGGGGTGAGTCTTGAGCCGGAGCGCGTCGGCAGGAACCGCTGGGCTGGGCGCTTCCTCGGGCGCAGACCCTGGAGGGGGTGTCTCAAGGCTGGGGGGGGGAGTTCCGTCGGAGTTGGCAGGAGGCTGCTTTCCCCAACCCGGTGCCCTCCGGAGACCCCGGGTGCGCCCCTGGCCATCCTTAGTTCGCTCAGACCGCTGGAATCCCGTGGCTCTCAAGCCAGTTGGAGCTCCCCAGCCCTCGCTTTCCCAGACGCCTTCCACTACAACTCCCATCATCCCGCCCTGAAAGTACACCGTTCCCTCCGTTGGGTTCCAAGAGCGCGTTTCTTGGGTTGCCGCCGATGGTGCCAAGCCCGAATCCCGGGAGACGGGTGGGCGGGTAAGAAGGCGGCGGCGACGGCGGCCCTCCAGATGTTGTACCACCACCATCGCTGGTAACTCCCGGAAGAGATGCTGGGGCTTGAAGGTCATCGACATCTGGAGGAAAGGGGGGGGGGAGTGTCAGATTTCTCTGGCTGACAGTCCCTGGTAGCTGAAACAGTCTCCGGAAGAAGTGAGGCGTCCTGAGGTGTGGGGGAAGGGCGCGCCATGGTTAGCAACAGAGAAACTTTAGAAAAGATGGTTTGTGGCGTTGCCAGCTGCCGTCCCCCCCCCCCCCCAGCTCTGGCAAGGCAAGCTCTCCAAGGCTGAGGTTTGTGCTGGGTGGCAGCGTGCCAACTTGAGTTCAGGGCTCGGTCTCTGGAGCTGCATGCCCCTCTTACACCCCCGCCCCCCCCGCAGATTTTCACCTTCCCAGGTGTTAAAACAGGGCTTACTTCAATCAGGGTTTTTGCCTTAGGGCTTAGAAAGAGCTGTGGAGAAGAGGAGCAGGTACTTTCCCTTTAGCTGAAACAAGGGCGGAGAAAAGGGCTGTCATTGAACGGGTGGGATCTCTCCCACGCCCCCAGATTACGGGCGTCATCAGATCGGATTCCTTTAGTTGGACCACAGACAAGTCAGCCGTCAAAGCGTTGCTCGAATCTGGCTGGGTTTATATATGCCATGATTAAGCCCAGGTGGGCATCCTTTAAATAAGAATAGTGGTGGAAGAGGACGAGTGGCTGCCGGGTGAAATAGGGATAACGAGGCATAGTCTGGAATCTCGCCTTAAAATATGCCTTGGTGCCTTGGTGGGTATATTGTACTACTTCTTTCTTCTATGGTTATATATTATTCCCACGGTGCCTATTGTAAAATAGATCAGGCTAAGAACGCATCACTGGTTTGAATTCACTCTGCGAGTTTTCAATAGAAGGGGATTTGGGGAGCCCTTACTAGCTCTCTGTCCAGGCAGGGTTGATGATTGAATCCTTCCTTTGTAACTCCTCCACCCATAGTTGGCATCTACTCCGAGGCAACGTGTCTTTCTGCAAATTCCAATTTAGCACCGCAGCTCTCCGTTATGGGATTTGTTTACCAATCCTAGCGAATTCGTGGGATCAGACTGCCAGTTCCGGTTATGGCAAGCCAGGATTTTGCAAAGCTGGCTACGGGTTCTTCGAACTTGGGCGCCTCCTCATGTCTTTTGAAGAGGCCAGCTTGTTAAAGACTGCCGAGGCTATTTGACTTGGAGGAACCCTTGAATGCAGTCTGATTTCTTTTTCAAATAAACAGGCATATGAATGAACTGTGCATCGTGCTGGACAAAAACTAACGGCAGACTGTCACCCTCGAGTTTATTTATTTATTAAATTACGTGCCATCTGCTTCCCTATCCAAAATGATTCTGGGTAGCTTAGAATGGCAAAAAAGTTACAGCGATCAAAACATTAAAAGCATTAGTACTTTTTTTTAGATTCTCTTTAAGTTTCTGAGTTTGGTTTTTTTCCCCAATCGAAGCAATGCAGTTTCCCAAACTTTTCACAGTAGCTTGCAAAAGTGTGTGTGCGTGTGTCCATATGTATGCAAAAAAAATATATGAATTTAGCCAGGTAAATTGCTGAATAGCAATTAGGGTTGTAGGAATTATATCCGAGGTAATTATATCCGGGTGGGCACTTCTCAGATCTTACGATCCTTCATTGTTCACTCCTGTGCTCTGTCTCATCTTCTCCTTGCTTCAAACAGGGGTTTAAGGAAGTTTTAGAGCTATGAACTGGGAGACACTAGGCCCAAGATGGCGAACATATGGTACTTATGCCAGAGGTGGCACACAGAGCCCTCTCTGTGGGCATGCGCGCAGTCGCCAGCTGCTCTTCCAGTTTCTGGTGCGCAGCTGGACTTCACATGTGCCAGAGCACCGGAAACCTGAACACCAAATGGCCAGTTGCCTTCCGGTTTCCGGTGTGCTTGAAGAGCAGCTGGCCTGTGCGCATGCGTGCGCTGGAAACCGGAAGAGCAGTTGGCTGGTGTGCATGGACAGCTGGTCTTCCAGTTTCTGGTGTTCCGGTGTATGAAGACGTGGAAGAGCAGCTGGCTGGCGCACATAGGTGCACTAGCTAGCTGGTCTTCAGGTTTCCGGCGCGCTGGCTCGCGCATTCCACTTTTGGCACTCGGGGCTGAAAAGGTTTGCCATCACTGCATTAGGCCATTAAAGTTGTGTTGAACTAAGACCAGGGAGATGCTGGTTCAAACCCCTGACTCAGCCTGAAGCTCTCATTGATGACCTTTTGCCAATCACCGAACCCATTTCATTTGCTGGGCTGTGGTTTAAGGTGTTGCATGAATCCGGGTATTGTGGTTTGTTTATCAAAACTCATGACTCAGTGTGTGATGCATAATGCCTGCTCTCTAAGGGCTTTAGAGCTGAGATCTCAGTCTAATCTATTTCTGCCCGGAGCTCCTGGAACATAAACGGTAAGGAGGACTTAATAAGGGGCAGCTGACAAATATTTGGATTCCCCTGATTGAAGTTCCACTTCCCCTTTGGAGTGGAGTAACTAACCCATCAGGATAATAGCAATCATCTTATGTTTTAGGGCAGGTTTTCTAAAATAAATATCCCTTGATTGCTATACCTAATAAAAATGACTGGCCAGTTGCAGTTTGTGTTATTTTGTCAAGTGCAGGCATGTGTTTGTGTTAGTACTGAATTGGTTCCCAGGGCTAAACAAAATCGGTCTCCTGAATATGGATCCTTGATGTGGAAGTCAATGGCTCTTCAGATAATTGGATGGCTTGATTTTTGCTGGCTGGTTGAATGCATTGTTATTGGGGCACCCGAGGAGCTCTTCGGATTTCCAGTTACTTCGCTGGTTCCTATAGCTCTGCTTTCAAAGGCAAAATGATGCAGAATCAATAAGATTCCCCCCCCCCCACAGCCTTGAAACAAGCAGAACAGTTCAAACAAGCAAAGGTTTTGGGTGTGAAACAGTAGTAGCTTTCAATTTTGTTCACTACTGGTTCGCTCGTGGCGCGCATGTGTGAGATTTTGCGCATGCGCAGAGACATCCAGGCGGGTGGGCCCTCTTGCTGCTGCTGCTACCAGTTTGCCCAACCTGGGGCGGACTGGTAGCAACTCACCACCCAAGTTGGAGTTGCATTCCCATTTTTGGGTGCAAACCAGGAATTTTGCTATGAAGAATGGGATGTTTCGAATTTGGGATGGTTGGGTTTCTAACATTTTCCACAGAATTAAAAAACAGTATTGTGGTAATTCAGCGGGATGGTTTAGCAGAGGTTTCTTCTCCCCATTCCTTCATTTTTCTTACTGTGAAAGTATATCTATCTATCTATCTATCTATCTATCTATCTATCTATCTATCTATCTATCTATCTATCTATCTATCTATCTATCTATCTATCCTGTTTCCCCCCAAAATAAGACATCCCCTGATAATAAGCCCAATCAGGCTTTTGAGCGCCTGCGCTAAACTAAGCCTCCCCCTGAAAATAAGCCCTCCCCGAAAATATTTAAATGCAGAGCTGGAAATCAGGTAACACGGCAAGAGGAGCCCCATCTTGCTCCATGCGCCCCAAAATAAGATCTCCCTGAAAATAAGGCCAAGCACTTATTTCTGGGTTCAAAAAAATAGAAGACAGGGTCTTATTTTCAGGGAAAACACTGTATCTATCTACCTACCTACCTATCATCACATTTCTACATTTCTCTCCCCCCCCATCTCACTTAAGTGACTCTGGTCAGTTTACAATAAAAACATGGCATAGTATAAAAAAACATTCCTTCATTCAATCTCTTAACCTAAATAATTTGCTAGAAATCTCTCCAAGGCAAATTTAGATTTTATTTATTTATTTAAGAAAACATATAGGGCTACCCAACTCACTGTCAGTGAATTCAGAAGGCTTACAAGATAAAATTTGGATTATGTAGGAGGGAATGCAAATGAAGGGAGGCTTTGCTCCTGCAGGGAGTTGGACTAGATGACCTTCAAGGTCCCTTCCAACTCTGTTGTTGTGTTATACCGATCTGACCTTGGGATTTTGAGAAAAGACAACAAAATCCCAAGTGGGAAAAAAAAAGGAGTAAGAAAGAAACTCAGAACAGCCCAATTTTAATTTTGCTTAGTACAAGGTGGGATACATAGACACCACAAATAGGATTTCAAGATTTGTTATTTTAGCTTGCTACAATAAAAAGCATTCCTGCAACATTTATACCTGGCTACTTCAAAGAGCTGGTGTTTTTTCTTTCTTTTTTTCTCATTTTTTTTTAAAAAACCTTGCTTTTAAATACAGGTAGTCCTCGAGTTACAAGCACAATTGAGCCCCTCATTTCTGTTGCTAAGTGAAACATTTGTTAAGTCAGTTTGCTCCGTTTTATGACTGGTCCTGAAACCTGTAAGAGAAATTTCCATCCCTTCTTTGTAGTGAAGTCCATAGAACATCGTGGTGGCCTAGCGGTGAAGCTAATCGCCTCCCGTTCGAAAGGTTTGAGAGTTCAATCCTAGGTAGCGACACATGTTTTTCTCTCTCTCCTCGGGTGCAAAGAAAAAAAAAATGCTGTGAACTCCATGTGGTGTCAGGGAGGGCATCCGCCCAGTAAATGCTCAACTCCATCCAGTTGTCCCAACTTTACCCTGAATTAGTTACAGAATGAGAGTCGTAAAAGGGGAAGGTTTTTTTTATAGTTAAACCCATTAAGGTGGAGTTTCCTTACAATCTGCAAGGCTTCTTCACGGCTTTCTTGTCACCTGAGCTAAGTTGCTGCTTCTAAGATAAGCGCTGATAGACTCACCTTTTCTTTTTTTTTGATTATTTATATCTCCCCTGCTTCCATTCCTTCCTAGATTCCCCCACAGCTTCTCATTTGTCCTTACAAATGCTTGCAACCTGTCAGAGTAATTGGTCGAAAAAGGGAGAGTTGAACAAAGCTGGTTCCAAGAAGGATAGCTCTCTCGTCAATACCTGGGAAGGGAAAGGAAAAAGCAGGAATTTTGCAAATTAGTGGGCTTCGGGGTGTCATGGATTCCCTCTTTCCCCATTGCTAAATGCAAGTTTTGCCTAGCGTTTGTATGTCTGTTTCCTCTTAGATTTCTTCCATAGTAAGCATATGGGTTAGGGGTTGCTTTGCCCCCCACATGTGCCCCGCCCCACATTTTGGCTTCCGTGTTGGGATAGGAGGTTTTCCAGGCCCAAAATGGGGCATGGGTGGGCTTTGCGCGGCGCCCCTGCACCCTGTTTTGGCTTCCAGGTTGGTGCAGGAGGCCTTCCAGGTCCAAAATGAGGCACAGGGGGGCGGCGCGAACCCCCAAAATGCAATGCGAGTGCCGCACACATGCCCCCTGCCCCCTGCGCATGTACCTTCCCCGCATGCGCCCCACACATGTGCAGCAGAAAACCAAAGATCAGCTGGCTGGCGAGAGGCAGGAGGCGTGCGGTGTGCACACATGCGCAGCGGAACTGGGCTGGGGCGATGGCTGGCATGCCAGCAGAGAGGGTTGTGCGTGCTACCTGTGGCACACATGCCATAGTTTCGCCATCATGGATATAGGTTGTCTTCCACTTCCGACCACAAATGAGCCCAAAATTTCTATTGTTAAGTGAGACGTTTGTTAAGGGAGCTTTGCCCCATTTTACAACCTGCAGCTGATACGTTCGTAACCTGGTCGTTACATGAATCTGGCTCCCCCTACTGACTTTGGCTTGTGAGAAGGTCACATAAATATGAACCGGTTGCTGAATTTTGATCATGGGGATGCGGCAAAGATCATAACTGTGAAAAACGGTCGTAAGTCACATTTTTCAGTGCCATTGGAACGTTGAATGGTCACTAAATGAACTGCTGTAAATCAAGGACAGACCTGTAATCTGTAAAGCTCAAAACATTTTAATCCTATGTTTAATGTGCGTATATCACCACCCAAGTACAGTATATTGGAATGAAGCCTAATGAATATAATCTTACTCCAGGTGGGTAAATCTTTAAACAACATTCCTGGTTTTATTAACTTGCATCCCTAAGACAAATAGTTTTTTTTTAAATATATATACCACATGCACACACACCTTGACAAGCTGATAAAGTAAAATGCCACACAGGGATAATCCTCCTGAATATTTAAAAGCAATTTGGAAGCTACGGATTTATTTCCAGTTCCCTCTGTGCTTTAATTAGTTCATTCACATTAACTAATTGGTGCATGTTGGACAGTTGGTTGCAAGAGCTATTTGCATGTTAAGTAATCGGAATTCAGATTTGCATTTTCCAGGGATTTTATTTATTTATTTATTTAATTAATTAATTAATTTTTTATTTAGTCTGAGGATTTTAGGAAAGCTTCAAGCTTAATTAAACTTAGTTGGAATTACGTTCCAGTCTAGATGACAAAACTAGCTTTTAAGACTGGAATGTTGAGAGACTCAACAAAGATGTGGAGAATCTAGAAAGAGTGCAGAGAAGAGCAACCAAGATGTTTAGGGGACTGGAGGCTAAAACATATGAAGAACGGTTGCAGGAACTGGGTATGCCTAGTTTAATGAAAAGAAGGACTAGGGGAGACATGATAGCAGTCTTCCAATATCTCAGGGGCTGCCACAAAGAGGGAGTCAAGCTATTCTCCAAAGCACCTGAGGGCAGGACAAGAAGCAATGGGTGGAAACTAATCGAGGAGAGAAGCACCTTAGAACTCAGGAGAAATTTCCTGCCAATGAGAACAATTAATAAGTGGAACAACTTGTCTGCAGAAGTTGTGAATGCTCCAACACTGGACATTTTTAAGAAAATATTGGATAACTATTTGTTGGAAGTGGTGTAGGGTTTCCTGCCTGAGCAGGGGGTTGGATTAGAAGACCTCCAAGGTCTCTTCCAACTCTGTTGTTGTTGTTGTTGTTGTTATTGTTGTTGTTGTTATTATTATTAATGTTCAACAGGACTAGCCTCTCCCAACTTTCACAGCTGGCCTGCCCATGGGGTTTTGTGCATGACACAAACACCATTAATCCTGCTCCTAGGAGCCTATAAAGGTGAGTGTGACCAGTAGATTTGTAAATTCAGGAATGCCTATTAGAAACTCAGGGCTGGCAGTGTGTTCTCTTCCTGTATACCCGTATTGGCAAACCTATGGAATCTGTGCCAGAAGTGGCATGCAGAACCATCCCGCGAGGAATGCGCAGCCTCGCTGGCTCCTCATCTGCATTCCTGTACACACACGCATGTTGGTCAGCTGGTTATCATGTGCGCGGGAGCACTGAAACCCACAAGACCGCTGTTCCGTCACACATGTGCAAACCGGCACCCGAACCTCCGGGTTTATGTCACATACATGCGCGATGGCCAGCTGTTCATTGGGTGCGTGTCCATGCCAGAAACTGGAAATTCAAGTGCCAGCTCATGGAGCCGCGATGGACTGCTGCTCTTCCGGGTGCACGAAGGCCAGCTGGGCCATGTGGCCCAGGCGGGATGGTTTCGCGTGCCATTTCCAGTATGCAGGCCAGAACACGGTGATGTAAAAGGTTAGCTATCACTGCTTTATACCTTTGAGGAATGTTATTCAGTAATCCCTTAGATATGACAATTGAAATGCAACAGCTGTTGTGCCTCGTCCTCCCTCCTCTCCTCAGCCGGGCTCCTCCCGTCTCCTCCCAGGCCTGCTATCAGATTCAGAGTCTGATAATGAAGATGAATGGTCTGTCAAGCCTCCAGCCCCCAGCCCTGGCCCCATGGCCAGACAGGATGTCAGGAATGAACAAACAAACCTCACTCCTACAGCGTGTGAGCAGGGAGCCAGCCATGTGCTGGAATTACCGGCAGCAGATCCAGCGGAAGAGAATTCACAGTGGGAGGATCCCCGCTTCTGGAAATCTGAGAGGCGACGTTAGCAGAAGGAAGGGAGGGGCAGGCCTGGATAAGTGCTGAGTCATGGAGCCACACTCCACAGCCTATATAAAGGACCAGCTTGAGTCAAGCAACTTTGAGTCAAGCAAAGTCTCATTTAGTTTGCTGAAGTCACAACTTGGATTCCTGCCTGCCCTGAGAAATCTGAAAGGAATTTGGCAAAGCTGCAGAGGCTTCGTGGCCACGCTTGATACAGACTTCCTAGACCCGGTCGTCGGAGGGGGAAGGGGACACGACAACAGCCCTTAACAGCACCTTCCATGTATGCGTCCGGCCTTGAAAACGTGGCTAAATAAGACAGCATAGCACTGGGGCAGGTGGGCAGGGCAGGCCCACCTGTGATCTCTGTTACCGGTTCAGGCGAACCGCTCTGAACCAGCTCTGGCCCTTATGCTAGTTGCTGGGCAGAAAGATGGCATTCCATTAGTTGAAGGAAGGAGAGATTGAAGAGTGTTGAACTGAAAAGGAGTATCTGATTTTTTTAAAAAAGAGATCAGTTGACCAATTCAATGCTGTACTCAGAATCAACGTAGGTGAACAACATCTTAAACAAATAAAGGCTTGTGTCGGGAGGGCTGAAGTTGTGGGATTGCTTGCTTCTCTTTCTGCTGAAGCTAAACTAAATAAGAAAACCTTTAACTTTGATAAGCAAAGTTTTAACTCACTTTCGTTTTCAAACTGTCTTGGAAATCTCATTTCATTGCTAGAAATAAAATGGAGGCTTTAGTTCGGCAATAATACGGAGGGTTTTTTCCCCCCTCCCAGAGTAAATTGATAAAGTTAAACTTCCCTTCTTGCAAGTTATGTCTCCTCAGTTGAAATTGGTCGTCTCTGTATGTTGCTTGTGCTTTGAGTAACTGTTGATCGTAATAAAAGTGTGATTTAATTCAATTCGATTTGAACTGGCAAAAGGTATTTTTGGCCCAGTGGATGAGTCCCAGCAGTTTGGTTTGACTTTGTGAATGGATAAGTTCTGCTTTTCATCCTATTTCTGTGATTTTCGAACGTTTACATGTATGGCCCCCCCTTCAATGAGGTCTTCACGTTACACATCAAACAAGGGTACTCTGTAAATGCCTCCTTTTGCAAAGAGCAGTGGTTAGAATGCAGTAAAAATAGGTAAAGGTTCCCCTTGTATATATGTGCTAGTTGTTCTTGACTCTAGGGGGCGGTGCTCATCTCCATTTTAAAGCCAAAGAGCCAGCGCTGTCCGAAGACGTCTCCATGATCATGTGGCTGGCATGACTCAATGGCAAAGGCGCACGAAATGTTGTTACCTTCCCACCGAAGGTGGTCCCTATTTTTCTACTTGCATTTTTTACGTGCTTTCAAACTGCTAGGTTGGCAGAAGCTGGGAGAAGTAACAGGAACTCACCCTGTTACGTGGCACTCGGTTCAAACCGCTGAACTGCCAATCTTTCGATCGACAAGTTCAGTGTCTTAGCCACCGAGCCACCACACCCCTTTAGAATGCAGTATTGCAGGCTAATTCTGCCAACTGCCAGCAGTTCGATTCTCACAGGCTCAAGGTTGACATGGCCTTCCATCCTTCCGAGGTCGGTAAAACGAAGACCCAGATTGTTGGGGGCAAGAGGCTGACTCTGTAAACCGCTTAGAGAGGGCTTTAAAACATTATGGAGTGATATATAAGTCTAAGTGCTATTTGGTTAGGTTGCAAGTAAGCTGGATTTGCTAAAGGTTTGAAGAAAAAGGAAGGCTGTTAGTTTGCTAGACAGTAGTTGAAATGCTATTGTAGCCTGAAATCGTCTGGCCTGTAATTATATTTCTGAATGTGGCAGGACAAGTGGTTTTGGCCTTCACCCTAAGGCAAGAAGCATTTAGCTTGTGGTGTTTGTGTGGGATGCGGTGGCTCAGGGGCTAAGACGCTGAGCTTTTCGATCGAAAGGTCGGCAGTTCAGCAGTTCGAATCTCTAGTGCCGCGTAACGGGGTGAGCTCCCATTACTGGTCCCAGCTTCTGCCAACCTAGCAGTTTGAAAGCAATTAAAAAATGAAAGTAGAAAAATAGGGACCACCTTTGGTGGGAAGGGAACAGCGTTCCATGCGCCTTTGGTGTTGAGTCATGCCGGCTGCATGACCACGGAGACGTCTTCGGACAGCACTGGCTCTTCGGCTTTGAAATGGAGATGAACCCCGCCCCCTAGAATCAGGAACGACTAGCACATATGTGTGAGGGGAACCTTTACCTTTACCTTATTTGGGGGGGAGGGAAGAGTCTTAATGTGTAAAGAGCAAGTACTGCCTGTTACTCGTTGTGAACCCTTGGTAATATGGCATCTTCAGGGAAAGGTAGTGGAGGTATTAGGGAAAAAACTGGTTGATGAGTTATTGCAGGTGGTCCTCATCTTACGACCACAAACATCTCTGTTGCTAAGTGGGATATTTCTTAAGCGAGTTTTGCCCCATTTTACGGCCTTTCTTGCCACTGTTGCTAACTGAAATGCTGCAGCGGTTATGTCAGTAACACGGTTGCTAAGTAAACCTGGCTTCCCTGTTTGTTTTTTTTTATTCAAAAAGTTTTACAGAAAATTTTTTCCCCCTTTCCCCCCACCTCCCCTCCCCCCTCCCTTCACAACCCCTCCCCGACTTCCCGGAACGAGCACAAGGTATAGTTAAAATAAAACAAACATATGCTAAAAATTTCGTCCCAACTTAATTATACCCTACAATCATCAATTCCTAACTTCCCCCAAAAGCAATCAAAAATAATACATCATAATCATTCAAAAACAGTCTGATAACTCTTAGTCTGATATCTACGTTGAATATAGTCAATCCATTTTTTCCATTCCTTTAAGTATCTTTCTTGTGTATTGTCTTTCAAAAAGGCTGATATCTTCGCCATCTCAGCCAAATTGGCAACTTTCAATATCCATTCTTCTATTGTAGGTACTTCTTTTTTCTTCCAATATTGTCCTATTAATAATCCTGCTGCAGTTATTAGATTTAAAATCAATTTAGTCTCAATTACTGTACAATCCGTAATAATTCCCAACAAAAAAAATTGCGGCAGGAACTTTATCTTCTTTTTCAAAATTTTGTAAGATCCACCAAATTTTTATCCAAAAGGCCTTTATGTCCTTACAAGTCCACCAAATGTGAAAGTATGTAGCGTCATCACAATTACATCTCCAACATTTTGCTTGCATATCTGGGTACATACACGATAATTTCTTAGGATCTAAGTGCCACCTATAAAACATTTTATAAAAAATTTCCCTCAGATTCTGTGCCTGCGTGAATTTAACATTTCTAACCCAAATTTTTTCCCACGTTTCCAATAATATTGGCTCCTGAAAATTTTGTGCCCACTTTATCATACAGTCCTTTACCAAGTCCCTTTCAGAATCTATTTCAAGTGAACCTGGCTTTCCTGTTGACTTTGCTGGTCAGAAGGTCCCAAAAGCAGATAACGTGACCCTTGCAACAGTCATAAACTTGAGCCAGTTGCCAAGTGTCAGAATTTCGATTACGTGACCATGGGGACGCTTCAACGGTCATAAGTGTGAAAACCGGTCATTTTTTTCCCCCAGTGCCGTTGTCCCTTTGAACGGTCCCTAAACAAACTGTTGTAAGTCGAGGACTCACTGTATCCCTTTGGTTCTCCCAAGACACTGGAGACATGGGAAGACTGGGGCGGATCTTTTGCGTGCGAAGTGAGTCCGCTACCGTGCATCTCTTGGTTTGGAACGCTACTCAACATACGTCCTTCCTCTTGCCAGTTCTGTTCTCCGGAAGATAAACCCAGTTTTGAGCCAAAGGAGATATCCTCAAAAGCGGAATTCCTGTGCCAAAGGAACGGTGGCAGGTTGACAATCAGGATGACTTCCTTGTGACATTTTCCTTTGGCAGTTGAATGAGAGTCGCTTTCCAGGATTTGAAGAATGAAGCTCAAGGGAGCTTGTCATTCGAAAGCACCAACGTTCCTCTTTGACACATGTTGAGTGGGCAAAACAATATGGATCGGTCGAAGTCCCTGAACGTTCTACCGTTCAGACCTTCGAGTGATGGAGAACAGTTTGAGTCCGTAGTGTTTTGGAGACATTTCAGAAGGTTTACCGGCTGGCCTTCAGAAGTAACCAAGATAGGTACTTCTTCTAAACCAATGGAGGGGTGGTGAATGTCTTTGCTTTTCCTCTGAAATGCTCCCTGAAATTTCTTGAGATGCTCAGATTTCACCAGTGATTTTGCTATGAGTGTTGTGACCCAGGCCCAAGTAGGTAGCAACAAACTCAGTCCGTGATAAAATAAACTTTATTCGAACAGCTGGGAGTTACTTGTTGTGTAACTCAAAATAAAACAAAGGCCTCACAAACACACATTCTTCGGTTATCACAAACCTGAGTCCAATTAGGCAAACTGCCAAAGGCCCTTCCTGATAAATGTCCAGAAGTCAGAGCAGAGAATGGAGCAAAGAACGCAGCTGCAACGTTGTTTTCCAGCAAGCTGAAACACTGGTGCTGGTCTTGTTTCAAGCCTTATGGGAGGGGCCAATCATCTCTTGGCCCTACTCCCGAGTTGTCCTCTCTGCTTGAGCTGCTCTTGCCTTTTGGCAGCTCTTCTCATGAGGGCATTAGGAACAGGCTCCTCCAGTTCCTCTTCCTCACTACTATCAGGCTCTGGAGGCTCTGGAGTCCGCACCTCACTTCCTGATGGCCCTGGCCTCAGCTCAGCCTCATCGCTCTCCGACTCCATTGCCAGCACCGTAGGCTGTTGATGGACCACAACAATGAGATCCCAGGGGACCTCGTCAAAGGATGCTGGAATTTCATCGGATTGGGCCACCTTGTGAAATGGCCAAGTAGATTTCAGCAGCCTGTGATGGTTCTTCTTTGAAGAGTCAACGAAACGGGACGGGTGGCTTTGCGTTTGCACAATGTGCGGACTCTTGGGGTCTATCAACTGTGGTTTCTGTCTTAGCGTCATGCATGAACCCAGCCAGCTGTGGCACCCTCAACTAATGGTAGCTGGAACAGACCATGGCTTAGCCCAATGAATCAACCCAGCCATTGATTGAGGGCCCTACTTTCCGGTATCAGCCTGAAGTAAATGAATGCTATAATAGCCTGATGGTACAGGTCTACTCATTGCCCAAGGTTGAAACTGATTTCTTCTGAACTTTTTTTCCTTGTTCCCAGTTCAGTCCCTTAACCATACCACATTGACGATACCTCACACCAATTATTTAATTAATAAATAGATTAATAAATACATACATACATACCCCAACACAAATACAATACAATACAAAACCCCCCAACTCCAAGTAAAAACTCCGAAGCAAGCATTTTTCAAAGTTCTATTTACTAGAATAGGTAAACTGGCACATCTGGGAAAACCCGAATCTGAGCGGTCCGGGTTTTCCCTCAGTAAATCAAAAAAACCCAAACCATCCCCTCACTCACATGCTCCAATCAGCGTCCGTCCCATCTCGAGACAGCACTCCGACCACTCCTCCTCCAAATGCAGGATTGACCGACAGGAAGAATGCAATTATATTTAAAGACAACCCCCCTACTAAATCCCTCCCTCCTATTTTCCCACATATGAGAAAGTGGCAGCACGGAAGCTTCCGGCCTTATATGGCTTCCAAACCTGACACATACATACATACATATATACTTATGTACGTACGTACATAAATACTTGTGCTCTTCAAACAACTTTTTTTCTTGTTCCCAGTTCAGTCCCTTAAACATACCACATTGATGATACCTCACACCAATTATTTGATAAATAAATAAATACATTCATACATACATACCGTATATACCGTACATACATACATACTGTACATCAGTGGTGGGTTGCCCCTGGTTCGCACCGATTCTATAGAACCAGTAGTAAAACCGGCGGGAGGCTCCGCCCACTGACCTGAACATCATCAAAAGTGATCTGAGCATGTGCAGAAGCTTCTGCACATGTGCAGAGGAATGTGCACACACACAAACGGAGCGAGCAAGTGTGCACGGGCATGATGCGAACCAGTAGTAAAGGTAAGTATTTATGCTGTACATAAATACTTGTGCTCTTCAAATAACAACTGCCTACCTTGGTGGGTTTTATGATCTGATGTTTACATGATTTATTCCACTCTCTTCAAAGTTACATCCAGTGGTGAAATCTGGCTGGATCTATCCGGCTCGTGCGAACCGGAATAGCTGGCAGTGGGAGGCTCCGCCCACCTGCCGGGACGTCATTACGTCCCATTTTTTGACCTTCTGCACATGCACAGAAGAGGTGCGCGCGCTCACATTTCCGAACCGGTAGTGAAGGTGAGTGCATTTCACTGCTGGTTACATCCATCCTAAAGTAAGCAAGGAAAGCACTTTTTTTCTCCCTGGTATTTCTAGGAAAAGAGAAGCAAAGAAAAAGAAGCATCTTTCCAAGGAATGGCTTGATTCTGATCTTTGCTTGTAGTTCAGATGTCTGCCTTTTTCCCGCTCACGCTATCTTTCTCTTGGATCTCAGGTGTGGCTGGTACCTTATCAGTGATTCCGTGTTAACGTGCTGTACGAAGATCCCTAAGAGGCTTGCCTGTGAATTATAAATATGCCTCTGCATGTTCTCCCTTTCGGCCACAGGCAGCCTCACAACTCGGAGATGTGTCTGCCTTGTGCTCTGGGGGCCTCTGCTGACTTAAGCTAAGGTCAGCGGGCCTCAACCTTTTGGCCTCCGGGAACTGGTTCCATGGAGAGAGGTTTTCCCATGGACTGGAGGGGGCGTGGTTTCGCATACTGTCTGCATCCTGCGGACGGAGCTTCTTCTTGTTTGTGTGGCCCAGTTTTTGGCGTGCTGTGGACCATTGTCGGTCTATGGATTGGGGTTTGGGGTTTGGGGTCGCCTGGGCTAGGTGGTCCTGTTGTGGCCTGTTGGCTGCCAGCCCCTCCAGCAGCCGAATCAGAGGAGGGAAGGAGGCGTGGGAATCAGAGCCAGCATCAAGGCAACTTGAGAGCTCCGAGGGGGAAGAGAGAATGGAGCTGGCAGAGAGAGAGAGAGGCAGAGGCGGAGCCTGGGCTGTCAGTCAGCCCTCAGATGGAGAGTCAACAACCCCCAGGTCTGGAGGTGGCTGATGAGGAAGAGGAGGAACAGCTGTGTCCAGTGCCTGATGCGCAGATGCACAGAAGGCAGAGGAGAGGAGAGCAGTGGAAATCTATGGGCTGGTCCTTGGGACGGAAGAGCCACTGCTGCTAGTGAAGCCTGACCCTAACTCTGGCGACAAAAGGCAGGGGGCGAAGATGAATAGATGTGGCAGACAACTATTCATCTCCCTGTCGGACAGACCTGTTAGCCTGCAGTGAGAGAGAAACTTTTTGCCCGGGCTGCCGGTGCTCCTAATAAAGGAATCTCTGAATTAACTTGAGAGGGTTTTGTCGTGTTTGGGGAGGTGGGTCAGAACAGCTCCTTGCTGGAGAAGAGGAACATATGAATAGAATTTATTTATTGGCCAAGTGTGATTGGACACACAAGGAATTTGTCTTGGTGCATATGCTCTCAGTGTACATAAAAGAAAAGATACCTTCATCAAGGTACAACACTTACAACACAATTGATGGTCAATATATCAATATAAATCATAAGGATTGCCAGCAACAAGTTATAGTCATACAGTCATAAGTGGAAAGAGATTGGTGATGGGAACTATGAAACGATTAATAGTAGTGCAGATTCAGTAAATAGTCTGACAGTGTTGAGGGAATTATTTGTTTAGCAGAGTGATGGCCTTCGGGAAAAAACTGTTCTTGTGTCTAGTTGTTCTGGTGTGCAGTGCTCTATAGCGTCGTTTTGAGGGTAGGAGTTGAAACAGTTTATGTCCAGGATGCGAGTGATCTGCAAATATTTTCACGGCCCTCTTCTTGACTCGTGCAGTATACAGGTCTTCAATGGAAGGCAGGTTGGTAGCAATTATTTTTTCTGCAGTTCTAATTATCCAAGCCTCCTGCAAGTTCTAATATGGAAGCCTCCTGCAGCCCTTGTAACAGGCGGCATTACAACTCACGTAACTCCTAGTCAGCAAGGGTGAAGTTGTGGTGGTTGCGATGGTGCACAGACATTTGTTTTAAGAAATGAGTCATGCGTGCTTCTTGTCAGTCTGGCTTTGCATGAAATTGACCAGGGATCTGGGACATTGATTAAAAGCTGACAGGTTTTTTTTTTCAGGCAAAGCCCTGAGACGTAACTCACTCTCTGTCATGAGACAATCTCCTCTGACAGTGTTCTACACAACTGGAACAACATTCCCCTTAGGCGTGTAGCTCCCCCACCCCTCCCCATCTCACCCTACCTGTCTTTTAAACAGCCTTAAGGGCTGGTATTTCTTCCATCCTTTGGACTAACTGATGATGGGGTCTTTAATGATAACTTTGTCACACCTTCTGTGTTGCTTTGTCTTGTCGTGGTACTATTGTTGCTGCTTCTTCAGTTTTCCAATGGAAAGCAAAATGTTTTTAAAGGGAACCCCTCCCCCCAAAGTCCAGTTGCCTTTTGGAAAAAGCATCTTTGGGGCAACCATGAGCTGGAAGATTGAGAATCTCTGTAGAGATGCTGCTTCATCTGTTCCTAATACTAGGTAGGTAAGTCCTCGACATGCGACCGCAGTGGAGCCCAAAATTTCTGTGGTGAAGTGAGACACTTGTTCAGTGAATTTTGCGCCATTTTACGGCCTTCCTTGACCCAGTTGTTAAGGGAAGCCTTGCAATTAAGCGAACGGGGCTTCCCCTATTGACTTTCCTTGTCAGAAGGTCACAAAAGAGGGAATCCACTGGATCACAGGACACTGCAACCGTCATAAATATGAGTCAATTGCCAAGCGTCTGAATTTTAATCATGTGACCATGGGGATTTCATAAGTGTGAAAAATGGCCCCGAGTCACTTTTTTCAGTGCTGTCGTAACTTTGAACGGTCGTTAAATGAACTGTTGTAGGTCGAGGACTAGGTACCTGTAATTGTATCAATCAGTCTGATGTCTTCCGGAAGCCCACCAACCCCTTCTTCAAGGTCAAAAGCATCGATTCGTTCTCAGACTCATGCAATGGTTCCCATCCTGACCTTACCTAGGTAAAGGTAAAGGTTCCCCTCGCACATATGTGCTAGTCGTTCCTGACTCTAGGGGGCGGTGCTCATCTCTGTTTCAAAGCCGAAGAGCCAGCGCTGTCCAAAGACGTCTCTGTGGTCCTGTGGCCGGCATGACTCAACGCCAAAGGCGCACGGAACGCTGTTGCCTTCCCACCAAAGGTGGTCCCTATTTTTCTACTTGCATTTTTTTTACCTGCTTTCGAACTGCTAAGTTGGCAAAAGCTGGGAAAAGTAACGGGAGCTCACCCCGTTACACGGCAGCACTAGGGATTCGAACCGCTGAACTGCCGACCTTTCGATCCACAAGCTCCGTGTCTTAGCCATTGAGCCACCGCATCCCTCCATTATCATCATTGCGTCCCGCGACCTTACCTAGATGGTGCCTTGTATTGTCCTGACAGTTGTCGGTTGGAATATCAGCAATAGTAGAGCAGGATAAGAAGGATTGCTCATGTCAATTCAGTTTTTTTAAAAAACAAAATATGTATATGCATATTTGGGCGGAGTGCAGGGTTATTTTTAAAAACTTCACCGTTCTGTGCATTCTTCATGGGAAGGGTTGCTATGGAAATGCAAATGTACTGGTTAGCATTTTTGGCATTTTGCCTGGTTCTTAGTCCGATATTGCATTCATTCTTCGTCTAGATCCAAATAAGAAAAGTGGGTGAAGATGAGGTGATCTTAGCATTAAAACAGAAAGAGCACTGAGTTATAAATAAAAGGCCTCGGGTCTTCTTCTTTTTTTTAAAAAAAATCTTGTTTGCACCTAGCATAATTGCAACGAAGCCTGCCAAGTTTAAAACATAGTCAGCACTCCTCCAGCGTTTCTTTAAATGCCTTTCCAAAACTTGGTTTTTGCAAGAACCTCAGACAGGCAGTTGTTGGAAATGGCGTGTTTATTTATTTCTTTGAAAAACTTTCCTTAAAACTGACAGTTTCATTTAGATCGCTCCACATAATGTTCTCAGGGTCATGAAATGTGTAAAAACCTCACCGGTTAATCAAATATGAAATTGAGCTCCAACTAAGATGATTAAAGGCCTGGAAACTAAAACATATGAAGAATGATTGCAGGATTTGGGTCCGCCCAGTCTAGAGAAAAGAAGGACTAGGGGTGACATGATAGCAGTATTCCAGTATTTGAGAGGCTGCCACAAAGAGGATCAACCTATTTTCCAACGCACCAGAGGGCAGGACAAGAAACAATGGATGGAAAGTAATCAAGCAACCTGGAATTAAGGAGACACTTCCTAACATTGAGGACAATTAACCAGTGGAACAAGCTTGCCGTCAGAAGTTGTGGCTGCTTCATCACTGGAGGTTTTTAAGAAGAGACTGGACTAGGGATGGGCTGCTGGTGTTGTGGTCCATCGGCAGCCTGCGCAGCTAGCAGTGGAGTCGGCTGAGGAGGACAAGGGGCCGGTCCTGGAGTAAGGGGAAGGCCCGGAAGAGGGTTCTGCATTGGAGGCAGAGATGGGGCCAGGGCCATCTGGGAGCAATGCGCGGATTCCAGAGCCTCCAGAGGCGGACAGCAGAGAGGAAGAGGAACAGGAGGAGCCTGTTCCTAGTGCATGTATGCAAAGAGCTGCCAGAAGGCAAGAGCAGCTAAAGCAAAAAGGACGACTTGGGAGCAAGGCCAGGAGATGATTGGCCCCTCCCATAAGGCTTAAAAGAGCAGCAAGGGCTCTTGGGCTCTTTGTAGGAAAGCAACGTTGCTACATTTGTTTTGAGTCAGCATCCCTTGTTTCTGAACTTCATGGGGCTTTGCCAAGAAAGGCCTTTGGCAGGGTGCCAAAGAAGATAAAGGTTTGTGATAAGGCTGAAGGACTTTTTCTGAAGGACTTCGTTTTGGACTTAATTTGGACTAAACTGAGAATGAAGTAATTCTCAGCTGTTCTAATAAAATATGTTTCTTTAGGACTGGTTGTGTCTGGTAATAACTACTTGGGCCTAGACCACAACAGCTGGGGGTTCGCAGCGGATCGGGAGAACCTCTAGCTAAGATTCTATGCAATTCGGAGAACCCTCAAATCCCACTCCTGGCTCGCCCCGCCCACCCCGCCCCTCCCAGGAGTCCCCATGCAGCCTATTTTGGATGCCGATAAGTGCAGGGTACATGCGATGGCTCGGGGAGGGCAAAAAACAGAAAGTTCGGGAAGGCCGAAAATGGGCCCGTTTTCAACCTCCAGAGCCTGGGGAGGCCATTTTCGCCCTCCTGGAGGCTTGAGGAAAGCCTCTGGAGCCCGAGGAGGGCAATCCACCCCGCCATGGTGCAGGAGGCTGACTAGGCCATGCCCACTATGGCCACGCCCACCCAGCAACTGGGCAGAGAACCCCTTGCTAAAATTTGTGAAGTCCACCCCTGGACTGGACAGTCATTTGTCTGAATTGAGCCAGGAGTTGGAATAGACCTCCAAGTCCCTGCCAGCTCTGTTCGGGTTGATTGACAGCGTATCCTAAAATCACCTTTGCGCAGAAGATAGATCATGAAACCTAGCTTGTTCTCTGCAAAGAAACATTTTACCGTTCCACCAGTCGTTCTAATTATTTTTCAAATTTTCCAATCACCAGAATGCATCCATATATAATAAAGAACAGATGTTCTTGGCTTCGAAGAGTATACATCTGAATACCTAATCCACACTACTAATTTTGCAAAAAAAAAAAAAAGTGTACAAGAGGAAAAAAAAATAAAAGCATGAAAAATTTGTGGCATATTGAAATGTCAAGTTAAACTTGGGTAAGACTTGTGAACTCTACAGCATATGCAGGAATTGTCATTTTTCTACTGCTAAAGAGGGAGCCCTAGTGAACAATCTGTGGTCTGAGAATCAGATCTCAGCCCTCAAAAGTGTTTTTTGCTCATTCTTTCAACCCACACTTCAGCTGCTTCCCATTTCAATTAAGCACATTAAAATTAAAATTTTGTGCTGTTAAGGATAGATGGGATGGAAAAGAATGGAACAGGAGTAAGATTAGTCCAGCAGTTGGGCAAAGTTTAAGATTAAGGTAGGTTTTGCCATTTCTGTACTGACTCCATCCCATTGTCAGGGTTCCAATGCATTCTTGGCTTCTTTAAATCAGGATGTTGTATAGATCTTTATGTGTTTTCCTAGCTTTGTAATGAGCGAACGGTTCTAAATTTAGCCTCTTGTTCCACGGCTAAACATGGCGGGGGGGGAGAAGGTGATTGCTCAGAGGTGTAGTTTGCTTGCTGAAGGTCACATTCTCCGGCCTCTCGAGAGAAGAATAGAACAATGAACTCCAGGCACCTTAGGGAGCATTTTACCAGTCGGTGTAAATTAAGAGTAGATACCGAATAGTTTCCCCCCCTCCCCCACTTGTCTCAATCTCTTGGGGATGATCTTTCAGATGTCAAGATTATTTTTTATTATTATTTATTTTTGTCACACAGTATATATAAGCATGAGCATGTAATAACTATACAATATATAAGCATATATATATAGGTATGAGCATGTAATAACTATATTAATTGGATATAACGAAAGGAAACAATAGGACAGGAACGGTAGGCATGCTTGTGCTCCTATGCACGCCCCAAGATGGCCATGGTGAGGTAAAATGGGCAGTGAGAGGGTCAGGACTTAAATGCGTGCTGGGTTATAGGGGAGCAAATGGCACAAGTATATTGTGAAGTCATCGGGAAGATAATTTACATGATAGATTTGCCACAGAACCTCAGGAAATCGTCTGGCCGCTGATGTAGATTTTTTCCTCTTCATTTGTGGGATGCTGTCATGGGCACACGCATTGTCGTTTGATGTCACCCCGACCGCTGTCAGATGCCTTTGATACGACAGCCAGATCTTTCTGACACCGTTCTCTCTGTCTGCATTGACACAACCTGCTTAATCAGATCACTGAAAGATTTAGCAGCTGCATGTCTATAAAAATGGTGAGGTTGGATAGCATCAATCTTTGTCAATTTGGGTGGGGGGGGAGAAGAGGGTTAGCCTATTGAGGGAAGCTGCCCCATAGGATTCATTTATGGTTTTAGTGCAAGGGTTCATAATCTTGGTGTTATGACCAAGGCCCAAGTAGTGATTATTAAACGCAATTCAGTCCTCAACAAACTTATTTTATTAAAACAGCTGAGAATTAATCCATTCTCAGCTTAGTTCAAAACAAAATTCTTCATAACCGGTCCTTCGGCCTTATCACCAACCTTTGATGTCTTTGACAACTTGCCAAAGGCTTTTCTTGGAAGAAAACCCCACAAAGTTCAAGAGACGCTGACAAGAAGCACGGAAATCAACGTTGCTTTTCTACAAAGAACCCAACGGCTCGTTGCTGCTCTTTTAAGCCTTATGGGAGGGGCCAATAATCTTCTGACCTTACTCCCGAGTTGTCCTTTTTTCTTCAGCTGCTCTTGTCTTCTGGCAGGTTTTCGCATGTGTGCACTAGAAAGAGACTCCTCCTGTTCCTCTGCTTCTCTGCTGTCTGCCTCTGGAAGCTCCAGAGTCTGTACATCGCTTCCAGATGGTCCTGGCCCCATCTCTGCCTCCGATGCAGAGCCCTCATCCAGGCCTTCCCCTGACTCCAGTTCTGGCCCATTGCTGTCCCCTAACTCCATTGCCAGGTCCACGGGCTGCTGGCGGACCACAACACTTGGCAACTTTAAGACGTGTGAACTTCAAGACCCAGAATCCTCCAGCCATAGCAGTCATAACCTGAATTCATAACAGAAATCTGGGATTTGAAGTCCACACATGTCTTAAAGTTGCCAAGTTTGGGGGACTCCTGGTTTTAGCGTATTGTGCAAACTCAGAAACTGAGCTCATTCAGATGGAAATAAAAAAAAAAACAAAAGAGTGAAAAAGGCTACAGAAAAGGTGTACATTTTAGATTCCTCTTCCAAATCTAACTTGGGGTCCACAGAAGAAAATGGGAGTAAAGGGATAACTGCATGCTTTAGCAAAATGGCTGCTTGTTTGGCCTTTGCAATAATTTGGCGTCTTACAATCTCCCGTTTGGTCTTACATGCTACCTATCCAGAAATGCCTGAGGCAAATAATCAAGAGATTTCCCTTCCTTCCGAAATGGTTTGGGCTTTGCTTGTCTCTGCTCAGGCCTGCTAGTTGTCTGAGATAGTTCCGTAGTCACATCTTTTTGGGCCAAGGGTCCAGTTATCTCCAAGCAGCTTGCCAAAGATTGTGCTCAGAAAGGGCCAGGGGTGTAGTTTAATTTGCATTTAGATTGAATTAAATTACATGAATTAAATGCCATTAACAGGGACACATCCTGTGGCGTCTCTAGGAGTCATCTCCTCCTTCTGACACATCCCAAAGTTGTCCCCAGATTGTAATTCGGCGGCAGCTTTGGTGGAAGAGCTTGGTGTGGGTTGCCTCCAGATCCACATGACTCTGGATACTCTAATGAGGTGGTCCTAATGATTTTGGGGTGTGTGTGTGTGTCAGCATTTTGTTGATGTGCTGTATTCACAATCGGTGCTGTTGGAAGAAATGTCCATCTGGGTTCAGTTCCAAGTGGGGAGAAAGACACTGGATTCATGGAAGTCGCTTGGAAAGAAGGTTTATTGATGAACAGGATCACATGGCTTGAGATCCTGGGCAAAAAAGGACAGAGATGCTGAGAGTGCCTGGGTTTTATGCCCTCTGTTGGGCTTTGAATTTGAGCTTGTGTTCTGATTGGTTGTCAGACTCCCACGGGGCCATGCAGGGGTAACTTTGTAGGTTGTCTGTGACCCAGGCTTAGTTGAGCCCTGCTGGGTGATGATGTAATGTAAGGACTTTGGGCAATTCCTACTATGGCGCTGCCTGAAGGAGGTAGATTTTGTTATGTAGAATAGACTGGCCCAGGCCTTAAGGGCCCATTGACAAAGGTGGGAGGCTGAGTTTCTGCCTCCCTTTTAGGGGAAATATCCTGCCCTTTTAATATTTCCTAAAATATCTCATTTTTCTAGGAGAAAGGTGGGTGCTAACTTCCTACAGTGCTTTTTAAACTCTTCTAGAATTTCTCCTCTCTCAAATGACTGTTTCTCCTGAAGAAAAAAACAAAAGAGTGAAAAAGGCTACAGAAAAGGTGTACATTTTAGATTCCTCTTCCAAATCTAACTTGGGGTCCACAGAAGAAAATGGGAGTAAAGGGATAACTGCATCCTTTAGCAAAATGGCTGCTTGTTTGGCCTTTGCAATAATTTGGCGTTTTACAATCTCCCGTTTGGTCTACCTATCCAGAAATGTCTGAGGCAAATAATCAAGAGATTTCCCTTCCTTCCGAAATGGTTTGGGCTTTGCTTGTCTCTGCTCAGGCCTGCTAGTTGTCTGAGATAGTTCCGTAGTCACATCTTTTTGGGCCAAGGGTCCAGTTATCTCCAAGCAGCTTGCCAAAGATTGTGCTCAGAAAGGGCCAGGGGTGTAGTTTAATTTGCATTTAGATTGAATTAAATTACATGAATTAAATGCCATTAACAGGGACACATCCTGTATGCCTCTAGGAGTCATCTCCTCCTTCTGACACATCCCAAAGTTGTCCCCAGATTGTAATTCGGCGGCAGCTTTGGTGGAAGAGCTTGGTGTGGGTTGCCTCCAGATCCACATGACTCTGGATACTCTAATGAGGTGGTCCTAATGATTTTGGTGTGTGTGTGTGTGTCAGCATTTTGTTGATGTGCTGTATTCACAATCGGTGCTGTTGGAAGAAATATCCATCTGGGTTCAGTTCCAAGTGGGGAGAAAGACACTGGATTCATGGAAGTCGCTTGGAAAGAAGGTTTATTGATGAACAGGATCACATGGCTTGAGATCCTGGGCAAAAAAGGACAGAGATGCTGAGAGTGCCTGGGTTTTATGCCCTCTGTTGGGCTTTGAATTTGAGCTTGTGTTCTGATTGGTTGTCAGACTCCCACGGGGCCATGCAGGGGTAACTTTGTAGATTGTCTGTGACCCAGGCTTAGTTGAGCCCTGCTGGGTGATGATGTAATGTAAGGACTTTGGGCAATTCCTACTATGGCGCTGCCTGAAGGAGGTAGATTTTTGTTATGTAGAATAGACTGGCCCAGGCCTTAAGGGCCCATTGACAAAGGTGGGGGGCTGAGTTTCTGCCTCCCTTTTAGGGGAAATATCCTGCCCTTTTAATATTTCCTAAAATATCTCATTTTTCTAGGAGAAAGGTGGGTGCTAACTTCCTACAGTGCTTTTTAAACTCTTCTAGAATTTCTCCTCTCTCAAATGACTGTTTCTCCTGAAGAAAAAAAAACAGTTGTAGAAGCCTCATGTTTTTTGATCCTAAATGTTTTTGACATATTTATTACATTGCCATCCTTCGAAGGAGCTCTGCGAGTCTCATTTTATTTTATTCTCTTCCCTTAACAACCACACAACGACTTAGTTTAGGCTGACAAATGTGTCTAGCTTAGGGAATCATCCAGCGAGAATTTGTACTCCTGGTATCTCCTCCACAAGTCTGGTGCTCCGGTCATATATCTCACCGCGACGGAATACAATTTTCATTTTTTTTCATCCTTAACTACTAGATTTTTTCCCCCTATCTCCCTCCTTTCCATGCAATTTTGGGAGAGCTGATTTCAACTCTGGGATGCTTGAGGGCGAATTCCTGAAGCTTTGGTGTATTAGGACAGTGGCTGTCAAGATGGCCTGAGTCACACTTTATAAAAAAGCAGAATATGGCTTGTTTTTAATGTAGGGTCTTATGTAAATGACTCATTATTGTTTTGGGAGATAGATGAGACGTTTCCTCTGTAGTTTGATCAACACTCCATCGAGGTTTAGTAAGCATGTGTGAAGCCGATCATTTCTGTGGTTGGGAAGTTTCAAAGTTTCCTTCTGTGAGAAGATAAAAAAGCCAACACTGTTCTAGGCTGCATAAACAGAGAGATAGAATCAAGATCACGGGAAGTGTTAATACCACTTTATAATGCCTTGATAAGGCCACACTTGGAATGCTGCATCCAGCTTTGGTTGCCACGATGTAAAAAAGATGCTGAGACTCTAGAAAGAGTGCAGAGAAGAGCAACAAAGGTGATTAGGGGACTGGAGGCTAAAACATATGAAGAACGGTTGCATGAACTGGATATGTGTAGTCTTATGAAAAGAAGGACTAGGGGAGACATGATAGCAGTGTTCCAATATCTCAGGGGCTGCCACAAAGAAGATGCAGTCAGGTTATTCTCCAAAGCACCTGAGGGCAGGATAAGAAGCAATGGTTGGAAACTCATCAAGGAAAGAAGCAACTTAGAACTAAGGAGAAATTTCCTGACAGTTAGAACAATTAATCAGTGCCTCCAGAGGTTGTGAATTCTCCAAGTTTTTAAGAAAAGATTGGATAACCATTTGTCTGAAGTGGTGTAGGGTTTCCTGCCTAAACAAGGAGTTGGACTAGAAGACCTCCAAGGTCCCTTCCAACTCTGTTATTCTATTGTAAGATAAGAAACAGCGACACAATTTTCAAAGAAGACCTCATTGGCAGCCTCAAAACAGGAATTTGGGATGCAAACTGAAATGTACACTGGTACAGAGATCTGAAATGATTGCTGGTACAATAATTCACGCGGGTATGAATGCTGGGTGTTGTGACATGCCCAGTAGACTAATATAGTGAGATTTACAGTACTGTACAGGCAGTGCCATGTAGTTAGTGGATAGATTCTAAAGATAGAAACTTCGAAAAACACCAAGTTTGGCTAGCTGGATGTGTGAGCTTATTTGCATGGTGAAAGCTAAGATAAGAGAAAAGCTGCATTCATGCTAAGCCTTAGAAATTAATGAAGATAATCTTACAGAAGTAAGGAAGCAGGGGGATAGCTGCAGTTCAAAGAAATTGTAAATTCATAAGCAGCTGGGAGTTTGAAATAAGAGAGCCAGAGCTGACGTATTTGTCTGTGGCATTTGGTATTTCTTAATCTCGTGGGAAATATTAAAAAACCCCACAACCATTGGAGTCTCGGGTGTAGGCATGTCCTGGAAGGAACCAAAGTCTTTGATGATGTCTCAAAATACAGGTAGTCCTCAATTTACAACCACAATTGAGCCCAAAATTTCTGTTGCTAAGTGAAACATTTGTTAAATAATTTTTGCTCCATTTTATGCCTTTTTTCTTTTTTTGAAATTTTTGAAATTGATTTTCTATTAATTACATTTCTTAGTGCTTAATGTTGGCTGGGTATTTAGTTTGCTTAGCGATATAGATTACATTCTTAATCTCCACCCCATTTTTCCAACCACTGACAAAATTAGTTCCATGATTGATAGTATTCTGTGTCTTCTTTCCGTTTGATTTTCAGTGTCAGTCTATCCATATCTGCACAGTCCAGTATCTTCTTAATTATCTCTTCGTCTCAATGTTATGACTTTTCTTGACACAGCTGTTAAGTGAATCACTGCAGTTGTTAATCCAAAGGTGCTTTTTTGAAGAGGCAACTGGACTTTCTGGTTATTCTTTCAAGACGTTTCGCTTCTCATCCAAGAAACTTCTTCAGCTGTGAGAAGCTTCTTGGATGAGGAGTGAAACGTCTTCAAAGAAGAAACCAGAAAGCCCAGTTTGTTTATTTATTTATTTATTTATTTATTTATTTAATTAAACTTTTATACCGCCCTTCTCCCGAAGGACTCAGGGCGGTGTACAGCCTTCATATAAAACAATTAATATACACACTAAAATAACAATTAAAAAACTTATTCAATAAAAGGCCGAAATTAAAACCGTCCAATTGACCATTTAAAATACCCCATAAAATTACAATTAAAAATTTAAAATTTAAAATATAGAGTTTAAAAATCAGGCCAGTCCCGCTTGAATAAATAAAGAAGTTTTCAGTTCCCGGCGAAAGGTCCGAAGGTCAGGCAATTGGCGTAAACCGGGGGGAAGTTTGTTCCAAAGAGTAGGTGCTCCCACAGAGAAGGACCTTCCCCTGGGGGCCGCCAGCCGACATTGCTTGGCGGACGGCACCCTGAGAAGTCCCTCTCTGTGAGAGCGCACGGGTCGGTGGGAGGCATGTGGAAACAGCAGGTGGTCCCGTAAGTACCCGGGCCCTAAGCCATGGAGCGCTTTAAAGGTGGTAACCAAAACCTTGAAGCGCACCCGGAAGACCACAGGTAGCCAGTGCAGACTGCGCAGGAGTGGTGTTACCAGGGAGCAATGTGGTGCTCCCTCAATCACCCGCGCAGCTGCATTCTGGACTAACTGAAGTCTCCGAGTGCACTTCAGGGGTAGCCCCATGTAGAGAGCATTGCAAGAATCCAGGCGAGAAGTGACGAGAGCATGAGTGACCGTGCATAAGGCATCTTTTGAAGAAGCACCTTTGGAACAACCATGACCTGGATGTTGTGTCTTGCCCGCCCTCAGAGCAGCCAGGGCCTTCTTACCTGCTCCCGAACACTGAGGAATGTATGCCTCCCGGCCCAAGTCCTGGCTCCATGCCCACACAAACTGCAGAAGAAGGAGCACCTCCCGGCCCCAGCCCTGGCTCCATGCCCAGGCAAACGGAGCAGCTAGACCCCTCCCCCTCCTCCACAGCATGTGAGCCTGAGGAGGGTTTATTCCCAACAGCTGATTGGAGTGACCCTCGCATGAGAAGATTGGAGAGGCGGAGGCAACAGAAGGAAGGGAGGGGCAGGCCTTAATGAGTGCTGAGTCATGGAGCCACACCCCATGGCCTATATAAAGGATCTGCTTTCTGGCAGTCTCTGAGTCAGGCAAAGTCGAACTTATCTTGCTGAAGTCACTTACTGGTCTCCTGCCTGCTCTGAGGACTTTGCTAGGACTTTGGGCAGAGCTGCAGGGGCACGCCTGATTCGGATTTCCCTGACCCGGCCGTCAGCGGAGGAGTGGGACACGACACTGGATGACTGAGAATCTCCATAGACATCCGCCGTTATTAAGTTAGTAACAAGGTTGTTAAGTGAATGTGGTTTCTCCATTGACTTTGGTTGTCAGAAGGTCGCATAAGGGGATCACGTCAGTGGTGGGTTGCTCCTGATTCTGTCCGGTTCTTGAGAACCGATAATAAAAGTGGCGGGAGGCTCCGCCCACCCGCCCTGATGTCATATTTGGCGATCTGCGCATGCACACGTGTGCGCTCCTGTTGCAAACTTGGTCGTAAAGGTAAGTAGAACCCACCCCTGGATCACAGGACCCCAGGATAGTGCAACCGTCATAAATGTGAGTCAGTGGCCAACCATCTGAATTTTAATCACGTGACCATGGGGATGCTGCAATGGCCATAAGTGTGAAAAACGGTCATAAGTCCCTTTTCTCAGTGCCACCGTGACTTTGAGCGGTCATGAAATGAACTGTTTTAAGTCAAGGACTACCTGTGGAATCATTGGCTCTTTTGCTTTTGCTCCTGAGTTTTTATTTTATTGTCTCCTTCCCATATTTTAGGGTTGACGTAGCCCACATTCCTTGTTCAGAGTGTAGGACCGCAGGCATTTTCATCTGTCACAAACTCATTCTGCATTCCATTTCTCCTGTCCCTCCCTCTTCCAGGGAACAGCCCATCTTCACCACGAGAGCACATGTCTTTCAAATTGACCCTACCACCAAGAAGAACTGGGTCCCTGCAAGCAAACAAGCTGTGACCGTTTCCTACTTCTATGACGGCACTAGGAACAGCTATCGAATAATCAGTGTGGATGGAACCAAGGTAAACCAGTTCACCTCCCGCGTGCTTTGTAGAACTGAGGATACCACTTGGTTGGGGCCACTTGTACATAATGGGAGTCGCATGTACTAGGGATAGAATTAAGATCAATCTAGGATAGAATAGAATAGTATAGAATAGAATAGTATAGAATAGAATAGTATAGAATAGAATACTGTAGAATAGGATAGGATAGGATAGGATGCTGTAGGATAGAAAAGAATAGAATAGAATAGAATGCTGTAGGATAGGATAGGATAGGATAGGATAGGATAGGATAGGATAGGATAGGATAGGATAGGATGCTGTAGGATAGAAAAGAATAGAATAGAATAGAATAGAATAGAATAGAATAGAATAGAATACTGTAGAATAGGATAGGATAGGATAGGATAGGATGCTGTAGGACAGGACAGGATGGATAGGATGGGACAGGACAGGATAGGATAGGATAGGATAGGATAGGATAGGATGCTGTAGGATAGAAAAGAATAGAATAGAATAGAATAGAATAGAATAGAATAGAATAGAATAGAATAGAATAGAATAGAATAGAATAGAATAGAATGCTGTAGGATAGGATAGGATAGGATAGGATAGGATAGGATAGGATAGGATAGGATAGGATAGGATGCTGTAGGATAGAATAGAATAGAATAGAATAGAATAGAATACTGTAGAATAGGATAGAATACTGTAGAATAGGATAGGATAGGATAGGATAGGATAGGATAGGATGCTGTAGGATAGAATAGAATAGAATAGAATAGAATAGAATAGAATAGAATAGAATAGAATAGAATAGAATAGAATAGAATGCTGTAGGATAGGATAGGATAGGATAGGATAGGATAGGATAGGATAGGATAGGATAGGATGCTGTAGGATAGAATAGAATAGAATAGAATAGAATAGAATACTGTAGAATAGGATAGGATAGGATAGGATAGGATGCTGTAGGATAGAATAGAATAGAATAGAATAGAATAGAATAGAATAGAATAGAATAGAATGCTGTAGGATAGGATAGGATAGGATAGGATAGGATAGGATAGGATAGGATAGGATAGGATAGGATAGGATAGGATAGGATAGGATAGGATAGGATAGGAAGCTGTAGGATAGAATAGAATAGAATAGAATAGAATAGAATAGAATTCTTTATTAGCCTTGTGATTGGACACACAAGGAATTTGTCTTTGGTGCATAAGCTCCCATTATAGATAAAAGACCAGACTAAGTCTGTCTGTTATTAACACAGCTGCTTGCAATTACTGAAAGTTCAAGTCCCACCAGGCCCAAGGTTGACTCAGCCTTCCATCCTTTATAAGGTAGGTAAAATGAGGACCCAGATTGTTGGGGGCAATAAAAGTTGACTTTGTATATAATATACAAATGGATGAAGACTATTGCTTAACATAGTGTAAGCCGCCCTGAGTCTTCGGAGAAGGGCGGGATATAAATTCAAATTAAAAAAAAAAGATGTAAGTGATGAATCCATAGAAATCTATTATTATAAATATAAATAAACATATAATTATAAATGAGACCACACTGGGAATACTGCATCAAGTTTTGGTTGCCACAATATAAAAAGGATGTTGAGACTCTAGAAAGAGTGCAGAGAAGAGCAACAAATGTTATTAAGGGACTGGAGGGCTAAAACATATGAAGGACGGTTGCAGGAATTGGATATGTCTAGTTTAATGAAAAGAAGGATGAGGGGTGAGATGTTAGCAGTGTTATCTCAGGGGCTGCCAGAAAGAACAGGGGCTCAAGCTAGTCACCAAAGCACCTGAAAGCAGAACAAGGAGCAATAGATGGAAATCCATCAAGGAGAGAACCAACCTAAAACTAAGAGAAATTTCTGGACAGTGAGAACAATTAATCAGTGGAACAACTTGCCTCCAGAAGTTGTGGGTGCTCCAACACTAGAAGTTTTTAAGAAGAGATTGGACAACCATTTGTCTGAAATGGTATAGAGTCTCCTGCTTGAGCAGGGGGTTGGACTAGAAGACCTCCAAGGTTCCTGCCAACTATGTTATTCTCTTACATATTGTACCTGGATTTGTTTTTAAACCATTAGTAGGGTTTATCCATGTTTCAGGTCCCTGGATGTTGTATAACTGAGAAGACATTGTATTTCGTGAAAAGGGAGGTAGCCAATGAAACAGAAGTAGAGCGCTAGGAAGGGCCCCATGAAAACCACTGAATGAGTTCTACCTTTTTAACACCAGTGCTCAGGAAAATAATGCAATATAACACATTGCCAAAAGCTATAATCTACAGTTGCTTTTGTGCGTGGCCAATGATGTTTCAGCAATGTGTTTGTGTTTGGAAGTAAAAGGGATGTGATGGCTCAGTGGCTAAGACGCTGAGGTTGTCATTTGAAAGGTTGGCAGTTCAATGGTTCGAATTCCTAGTGCCGCATAACGGAGTGAGCTCCCATTACTTGTCCCAGCTTCTGCCAACCTAGCAGTTCGAAAGCACGTAAAAAATGCAAGTAGAAAAATAGGGACTACCTTTGGTGGGAAGGTAACAGCGTTCTGTACGCCTTTGGCATTGAGACACGCCGGCCACATGAGACATCTTTGGACAGCACTGGCTCTTCGGCTTTGAAACGGAGATGAACACCGCCCCCTAAAGTCGGGAAGAGACTAGCGCATATATTCCTTTATCTTTGGAACCTTTACCTTTAGAAGCAAAGGTCTCTTCTGTCCTCTTTAAATGGGATAATTGGAGCTTATTCATTTCCCCCCTTTTTTTCTTCTCAATACACAAATCTTAATTTACTGGGGATCAGGCTTGAGGCAACTTCTCTGTTTTTGGTTTTGTTTTTTTTCTTATTGTAACTGTCAACTGGGTGTGGAAAACCTGGAAGCTTTCAGTTTCGGGTTTTCCCAGCTGTGCCAACATGACATCTCTAATAAATGGGAACTTGGAGGAACCTCAAGCCTCAGAGCTATATTTCATTGAGGGTGTTCCTTGGAACCCTGACAGCTAGATTCATTTAACAACCAGGGTGCTAGCTTTTCAACTGCAGTGATTCACTTAACAACTGTGGCAAGAAAGGTTGTAAAATGGGGCAAAGCTCACTTAACCAGTGTCTCACTTAACAACAGAAATTTTGGGCTCAAATAAATAAAATCAATTGTGGTCGTAAGTCGAGGACTACCCGTAGTTCAGTTTCTTGTAGAGAACAGGAATTCATCGCAAGTAAGCTTGCGATAAATCTTTATACCCACTTGAACTGTCTGGATCGCCTGATTTTCCTTGAGCTTGTCCCACCTAATCTAGAGGTTTTCTAAAAGCGGATAGTTGCTTTCTGAGAATGATAATAGAAGTGGGCTGGATTATTTATGTAATGTATTACTGTAAGTTTTGGCGGGAGTTTTAGGCGGGAAATATCTCGTCTCTGATTGGATGCAGCCTCAGGCTGAAGTGTATATAAGGAGAGGTTTTTCTCCAGAGTTTTGCTGGGTCACCCGTTAATAAAGAGCTGTTGTCACTAACCTGGTCTCCTGCCTCGTCAATACCCAAACATAACATTGGCGACGAAGGTGGGATCTTGAGGCAGAGTACCAGAACAGAGCTGAACTCACTACGAGAATCAAACCCAGCAAGGTGATGGTGAATGCAGCGATGACCGGCTACACGCCACCCACTCCGTTTGACCCTGCCCAGGAGACATGGGGAATATATGACCCGTTTGAAAGTTTCCTGGAGGCAAACGAGCTACAGGAGTCTCCGACAACCGCAAACGGGCTTACTTCATAAGCCACTGTGGGTCCGCAGTCATCGCCGTCGCAGAAGCCCTAGCGGAGCCAACACCGCTACACTCCGTGTCGTGGCAGACCCTTCAGACCCTCCTGAAGAATCACTCGCACCAGCCCCGCCCAAATACGCTCGACGGTACGAGTTTGGGGAGCGAGGCAACAAGAAGCGAGTCTATCAGCGACTACATGGCAGCCCTGAGACAAGCCTCCAAGCATTGCAGTACCGCGATCTGGACGAAGAGCTGCTGGAACAACTTATACGGGGGGTCAGAGACATCCGTTTGAGGAGACGGTTGCTAGCCAAGAGCAACCTGACATTGGCAAACGCTCTGGACGAAGCCAGAGCCCATGAGATGTCCAACCATGCAGCAGACACCTTACAAAAGCGACTCACGCCGATGGCGGGCGCAAAGCCGAGCACAGTCCACCACGAAGAAACCTATCGTGAGTCAACCAGCGAAGAGGAGGAAGAAGTCCACTACACCGGAAAATCGACAAGGGAAGACCCGGAGGAATGCGGAAGTTGCGGGCGACATCAGCGCCAAAGATGTAAGTTCAGGGCGCCATTTGCGGCGGTGTGAAAGGAAGGGCACCTGGCTCAAGTCTGCCGAGCACCCCAACCTTCCGCCGAAAATTCAAATCGCCAATCAGAGCGGCTCTGAGTCAGAGATGCAAACCCCACATTCCCGCCGAATTTCAAACCAGCCAATCAGAGCGAGATCGGCAAGGCGACCGCGATTGGCCAGGAAAGAAAGAGCGCGAAGTCAAACCGAATGACTGTTACCATAGACCACGCAGCTACCCGCATCAAGAAAAGATCTTCACAAACCCGACAATTGAAGGCGTACCGTGCCGACTGGAAGTAGACACAGGATCAGCTATCACAATCATGTCCTGGGACACTTTTGTGAAAGCCTTGCCGCACATCGCAAAGCGCAAGCTACAGAAACAACGGCTCCGGGTGCAGGATTACCAGGGCAACCGCATCCCTGTTCGAGGGACAACGACCGTCGAGGTCAAGTACGGGACATACGAAAAGACCCTGCCCATCACGTTAGTCGAGGGAACCTTGCCCAGCTTGCTGGGGCTAGACTGGTTCCGGGCGTTGGGAATGGGGGTGACTGGCGTCCACCGGAGCGGATGCAACCTGCAAAACGCCCTAATGGAGGAATTCGCAGACGTATTCGAGGACCGTTTAGGCAAGTACAAGGGGACCCCTATCTCCTTCAATTTAGACCCCCAAATAGCTCCCATTAGGTTAAAGGCAAGGAGGGTTCCTTTGCACTCAAACCTAAAATCGACAAAGAGTTAGATAAATTAGTCAGCCAGGGATACTAGTGCCAGTTGACCATGCCAAATGGGAGACGCCAATCGTCACCCTATAAAACCAGACGGGTCCATAAGAATTTGCGCTGATTACAAGGCTACCTTGAACAAAGCATTGCAAAAGAGCGCCTACCCAGTTCCAGTAGTGCAACACTTATTGCACTCACTAGGCACGGACAAGTTTTGCCAAATTAGACTTGGCACAAGCGTACCAACAGCTACCCGTAGATGCTAGCACAGCTGAAGCCCAGACCATTGTAACGCACCGGGTGCCTTTAAATGCACCCGTTACAGTTCGGGTGAGTGTAGCCCTGGGCTATTCCAAAATTTGATGGAGCGACTCCTACAAGGGTTACCAGGAGTCGTGCCCTATTTCGATGATGTGTTGGTATCAGGGAAGATTTAAGAGAACTGGGGAAGCGATTAAGGAAAGTTTTGGCCATTTTAGGTCGGCAGGATTAAAAGTCAAAGCAAGCAAGTGTCAGATAGGGTCGAATCTGTTGAATTTTTGGGCTATAGAATAGACAAAAAAGGGATTCACCCCACTGAGAGCAAAGTCAAGGCGATAAAGAGAGCCCCAGCACCCAAAAACAAGACAGAACTCCAGGCTTTCCTGGGTCTGGTAAACTTTTATGCCGTGTTTTTAAGAGACAAGGCAACCGTTGCTGAACCGCTGCATAAATTGCTTGGAAAAACACTGTTTGGTCTTGGGGAAGTCAGAGAATAGGGCATTTGAGGCAGTAAAAAGTTTGCTATCAAGCGATAGCCTCTTAATACAATACAACAACAGACTGCCGTTAGTATTGGTTTGTGATGCGTCCCCCTATGGAGTAGGAGCTGTACTTAGCCACAGACTCCCAAACGGCACTGAAGCCCCTATAGCATTCTATTCACGAACGATGTCCCGGCTGAGAGGAATTACAGCCAGCTAGATAGGAGGCTCTCGCAATAGTGTCAGGGTGAAAAATTTCACGAATACGCTTTTGGGCGAGATTTCGAAATTGTCACTGATCACAGACCGCTATTGGGGTTACTGGCTGGCGACCGCCCAACGCCAGTAGCACTCTCACCTAGACTGACCAGATGGACTATTTTTTTGGCCGCATACTCCTACAAGCTGCAGCATCGGCCTGGAAAGGAGCTGGGGCATGCGGACGCATTGAGCAGATGCCCATTGCCAGGGGAAATCGAGGGCCCCACCCCGGGCACACCCGTTCTACTAATTGACTCTTTGGACTCTGGGCCAGTCACATCGCAGGAAGTGGCTCGGCCTCCTACCGGACGTTGTTTTAAGGACTGTAATAGGTTGGGTTCAAGGGATGGCCGCTGCACCGGGCGACGTTTAAGGAGTTTGTAAAGAAAAAGGGAATTGTCTGTGCAAGGGGTGCCTGCTCTGGGGGATAGGGTGGTAGTTCCAGAGAAGCTGAGGAAAAAGTCCTGGAACTCCTGCATGAGGGTCACCCAGGAATTGTGAGGATGAAGGTTTGGCTAGGAGCTATGTCTGGTGGCCCCTAATGGACAGGGAAATCAGTGACAGGGTTGGCCGATGCCAAGTATGTCAGGAATCCAGACCACTACCACCACGGCCCCAGTGTTGGAGTGGGAGAAACCCCAAGGCCCTTGGTCCCGCATACACATTGATTTTGCCGCCCTTCCACGGCCAAACATTTCTAATTGTGGTGGATGCATTCTCCAAATGGCTGGAGATCATCTAATGAAATCCACAACCGCGGGAGCTGTCATCTCAGCACTAAAACACCTTTTCGCCACGCACGGGCTACCGGACACCCTCGTGTCCGATAACGGCCCACAGTTCACCGCAGCATTATTTGAAGGGTACCTGGCTGAAGAGGGCATCCGACATGCCCTCTCAGCGCCGTTCCACCCTGCGTCGAACGGCCTTGCTGAACGATTTGTTCGGAGTGCGAAAGAAGCGCTATCACGAAGCGGCCCCGGCGATTGGCAGGCACAAATCGACGCATTCCTAACCGTCCAACACAGGACCCCCTGTGTGGCCACCGGCCGCAGCCCAGCCGAGCTATTAATGGGGCGGAAGCTACGGTGCCCGCTAGACCGGCTACACCCGAACTACGTACAGGACGGGTTCAAAACAAAACCAGATAGAATCCGAGAGTTAAACATAGGAGACTCGGTGTGGGCCCATAATTACAGCGACGGCCCTAACTGGAAGAGAGGGATAGTCATAGACAAAACGGGCCCCAAATCTTATCTAGTGGAACTAGACGATGGCAGAGTCTGGAGGCGCCACATAGATCAATTAAGAAACAGATTGAGCGATAAGGCAGAATTAGGCGAGACCAGCCCTGACTATGATTTAATTAACCCCACAGCTGACTGGAGCCGAGAACAAACAGGAAGCGTAAGCAAAGAACTAAACAGAGACTTATCTGAGTCAGGCGAGGTCCAGCGACACCCTCCGGTCCCTCTAGAGGACAGCAGGTCCGAGCGGGCGAATAATCCAGGGCCGGATGGCCGGGAGGAGGAGCTCAGAGGAACGAAAAGTCCCTCCGGCAGGCTCGACTCAACTCCAGAAAGTGAACTGCGCAGGTCCGGGAGAGTCAGGAGACGCCCCACGTACCTGCAGGACTACGTAGAGAAATAATATGCAAATATTGGCAAAGTGCCTTCTGGGAGGGAAGGAGTGTAATGTATTACTGTAAGTTTTGGCGGGAGTTTTAGGCGGGAAATATCTCGTCTCTGATTGGATGCAGCCTCAGGCTGAAGTGTATATAAGGAGAGGTTTTTCTCCAGAGTTTTGCTGGGTCACCCGTTAATAAAGAGCTGTTGTCACTAACCTGGTCTCCTGCCTCGTCAATACCCAAACATAACAATTTAGATTACGCATGAAAAGTTTTAATAGTATTTATGTGCACGGGATTCTTTGAATATTATGATTTATACGGTTGGGAGTCTTGTGTGAACATGACGGCAGATCAAATTAACAAATCAATAAACACACGTGACGAGTTCATACACTGTAAAAAAAATGCAGGACCAACAATTTAGGGTGGTAGCTTTTGGCAAGATCTCTGGATGTTGTTTGCAACCATAATTTGCCCGCTGCTGAATCCAGTGACACCAGGATCCGTGGTGGGTTTCAAATTTTTTTACTACCGGTTCTGTGGCTGTGGCTTGGTGGGCGTGGCAGGGGAAGGATACTGTAAAATCTCCATTCCCTCCCCAATCCAGGGGAAGGTTATTGCAAAATCCCCATTCCTTCTCAATCAGCTGGGACTCGGGAGGCAGAGAATAGATGGGGGTGGGGCCAGTCAGAATTTTTACTACTGGTTCTCCGAACTACTCAAAATTTCCACTACCAGTGCTCCAGAACTGGTCAGAACCTGCTGAAACCCACCTCTGACCAGGATTATGGGATTTAGGGTGAAATATGTATAAATGTGGAACACAGAACACAGTTCACCAGATGATCTTTTTATTGTAGGGTGTTCATGTTTTTGACGATAGTTATTTGTCTTCTGCACAATTTTGTTTCCAAGCTGGGGACCAAATAGGCTGAGAATCAGTTTCCAGGTTACCTTTGGCTAACCAAATGATGCAACCGGTAGGCAATCTCTTAATGCAAAATAATTGCTCTCCGTATACTTTGGCAGCCAGATTCGGTCTGGTAAAAGCAGTGATATAGGGAGGGATTAAATAAGAATGTTGCTTTTTTGATTTTGGAGAACCGAGTTGTATTTTGCTGCTGTACATATGTGTTTACATTGGCTTCTGACCAGTGGTGGGTTTCAAATTTTTTTACTACTGGGGAGTACCCACCCCAAAGAGGCTCACTCGATCCTTACTATAAATTGGGGTGTTTCTAGCCCCAAATAAAGTTTTCCCTTTTTCCCCAAACATATTTGGAAGCCATTGCAGAACGAATAAACGTTTCTTCCGTTGACCATTTTATTATAACTGCTATGTTTGTGATTTGTAGTTGTGGCTTTCTTTTTTTTCTTTAAATCTCTCCCACACTGCTTGCTTTTATTATTTATAATGTTTGGTGTTATTGTGGTCTATTTTTAATGAATTCATTTACCCACCAGGAAGCTTTGACTCTTAGGTGGTCTAGAAATCTGTTAAATAAATACATGAACAGCGTCTGGTTGTTCATTCGGCCTGTAGCACGCAGTCAAGGGTGGTTTAATCCTCCTTTCACCAGCTGTGGTCCTGAAGGAAGCATTCCTGCCCTCGTCTTATTAGCTTCAGAGAAGAAGAAGAAAAAAAAAGCCCCAGAACAAATATGCATGTTGCCTTTAATAACCTCATCCCTAGGTAGTTGGTTAGAAGTACGCTGCGCTAGTGCAAAATGCAGAGCTGCGTTTGCACAAGTCAAGATCCTTCTGTACCAGAGGTGGGTATTCAGCAGGTTCTGACCAGTTCTGGAGAACCGGTAGCAGAAATTTTGAGTAGTTCAGAGAAACTGCAGCGGAAATTTTGAGTAGTTCAGAGAACCGGTAGCAAAAATTTTGAGTAGTTCAGAGAACCGGTAGCAGAAATTTTGAGTAGTTCAGAGAACCGGTAAATTCCACCTCTGACTGGTCCCGCCCCCATCTATTCTCTGCCTCCCGAGTCTCAGCTGATCAGGAGGAAATGGAGATTTTACAGTATCCTTCCCCTGCCATGGCCACCAAGCCATGTCCACCAAGCCACGCCCACGCCCACCAAGCCACACCCACAGAACTGATAGTAAAAAATTTTTGAAACCCACCATTGTTCAGTACGTCTTCCTCCTGGTTGGATTTCAACAACAAGGGCCAGAAAAAAGAGTTATATAGGTTTGCATTTTTTAAAAAAACAAAAAACTATCAGGACAATTGCACTGGGTGTGCGAAAGTACCCGATCATGACAATTAACTGCACGATGTTAAGAGAAAAGTACAGATCAGCTCATTACAATTAACCTAGATTGGTATCCCTCCAGAATAACGGTGACCCAGAAGAATGAAGGTCGATGGAGCATCAGCAGTTCTCTTCTTGTTTCCTCAAGAGGAATGCGAAGGTTGGATTTTGCAGGAGCTTCTCCTTTTTGTTGAAGTAAGCAACTTGCAAAGCTGAAGAGTGTAGGGAGGGTTGCCTCGACTGCTTTTCAGTTTGCTTCAGATTAGGACATGTGGTGGCGCAGTGGTTAGAATGCAGTATTGTAGGCTCATTCTGCCGACTGTCATGAGTTCGATCGTGACCAGTTTATGGTTGACTCAGCCTTCCATTCTTCCAAGGTTGGTAAAATGAGGACCCGGGTTTGTGGGGGCAATACTCTGACACAGTAAACTAGTGCCCTCGCAACCAGTAGTGGGATTCAAATAATTTAACAACGGGTTCGCCCAGGGTTAGGTTGGCGGTCATGGGAAGTGTGGCCCATCCCCATCCTCCAGCTCTGTCACACATGCGGGATAAGCCTCATGCGATGGCCAACCTGACTCTGGACGAACCAGTTGTTAAATTAACACACACACACCCCTGCTATCAAAGTGGATCCTGGGCACTGCACTGCAATGGAGAAACAGGCAAGGGAGAGGCCGGCACAAGGGAAGGAGGAGGAGCAGGGAGATGAAGAGGGAATAGCGGCCTTCTCCTTTCCTCATGCCAGCCGCTCCGTTGCCGTTTCTCCATTGCAGTGCAGTGCAGCGCCCAGGATCCACTTTGATAGCGTATGTATGTGTGTGTGTGTGTATGTAATTTAACAACCGGTTGGCCCAAACCAGTGTGAACCGGCTGAATCCCACCACTGTCCCCAAACTTTTGGACACCAGGAACCAGTTCCATGGAGAAATTTTTTTTCTGCGGACTGGAGGAGGTGTGGTTTTGTGTGCTGCCTGCGTCCCATGGATGTGGCTTCATTTGTTTGCGCGGACCGGTTTCTGACATGCTGCGGACTGGTGCCACTCCACCGACCAGAGGTTGGGGACTCCTGTTGTAAACCACATAAAGGTAAAGGTAAAAGTTCCCCTCGCACATATGTGCTAGTCGTTGCCAACTCTAGGGGGCGGTGCTCATCTCCGTTTCAAAGCCGAAGAGCCAGCGCTGTCCGAAGACGTCTCCGTGGTCATATGGCCGGCATGACTCAACGCCAAAGGCACACGGAATGGTGTTACCTTCCCACCAAAGGTGGTCCCTATTTTGCATTTTTTAGGTGCTTTCAAAACTGCTAGGTTGGCAGAAGCTGGGACAAGTAACGGGAGCTCACCCCGTTGCACGGCAGCACTAGGGATTCAAACCGCTGAGCTGCCGACCTTTCAATCAGCAAGCTCAACGTCCTAGCCCCTGAGCCACCACATCCCACATAGAGAGGGCTATAAAGTATAAAAGTCTAGATGCTATTGCTAATGCTGTTTTAAAAAGGAGGCATAGTATACATCTCTGTGCAAAGTCATATCCAAGGGGTGGGGTATATTTGTACTCTGCTGTACAGTTGCAACGGATAGAGGGTGTTGAGTTGGCAGGCCTGGGATGTGCCAAGTGAGAATGTGTAAAGACCTTTGACGGATCAGATTCAGCACTTCCTAGATTGATTTTGTACTTGTGAGATCTTACTCTGCTTTCTTCCCTCCCCTCTCTCACTTTGCGTACCAGCCACAGTGTCTCGTTTCTCCACACGATGGAGGAAGCTTTGGAATAGTCTTTTCCTCTGCAAAGACATTCATTGTTCACTGTTATAACTCACTGGCATTGCGCTGTGGGAACAGTCATCTGATTTTCAACCCATAATGGCCCTTGCTGGAAGCCAACCAGAGTTGGGTATTCAGCAGGTTCTGAGCAGTTCTGGAGAACCAGTAGTGGAAAGTTTGAGTAGTTTGAAGAAGCGGTAAATACCACCTCTGAGTGGCCCCGCCCCCATCTATTCTCTGCCTCCCGAGTCCCAGCTGATCGGGAGGAAATGGGGATTTCCTCTGGACTGGAGAGGGAATGGAGATTTTACAGTATCCTTCCCCTGCCACGCCCACCAAGCCACACCCACCAATCCATGCCATGCCCACCAAGCCACACCTACCAAGCCATGGGACTCGGGAGGCAGAGAATAGATGGGGGCGGGGCCAGCCAGAGGTGGTATTTACCGGTTCTCCGAACTATTCAAAATTTCCACTACCGGTTCTCCAGAACTGATCAGAACTTGCTGAATACCACCTCTGGATCAGTCCTCACACTTACAACTGTGGTCATATGATCAAAAGTCAGGCACTTGACAACCAGCAAGCCCCTGGCATTTTACAAAGGTTGCAGTGTCCAGAGGCCATTTGTGACCTTCTTAAGGAGGTTCCTTACAAGTGAAGTCAATAGGAGAAGTTGTATTTTATTTTATTTATTTTATTTTATTTTTATTTGCATTTATATCCCGCCCTTCTCCGAAGACTCAGGGCGGCTTACACTATGTCAAGCAATAGTCTTCATCCATTTGTATATTATATACAAAGTCAACTTATTGCCCCCAACAATCTGGGTCCTCATTTTACCTACCTTATAAAGGATGGAAGGCTGAGTCAACCTTGGGCCTAGTGGGACTTGAACCTGCAGTACTTGCAAGCAGCTGCTGTTAATAACAGACTGTCTTAGCAGTCTGAGCCACCTGGTATTTGGTTAAGGACTCCATGATTTGCTTAAGAGTCATGGGGACTCGCTTAAGGACTGCAGCAAGAATGTTGTAAATTCAGTAAATAACAGTGGTGACATAACACAGTTCTAGGCTGTAAAAACCGAGGGATAGAATCAAGATCACGGGAAGTGTTAATACCACTTTATAATGCCTTGGTAAGGCCACACTTGGAACACTGCACTCAGTTTTGGTCGCCACAATGTTAAAAAGATGTTGAGATTCTAGAAAGAGTGCAGAGAAGAGCAACAAAGATGATTAGGGGACTGGAGGCTAAAACATATGAAGAACGGTTGCTGGAACTGGGATGAAAAGAAGGACCGGGGAGACATGATAGCAGTCTTCCAATATCTCAGGGGCTGCCACAAAGAAGAGGGAGTCAAGCTGTTCTCCAAAGCACCTGAGGGCAGGACAAGAAGCAATGGGTGGAAACTAATCAAGGAGAAATTTCCTGACAGTTAGAACAATTAATCAGTGGAACAACTTGCCTCCAGAAGTTGTAAATGCTCCAACACTGGAAGTTTTTATGAAGAGGTTGGATAACCATTTGTCTGAAATGGTGTAGGGTTTCCTGCCTAAACAAGTGTCGGACTAGAAAACCTCCAAGGTCCCTTCCAACTCTGTTATTCTATTCTATTCTATTCTATTCTATTCTATTCTATGTCACCAATCTAAGGTTTCCTTGGCTTTTGATGACTTCATTTATTTGTGTCATCAACAGATTCTCTGGGGATGCTGGGAGCCTTCTGTGCTTTCTCTTCTACCAATTTACAGCTTACAGAGGGAACACAATCTTGCTCTGTGTATATATTCTATCAATAGATTTTTTTAAAAATTAAATTTGGTCTTATTTCTGTTGATGACTCTATTTGGCTGGAGCTCAATATGGCTTCAATCCTGCTCTTACATTGTCCTTAATTTGTTCTTGATTTTGAGGATTAAAAAAAAAATGAATATGTAGCACTATAGAACTCCGGTTCAGCCTTCCCTAAGCTGATGATCTCCAGGCATGGCGGACTACAGCTCCCATCGCCCCCCAGTCAGCATGGCCAATTGGCAAACTCACCAACTTAGGAGTTGATCTGCTCCCCATTAGTTGAATGGAATCAGAAATAATATTTTTTTAAAAAAAAACCCTAATCATCATATTGGCGCATTAAAGCAGTTGTTACAGAATCTGGAAGATATTTTTTGGGAGAGATCTCTAGTGCAACTTTTTTTTTTTTAAAGGCCTGTCAAATCCACAAATAGTTTACCTCAGGTTTTTTTTGTTTGGCAGTCAGCACACACACCACGTGTTTCCATAATCGAAGAATAGATGTGCTTAGAATGTGGATATAAATAGATAGTTGCTGAGTGTTTGAGAACATGCACCGGTCCAATGGTGTTGGAGAGGAGGAAGGAGATACCGATGTGTGTATTTTTAAAATTGATATATGCGTGCTGTGTCCTTGGCATGAACATTTGTTGAATTCATCCATTGCGTTAAGACTTAATTGGCTTGAACTAGTACAGGCGGTTACAAAAGTTCACTTAGTGACCATTCAAAGTTACCAAGGGCATTGAAAAAAGTGACCATTTTTCACACTTACAACCGTTGCAGCATCCCCATGCTGCAACACAACACAAAAGACCTTCAGCTCCAGGGTGATGCGATTAAGACATGGCCCTCAAGACATTCGGATGCTTGACAACTGATTCACATTTATGATGTTTGCAGTGTCCCGGAATCACATCATCTCCTTTTGCAAGCAAAAGTCAGTGGGGAGACCCACTTCACAACTGTGGTTGCTAATTTAAGAACGACAGCGATTCACTTAACAAGAACTGTGGCAAGAACAGTCGTAAAATGGGGCAGAACTCACTTAACAAATTCCTCACTTAGCAACATCCATTTTGGACCTCAAATGTGGTCCTGTACTGAGGGCTACCTGTATATGGGAAAAGCTGTGAAGATACTGTAGGAAGTTAGCACCCACCCTTCTCCTAGAAAAATGAAATATTAATTTCTAGTAAATGTTTAAAAGGCAGAATATTATACCTTCCTGGATGAGAAAAGGAAAAACATGCTCTTGGAAAGAGGCCCCTACCTTTGTTAATAGCCCCAGAAAGACAAAAGATAACTTATATACAACACAAAAGACCTTCAGCTCCAGGGTGATGCGATTAAGACATGGCCCTCAAGACAGGATAGGATTAGTCCTCTACCCATCTCACCACATGGCACGTGGGAAGATTACATCACCCAGCAAGGCTCAACCAACCCTGGAACTCAGGACAGCCTACAGAGTTGCCCCTGCATGGCCCCATGGGAGTCTGACAACCAATCAGAAGACAAGCTCAAATTCAAAACTCAACAGAGGGCATAAAACCCAGGCACTCTCAGCATCTCTGCATTTTTTCTGCCCAGGATTTCAAGCCGTGTGATCCTGTTCATCAATAAACCTCCTTTCCAAGCAACTTCACATGAATCCAGTGGTCTTTTTTCCCTGTTGAATTGAACCCAAAAGGATGTTTCTTCCAACAATATGTTCAACAAACCATGCTTTTGGTTTTAGTAGTTGCAACAGCTGCATTCGCGCAACACGCTAAGCCAAAACCGGTCCAGAGAATTCACAATGATATTTATCAGTGGTGAAACGCAATTTTTTTTTTACTACTGGTTCTGCGGGTGTGACTTGGTGGGTGTGGCTTGGTGGGCCTGGCAGGGAAAGATATTGCAAATTCTCCATTCCCACCCAACTCCAGAAGAAGGATATTGCAAATTCTCCATTCCCACCCTACTCTGGGGCTAATCAAAGGTGGTATTTGCTGGTTCTCTGAACTACTCAAAATTTTTGCTAGCGGTTCTCTGAACTGCTCAAAATTTCCGCTAGGGGTTCTCCAGAACCTACTGGATTTCACCCAGTAGGGTGAAAGGACCCAGGTCCTTTTGATGTTGTTTTCCCTACACCCATGGGGAGGGGGGGAGGTCGGCATGACTTCTGGAAGCCAGATAAACCTTCTGGCCAGGAACTGTGGTTGGGTATTGCTTCTAATCCATTTCAGTTTCTTAATCATCCAGGACTAATCAAATTCTGGACAACAGCCTAAGCTTTGGGAATAGATGTGGCCTCATTCTCTCTTTTATAGTCTCTGTCCCCCCAATCACAATTACCTAAATCAGAGCATGATCGCTCATTTGAGGACACAAATCATGGTGTGTTCTAAAATAAATTGAACCCAGTCAACAAAGATACACCTATAATAATAATAATAATAATAACAGAGTTGGAAGGGACCTTGGAGGCCTTCTAGTCCAACCCTCTGCCCAGGCAGGAAACCCTACACCATCTCAGTCAGATGGTTATCCAACATTTTCTTAAAAATTTCCAGTGTTGGAGCATTCACAACTTCTGCAGGCAAGTAGTTCCACTGATTAATTGTTCTAACTGTTAGGAAATTTCTCCTTAGTTCTAGGTTGCTTCTCTCCTTGATTAGTTTCCACCCATTGCTTCTTGTTCTACCCTCAGGTGCTTTGGAGAATAGTTTGAGTCCCTCTTGCAGTATCCTTGCCCTGGAGTGGGGAGGGAATGGAGATTTGCATTATCCTTCCCCCAGGAGTGGGGAGGGAATGGGGATTTTGCAGTATCCTTCCCCGAGGAGTGGGGAGGGAATGGGGATTTTGCAGTATCCTTCCCCTGTCATGCTTACTAAGCATGGAGAAAGGAAGAGGAAGGGAAGAAAGGAAGGAAGGAAGAGGAAAGAGGAGGAAGAAGGAAGGAAGGAAAGAAGGAAAAGGGAAGAGGGAAGGAAGGAAGGAGAAGGGAAGAGGGAAGGGAGGAAAGGAAGGAAGGAAATTGGAAGAGGAAAGAGGAGGAAGAAGGAAGGAAGGAAGGAAAAGGGAAGAGGGAAGGAAGGAAGGAGAAGGGAAGAGGGGAGAGAGGAAAGGAAGGAAAGAGAGACGGGCCTGCCTCTGTTCTATATTAATAAAAATAGATGCTAGTCATTTAATGCATTAGATTTGGGCTGGAAAGTTTTTGCTTTCTTTTGTCCTTGTCCTTTGAAATCTGTGCAACTGAACAAGGGCCCTGCCCCCTTTTTTGTTTTAATGCCCATTTAATAAAGGCTCCGTGAAGAGGGAAGTGGACGGGGGCTTTTCAGTGGGCAAGGAAATACCTTATTTTATGCCCCATTTTCAACGTTGGCTTGAAGTCTGGTTCCCCATCATAGTCTTCTCCTAGCACAGCATCCTTTTTCCTCTACCTATCCTAACTGAAAGCCCTATCCAGTGTGGAGCCGACCAGCACCAGGAGCCACAGAAGAGGGATGAAATGCGGCTCCAGAGCCACATGCGGCTCCAGAGCCACAGGTTGCTGACCCCTGAGACAGACAGAACAGGGAAGGAATGCTGGTCAGGTTGACTCATGAGATTTTTATTAAACGATGCTAATTTTGTGGACCGAGTGTTAGTTTTACAAGAGCAAAGGTGACCTGTTCAGTTCTTCATGCAGCCCGATGTGATACTTACCTGTTTCTGGTTATGTTGTGTATTTCCCAGTGGTCTGTCCAGCTGATTTTTTTTTTTTTGAGACAGAGAGAGAGTTGCTGAATCAGTCACACGTCGTAAGGTACAATATAAAATAAATGAAGAATCCTGCGGTGCCCTTAAATTTTGAATGCTGCTGCAGTAATGAATTTCCTAGGTGTTAACTGAGCAACAAGATTATTAGTCTATAAAATTACCAGTTTTCCTTCTGCCCCAAGAGTGTTTAGCAATAGCAAGCAAATAAGACAACGTTTTATGAGCATGCTGGGGTGGGGAAGAGTCATCAGTAATGATAAAATGAATGTTTCATGGTGGAGTCACTCAGATTGAGTGACAACTTCATGAAGAACATTTGAAGATAAGATTTTCATCAACAGAATAGAATAGAATAGAATAGAATAGAATAGAATAGAATAGAATATATATTTTTTTATTATTGGCCAAGTGTGATTGGACACACAAGGAATTTGTCTTGGTGCATATGCTCTCAGTGTACATAAAAGAAAAGATACGTTCATCAAGGTACAACATTTACAACACAATTGATGGTCAATATATCAATATAAATCATAAGGATTGCCAGCAACAAAGTTACATTCATACAGTCATAAGTGGAAAGAGATTGGTGATGGGAACTATGAGAAGATGAATATTAGTGCAGATTTAGTAAATAGTTTGACAGTGTTGAGGGAATTATTTGTTTAGCAGAGTGATGGCCTTCGGGAAAAAACTGTTCTTGTGTCTAGTTGTTCTGGTGTATGTTTATGACAACGAAGCAAGGTCTGACTCAGCGGTGAAATCCAATTTTTTTTACTACCGGTTCTGTGGGCGTGGCTTGATGGGCATGGCTTGGTGGGTGTGGCAGGGAAAGGATACTGCAAAATCTCCGTTCCCTCCCTACTCCTGGGGGAAGGATATTGCAAAATCTCCATTCCCACCCCACTCTGGGGCCAGACCAGAGGTGGTATTTGCTGGTTCTCCGAACTGCTCAAAATTTCCACTACCGGTTCTCCAGAACCTGTTGGACTTCACCCCTGGTCTGCCTTCTAAAAAGATATTTAATTTCTAAATCAATCCATTTGTTTCCTTTGTTAAGCCATTTATTAAGGTTCTTCTCCAACTGTGGTTTCCTTCAAAGAGAAGTTCAGAAGTAGGCAGTTGAACTTCATATATCTTACCTGCTTTCTTACTACACGGAAGTTATATTTTCTAGAAAACTATAATAAATCCTGGTTTACACATTGTTCTAAGTCAGAGTTTCTCAACCCCAACAACTTTAAACTGAGTGGACTTCAACTCCCAGAATTCCCAGCCACCATGCTGACTGGGGAATTCTGGGAGCTGAAGTCCACACATCTTGCATTCATTGCTCAGGGTTGAGAAATGTTGCTCTGAGTTACAGGCTGATTTGATCATCATCTGCTTTTTGTAGCTTTATTTTTATTTATTTATTTATTTATTTATTTATTAGATTTCTAGACCGCCCTTCTCCCGAAGGACTCAGGGTGGTGTACAGCCTTATTTAAAACACATAGATACACAATACAAATCCCAAATTTAAAATACATTTAAAATGAAATATTTAACCGGCCAATTTAAACTAAAATGGTCAAAGACCGATATAAAACCCTTAGAATATAAAATTATAAATTGATTAGTACAATTAAAATTGAATTAAAATTAAATTAAACGAAATATTAAATTAAAATAAATATTTAGGCTAGTCCCGCCCGATTGAATAGTAGAGTCTTCAGTTCCCGCTTGAAGGTACGGAGGTCGGGAAGTTGGCGTAGCCCTGGAGGTAATTCATTCCATAGGGTCGGTGCTGCCACAGAGAAGGCTCTCCCCCTGGGGGCCACCAGCCGACACTGTTTGGCTGATGGCACCTGGAGCAGGCCCACTCTGTGGGAGCGCACAGGTCGTTGGGAGGCTATCGGTGGCAGAAGGCGGTCTTGTAAATAGCTTAAGGCAACATGTGAGCTTGATCAACGTGGTTGATAAATCAAAGTTTGTGACTTAATTTATTATGCAAACCAGTCAGTTGGGGGTCTAATGTATTTAATAAATTGTGGTTAAGCAAACTGTTTGTTGTACTAATCAAATCTTCTTGTGTTGTTTTTCACAAGACCTAAAATATTTATACTATAAAACAGAGCAGGAGCTACAGTTTCTATTTTATTTGATTCTCGTTTTGTTTAATGGTCAATGATGTGGTGGCTCAGTGGCTAACACACTGAGCTTGTCGATTGAAAGGTCGGCAGTTCAGCGGTTCGAATCCCTAGTGCCGCGTAACGGGGTGAGCTCCCGTGACTCGTCCCAGCTTCTGCCAGCCTAGCAGTTCGAAAGCACAGCAAAAATGCAAGTAAAAAAATAGGGACCACCTTTGGTAGGAAGGGAACAGCGTTCCGTGCGCCTTTGGCTTTTAGTCATGCCGGCCACATGACCATGGAGATGTCTTCAGACAGCGGTGGCTCTTTGGCTTTGAAACAGAGATGAGCACCACCCCCTAGAGTCGGGAACGACTAGCACATATCTATGAGGAGAACCTTTACTTTTACCTTTAAATTTGTTAAACACATGGATACAACAGAAAGCTTTTCCAAGCATGCCCTTTAAGTTCTGCTTAAGCCTCAGAAGCGATTTTAGAAAAATCCCCATGATGGCTGGCTGCAGTGCAGAAGGGTGCCCTCATCCAAAGAAACCAAAACAATAACACAAATAAAAATGGGTGGCAGAGAGAAAAACCTCATCAGTTTCTCTTCTGGGAAATGGGAATCTTTTGACTGCAACGGGGTTCGCTGCTAGGGGTTCGCAGGGGTTTGGGAGAACCTCTAGCTAAGATTCTGTGCAGTTCTGAGAACCCCCAAATCCCACTCCTGGCTGGCCCCGCCAACCCCTCCCCTCCCAGGAGTCCCTACGTGGCCTGTTTTGGATATAGCTAAGTGCAGGGCACATGTGGAGGCTGGGGGAGGGTGAAAAACAGGCCTACCGGAAGTTCGAGAAGGCCTGAAATGGGCCCGTGTCTGGCCTCCAGAGCCTGGAGAGGCAGTTTTCACTCTCCTGGAGGCTCAAGGAAAGCCTCTGGAACCCGGGGAGGGCAAAAGCGCCCCATCCCGGTGGTGCAAGAGGCCGACTAGGCCACGCCCACCATGGCCATGCCCACCCAGCAACCAGGCAGAGAACCTCTTGCTAAAATTTTTGAAGCCCACCCCTGGACCGCAGCCTTGCGTTTTCTCAGCCCAAACTGCGGGATCTCAATGAAGCATTGAGTATATGTTCTAACCAAGCAGGTGTTGAAATCTGGCCAAACAGATGCATCCTTGTTGGTTTGGTGCCAGGCCACTGTCAACGTCTCTCTCAAAGAAGAAAAGTCATTGGTAAATTCCACCTTTCTTTTGCCTTCGCTCCGTTTCACAGAAGGATGCCAGGAAAAGCAATAGAATAGAATAGAATTTTTTTATAGAATAGAATAAATGCGAACTTCTGTGTATTAGTTAGATTTCAAAGGATCAAGCAAGCTGGGAACACTTTCTCCTTTCCTGTAGCTTCTGTGATTGCTTATATGTAGACCGTTCTTTGGGGTGGGACACAGGGCAGGCGTCTGTCATTACGGCTTGACTAGGTGAGCAAGAACGTGACTTGATCTACAAGCTTAATGGCTGGGCACTTCATTGGAACCAATCCAAATTCCGTGAAGCAAGAGAACAAAATCTCCAACATCTCCAGATCCGATTCTTCAAGTCAGATATTAAGCATGTTGGCGTGGGTGGGAAGCTGGCTAGAGTTTTGAGTCGCTATATTTAGTTGCAGTCTTAAGATGGCATTCGGGAAGAAGCAGCAGATGTTGTTGGTTAGCCACCTGCTAACTTGATTTCCTTCCCCCGCTTTCTCCAGATGAATATGTGGTTGATTCAGGAAAGCTGGACACCTTGACCATTAATGTGGGTTGCTTAGCCATGGTGGCGCAGTGGTTAGAATGCAGTGCTGTAGGTTAACTCACTGCCCATAGCCAGCAGTTCAATTCTGACTCGAGGTTGACTCAGCCTTCCATCCTTCCAAGGTCGGTAAAATCATGCCTTCCTACTGAGCCGAGATGGTGCAGTGGTTAGAGTGCAGTACTGCAGGCTGCTTCTGCTGACTGCCGGCTGACTGCAATTTGGCAGTTCAAATCTCACCAGGTTGACTCAGCCTTCCATCCTTCCGAGGTGGGTAAAATGAGGACCCAGATTGTTGGGGGCAAGATGCTGACTCTAAACCACTTAGAGAGGGCTGTAAAAGCACTGTGAAGCAGTATATAAGTCTAAGTGCTATTGCGAAGGAAGGAAGGAAGGAAGGAAGGAAGGAAGGAAGGAAGGAAGGAAGGAAGGAAGGAAGGAAGGAAGGAAGGAAGGAAGGAAGGAAGGAAGCCGTGTTGGTGCAGTGGTTAGAATGCAGTATTGCAGTCTAACTCTGCCCACAGCCAGGAAGTTCGATCCTGATCGGCTAAAGGTTGACTCAGCCTTCCATCCTTCCGAGGTTGGTAAAATGGGGACCCAGATTGTTGTGGGCAAATATGCTGACTCTGTAAACTGCTCAGAGAGGGCTGTGAAGCACTGTAAAGCGGTATATAAGTCTAAGTGCTATTGCTATTGCTATCAGTTCCTCGCTTAGTAGTATTGGAAAAAATTGTGTCAATGACAATAGTTTGCCTTGCATGCAGCAGTCAATATGGTCTGAACATAACATAACATATAACATAACAACAGAGTTGGAAGGGACCTTGGAGGTCTTCTAGTCCAACCCCCTGCCGAGGCAGGAAACCCTACACCATTTCAGACAAATGGCTATCCAACATTTTCTTAAAAATTTCCAGTGTTGGAGCAGTGTTCCAGTGTTGGAACATAGAATTCCTTGTGTCCAAATTCCTAATATTGCTTCCTTAAAAAGAATCGGGCACTCTAAGCTTGCTCCCAATCGAATTAACATTCAGTTTAAAATTTATTTGTAGAAGTATTTTTGGAGTTTGTATTGTATTTCTTTCCAAAACTAACTTTTTTTGGGGGGGAGGGGGGCATGATAAAACATTCCATCTTTCTTATGGCGTTTCCAGCAATTGTTATTATACGCTTTGTTTAACTTAACATTCATAGCCAGAGTTATAAACTCCCTGTAAAACATTTGGTACCAAGGCTTCCTTAGAGTGCAGCTTTATTGATCTTTTTCTCATAGTCCTTCACATTGATCCACTGTAATTACCTCTCTCTCATTTTTCATTTTGTTTATCTTTGAATTTTTAATCCGTTCCTTCTTTCTGCCATATTTCAATCTTCGTATTCGTTGGTCTTGTATTACGGATCTTATGCTGTAAATACAAGATCTTCTACTAAGCGGAACCTGCAGTATAGTCACTGTTATTTCTTTTTCTTATGTTTTAGCAGAGTTGTGGAAATTGGTATTTGTCTTTCATTTTCCAATTGCTGCCGATACTACTTGTATATTCATTTCAAGTGTAACTTCGATAATGCTCTCAGCAATCTTCTCACTGCTGATTCTTCACTAATAATAATAATAATAATTGTTATTTGTACAACCATTTGGAGTGTTTGCATAGATGACCCACAAATCTGCAAAGAGGGATGGAGTTTTATACATATTACAGGTCATCATACTAAAAATAGGTCCTTACCAAAGCAAAGGTCACCTCATGGGAGAATAGCTGGAGGTGCAATTTGAATTGGGACAACTTATATTTTCCAGTGGCTGTTCCCAGGATTTGGGACTCACTGCCAAGGTTTGCCTAGCTAATTACATTTTTTGCTTGTACTTCTTTTATGAAACACAAAAGGTATTTTATTCAGGAGGAATTTTGGCCTTTCGTGCAAATTTCTGGCTGATTTAGCTTTTTAACTGATACTTGAGCTGTTTCCTCAAATGATACGTTAGTTATCCTCTGTGAAATTATATATTCTTTCATTTCAGGTAACATGGTCCTTCTTAAGCACTCAAAGTAGCAATAGCAATAGCACTTAGACTTATATACCGCTTCACAGTGTTTTACAGCCCTCTCTAAGCAGTTTACAGAGCCAGCCTATCGGCCCCCAACAATCTAGGTCCTCATTTTACCCACCTCGGAAGGATGGGAGGCTGAGTCAACCTTGAGCCTGGTGAGATTTGAACTGCCAAATTGCAGTCAGCCGGCAGTCAGCAGAAGTAGCCTGCAGTACTGCACTCTAACCGCTGCACCACCATAGCTCAGTAGGAAGGCATGAGGGGGTCAAACTCAAGGCTCGGGGCCCAGATTCGGCCCACGGAGTGCTTAGATCTGGCCCACAGGACCACCCTGGGAACAGTAAAGAGCCGGCCCATGGGGCCTCTGCCAGCAAAAACAGAGCTCAGGAGGGCTACACTGGCAGAGCACTCGGGCCCCCACAGGCAGCCACGATATGAGTGACGTCTGGCCACGTCCACCCTGGCCACACCCACCCCAGCCCCCTGAGGTCAAACACAACTCTGATGCATCCCTCAATGAAATTGAGTTTGACACCCCTGATCTACATTGATAAATGATTTTCAGTTCACCCGCAATTTAATCACCTGGCTAGGGATTAGGAAATCCAAAACCACATCATACTCATTGTGATAATGGGCTTTCGGACCGAAACCCCCCTTTGTAAGAAGATACCCAGATATCAAAAGCGGAACAAATCTTGCTAAATCTTTCCTTGATAATTGGAACTCTGCTGTGCCAGGAACTTCCAGAGCAATATCTGGCAATACATCTGGGAAACGGGAAAGGGATGTGAAAATCCAATAAAGTCTTAACCTGAACTCTTCTGTCATTTATCAACTGTATTAAGCCCCAGAATAGGTAGGAGAGGAAGAGTTCTACTTTGCTGAGTATAACGTGGGTTTGTTGGAAATGCCTCTTTTGCTGTTCACTTTAAAAAAAAAAGATCTATTGGTGTCTTCCTTTGGCAATGAATAAAAATATGGCATTATTTTGTATACTCATATGGATAATATATTAGCCAATCTGGAATTTCACACAACCATCAGCAAGCATGGGAGGTGTTTCTGCCTTCAGTGCTAGGCATTAGTTTGGCAACCTGGAGAATATTTTCTAGAGTATTAAATAAGGAAAAATTGCAATAGCTATAGCACTTAGACTTATATACTGCTTTATAGTGCTTTGCAGCCCTCTCTAAGTGGTTTACAGAGTCAGCCTATTGCCCCCAACAATATGGGTCCTCATTTTACCAACCTCAGAAGGCTGAGTCAACCCTGAGCTGAGGTGGCACAGAAATTAGATGTACTGCAGGCTACTTCTGCTGATCACCGGCTGCCAGCAGTTCAGCAGTTCGAATCTCACCAGGGTCAAGGTTGACTCAGCCTTCCATCCTTCTGAGGTGGGTCAAATGAGGACCCAGGTTGTTGGGGGCAAGAGGCTGACTCTGTAAACCACTTAGAGAGGGTTGTAAAGCACTGTGAAGCAGTATATAAGCTGTAAAACACTTATAATATATAAGTGCTATTGCTATTGCTTGGACTGGTCAGGATTGAACTCCTGGCAGTCAGCAGAATTAGCCTGCAATACTGCATTCTAACCACTGCACCACCACGGTTCTTAAGTTTATTATTTAGAAGTATGGTAGACCCAAAGGTGCTTTTTCCAAAAGGCAGATGGGCTGTCTTGCTATTTTTTCTTTGAAAATGTTTCACTTCTCATCCAAGAAGCTTCTTCAGTTCTTAAGAACTGGAGAAGTTTCGTGGATGAGAGGTGAATTTTTTTTTAAGGTCCAGCTGACTTTTAGAAAAAGCACCTTTGAGACGACCATGACCTGGATGATTGAGAATCTCCACAGGCAAGTATGGTGGACATTTTCTGTGAAATTTCTCTGCATTAAATGGGACAGATATTTTATATCTGCATAGGGTTTGTTTTCTAAATTCTAGAACATGCTGGCTGGGGAATTCTGGGTGTTGAAGTCCACACATCTTAAAATTGCTAAGTTTGAGAAGAATTGCTGTAGAATAACCTTTACTATCACTGACCTTCTCCATATATGTAGATGGTTCCTAGGATTCTTAACAACTTAAAACCTTGATTTTATCTCTCTCTGTTTCACGCACACACAAAAATACACACTGGTTAAGCAGGTTTCAAATGAAACAGGCCAAATCTGAATTCATATATCTTATGAATCATATATATATATAAAATTTACATAAGGATTATAAAAAATGAAATTAATTGAGATTCCACATTGCTCTTCCCTCCATTTTGGGTCATTCGATTTAAATTTCATTGTATAAATGAAATTTTATTGCATTTTATTCTCCATTTAAATGATTTTAGTCTCTTTTGATGGGGACTGAAAAAAAGCAGAAAAGGAAATGCCACAATGTTAAAAATGCTGCGAAGCTTTACAAACACCCCACCCCCCCAAAGAAGCATATACCTGTAGAATCCAAACTGCCACAAAGCAATTGCCTTTGTTTTCAGTAAAGCTGAAAAACATCCAATTCTGCAGTCATTTGAAACACATCAGGAGAAGTACAGAAATTATTATAGCAGCTGCGGTATGCAATATACTTAATTTTGATGTCTTTCTGGAATATTGGTTCCGACTCAGGCTTTGCACATCTGTTGGCAACATGGGAGGTGTATTAAAGAGAATTATGTGCAATTTCTTGGCATACTTGTAGAATGCCTCACGGCAGCCAATCCTTCTCGGAGTGACTTGTGCTAAAGAGAATTGGTGTGTAGTTTAAAATAGAGAATGGAGCTGGTTAATAGAGAATTAGTTGAAGTAGAGGGAGTTAGCTCAAGCTAGGTGGATGTGCTTCCCATAGCCATGGCATGTCCTCCTCCCGCTGAGTTTACATACTATCCAATGGTGGGATTCAGCCAGTTCGCACCACTTCGGGAGAACTGGTTGTTAACTTTCTGAGCACTTTGGTGAACTGGTTGTTGGAAAAAATCATTAAGACAGAGAACCGGTTGTTAAATTATTTGAATCCCACCACTGATACTATCCCCTTAAAACAGTTTTTTTTTTTTTTTTGCCTTATTAGGTTCGTAATAACAGACAAAGCTGTTTTCAATGTCTGATGGACAGGATTGGATATCTCTCAAGTTCAAACTGAGTCCCTGTTCTTTGCCTTAATTTCTGCTTAGTTTGAACCACATAAAAGAGAGAGAGCCAATCTAGAACTGAGGAGAAATTTCCTGACAGGGAAAACAATTAACCAGTGGAACAACTTGCCTCCAGAAGTTGTGGATGCTCCGTCACTGGAGATTTTCAAGAAGAAATTGAACAGCCATTTGTCCGGATTTTTATATAGCAGTGATGGCTAACTTTTTTGCCATCGTGTGCCAAAAGTGGGGGGAGTGCGGGGGGATCGCGCAAGCGCGTAGCCACACCCATAATCCTATGCGCCCTGCACCCCGGCACATGTATGCGTGACCCCCCCACAGTCCCCCCACTTTTGCTATGTGATGGTATGGTGGGCCTCGTAGGCCCCTTTTCTGGCTCTCCCTCGGCTCCAGAGTTTCTCTAGGAGCCTGGGAAGGGCGAAAATGGCCTTCCCCACCTGCCCCGGAGGCCCTCTGGAGGCCGGAAACTGCCCATTTGCTGACTTCCGGTGGGACCGGAAGGCTCATGTTTTGCTCTCCCCAAGGCTCCTAGAGAGGCTCTGGAGCCTGAGGAGGGCAAAAATGGCCTCCCCCGCCCCCGGAGGTCCTCCGGAGGCCGAAAATGACCCATTTGCCAACTTCCAGCCCCACCACTTCAGACAAATGGTTATCCAACATCTTCTTAAAAATTTCCAGTGTTGGAGCATTCACAACCTCTGGAGGCAAGATGTTCCACTCATTAATTGTTCTGACTGTCAGGAA